>NC_073311.1:32581556-33781556 GCF_027595985.1 Sorex araneus
GTGGTTGACTTGGGTTTGATTCTGTCCCTCTCAGAGAGCCCAGCAGGCTACCGAGAGTATCCCGCCCGAATGACAGAGCCTGACAAGCCACCCGTGAAGTATTCGATATTCCAAAAATAGTAATAACAAGTCTCACACTGGAGACATCATAGGTGCCCGCTCAAACAAATTGATGAACAACAGAATGACATGGCTACAGTGCAGTGCTTCAGTGTCAATGATGATCCTCCTTAAGCCCAATTTAGCAAGTCTCTGTTCTAGAGAAAATTTTGAATATTTAAATTTGGCTAAATCAATGCTAAACTGGATTGTAGTTTGCATGCAATGAATTGCAGCAATGCGGGTAGGTTTAGGATAATGGAAAAGGTAACTCTTATTCTTTTCCATTTTCTTATTTTTTCAATAATTTTATTAAAGCAGAATTTTCTAAAGACAAAAATTACCCAAAAAGTTTCCTTCCAAAGACAATGTGAAGGATTGTTTTAGAGTACCAAAGCTTTTAATGGCCCACCCCTCACAGGAATCTTGGGGCTATGGGTGATAATAAGTAAACCGTAATATCACAAAGTTTGGCTGAAAGTAATAAATAAAGAAATTTCTTTCTTATCTTCTACATTATCCTAATTTGTGTATAACCCGTGGTATGTTTATTGCTCATTCTGAGGCAATATGTTAGTGATGGCTTCAATGTTGTCTCTGGCAAGGCCTGTTCTCGCTAGGTGTCCAGAATGCCCAGTTAGCTTAAGTTTTCCTATAAACAATCCTCCTATCTGCCTTTTTTGTTTCAAAGAACCTTTCTTCTACTTACTTCAAATAATATTCTTTCACTTGAGGCACTAACCTAATTAATAAGCATGTCTTTGCCTCTGGAAATATCTAACTACAATGAACAAAAACATCAAAAATACATGTATTTATTGTATTATTTTATTTCTGCTAAATATGTTTTAATTAAATGCCATCAATATTTTAGCTTTATTTACTAGCAAATAACATATTTGACTGTTTTAATATAGTTTTATTAGCATTTTGATAATGATGTACAGTGATGCAACAACTATCACAGCTGCATATAGACACTTTTATCTATCCCCAAGTTTCCTCTTTCTCTTTCACTATCTTTCCTTAACACTGCAGTTGGGTACTACTAAAGGTCTGTCTGCCCTTGTTGGTAGGTCAATTCTACTTATTCATATCAATTCAATCAGTTTATTTTTCTTAGTATTTAGCTTATGTTGCTTGCAATTATGCTTTGGAGGCTTATGCATATTGTTAAATCTAAACAGACATGAACAAAAAAGAGATCTGGAATCATGGTCCATCCATTGTTTTTTTCATCATGGTCCACTGAAATCCTTTAGCTCAAATACTCACTAGCACCGCATCAAAGTTTTACATCTTTGATTATTTTTAAAATAGCCCACAGAGACAGTGTTTGTTGTTATTTGGTGTTTTTTTTGTTTGCTTTAGCATTTTGTCATTTTGTTCCTCACTTGCTTTGTATGCTCTACAAAACCCATTATATATATATACGTATATATATATATATATATATATATATATATTCTTGTCATTCAAAAGTTACTGGTCTTCTTGTAAAGAAATATAGCACTGTAGCACTGTCGTCCAGTTGTTCATTGATTTGCTTGAGCAGGAACCTGTAATGTCTTCATTGTGAGACTTGTTGTTAATGATTTTGGCATATCGAATACGCCCGGGTAGCTTGCCAGGCTCTGCCGTGGGAGCGAGATACTCTCAGTAGCTTACCAGGCTTTCCAAGAGGGACCCAGGAATGAATCCTGGGTCGACAGTGTACAAGGCAAATGCCTTGCCCGCTGTGCTATCACTCCAATCTAAAGAAATATAATGGGGAAATAATGAATATCCAAAGCCAATGGAAACAAGGAACAAAATAACATATTTTATTTTATTTTATTTTAAAATGTTTTATTGGTGAATCACTGTGGTGTACAGTTACAAACTTATGAACTTTTGGTTTTCATTTCACTCATACAGTGGTTGTTTACCCATCCTTCCACCAGTGCCTTTTCTCTTCCACCAATGATCCCAGTATACCTCTCACCACCCCTACCCCATCCCCCACCACCCCACCCTGCCTCTGTGGCAGGTCATTCCCTCTTGTTCTCTCTCCTTTTGGGCGTTGTAATTTGCAATAGAGGTATTGAGTGGCTATCATGTTCAGTCTATAGTCTACTTTCAGCTCGAATCTTTCAACCCGAATGGGTCCTCCCAACATCCTCTACTTGGTGTTCCCTTCTCCATCTCAGCTGCCTTTTCCCCCAGCATGTGAAGCCAGTTTCCAAGCTGTGGGGCAGACCTCCTGGTTCTAATCTCTATTACTCTTGGGTAATAGTCTCCCACTCTGTTACAAAATAACAGATCTTCAGAAGCAAACATCCACCTGAGGGACCTTGGGGATAAGACAAGGAGTGGATATTATGTATGGTGGAAGGATGAGTTCAACCTGGAAAAGGTGGTGCTGGGAAGCAATAAAGTGTTATGTATGTATAAGATCCTATCAGCAGCAATAGTACCATACATCAGAGTGCAAACACACACACACACACACACAATCTTTTGAAAAGTCATCAGTTACAAGTGTGGATTCCCAGTGGTGCTGCTGACAAACATCACGTAGGTATCGAGTCCCTCTCTGATTCCTCTGATCCCAGTGATTTTTTTTCCCTCCTACTCTCCTGGGGTGGTATTCCCCTTGTAAGTCTCAGCACTATAGATTTTCCCTCTTATTCAGTCCTGTTCAAGAGAACTCCATAGAGCTCACCTAGGGTTACTGACATATGTGATCATATTTCTTTCCCCTTGATCAACCATCAAATCCTTTAAACTCCCCTAGAGTTACAAAATATTCCATAGTATAGATTTAGCACATTTTATTCATTAATCAGTGAATGGACATTTGATTTGTTTCCAGTTCCGCCATTATTTGCAATCCTGCTATTAACATTTATGTGCACAGATGTTTTTTGTTTCTATTGAGAAAATCCCAAAAGTATGCCTGAGTCATATGGATAATATATGTTTAACTTTAAAAGAAACAAGCAATTGTTTCCAAAAATCATTATTGACTTTTTATTTTACTCAGAATTAAGAGATTTCAGTTTTTGACATTATCTCCAGAACTTGCCATTTTCAGTTGTTAGAGGTTTTGTTTTAACTCTAGTGATTCTTGTGTTTTTTTTTTGTGTGTGTGTGTGTATGTGTGTGTGTGTGTTGGGGGAAGGGTCAGCAATAGATCTGGGTGGTTTTAGTTTTCATGTCCTTGATGAATAGTGATATTCAATATATTTCCATAAGCCACTCAGATATCTTTCTTAAAATGACCACTCAGTCTTCCTATTTCGAAAATGACTCTTTATTTGATCTTTGGATTGAAAAATAAGTCTTTAAAATGTTCTTGAAGCATACCATCTACCATATATCAAGCAGTATTTTACATCATTCATTTTCTAGTAATCTCTGTCACACAGTCACAAATTTTCATTTTGTTATTCTTATGAAGTCCAGATTTTTACTTTTAATGATGTCATCTTATCAAATTTTTCTCTTTTAGATTTTTTCTTGTATTCTTTTAAGTACATTTATGCCTAAGAAATAGCAAAAATATTTCTACCATAACTTCTAGAAATTTAAGTTTGGGGTCTGCAATCTATTTCAAGTTCTGTTGGAAGATTAAAAAGAATCAAAGTTTATTGAACTTTTCCATGCAAATTCCTATGTATTCTAGCATTGTTTTGAAAAGAAAATATGAACATTATTTAATTTTATCAAAAATTAATTGGCCACATAAGTGCAGTCTACCAGGAATTATTTTCAGACACCTTTCCTGACTTAAATTTAGCAACAATCTTCAATGCTACTACTACAATGTAGCCTTTCTAGCTCACTGTATTATCATGTGAAGAGGCTCAGAATTGACTACCCTAGAACATTTCTTTCGGATTGATGACGATTTTAAGCTGAAGATACCTGAGACATAGCAGATGCAGTAAGTCCTTGCACATCCCTCTGTGTACTGAAAAGCAGCTAATAAGAATTTCCACGAGGAAGATCCCTTCCCTATGCCACAGAAAAAAAGACCTTCATTACTAAAGATTCCAGGGACTTGATGCCAAAGCTGAGAGTGTAAACAAACTTCTTAAAATCACCCTTGGTTTCTACTGATACCCCCCCACAATTTCCCCCAAATGTATTACCAAATATTGCTGTTTCACAATTTTCTTTTCCTAGTGAATGCCCTTTTGATTGTTTGAAATTCTCTGCAACATATTCTACTTTCAAAGGTATGTAAGTTTTAGAAGCTAATGTCTTCTTTGGGTTTTCCTTTTTAATTATCCTTTTGATAAGGCCTATACTCAATGAATGGCAAATTAATGGGTATTTTAATTTTAATACATCTTCAGTCATATAATATTAAGTTCAGATCAGAATGTAGAAAACATTTTCCTCTATTTGCATACCTAACTTTTGCTTAAAATTATTTTATGGGTCCCTACAAAACCTCATTTTAGACACATTCACATTATCTATAATACCTTCCAGAAATCTGGCAGCTGGAGAGGGATTATCAAACAGAAAAATGCATGGTGTGCAAAGCTATAGAAAGTTGAAAAGTATGAAAAATTCGGAGGCCTGAAAGTATCATTGCACTGTACTAATATAGGGCATTGGGTGTAATGTTTATTTATAGAGTAAAATTCTGTCTCTATCATTTAAAATACTTTTTGGTAAGTGTCCTCTATTCATATCTGCAAAATTTTATCTCAGTGCCCTGGCCTAATTCAACTTAATTCAAAATATCAATCTTGACAGATATCTGAAAGTCTGTTAGCAACACAAACCTCAGAACCCCATCCAGAACCCACCCAGAAATGCTGAATCAGACTTTTTGAGAGGACCAAAATATCAGCTTTTTAACAAGCTCCCTGACTTAATAATAATTTTTACTAGGGCTTGTTCGCTTGAAACAGTGCTCAGGGGAGCACCTAGTTTTTCTATCTATTGTCTTCAAAGAAGTTCTAAAAGTTTTTTTTTTTTAAAAATTCAAGTTAGACTAGTCCAGGTTTTTGACTTGAAAAATTTAATAGAGAACATTTAGGGAAAGTAGAGTTTCATGGAGGAGGGAAGTAGAAAATACGTGTTTGATTTTGACAAGTTAAATTTGAGATATCTGTGATATATTCAAAACAGATGTAAATTAGGCAGTGGGGTGTTCCAGTTTGGAACTCAAAGGAAAGAAGCGGGTTGTTGAAATAAATTTAGTAATCATTAGCATA
This sequence comes from Sorex araneus, assembly GCF_027595985.1. Lineage (NCBI taxonomy): Eukaryota > Metazoa > Chordata > Mammalia > Eulipotyphla > Soricidae > Sorex > Sorex araneus. Next base: position 32,586,872 of record NC_073311.1, read on the forward strand.
TAGATGGTAATTAGGGTTCTTGGGAATGGTTAGATCATCTAGGAGGGAAAGGGAAAAAAGAAAGGAAATAAGATGCACCTTTGCCTACGAACTTAAAATTCTACTGATCTTCACCACCACTGACCACCACCCAGTCAGCAAGACTGTGCTATCTCTCTCCCTTGGACCAGTTTGTCCTAAAAGAGAATAAATTTATGTTAGAGTCACTTCAGAAATAAGTTTGATGACTCACTCCATAGCCTGCACAAGTTAAAAGCATTGTGAAAGTCTGAGGAGACGCTGATCCACCATAAAAACTGATATTTGACCACCAATTAATTTTTATTTTGGAAACTGATAGTTCATACCATGGTCAAATTTGAATATAATGTCAGCAGAATTCTCTATTCTTGAGAAATTCTTGGGACCAGAGAGATGATATAGTAGGTAAGGTGCTTGCCTTATATGCAGTGAGCCTTGATTTGAGTCGTGTGGCACCCAATATAGTGCCTGAGCAACATAGAAAGTAATCCCTAAGCACAAGCAGGTGCAGTCCCAAAGTTCAAAGTCCACCCTTACACACACACACACACACACACACACACACAACTATAATGCTCTCTCTCCTTCTCCATCTCTCTTTTATCTTTACCTGCTCGCTACTTCGCCCTCTCTTCTTGCTCTTTTTTGATTTTTTGGAAGAGGGGGGGTCACACCCAGCAATGCTCAGGGGTTACTCCTGACTCTGCACTCAGGAATTATTCCTGGCGGTGTTTGGGGGGCTATATGGTATGCTTTGGATCAAACCTGGCTAGGCCACATGCGAGGCAAACACCCTACCCGCTGTGCTATTGCTCCGGCCCTTCTTCTTGTTTTTATCTCCTCACTTTTTGTTTTCCTTGCTTTCCTGTCACCAATTATTCATCCACCTATCCACTATATAATATAATATAATATAATATAATATAATATAATATAATATAATATAATATAATATATATGTATATATCCTTCATATAGTTATGATGGATGCTTCACACATCTACTATATACCTTTTACTTTTACAGTCAGTCAAATTCTTAAGCAATAATGACAATTATCAGTCATAAACTCTTGAGAAAAATAAATTCCTTAATACTTCAAAGTCTAGATAGTGAGAAAAATCAGATAATAGATCCAAAAATATTAGCAGAGTTGAAACTAAGAAGAAGTCAGAAAAAGTATAACTTTTTTTTTTAACCTAAGGAAAAGAAGTTATGGTGCCTCAGGGGTAGTGAAACCTTGATAAGCCATTATTTCTGACTTGAAAATTAAAAAATAAATTCAAACTAGTAATTTCTTTGGAAAGTGAGAGAAAAATAAATTCAAAAAGAGGTGTTTCAAATTCTTTCCAACACTCTTTGGCTGAACCCTAAAGCACATTAGTAGTTTAAGACAAGTTGTTAATCAAAAGGAAGAAAAAAAGAAGGGGGTTAAAAAAAAAAAAAAAGGCCAGCCAAGGAATATTCCTGAAGTGAAAAACAAACTGAAACTTGAGATCTAAACTGTAACCCGAGATTCAGGGTTTTCAGTTTCAACCAAACCTGGTGAACTGACTGTTAAAGAAATAAAAAAAGAAAAGAAAGAAATTCTTCAGAATGCAACAGGATACAGGATTTCTACAATATGGGTTTCAAAGTTTCAAGTAGTCAATGTAAAGTTAATAGATACATAAACAACCAGAAAAACATAATCCATTATCAAGAGATAAAACAACCAATTATGAAAACCTACATTGGTACAGATGCTTTAATGAATTTTTTATAACAATGCTCAATTAGACTTAAGATAAATACATTGAATGAAAAGAGAAACATCTCAGTTGAGAAATAAAAATCACAAAAATTTCTTCAAATGAAATTTCTACAGATAATTTTATAGGTTTTGCTATAAAATAATATAGATATTCAGTAGTGTTGAATAATTAAATTATTACCAGTGTTTCCAATTCAATATTTATTTTTATTATAAATATAAGGCTCCTATATTTTTAAATATTGTTTGAAGGTCAGCAAGTGGTGAAGGGAAATATATGTAAGGAAACTAATTTAAAGTTTACAAATGTTAGTATTTATAAATAAAAGAAGATATTTATGATAAAATAAAATTTTATCTCCCTCATAAAAACAAATAATCGAGCAAAAAACAGCAATCTAAAAGCCAAATAATAATGTGAAAGCACACAATTACTTCAAGATTTGAACTTATGGTACCCAAACCTGTTTCTAGCATTTTTAAGAATGTGATTAATTAATTAATTTATTTTTTTAATAATAAAAATTTTATTTTATTGAATCACCATGTGAAGAATTACAATGCTTTTAGTTTTAAGTCTCAGTTATACAATGCTGAAACAACCATCCTTTCACCAGTGCCCATATTCCACCACCCAAAAAAAAACAAACCCAGTAAAACCCAGTACACCTCCCATCCCGCCTCCCTCCCTCTCCGCCCGGTAAGTGACAAATTTCACTTTACTTTCTCTTTACTTTGGTTACACTCAATGTTTCAAGAAAAACCTCACTATTATTGTTAGGAGTACCCCACTAGAATCAGACCTATTGTTAAGAGATATGAGGTCGCGCAGCTGCGGTAGCAGCCATGTGGTTTTGGATTTCGGTACTTTAGCAACTAAGTCCAGGGAGATTTCTTTCAGATATTGGATCATTGCAAGCTTGTAACTCTCATCTGTCGTTGTCATAATATGGCGGTCGCCACACTTTTCACCCCCAGCAAGGAAGAGGCAAGAGAGAGAAATACCTTTCCCCTTCTGGGCTGGCATGGGGCTGAGGCTTAGTTTTCAGTCTGGAGACATTCTGCAAGGAGCTGCCCCTACCAAAAGTAGTTTAGCTGGCCTCTGGAGTCATGCTCGTGCAGCTTCACATCTTGGCGGCAGCAAGAATGCGATTCATTTAATCATTTAATAAAGTCATACAATAAACTCAGTTTCACAAATATTTCAGGAAATGAACTTGTATCATGCTAAAGATACATGCCAAAGTTTTAACAATATTTTTTCTTTGATTTTTAAAATTAGATGTGGTTTTTATTTTTTTCTTTTTAGTCTTTTGGGGTTTTTTTGCCGGTTGAAGGAGTCCAGGATATATCACCCTCAAATGTACTACTTTGACGTACCTTTAATTGAAGATACTATATAAACTGGAATTCTATGTTGCCATTCTGAGATAAATCTGTTTCAGGTTTCTTCTGAGTGATGTGTGCTGCATACATAAAAATAACTTTGAACTGAAGGTAATTAGTAAGCAAGAGACTCAGCAGGGGAAAACTTCTCCCTTTTCCTTTTCTTCCTAAAGGTAGGATATAAATTCCCTTTTAACTGGAGACAGATTTTTATCAATTTAGAAATGACACTAGAGATATTTGTAAACAAATCTTAGATTAGTTTCTTCACATTCATTTACCTTCACTATTTTCTGCTTTTGAAGTTTAAAACGACTTTTCTCTATTCTGTCTTTTCTCAATAAATGTATTATTCTTTGTTGAAGGTACTATATAAACTGGAATTCTAAGTTGCCATTCTCAGTTAAATCTGTCTTAGTTTTCTTCTGAGTGATGTGTGCTGCATTCATTGATAAACTTTGTTTTTCTCTTGATAATCTGGCCCTTTGTATAAGACTCCCAGCTGAAGACCTAAAGATAAACAAAAGTAGAATATTGCCTCTCTCTATCGCAATGAGTATATATCACAAATGTAAAGATAGTTATTTGTTTTTAGATAGCTAACAAAAGAAAACTAGAAGCAATTCCTACTGTAAACTTGTTTGGTTTTTTTCCAAGTTGAAACTATGCAACATTTTTGGAAGGTAGGATTTTGAGTCACACCTGGTGGTGCTTAGAGGCTATTTCTGGCTCTGTGCTCAGGGATAACTCCTAATGGTGCTCAGGGGAATATATTCAGTGGCAGGAATTGAGCCTATGTTGACTGCCAGCAATGCATATATTTTAACTCCTTTACTAATACTCTAGCTCCTATGTAAAACATTTTAATGGAAATAAATTATATGCAAATGTTCTATAGCTTACTTTATGTCCTGTTACCATATATTTTTCTTGTTGGAGTTAATTAAACATCTTGGTTAAGATGTTAAAGTGCAGTTTTAATAGATTCTATTGTATCAGCCACCTTTAGCCCACTTCACCTTGTTCTGCTGGAATGTGATATAACAGAAATATAAACAGTCTCCAAAGCAAGAACATCACAAAATGAATGTTTTTTTTTTCTAGTGGCTTTATAAAATAACAAGGAGCAAGTGTGTTACTTGTGTCTAGTAGTGGATCTTTCTGAAAAATCTAACTTTTTAATGGCCTAGACATATTATTAGAATACCATATATAGTTTTTCTGTTGCCTCTCTTCTGATACATCTCATTACCCAAATTCACTTATGCATCTAATCATATCTTACGAATCATGTACAACTTATGTTTAGTAAAGGTTAACACTACACTTAATTTTACTTGTAGCTCTTTTTCATACTTGATTTCCATTTGTGTCATTTATTAAAACATTGAAAAGAATAACTATCTATAAGATCTACTTTTATTTGATAGATTTACCATTTTATATCTTAGAATTAAAGTTGTTTTTTTCTTTTACGAAGTACTTTTTCTACAATTGGTGTGAATTTCCACAATGCAGTGCTTGGCTAACTCACCTCTAAGTTTAGCTGCATCATAATTATGCCACATTAAATAAAATTTATGATTGTCCAATTATATCCATATGGTAAAACATTTGCCTTAACTGTATGCTGTTCAACAGTATTGAAGAGTAGGCAATGTATAAATATTTAACCATTTAATTCCAGGAAAATATACTAATTGAGCCTTTAAAATAAAAACTATTCACGCCCTCGGCCCAGATAAATTCGGAGCTGCTGAGCGAGAAGCGGACCCTCTACGCCTAAAGACTTTGATTCCAGAGACCTAACACTTTCGGGCATCCAGCGCAGCTTCTATAACAATGCACTGGGACTGCGAACTGGGCTTCAACTCTGTGCTGCACGGGGGTGGATTTATTTTTCCTCCCCACCCTGTCTTCCTGCACGGAAAAAGGCAGCGGCGGCAACCGCATGGCAGGCGCCATCCTTAAGAATCCTAACCCACAGGTACTCGATTTCTACACTTGGGGCTCCCAGGGACTCATGGGAAGGGGGTGTCACTGGCACGCCCTCTGCCCAAATAAATTCGGAGCTGCTGAGCGGGAAGCAGACCCTCTGCGCCTAAAGACTTTGATTCCAGAGACCTAACACTTTCGGGCATCCAGCGCAGCTTCTAATAACAATGCACTGGGACTGCAAACTGGGCTATGCAATTTCTGGTAGAATTTTCCCTGGACTTTATACAGAAATTGTCAGCTATGTGAAACAGTTCCTTTTGAACAGGTCTGACTTGGGGGGGAAACTCCAAATAATAACAGTAAGTTTTTGTTGAAATATTGAAGGTTATTAATGTAGCAGCCACCTCTCTGGACTGTGAACTAAGCAAAAGCCCCACGCCGGCCGTTGTGGCGTGGCGTACACCATACTATGAGGCACGGGATGGGAGATGAGGGTTATGTACTTGTAGCAGTGGGGCTCCATATCTCTTCATTCCCAGCAATGGAAAACTAATTATCAAATGCTTCCTTGGTAGTAGGTCTGTCTCTCTTGGGTGGAAACTCCAACAACTATAGTGAGTTTTGTGTTGAAATATGGAATGTAATCAAGGTACAGAGAAAATGAAGTGAAATTCATTAGTTATACAGTAGGGGGTAGGGGGTGGGGGCAGGGGGTATATTGGGGTTTTTGGTGGTGGAATATGGGCACTGGTGAAGGGATGGGTGTTTGAATATTGTATAACTGAGACATAAACCTGAGAACTTTGTGACTTTCCACATGGTGATTTAATAAAAAGTTTAAAAAAATTTAAAAAATAAAAACTATTGTCACATATATGGATAAATACATATGCATATGTACATATGTATATGTGTATATTAGCATACTATATTTCCTACTCAACTTTGCAAAATACCACAAACATCACACATCTTATCTTTAGCTGAAAAACTGCAACATACTACACTGTAACTTTAAATTTAGTTAAAGCACTCCAACCCCAAAACAAAAGCAAATCGTCCCAGAAGAGAGATAATAGTCCAGAAGAGAGACAGAGGGCTAATGTGTAGACTCTGCATTCCCGAGGCTCAGATTCTCTCCCATGAACTGCTAGGAGTGACCACTAACCCAAGAGTCATCTTTCAGGACTGCCATGTGTTACCTAAAATCTTAAAATAAAAAGAAAAAAATAATACTCCAAAAGAAGCATAAACTCAATTAAAATGATTAAATTATGACCCTATAAAATGATACCAAATTATTTTCCTATTTCTTTATATCAATAAGTTATCCTAAAAGATCAAAATATAGTTGTTCAAAATGTATTATATCAACAATTAGGCACCTTTAAAGCCAATTATTGACATTATATAAGTATTTCCCAATGCATTTTAAAGATATTATGGTTGTTCTTTCAAGAAAAGTCTACCATCTACCTCAAACTTTGGAGAGCTTAATGACTCAATGTATATATTGTCTCCTAAATGGTTTTTATATTGAAATAAACTTGTTGCAGCTCTCATTAATCTCTCTTATTTTGGTGCTATTGATAGAGTCCCATTCCTAGTCTGGGAAATATGTTCTGGGAAATGTACTTTAGGGGTATTAAAAGCCAGTAATTGTAGAAGCTCTTATTATTGTTTTGAGAGTTGGGCGATCCTTCTGGTGCTCAGGGGTTACTCCTGGCTCTGCACTCAGGAATTATTCCTGGTAGAGTTCAGGTAAGCATACGGGATGCTGGGTATTGAACCCAGATCTACCGTGTGCAAAGCAAGCATATTATCCACTGTACTATCACTCTGGATCCTGGAAATGGTTGTCTCACCAGCAAAACTCTGGACATTCAAAATTAATCATAGATGGTTTAAAAATATTCATGGATTTGCCCAAAAGTTACAAATCCTTTTACAATCTGTTTCATTTAATCTATTCAGTTGATACCATAAAATCTAAGAAGAATATACTTTCACAAGCTCCTGTCTCATGGCAACCCCAACCCTGTATCTTTGCTGCTAATGTCTTTTTCTCATGTTTGGTTTTCTTTTTTGAGGTAAGTGAAGTATACCAAGTGGTGCTCACTGAATCTTGGGGAAACTCCCAGCAACTTTTGGCCACTAAGCTAGTAGTTTAATGCAAGGGCCTGGTGGTGCCAGGGACCATGTGTGATGAACATACCAAGGCAAAGACACCATGGCAAACTAAAAGCCTTTTGAATTTACCCAGAACCTTAAATATAGTAGGGTATATTTATTCCATGTATGTTTTTTATTTCTATAAATATTTTCACAATTGAATATAAGTTCTTATATATTTAATTCATAAATCCTACCTCTGATTCACATATTTGGAAAATAAAGCTGAGAACTTTAAGCATCTAAATTATCACCCATTGTATATATGTACCATAGTTTCTTTATCCAGTTACTTGTTCTTGGGCATGGGTTGTTTCCTGAATCTGGCTATTGTGAATAGTGCTGCAATGAACATATAACTGCAGATGGCTTTTATGCATTGTGTTTGGGGGGCCCTAGAGTATATTTCCAAGGACAGTATGCTGGACCATCTGGAAGCTCAATTTCTAGTTTGTTGAGGAATATGCCCATATTGTTTTCCAAAAAGGCTGGACTGGTCAACATTCCCATAGCAATGAATGAAAATCCCTTTTCCCTACATCCAGACCAGCCAGCACTGGCTATTCTTATTCTGTTTGATGTGTGCCAGTTTCTGTAGTGTGAGATGATAATTTCATTGTTATTTTGATTTGCATTTCCCTGATGATTAGTGAGACGGGGCACTTTTTTCTGTGTGTTTTTAGCCATTTTTATTTCTTCTTTAAAATAAATTTCTAGTTATTTCTTCTCCCCAATTTTTAATGGGATATTTTTTTCTTGTGAAGTTCTACCAGTGCCTTACATATCATTGATGTTAACCACTTACAAGATGTGTGATGGGTAAACAATTTTTTCCCATTCTGGGGATTGTCTTACTATCCTTGTTCATCCTTTCCTTTGAGGTGCAGAAGCTTCTTAGCTCAATGTAGTCCTATTTGTTTATTTTTACTTCCACTTGCATGGTCAGTGGTGTTTCAACCTTGAGAATGCCTTTTGCTTCAATGTCATGTCAAGTTTTGCCTCTATGTACCTTATGCATTCAGGATCTATGGTGCATCTCTGGTACATTTACACAGTGGGATACTGTGCAGCTGCTAGGAAAAATTAAGTCATGAAATTTGCCTATATATGAGTAGATATAGAGTATCTTGCTTAGTGAAATGAGTCAGAGGGAGAACAGACATAGAATGATTGCACTCACTTGTGGATATAAAAATCATATTATGAGACTAATAACCAAAGATGGTAGATCCAAGTACCAGGAGGACTAGTCCAAAGTTTACACTTTGCCATAAGAGGTGGTGGAGGGTGAAGTTAGGACAGAGAAGGGATCACTATGATAATAATAGACAATTTTGTACAAAAACCAAATAATGAAAGGAGGTAAAGAGATATATACATAATTACAGTTCTTCCTCTCGGAGAACCTGGCAAGCTACCGAGTTTCCTGCCCACATGGGAGAGCCTGGCAGACTCCCCATGGTGTATTCATACGCCATAACCAGTAATAAGATGGGTCTCATTCCCCTGATCCTGAAAGAACCTCCTCCAATGCAGCACTGTTGGGAAGGATGAGTAAAGAGAGGCTTCTAAAATCTCAGGGCTAGGATGAATGAAGACGTTACTGAGACCACTTGAGAAAATTGAAGATCAACAGGATGATGATGATGATGATGATGATGATGATGATGATGATGATGATGATGATGACTGTTCAGTACCTATATCGCAGACCATAATGTGCAAGAGAGAGACACAGAGAGAGAGAGAAACAGAGAGAGAGAGGGAGATATGAGAGAGAGTCTGCCATAAAGGCAGGCAAGCAGGGACAGGAATAGTGCAGGAAACTGAGGACATTGGTGGTGGGAAATGTGCACTGGTGAAGGGTTGGATATTGGAACATTGTATAACTTAAACCTAATCATAAACGTCTTTGTAATTCGTGTCTCACAGTGATTCAATTTTTAAAAGAAGACAAAGGATTAAAACTAAAAAAATCACCCAACATCTAAAGATCAATAATTAATAGGATGATTTGGATAATTACTAGAACGTGTGAACAGCTGAAAACACTCACAGCTTAATTTTATAAATAAAATCCATCACAATGTTTCCCCACATATACCTCTTTTTCCTATGCCTTTCATAGTAAACCCAATTTTTCTATTAATTTTATAGAAATTCAATTCAATTAAAAGTTAAAAAAAGGTATAAAACTTTTCATTCAGAATGTCTTATTTCTAAGATATTGAAGTCTTAGGGATAACAAATGGAAGAAGTAACAGGTCAATGTAAAATGACCTCACCATTTATTTACAAAACTGTCATTGAAGTCTGTTGACTATGAATGAGGAGATTGAGATCAACAAAATAAATAGGGTTTTTATTCTGATTATTCACTGGAAAAGAACTAAGCTTGGAGAATTTTCTCACTTTAAAACATTTATGTATAAGTGAAGACCTCAGGCTTACACTATAATTCTATTAATAGATCATTCATTATAATTAATGTGTTAATATTACCACCAAAGACTTCCAAATAGACATTAATATATTCAGTCCAATAAGAAATTGCCATAGTAACTCCAAGTAGAATTTATTTACTACCACTATTGTACTTTAAATTCTAATATATTTTTTTCATTTTTAAACTTATGTTCATGTTTACTTTAAAGTTCATGTTTAAACTTATGACAGGAAAAATTACAAGTTAAATGTTATCCGGTTAGTGACTTGAATAAAATTATTTTATTTATAGCTTGCATATGCTTTATTGCTCCTATTCATGAGAAAATACATAAAATATGCTCACTATTACTTTATTAATATTTAACCTAGTTTCCATAATATTTTAAAAGCAACTTTTAAATGTATTTTCTTATTTTCAGTAAACTTTAGTACTAGATAAGCAAGCAAGTCCTGTTGTTCATCAATTTGCTTGAGTGGGCACCAGTAACATTCCATTGTGAGACTTGTTGTTACTGGATTGGAGGGTAGGGCATTTGCCTTAGACGCAGCCAACCTGGGTTCGATTCCTCTTCTTGGAGAGCCCAGGAAGCTACCGAGAGTATCCTGCCAGCACGGCAGAGCCTGGCAAGCTACCTGTGGCATATTTGATATGCCAAAAACAGTAAAGCAAGCAATTAACTTTAAAAAAATATCTATCTTGGGCTGGAGAGATACAATTGCAGATAAGTCATGTGCTTTGCACACAACCAACCTGAGAGCAATCCCTGGCACTGCATATGGTCCCTCATTCGTATCAGGAAGCCAGTGCAGAGCCAGGAGTAAGTTCTGAGCACAACCAGGTGTAGCAAGAAGACATATATCTATATCTATATCTATATCTATATCTATATCTATATCTATATCTATATCTATATCTATATCTATCTATATCATCTCTATAATTTCTGGAGCTTTGAGATCAAAGCATTTGTACCATGAGGGAAAAATTGCTCATTATAATATTAGGTGGCAAAAAAAACCAGATATTTTGTTTATATTCATTCTAAAATGTTCCTATCATTAAACGGAAGCAAGCAATCAGGCAGGTAAAGGGTTGGGCCACACATGGTGTTTCTCAGAGCTTAGTCTTAGCGCTTAACTCATGGGTCACTTCTGGCACCAATTAGGGAAACATAGTCAATGCCAGGATCCAAACTGAATCAGTTGTGAGCAAGGCATGTGTCCTACCACTATGCTGTCTCTCCAATATGCTGACGGTACACATTTAAATGATCTCTAAACACAAAAATTAATTTATGGAAGTACTCACTTGTCTTACAAATAAATTACATTGAGGTTGAGGAGAAATCACAAGGCTTAGGGTTACAGACTTGCAGGACCAAGACTCTAAGTTTGGGCCCAGAGGGAGTAAAGGAGTTAAAGTTCTTTCCTTACATGTGATCGGCCCAGTTCCATCTCTGGAACCCTACATGATCCTGTCAACACAGCTAAGAAAGGTCATAGAGCAGAGAGTCAGAAGTAAATGCTGTCCACAGCTGCGTCTCTCTCTCTCTCTCTCTCTCTCTCTCTCTATATATATATATATATATACATATATATATATATATGCAAGGATTCAAATTTGATCCTTTGCAATCTATAGCCCCTGGAGAACAGCTGGTACATATAAACTTGAGAACCCAAAGAATACCATCTTGTTTGATATAGAAAGGGACACAGAATATTCCAGTTTGTTTCTTTCTATCTTTAAATGGTTAATGTTCTAAGCTTCATTGATAAGTGTGAGTATTCTTACACCATCAAATATATTTATTTTGCTTAATGAAAAGTGAATTTTTTCACTTGGAGGGGATGGGCTCCAGCTTCCCTCCCTGCCCCGAGCAGAGCTCCTGGTGGCCAAAGACCACCGGAACCTAGCTACAGCCATGCTCAAGGCCCCTCTCCAAAAGTTCGGACAGGCCTCATGCATGAAGGTAAAGGAACCCAGTTGTGTGTAATCCCATCAACGGCCAACATCCAGAGACTTAAAAGCAAGCTCCCAGAAGCACGCAGCCGCAAAGCGGCCATGCAATATCTTATAACCTACATTTCCCTCTGGGAGAAACTCACAAGCTACCGAGATCTTCCTGCCCACATGGGACAGCCTCGTAAGCTTCCCATGGTGTATCTATATGCCAAGGCCAGTAACCAGCTGAATCTCATTTCCCTGACCCTGAAGCCTTTAGAGGCTTCTAAAAACTCAGGGCTAGGACGAATGTAGAGGTTACTGAGACTGCTCAAGCCACTCGACGATCAACAGGATTTCGTGATCGTGAATGAAAAGTGAGATAAAATAACACCATTATTCTACTCCTACCCATGAGATAATGCATGGTCTTGTTTAAGCAGTATTTTAAAACTAATTAGTCAGTCGGGTTGTTTTTTGTTTTTTTTTTTTAACAAGACTCATGTGCATTTACTCCAAGTAAAAACTCCCAATGAGATTTGTAATGAGTTGTTTAAAATTCTTTTTGCACTTTTTATATCCTGGCAACTTTGATCACATACAAGAGTAAATCTTCAGCCACAGAAGACAAGGATAGGAACTTTATTATTATTTCATTAATTATTAAATGCGTGATTTTATTCTGTGCATATTTATATATTATCTAAATTGGACTTAGATATTTAGTAATTATAATGAATTATTATTAGCATTGGTAAATGTATGCATATATTTGCTATATTGTAGTACTGTATATGTATTATGGTATAATAGATCTTTTCTAGTTCTTGAAAATAATCAACAAATGTATTGGATTGTGTGAACAGGAACTATATTTGTTGAAAATATCAAATGTTTCAGGTCTGAAGAGAGAATACAGCAGGTAAGATACTTGTCTTTTTAAAATGTATTTATTTTATGTTTGTCTTACACATGATCAAACCTGTGTTTGATCCTTGGCACACCATATGGGAAACTGAACCTTATTAGATGTGATCCCTGAGCACAGTGCCAGAGCTATAGAAACCTAAATAGCTTCTCTGAAAAATCCCTAAAATATTTCAACTAATTCTATATTAGTGCACACTTTATAACTAGTTAAATGACACCAGAGTTTTCCCATTATCAAAACCCTACAAAACAGCACAAGAAATCAATATTAAGGAAAAATATTACCTGTGAAGTTAGAATTTTACAATTCTCCATAAAATCTAGTATATCAAACCCAGGATCATATAAGTATAATAATAGAGCACAATCAAACAGTGCAATTTATCCTGGAAATGCAAGATTGGTTCAATATTTGAAAATCATTCAACATGATTTACCATATTTACAAACTAAGAAAATATGATTATTTGGTACAAGAAAGGCTTAAAAAGAATAAATATCACCTTGTAGAGAAAAAAACTCATCACATTAAAAATAAGTGAATTTCTATAGCTTCATAAAGTATATACAAGTACTCCATTTACAAAGCATGGATGAAACCTTAGCGTTTCATTATGCTAAGTAATATAATAAATCAGTCAGAGGAAAACAAATACTTTGTGATTTAACTTTTATGGGGAATCTAAAAATGATAAACTCATGCAAAATAGAGAATGCATTATTGGTTGCCAGGAAAAAAGAATGGGGGTACTGAGCAGATATTGGTCAAAGAAGGTAAATTTTCAATTATAAGATAAATAAGAATAGGACAATCTAAAGTATAGTGTGGAATAATGAGACATCACATACTGTGATTGTGACAATATTTACAGGAAGTTAAGACTTTGTTAAAATTAAAAATTTAGTACCAAAAAATAAGTTTATTTAAATTGATGTTCATTTTAAAAATGAAAACATACAGAAATACTATCAAACATAAGAAATTATACATTTCATATATTTTATTAATGTATACTTACTAAAACTCCATGGCATGCCTTAAATAAATATATTGTTTCATTCATGCTTCCCCATTTCTATTTTAATTTTATAAACTTAGTAAAAGTATTAACATAATTAATCTTTATTATGAAACTTTCTAGTTTTATATTTTTATTCATAGGATATTTTTCTGCGTGGTGGCTGACTATAGCGAATCTACCATTTGGAACTCTGGGGAACTCTTGGGAAGAGGAGCTGCGGTCCAGAATGTCCCCTGGTTTAGCAGGGCCTGGGGTTGACCCCCTTGCTCTTTCCGGAGATCAAGTTACCCAGATCATCAAATCTGGCATGGCAGTCCCTGGCCCGATGATTTCCTCCCTTACACCGGGGCTTCCCCTCTTACACCCTCTTACATAGTCACCACAGCAGGAAGTGCAGCCTTGGATATTTGCAGCCCTGATACAGTTACTATAACCCCTGCCCAGTGTCCCTATAAATTAAATTCTGGTGAAAGGGACTAACTCCATGGGGCACTGGAGGCCTACTCTTAGGGAGATGCAGTTTGACTAGTAAGGGAATTGCTGTTCATGCCGGGGCCATTGGCATCGGCGGCACTGAGAAACCGAGGCAGGCCACAGTGTCACCACCTGCCCCGGCTGGGCTGAGTCGCAGCACCATCAGACATAGAGTCGTGGTGGCAGTGCACACAGTGGCTCATCCACTGTCGGGTGCTGTCAGCCAACCATCGGGTGACCTGGGACTTGGCACAGGTGTTAGACCTGGCGTAGACACTCCGTGATAGGGTCCTGCTCTTCCAGCTGCTCAACAACTTCCAGCTGTACCCCATCAACCTTAAGGAGATCAACCTGAGGTCGCAGATGTCCCAGGTGCTGCCCAGAGATGCATGTTTGTCAGTGTGCAGATCCTTACTACATGCCAGTCAACCAAAAGCTTACATTCAGTAGACTGGGAACACCTGTAAAGGCAATTAGAGGCCGCCCGAAAAGCCTCTGTTCCTCTCAGAGAGCCCAACAAGCTACTGAGAGTATCCTGCCCACACGGCAGAGGCAGGCAAGCTACAGGTGGCATACTCCATATGCCACAAACAGTAACAACAATGGTCCTCATTCCCCTGATCCTGAAAGAGCCTCCAATAAGGCTACACTAGCACAGGACAAGGATGAATGGAGACATTATTGTTGCCCTCTCTCGCAAATGGGTGAGCAATTATATGACAGTGATACAGTGATACAGGATATCTTTCTACAAAATGAATAAAATCATGATTAAGAACTGTATGATGATTAATAAATATGGATTATATAAAATGGAATATTACACAAATATACGAAAAGATGAAATCATACAATTTGCTGCTAGATAGATCTGGAAAGTAGTGTACTGAGAATGAAATTAGTGTGGAGAACAGATGCTAACTGGGCTATCAAGAAACATTGTAAGGGAATTACAAATGGCCAAGGGCAGTAGAGCCTGAGAACTGAATTATGGAACTGAGTTTCGGAAGGTGTGGGAAAGATAGTTGAGGGCAGGGTCACATTGGTGGAGGGTGTGGTGTGGGAAAGATAGTTGAGGGCAGGGTCACATTGGTGGAGGGTATGGTATTGGATCATTGTATTCATTGTATGTAAATCACTGTTCCTAAAATAGCATTAAAAAATGAAAAGAATTTGTGATGATATTTCTCCAGAAGTGATCAATTCTGCCTAAGTTCAGGAGAAAGAAAAGTTTTCAGTCCACCTCATGATGTAAGTGTCAATAGTATTACCAAGAAATTCTATTAAATAACATGTATAATTCTGGCCACTCCCAAATTGAAGGAGTGGTCAACCTATAAATCCAAAGTGAGCATGTGGCAAAGATTTATTCATTAATGAAGAAAGCAACAACTTCGAAAGATAGGGCTAAAGTAAGAGAGACTAATTTTTGTTATGGAAGTAAGACAGGAAGCGCAATGAATAGTGAATTAGATGCAGAACTGATTGATGTCTTTCAGGATATTGGAATGATATTTTTTTTATTTCACTTGAATCTCTATCAAATGTTTGAAAGCTATAATGCAAAATTCCTTTTATTTCTCTTAGACATTAATTATTTGCATCACTCTTGGTTTTGTTTTGTTTTTTCTTTCCTTCAAATTTTAAATATATTCTAATAAATAGTAAAGGGAAATCAAATTAAAGTATATGTAAATACAGCATTAACTTCTTTTGTGGCTTTGGGGTAAACAGTAAATAGTGATCCTAAAATTTGCAAATGTTAGTTATATTTTCTTAATATTTTGAAGTTAATGTCTCCATTTCCCCCCAAATTAAAAAGGGAATCTTTTTACATAACATTTCTTGGTCCATAAAACATATAATGTTAATCAACTATATATAATTCCCAGTTAATTTTTTAATTAGTTTAATAAATTGTAAAAAGTACAATGGTTAAGGGTATCTGATTCCAAATATTTTTTAAAATTTTTACTTTAAAATAATTTCATGATTTCTACCCAATTGACTGTAACTTAATTTTATACTGGTTTTACTATTAAATCTTCTTCCTGCTTAAGATAGTTAATTCTATCCAACCCCCCCCAGGATATATAAATTTAAAAAAATAGCATACAAACTGCAATTTTAACAACATATAAAACTAAGCATGATATTAATAATATTTCAGAGGAATTTGCACTAGTTATTAGGACTGTAAAACTGATGAGCTGAACCATTTTGAAAATAAAAGCTAAACACTATACTTTCATTGGCTTGAAAGTTAGTTGAAATATATTTTCTCATCCATCTTTGTCTTATTGGTTTTGATATTTAAGGCATGTAGGACCAATGTTAAATAACACATTAGTTTTAAAATAACTTACATACTTGTGCGACTTGAAAAGTTTTCATTACACAGTAATTGCATGTTAAATTTTTGTAGAATGAGAAAGACAGAGTAAGGGGGAGGAAGGGAGGTAGGAAGGAAAGAAAGTTGGAAGGAAGGAAGGAAGGAAGGAAGGAAGGAAGGAAGGAAGGAAGGAAGGAAGGAAGGAAGCAAGGAAGGAAGGAAGGAAGGAAGGAAGGAAGGAAGGAAGGAAGGAGGAAGGAAGGAAGGGGGAAAGAAGGAAGGGGGGAAGGAAGGAACGGGGAAGGAAGCAGGAATATAGACAGGCAAGCAGGCAAGTAGGAAACAAAAAGACAAAAATAATGATCAAATATACTGATGTTTGGTTAGGTAGCAGAGAGGCAGATAGGCTGAAAATAACTACAGAAAGGGTTAGATACCCGTCAGAAAATGGTTTGAAATGAAAGATGTCTGATTCCTGTGTAGTACATTGCTGGTTCCATTCATTAAACATTTGAAGCTTATTTTAATTTTGCTATTTTCTCCCCTATTTCTATTTTATTTTAGAATTTCTGACTTCAGCACACTAACCTGATCCTGGTTGCAAACATGCTCAATTGTTTTTTGTACTGAAAAAAAGTGAGCTTATTTTACCCATTGCAGACTCTTTGATAACAGTTTCAGTAATCCAAATGAAAAACTGTTCAATGTCTGACCTGATCTAATATTTCAAATTAAAATAAATTTTATTGGTTTAATTATAAAGTTAAATACTCCATATAAAAAAGCTCATGAAAATAAGTATTCTATGCTCTAATTTTAAGACCTGAGCTACTATGATTGAAATAATTTTTGTGAATATAAGTGAATATCTATTTTTTTTACATCATATGTCATGTACTTACTAGTCCAAAACAAAGTTTTAAAGTTTGTTTGAAATAAAGTTTTGATTTGAGCTCATTTTGGATAAGTTGCTTTGATAAAAAATGTTACAATTGAATTTTATTAACTCTGTTCATATCAAAATATCAACAAGGGTGATGTTACCAAATTTTTTGTGCTACTGAGAGCTTGTCAAAGTGAATACATAGATACCACTTACATGATTGACTTAATAGTAAGGTGATATGTTATATGCTGTGAATATAAGAGGAATAAGAGGCTGCTTAAGAGGAAAATAAAAGTTTGCATATAATTTCTAAATTTATGACTAGCAGTTGTCTTTTAAATTTATCACTTGGTGTGTGTATATTCAGGTACAAATTACATACTCATACTAATGGTTATTATAACTGTAAAACATTATCAATTTAATTTTTCTAAAATCTGTAAGATTTTCTTCCAGTGACTCATTGATTTTCATAGAACACCTTATTTCAATATATCCCAATATAAAGCATCATTTGCCACAAAAATGTCATTTATTATAAGTAACAGTAATGAAAGATGGTAAGTAGATTTCTTAATATTCTAAAGTATGCACTGATATTTCTTATAATAATCACTATGGTAGAATTAGGAGCAGACAGGAGGAAATTTAAATGCAATTCAAACTTGAAAATTAAATTCAAAACAGATTATTCAAACTGCTAAGTTTAGATGAGTTCTAGTTACGAGGTTATTTATTGATGAAACAGAGGTTAATTGGACCAAGTTCCTGTGCCTACCTATATACAACCTCATATTTAATGAGACTGGGGAGAGACATGAGAATATAGATACACACTAGCAGAGAGCTGAAAGACAGAGAAAGATTCAACATAATGAGTATCCATTTATATCTGGATACAGGGAAGTTCAGAACTTTATTAATATGAAATGTAATATGAAATTGATATCACCCAAATTTATGAATCCAACATCTACATTATAGACATTCATGGCTAAACCTAAGTGTATATATATATATTACATATATATATATATTAAGCTTAGTCAAAGTGAACCTGTAAATGATAACAGTAAGCTAAGAAAAAATATTGTGAAAGCTAAAATTTTTATTATAGATATTAAAAGCAAAGACTAAATAAACTAAAATAACAAATAATAGAAAATTATCGGATAACATTGGTTTATCCTTTCTGTCCACCCCAATCCCCTACCACTCTGGTAGGGAACTCAAGTTCACTGAGTAACATTAACCACAGCACTCTCTCCAGAGACTCACCTAATTTAGTCAGACATTCCGAATCCTCTGTTTATTTTTTAACAAACCTTGTGTGCTTTTCTTCCCCTATCTGTTAATCCTAACATCCCCAAATCAGACCCTGTAACTTGTAAAGTCAAATTCTTCTTAGGATTCTGGATTTGTGTGTGTATATATATATACATATACATATATACATACATATTTATGT
This sequence comes from Sorex araneus, assembly GCF_027595985.1. Taxonomy (NCBI): domain Eukaryota; kingdom Metazoa; phylum Chordata; class Mammalia; order Eulipotyphla; family Soricidae; genus Sorex; species Sorex araneus. The sequence continues at coordinate 32,605,647 of NC_073311.1, forward strand.
ATATGTATATATACATATACATATATACATACATATTTATGTATATGTATATATATACATATACATATATATGATATGTTGTTTTTATCTCTTTTATGTCCTTTACATAGTTTACTTTAGAGCAATGTTCTTTCTATATAGACACAGGAAGACACGTGATGCTATGTTTTATAACTTGAGAGTTGACGTTTCATAATTTCTCGTGATCATCCTCACATTTACTCTATTTAAGCCTCGGTTGCCTTTATTTCCTAACACCCCAAAAGAAGGGTCCCAGCGAGGGCCAAGGATAGACCCAGGACAAGCTATAAGCTACCCTGGCATCAAAAAGAGACAAGCTAAGTGCCATAAGAAGCACAAAATTAGAAAATACCTTTAGCTTCAATGTCTTGGAGGGTTTTGCCAACCTTGTCTTCCATATAGCTTATGGATTCTGGTCTGATGTTGAGATCTTTAATCCACTTTTTTTTTTATATATTTGAGGGTGTGTGTCAGGATATTGAACCCTGTTCCATTGGTCTGCGGCTCTGGCCAAATGAAAACAGAGATAAACAAATGGGACTATCTTAAACTAAGAAGCTTCTGCACCTCAAAATGAACAGTGACCATAATACAAAGACAGTCTACAGAATGGAAAAGGATATTCACCCAATACCCATCTGATAAGGGGTTGATATTAAGAAAATACAAGGCACTGGTTGAACTCTACAGGAAGGAAACATCCAACCCCCTTAGTAAATGGGGTGTGGAAATGAACAGAATTTTTCTCAAAGAAGAAATCTGAATGGCTAAAAGACACATGAGAAAATGCTCTACATCCCTAATCATCAGGGAGATGCAGATTAAAACAACAATGAGATATCATCTCACACCACAGAGACTGGCCCACATACAAAAGAACAAAAGCAACCGGTGGGTGTTGGTGCGGATGTGGAGAGAAAGGGACTCTCCTTCATTGCTGGTGGGAATGCCGACTGGTTCAACCATTTTGGAAAACAGTTTGGACGATTCTCAAAAAATTAGAAATTGAGCTCTCATTTGACCCAGCAATACCACTTCTGGGAATATATCCCAGAGAGTCAAAAAGGTGTAGTAGAAATGACATCTGCATTTATATGTTCATTGCAGCACTGTATTTTTTTTTCTTTTTGGATCACACCCGGCGATGCACAGGGGTTACTCCTGGCTCTGCACTCAGGAATTACCCCTGGCGGTGCTCAGGGGACCATATAGGATGCTGGGAATCGATCCCGGGTTGGCTGCGTGCAAGGCAAACGCCCTACCCGCTGTGCTATTGCTCCAGCCCCAGCAGCACTGTTTACAATAGACAAAATCTGGAAAATAAAAAAAAAACCTCAGTGCCTAAAGACAGATGACTAGTTAAAGAAACTTTGGTACATCTACACAATGGAATACTATGAGCTGTTAAAGATGAAGTCATGGAATTTGCATATAAATGGATCAATGTGGAAAGTATTATGTTAAGTGAAATAAATCAGAAAGAGAGAGACAGATAAAGAAAGATCGCACTCATCTGTGGAATATAAAGTAAGAGAATGGGAGACTATCACCCAAGAGTAGTAAAGAGAAGGAACAGGAGGTCTGCCCCTTAGCTTGGAAACTGGCTTCACATGCTGGGGGAAAGGGCAGCTGAGATAGAGGAGGGAACACCAAGTAGAAGATGTTGGGAGGACCCATTCGGGTTGAAATATGTGTGCTGAAAGTAGAATATATTCTCAACATGATGGCCACTCAATACCTCTATTGCAAAATATAACATGCCAAAGGAGAGAGAACAAAAGGGAATACCCAGCCACAGAGGCAGGGTGGGGTGGTAATGTATGGGGGGAAGGTGGTGGGAAGGATACTGGGAACATTGGTGGAGGAGAATGGGCACTGTTGGAGGGATGGGTAAACAATCACTGTAGGACTGAAATGCAAACACGAAAATTCATAAGCTTGTAACTGTACCTCACGGTGATTCACTAATAAAAAATTTAAAAGCAACCAAAAATAAATAAACAAATAATGAAAAAATAAATTAAAAAAATAAGGTATAAGCAAAAAAATAAGTACAAACTCTAAATCATAGTCATGGAACAAACTCTTTCATGAAGAAGTAACTGGATAAGGACTCTACTGGGATTAGGAAAGACTAATCTGGCCTGAGGATTTTAGTCTGAGATATATAGCAAGATATCCCCAGGAAGAGCCACCTTTAAGCTTAATATATCTCTTACTATGTCTATACAAAATGACTAGAAATATTATTAAGAAGTAAATTTAAGATGACTATTTAAACGGACACTGGCTAAGGAAAGGGGAAAGTAATACAACCTTAGATGGCATTCTGCCCTTGGGCAGATCTTCTAGCAGAATGAGATTTTTGTCCTTGAGTATCTCCTAGAAGAATTTTCCCTGAAGGAAGAGCTTTACATCTGTTCACTGTTGTTTATGATAATGTTCAACCACACCAATGTGTAATTGCCTGCCCAGCCTTTGAGGATTTCTCTATAAGTAACACTGTGAGACTGAAATGCATGGTGACTAATTTCCAACCAATCTGGTGTCCCCCTTCATGCATCTGTCGCTGTCAGCTGGCTAGGGTGGGGCCGTGGCTCTTGGCCAAGGAATGCATTTGACGTGCACTCACAGACTGAACTCTCACAGAATATTATAAAGAAAACCAGGAAAGAGTTGTGTATAAAATAGACAAGGGAATAATATATATTAAAGGAAACTAGTGATTAAGATGTACAATTAGTTAAAGCACTGTCTTCCCGTTGTTCATTAATTTGCTTGAATGGGCACCAGTAACGTCTCTATTGTGAGACTTACTGTTTTTGGCATACCGAATATGCCACGAGTAGCTTGCCAGGGTCTCCTGTGTGGGCGGGATACTCTCGGTAGCTTGCCGGACTCTGTGAGAAGGACAGAGGAATCAAACCTGGGTCGGCCACATGCAAGGCAAATGCCCTATCCGCTGTTCTATCACTCCAGTCCAGTTAAAGCAATACAAATAATAAATGTTAGTTTATAACGTGAAAAGTCATTCGAAATAATTCAATTTTGGTCGGATGAGTTTGGTTTTGACTTATTTGCTTCTTATTTCATGCTAAAAATGGAGTACAAAAAGGTGACGGAAAGAGAAATAATGAACTGATAGAACAGAGAATGAAGGAATAACTCATAAAGTTGCAATGGAACCATACTAACACAGCCAACCATGGTTCAATCTCCAGGAGTGCAATGGTGAACTTGCCAACAGTTATCCTAGTAAAAAGTCAGTAGTTGATCCGGAGATCTGCCAGAGTTTACCGACACAACCCTCCCCACCCCCCACCATTATAAATAAGTAAATACCTCACACTTTAAAAAGAAAGAACAAAGCTTTTCAAAGAGAAAATGTCTTAAAACACAAATATTTGGTTGAGTTTAGACTAAAATAACTTGTTTGGTTATCAGTTATCTCACATAAATTCAAATTGAGATTTTCTTTTACTTGCTTCAGTAACTTTTTCAAACCCTATCTTCATTAGTTTATTCAAATACTTATAAATACTTGTACTTACATTTGACATTGATGAAGAATGGTTAGTCATTACCACATTAGTGAATTAATTACACTTATCTGAAAATAAAAGATTTAACATTATGTATTTCTTTATATCATTTTTCTTCTCTTGTTTTTATTTTTGTTACTTTTGTTTTCTTTTTTGTGCCTCACCCAACTGTGCTCTTGACCATGCTCAAGAAACCATAGGTGGTGTTGAGAATCTATTCTGAGTAGGCCATGTGTAAGGCAAATCCCCGATCTTCTGTACTATCTCTCTGGCACATTTTATTTCGTTTAAATTGAAGTTTCATTTAGACTTTGCCTAGCATCATTATTTTCATAGTTATCTGAAAAAAATAGAAATTTGGTACCTGGTTATTGGGATTTTTATAATTTATATTATATAACTACATAAAAGCCATGAATAAGATTATCTAATAAAATTTTTATTAGATAAACTTTGCTAATAAAATTCCATTTCTTTAACGGAATTCAAGTTTAAGGACAACTGAATTCAATATCTAAATCCAGAAAGAATATTTTATACCCGGGAGATGTCTCCAAGAGCTAGAGAATGGAACTGTGTTTGCTAGACTTATGTTTGATCTCTGTTAACACATTGTTCTCCAAACCCTGAGAGATTAAGCACCAACTATCTCACTGAAAGTAGTCACTGAGTATGGCTGCTATGTGCAAACTCCAAAAAAATGGGGTCTACCACAGACTAAAGGAGTTGACTAAAATGCTAATTGAACCAACTAGTTAAAAAAAAAAGGTTGATTAACTTAATTTAAAGAAGTTTACTTTTAAAGAATATTATAACATTTGTAGATTAATATTTATTTAAAATCTGTAACTACACTTAGACTATATATATTCATGCTTAGACTATATATATGTATATATATGTGTATATATATATATATATATATATACACACACACATACATGTTGCTTTTTAGGTCACAGCTCGCAGTGAACAGTGGTTACTCCTGGCTCTGTACTCAGGAATTACCCCTGGCAGTGCTCAGGGGACCACACTTGACACTAGGAATCAAACCAAGAATCAAATCCTACCCGCTTGCTCTCTCTCCAGCCCCTTAGACTTATATTTTAAAACAGAGATGCTCTCACACATTTACTTGCTCATTTATCCCTGGAACTGTTCTACATGAATATTCATGTAGTACTAATCAGATTTATCAAGTCAATTATTGTCTGAGGAGAGACATTTAACACAGAGAAATAATTTTTCTTAAAGAACATTAAACTGAAGTAGGAGGTTCTCCTTACTCACCAAATGACATAAGTTTCTCAAATTGTTCTAAGATACTTGTTCAATTCTTGCAGTGTGTTGGGTTCTTCAAGCACTAGATGTGGTTAAATATAACTCCAGGAATATGAATTCTTAGTCCTGTTTTATAGATAAGGGATCATTGCTAAAGATCACACAGCTAGTAAGTGACAGAACCAGTAATTAGCTTGCAAACTATTTGCGTCACATCATAGGTTATCAACCAATAAGCCACACTGCCCCTTACATTGTCTATGACAATTTATATCTCTTAATATTAATGGCTTATGTTTTACTATTCATAATATAGAGTTAAGTTGCATGATTTATTTTTGTGAAAAATGTTATCTTCATTTTGTATCCCGAGGCTATCGGGTTCATTTATTTTGGTCAAAATGCAGCAGTAGAAAGGTCAGTATGCCATACCTGTACACAGATTTTAGTGTAAATAGACTGGTTTAGCCTGCTCTATTTTGTTCTCTTGTCCTCTGCCTCAGTGAATTTCCAGGATAAAAACTATCCTTTAAATATAGATCACAAAACACAATATCAAGAGAACAGACATGAAAGTAAATCCATAGACCTTTAGCCAAACAACAGATAATACTAGAGGAGTGAAGAGAAAGTACAGAAGTAAGGTGCTTGCCTTGTATGCCAAGGTCTCTGCTTTCACGCTGTCACCACATACTGTCCCACTAGCACCCTCAGGAATGACTCCTGCGCAAAGAACCAAAGTAAACCCAGTTGTAACCATGGGTGCTACCAAAAATCAAAACAAAACAGACAGAAAAACAAAATAAACCACAACTACAGGCCTCATATATACAAATAGATGATTATGTAGTCAATCTGATTTATCAGACTGTTTACCAAACAAAGCTATTATACATTGATAATAAAATAAAAAGTTAACTTAGTAGTAATGCAAATATTTTGAGAAAGTATCCGCTCTAACAGTTACAAAAGCTATTAGGCATTTATAGAATGTGTAAATACTGCTATTGGCTTTCATATATCATTGTCATCTCATTGATCATTGATTTGCTTGACCGGGTGCCAGTAGCGTCTCCATTTGTCCTAGCCCTGAGACTTTAGCAGCCTCTCTTTACTTTACCCAGTGTTGCAACATTGGAGGCTCTTTCAGGTCAGGGGAACAAGACCCATCATTGTTACTGTATTTGGTATATTGAATACACCATGGAGAGCTTGCCCGGCTCTGCCGTGCAGCAGGATGCTCTCGGTACCTTGCCAGGTTCTCCAAGAGGGAGAACTAGGCTGTAAGAGGTCGGGTGTGTTGTTTTGTAGTCTCTGGATGTTAGCCATTGATGGGATTACACAGAGCTGGGGAGAAATTTGTGGGTTTGACTGCCTAGTTACCGGAAAATGGGGGGTCTGGGCGGAGGAGGCTCAGTCCTGATCTGAGCAGGCCTGGAGATCTCAGCCTCAGGTCCCACATACCTGGGTTCCTCTGCTGGTTCCTTCATGCTTTTGGCTCATCCAAACATGTGGAGAGTGGCCTCACACACTCACACACAGTAACACTCACACACACAGTAACATGCACAAACTCCCCTACATACACTCATACTCACATATGCACATTCACATATACTCACACATATACACACATACACACTCACATATACACACTTACACACTCATACACTCACACACAATAACACTTATACACACATTCACATACTCATACACACATACTTATACACACTCACATTCACACTTAGTCACATACTTGCAAATACTCATAGACCTACTCACACATACTCATATACTCATACATACATGCATACACACATATCACACATACTCTCACACACTCACACAAATACTCAAGCACACATGCTCATATATATACATAAGCATACTCATACATTTATGTGAGTTGGAAAAAAATAATTTTCTTAGTTTAATATTGCCTTAAAGTATTCTTAGCATACCTATTACCTAACTATATAAATAATACATGTCTACAAAATTATTTTCATATCTAAATGAAACCTTCAGAATGCTGCAGTTTTAGAATCTTCATTATATATTCAATACCCTCTAAATTTCCTACATGAAATTATTCCAAATTATGACACAAAATGGGCGATAAATATAGAAGGGATAGGACTATAATATAATATTCAACTAAAATTGAATTCTTTAGCACATTATTTGCTTATTCCATTATTGGAAAAATGCTGTCATACATTAGTGTGATCATTATTTTTATCATATTATGTCATTGATGATACTATTCATTTTCCATTAACTATTGGGGCAAACTACACACAGCAGTGACCTGGGGAGTCTTCACAGCTATTTTTTGCACAGGGTGCTCTAAGAGAATCTGGAAACAGCCCTTTGCAGAGGACATTCGTATCTGTTCTCGTGCCATCCTTAATCTTAGGCTCCAAACATGTGGAGAGGGGCCTTGAGAATGGTTGTGGCTGGGTTCTGGAGGTCTTCGGCTGCTCGGGCTCTGCTCAGGTCGGGGAGGGAAACTCAACCCACCCCCTCCGAGGGCCCCCAGTGAAGATAGCCAGGTGTGGAGGCAAGAGACTCTGCTAGAGACTAAGCAAGCTCCTGGTTTATAGCCTAGTTCTCCCTTTCGGAGAACCTGGCAAGCTACCGAGAGTTTCCTGCCCACATGGGAGCATGGCAAGCTCCCTGTGGTGTATTCATATGCCAAAATCAATAACAATGATGGTTCTCATTCCCCTGACCCTGAAAGAGCTTCCAGTGCAGCACTGTTGGGAAGGAAGAGTATAGAGAGACTGCTAAAATCTCAGGCCTAGGATGAATGGAGACTTTACTGAGACTGCTTAAAAAAATCGATGATCAACGGGATGATGATTGGGACAAACTGCTATATGAATAGAGTTTACAGAACTGGTTTGAAAGACCACTACCTCTTCTGGCTTTCAGTATCTAGCACTGAACAGGAGATAAAACTGCAGACTTGCGATGATCAAAACAGCTTTTTTCAGTGATTATCTGTTATTTTATTATTTTGATCTCATAATTTTTCATAAAAGTAGAATTGTATTTTTGTGGAAACATCCAAAAAATTGCTAGGAATTGCTTCTAACATCAAATTAATCAATAATCTTCTCTCTTCTTTCTGACTCTAGTGAACTAGAGTTCACCCAACTTAGGCAAAAATGAACCATGAAGAGAATAATTTTACAGAATTTCAAATGAAAAGGTGCATAGAATAGAGCTATATTATCTGTCCTTTCACTCTTTGACCTTTCACTATCTGAAGACTGTAAATGCAGCCAACAAGGGCAAAGAACAGACTTGATTCCCACTGTGATTAACAGTCCCTTTGTTCATTGATTTATTTGCACTTAACTTGCATTTAGTTCTTCCAAGCAGGCATGTGCTCAATTGACATGGAATTTGAATGGAGTAACTATTCTTCGCAAGCAAGTATCTCAATTTTATAGACATTAAAGTTGCCTAAGACTATATATTCAAAGCCAAAAAGTGAAATCCAGCAGGGAAAAAAGTGCTCAGGGCTGGTGAGGTGGTATAGGGAATATGACACTTATATATGGCCCACCTCAATTAAACCCCCGTCACTGTCACTGTCATCTCTTTGCTCATTGATTAGTTCGAGCGGGCACCAGTAATGTCTTTTGCTGTGAGACATATTGTTACTGTTTTTGGCATATCCAATACGCCACAGGTAGCTTGCCAGGCTCTGCCGTGCGGGCGCAATACTCTCAGTAGCTTGTCAAATGGTCATTTTCACTGACCATTTTTTCTCAAATACACTCAATCCAAAATCAAATATATCAAGCAATACATTTTTCATAAATTAAAGAATATGGCCTTATTATTTCTAGATACATGTTTTTTTCTCTTTGGAATACAAAATTGTTTAAGTGTGCATTATTCATTTCAACCATATTTGACTTTGTTTTTTTGGCTTCTTGATATGGGAGAAAAATGCCTATATAAAACAAATAAAAATATAAACATGATATTATATTTGAAAATGAGTTTGACATCTGTGTCATAACTCACACTACTATGAGTTTTTAGATTTTCTTTTAGATTATTCTTGAATGTTCGAGTTCTAAAATTACATCAGCAAACATGCCTCCATCAAATTTCTCTTTTCATCTCTCTATATAAGGAACTTGGAAGTTACTACTTCATCAAAACAAGGAAAAGCATTGGACAAATGGAAAATAAAATCAATTTCTCTGGGATTGGCAGGAAAGGAGAGAAGCCAGTGAAACTATGTCCCTTATAGAAGAAAGAGGCAGATGTAAACACGGAATACAGACATATGTTTAGTGATAATGAGGGGAGTCGTCCTGTGTTAATAAGAGTTGCAGTGTCATTGACAAAATACTGGAGACCAGCTTCGGATAAATACATGCCTCTGAAATCCCAGAAGGACACCATTAAAGAAGGAGAAATTTATGATTTCCCAGGATTTACCAGAATGGCCAGGTTCCCATAGTTAATATCAGATAAAAATTCTCTCTGGTTTTCTTTGATAAAGAAGCTTTTTGAAATATTTCAGTATGTCTTTCTTCTTGCCAAGGTCTGACCTCAGGGGAAATTAGCCAGCTAGTGCCTAACCTGAAGGGGTACTGTTTGAATGAGGTCCAACTTCAGCCAAGGAAATATTTCGGAAGGAAATACACAACTTCAAATAATTCAAGCTACCCAATCACACCTAAGGGGTAGATTAAATCTGAGAAACTTCATGAAGATCATGGGACAGAGGCACAGACCTAATAAAAAACCAATGTACACATATCATAAAATCTAGGAGAATTTCTCTTTTTCCATAGTTCATTACTACATTGCTTTTTCTTTTACCTGATATCATGTCTGGCTATTCAAAAATTTAATGTCATACCTATAATCCTATTTAATCTGTTCTTTTAGAAATTTACATGCAATTCCTAAAGATTTATTTTTACTCACATTATTATCTTTATGGCCTTTAGAGAAGTCAACAATTATAGATTGATATGCATTATAAAAATGCATATCTTTATATAGGGGAATAGGGAGAAGATGTTTTATCGTTACTTTACAACTGGAAAATTACAATTTTTTGCTGTTGTTGATGTTGAATCACCGTGAGATACAGTTACAAAGCTTTCATGTTTGAATTTCAGTCATACAATGATCAAACACCCATCCCTTCAGCAGTGCACATTTACCACCACCAAAGTCCCCAGTATCCCCCCCACCTCCCATCCCAACCCTTCCCCTGCCTATGTGGTAGACAATTTCCACAATATTCTCTCTCTCTACTTTGATTACATTCAATATTTTAGCACCAGTTCCACCAATATTATTTGGAATTTTCCCACTACCACTCAAACCTGCTGAAAAGGCAATGCTAGACAATTTATTTTGTATTTCGTGTTATGAGTAGCACATGAAGTCTATGATGTCTATGATTCTAAAATCTAGGGTTCTAAAATCTAGGGTTCTAAAATATAGGGTTCTAAAATCTAGGATTCTAAAATAATTAGGGTCTGGAAAGATCTCTGCAGTGAGCTGCTGGTTTCGAGATTCTTTTGTGTGCTTCTGGATCACGGCCATTAGAAGCTAAAGAAGTAGCCGGAAGCAGTTAGGAATCATCTCAGCGTCCCACGGGGTGGCAGTATGAGAAGGACAGGCTCCTTCCCCATCCCGTGAAGCCTAGTGTTTGCCGTTACTGCTCCAGTGTATCTGGGCTTCTCACTGGGTTCTGGAAGATGATGGACTCTGGGATCTCTTGGGGCCAGGTGGAGAGACAGCACCTGCTCCTGTATGGAGTAGCCCAGTGAAATCGGCCTATTTCAAAAGCAGTAGGCATCTCTGCAGCGAACTGCTCAGTTCCGAGATTCTTTTGTGTGTCTCGAAAACTTTGTCAATTAAAATATTTGAAGACTAATTTAACCAGGTAGGGTCTAGGAATCTCCGATGATCACCTGGAAAATATAAAGTAAGTTTAACAGACAATTTTGTATAAAATAGAACAGTGGTTAGACTATGACTTATGTGCTTATAACAGTGATTCTTGATTTTTATTGTGTATCAAAATCATTTTGCATCGAGTGCTATAACTGAGTGTACAATGTATGTATGTTCTGAAGGATCTCAGAGTCCTGGGTTCTACCTTGCCTCCTTTCCATTCCATCCTCCCAAGATAAAAATATTCTGAATCATATCACTTTGTGTACTTGTAATATGAAACTTAGATTTCAAAAAGTGCCAACTTCTATTGTTAAGTAGAGTGGTTTCATTTTGCAATTCAAACCAATTGCATCTGTTGCAATATGCTTTCATTTGGGAAAGTCCACATTGCAAGAACATAAGCTTATAATATAATTAGCAATGACAGGGAGACAAAAAGGGCTACTCATCACTAGGAAAGCTGTAGAAACTGGCTACATCAACTCACCTGCTAGGGGGCAGCTCAGTCCAAAGATTCTCATCAGGGAGACATTGCAGCTTCTCCAGAGTGCAGGTCCCTGATGCTCTTAACTGGGAAGGGGTCAGACCAAAGAGCAGATTCCAGAAGGCATCTAAGTTTGTCTGATCCAATGCCCACATTTCTAGCAGATTTCAGTAAAACATCATTGAGACATGTAAGTTCAAATTTAATCAAGCATCTATGACTGCCAAATTTGTATTTGTTCTCTACTATTGGGGTGGGTTTATCAGTGCTTTTTTAGTGTATATGTCAACTCTCCTTGTTATGATGATTATTTATTTTTATTTTTTGAGGTCACTTATTTACACCATGGTATACATTTCAACATCTTATGCTAGTTACTTTCAATTATTAAGCAATTCTATCTCAGTGACCCCATAATTCAGTTCACCCCTCAGTGACCCCACTACCTCAGCGATCCCAATGTCAATGCTCCTTAAAATTCCAGTAAATGTGATATTATTTTGATTAAGGGAGGTCTCCCAGAAGTGCTGGGGAACTCTGGGTTACTCCTTGTGACATATAGCCAACTGGGCTGAACAGGTCAATGTTAGGGTTACTACTGCTGGGACAACCAAGCCTATGTGGCATTGTCTAAAATCAAACCTGTGTCCTTGTGCATGTAAGGAATTTCCAGCCCCCACCCAACTGTACTTCATCCCCTAACCCTAATATTTTCATAATTTAGATTTGTTTTTCCTTCCAGGATATTGTTATTAGATTTGGGGATGTCTAGATTGGGGATCTAGACACCTGCAACTAGAATGACTTAACTGAGATAGCTTACTGACCACATCCTGAGAAATAATCTAATTATTAAGCTAAACTTGAGCTCTGGGATAACCTTACAGAATTGTCCTTAGTTAAAACAACAATAGCAACAACAACAACACCACCACCACCAACAACAACATAATATCTCTGCTCAGTGTCAAAGTAGACTATAGATGTTACTTCACCAACTTGGCCTATTCACTCCGGGTGATATTCATTCTGTTTATTTATGTCTTCTCTGAGTTTCAGGAAAGCAAAGCGTTCTGAGAAAAAGAAAAACCTCTTTCCATACATAAATCCAGTGTTGTAAAGAAAAACTGAAGGGCATGCGGATAGTTCTATTGTAAAGTACAAAAAAAGCCGGAAGTTAAATCCTTAGCATCATACCATATTTGAATGTGATCCCAGGGGCCTGCAACACATGTTTGCTCCCCAGCTCTACAGAAAATGTGTGTTATCCCCTTCTCATCAAAATAAAGTGTACAAATACCAGTATGTACAACAACCAAATTTGTGAACCCTCATCATCTGTCTTCTCGGAGAAAATGCATTTTATGATTACTTGGACTCTATTATATTTCTGTGACTTGTGACTCCTATTCCATTTTGTTTATGACTCTGGTGATGACTTACCAACATTCTCTGAATGGAAACAGTGGTGGAACAAATATGAATTACTTTTGTTTTCTTTCTGATTAACTCCTTTCTCCATAGTCTCTGCTTCATTCTTTGACTCACTTTTATTACTCACTGCATTCTTTTCATCCCTTTACAGCTACTGAAAACTGACACCCTAGTCTAGTTGCTAGCAACATGGCAAGTAAGAGAAAGATTTGAGGACTCTAAGGTTATATTCCAGACATTACTATTAATAGCATTTGAATAGTGCAGTATGACTTACAAAATGCTTTCATACACAATGTTTAATTTAGTAGACAATTTTGATGGAGATTTTAGCAACATAATTTTATAAATAAAAAAATCACAATAAAAATGGTAAGGAACTCAATACTCATTTGCAGAACAAACATGAAACACATCAAAGTAGTTTATCCAAATTCCCCTGATCCCCTTACTATTCTTCTACTTTTAATTTTAATAATGGATAGACACATCAGATGAGGTGGCAGACATGACTGCATGAGCCCTAAGAATGAATAGGAGTCAGGAATCACTGAGTTTCTTTAACTTCCAAAGATATTTTGAAATTAAATCCAACAGCTTTTTTTTCACCACAGTCCTGTTCATGATTGGGCTACATCCTATAATATAATATCCTTTGAAATCAACTCTAATTCCCAGCCTGAATACAGTTTTATATACTTTTTTGGTAGCCTCTCTGCAGGGAGTAACTATAGAGAAATCTAATATGTGTCTGTTATGGATTTAGTTTCATAGTGATTCACGTTTTTCTTCCTTCAGTGAGTTATGGCTTTTGTGTTTTAAATCAGATTTATCAAGATAGAATTTACATACATTAAAATTCAACAAAATGCACTTTTTATGTCATTTTAGGAAGCATTTGTGAATGGTGGGTGGTATTGTAGGGTCATTTGGCAAGTGTATGTTCAACTTCATAAAAAGCTACAGGACTGCTTTTCAAAATAACTTTATAATTTTTCATTTCCCATCAGTGATATCTGAAAGTTCCAGTAATTCCTTGTTTACACTAAAGCTTGTATTACCTGTTTTTAAGCTTAAAAATTAGCTAAATTTTTTAACTTAAGTTTTAGTTATATGTAGCAAAATTTGGTTTTAATTTATACGTATCTAATTTCTATTTATCTAATAAATTGTGATGTTAAGTATAATTACATAAGCTTCTATAACATCAGTATTTTTTCTGCATTGAGGTTATTTTTTCAAATCCTTTCTCTATTTTTAGATTACATATTTTCTGAACATAAGAGTTTCATAGAAGTTTTTAATGAATATGTTTTGTAAATATTCTGTTTATGGCATAGATTTTTACTATCAATATGTTTCTTTTCTTCTGGTAAATAGTAAAGGGCTATGGTTTTTTCATTTTATTTCTTATACATTTATTTTATTATTTTTCTTTTTTATTTTAATGAATCACTATGAGATATAATTACAGACTTACAAGCTTTCATGATTTCTCATTCCATTCAAACAATGTCCAAGTACCCATCCCTCCACCAGTGTCCATTCTGCATCACCAATGTTCCCAGTGTCCCTCCCCCCCAACCCCAACCCCTTCCTACCCCCTGCCTCTGTGACAGGAATATTGCCTCTTACTCTCTCTGTCTTTTTGAGTGTTATGGTTCACAATACAGATATCAAGTGGCCATCATGTTTGGTCCATATTCTACTTTCAGCATGCATCTACTAGCCCAAGCGATTCCTTCAACCATCATTTACTTAGTGCTCCTTTCTCTATCTCAGTTACCTTATTGATACGCCAGCACATGAGATCTGCTTCCAAGCTGTGGAGCAATCCTCCTTACTGTTATTGCGACTGTCTTTAGCTGCTAGTCTCCTATTATGTTGCTTTATATCCTACAAATGAATGCAGTTATTCTGTCTGTCCCTCTCTTTTTTTTTTCTTCTATGTTCACCAAACCATAAGGATCACCTGGCAATCTGAAATGACATTCCTTTTTTTTTCCATTTGCCATTTCTTCAGTCAATTTCTCCTCCTGCAACAACCTCAGCAAACCAAAGAACAAAATCAATAAGAACTAAAAATATAATATAACACAATATACTGATATGAGGTATGGGAAGGACACATTTGACAGTGCTTAGGGCTTACTCCTGACTCTGTGTTCAGGGATCATTCCTGGCAGTGCTCAGGACCAGGAATGGAACTGGGGTAGGCTTTGTGTGAGGTAAGTGCCTTAACCCCTCGACCGTGTCTCCAGTCCCGCTTTATTTTAAATAACTGGCTTGTGGGAATGTGGGGACTAGGAGGTACAAAATTTGTCAAACCAACTGGTAGGTTGGCAATTCAGTTAAGTGCTAACTTTTCAGTCTTTAGCCTTCACGCTGCAATGCAGGGCAGTCTGTCTGTCCCTCTCTTTCTGACTCATTTTGCTTAACATGACATTCTCCATGTTGATCCATTTATATGCAAATTTCTTGATTTCATTTTTTCTAACAGCTGCGTAGTATTCCATTGTGTAGATATTCCAAAGTTTCTTTAACCAGTCATCTGTTCTTGGGCACTAGAGTCTTTTCCGGATTCTGGCTATTGTAAATAGTGCTGCCATAAACATACAAGTGCAGATATCATTTCTACTGTACTTTTTTTGCTTCTATGGGATATATTCCCAAAAGTGGTATTGCTGGGTCAAATGGGAGCTCAATTTCTAGTTTTTTGAGAAACACCCATATTATTTTCCAAAAAGGCTGAACCAGTCCAGTATGCATTCCCACCAGCAGTGAAGGAGAGTCCCTTTCTCCCCACATCCATGCCAACACCAGTTGTTTTTGTTTTTTTGGATGTGTGCCAGTATCTATGGTGTATGATGATATCTCATAGTTGTTTAGATCTGCATCTCCCTGGTGATTAGTGATGAACAGCATTTTTCCATGTGCCTTTTGGCTATTCCAATTTCTTCTTTGAGAAAGTTTCTGTTCATTTCGTTGCCCCATTTTCTGAAGGAATTGGAAACAGAGATAAACAAATGGGACTATCTTAAACAAATATTGTCAATATATTTCTAAAAGAAGTTGTTATAAAATTTTTGTTGTTGCCTTTTTTTTTGATTTGGTTCAACAACCAGTGATGTTCAGATGTTACTCCTGGCTCTTTACTCAGTAATTACCACTGGTAGTGCTTGAGAAACCATATGGGATGCATGTCTAGCAGGCTGACCTTGTGCAAGGCAAGGCAAGTGCCCTACCCTCAGTACTATCTCTCAGCCCCCATGTTTTAAAATGAAATGAATCAATATTTTGTGGTCCAGAGATTTTATGTCATAAGAAAAATTTTAACCTGTTTCCTAATGGATTTCTCTTTTCTTCAGTTTCCTGAAAGTTGCATTGTCTTCACTTTCAGCGTGACATATTTCATTTTCAATTTGGAGGAGGAAAGGACAAATATTTATTCATTTGTTTCACAATCATTTAAATTTAAAATATGCTCTTATTATATGATCTGATCATCTTTATTGGAAATAAATTGCCTATTTGTATGTGTCCTTCTTTTTGAATCCTCTTATAGTTTTATTGATAATATGATTATCCTTCACGTAAACATCACACTGTCTTGACTACTATACTTTTATAGTATAACTTAAAATCAGATACTGTAATTGTCACATATTCTTCATAGAAATTATAGAATATATACTCAATAGAATAGGACACACCAAATAATAATCTTAATTTTCAAGATGAATAGTCGTTGAGGTTTTCGTGTAAATAAAATAAGTCATAAAACATAAAACAATATTTGGTACACCAATTGTTGACATAATAAGGAAAAGAAAAACTAAAAAACAGTAATTGAAGCAAAACAACAACAACTTGTTCTCTGACTACAAAGTTGCTCTTATCAGAATGGAAGAAGGACATGGCGGGAGGGGGGCGAGTGGGGAGGAAACAAAATAAGATATTTTGATAATGGGTAAGTGTACTGGGATTTTGTTGATGTGTATAGTGTGGTACACAGATAACACACATTTTATCAAGACATGAGCTAAATGTTTGAAGTTTATATAATATAATAAAACAACGATAAAATAGCACATGGAGCACTGCACTGTAGCACTGTTGTTGCATTGTTCATTGATTTGCTCGAGAGGGCACCAGTAATGTCTCCATTGTGAGACTTGTTGATTTTGGCATATTGAATACGCCACGGGTAGCTTGCCAGTCTCTGCCATGTGGACGAGATACTCTCTGTAGCTTTCTGAACTCTCCGAGAGGGATAGAGGAATTGAACGAGGGTCAGCTGTGTGCAAGGCAAACGCCCTACCTGCTGTGCTATAACTCTAGCCCCAGCATATGGAACACAGTACAGATAATAAAAAAATGATGCAATTACTAAAAATTATTAAAAACGTTTTTTTGACTACTTTAATTTATTTATTCTTATGTTTACATTTTAGATACAGTATGCTAATTTATTCAAAAAGGTTAGGGTATTTTGGGAGATCACTATGATGTAATTGAGAAACACTATGATCCCCCGTATCCATGAATGTTACACATATTATTTAATTACTTGATACTTTTATCAGTAATTTTATAAGCATACATATAAAATGCTGAGTTACCACTAAACGATTAAATGTTTAAATACTATTGTAAATCTGAGTCATTAAACTGCTCAGTGTCCCCAAACTTCTGGCCAGTAGGAAATTTAACCAGAGTATTATGATTTATCTTTGAGTCAAGCAAAGCAGCGGGAGTTTGTTCTCAAATCAGACATTAGGAAAAGAAAATAGTGTGTTGGCTGTATGCACATTCATGAGGCATGTGTTTTGTGCATGAAGAAATGTCTTTTGGAGACATATTTTTTTGTACATGCAAGAGTTACAAGTTTGTGATAATTTGCTTTGACTTAGAGTTGCAATTTGGATTTCTTATAGTAATTTATATGGATGAATTGAAGGTAGTGAAAGAAAGTTACAAAAATTTTCATGTGAAATTTTAAAAAAGACATTAAACAAGAAGTACATTTTCTGTGCAATTAAATTATGTAATGCCCATTGTATCTACTTGATTTGCAAATATCCTTACTTTTAACCTTTCATTTTTCTGTAATGAATGATCATGGGCAGTGTTTATACTTTACTAACTTGGAACATTTCAAAAAGCTAGATTAAGAAAGTTCTTACTTGGAAATGAAATGTTAGTGTATAATTAAGAAAAATGATGCATTTTTCTTTAACTATGAGATACTGTGTTCATAAAGTAGTAATATCATATATTAATCAAACACCAGTGTTCTTCCTTATGACATATGCTTTTGAGGATGAGAGACAGAGTAAAAATAAGGCACTTGTCTTGCACATAAGAGACCCCCAGCATTGTATATGGTTTCCCCTCCCACCCCCTCCAATCTTGCACCACCAAGTATGGAGCCAGAAGCAGATTCTGAGTCTTGTCAGATGTAGCTCTCAAACCAAGCATATATGTTCTTTTTCACCTTCTCCATGTTTTCACCTTCTCACATCTGTTGACAACTATATTCTGATACGGTTCAACTTATAAGACAATTACAGCAAAAATAATCAGTTTCTGACCATCTGAGAGCAATAGGTAAAAAGAGGAATCTTGTTGTGTACCTTCTTCACTAAGATTAAAGATCACCTCACAGATATTGAAAGAAGTGACAGAAGTCAAAAGGAAAAGTCACTACTGTCTTCAATTATTCCCCATAATGCATAAGTAGAAGTTCTTTGTGGCTTGGAAGTGCTCAGGGCTTACGATGGCTCTGAACACAGAACTCACTCCTGGCGGATGCAGATGGAGTACTGGGGATTAGCTGCCTGCAAGTCAAGCACAGTACCCGCTATACTATCTCTTCTTCTCAAGGAACTTCTATTTTTAATGGCTTTAAGGATGAATTTTATCATCAGCCAGGTTTGAGAACTATGCACTTGATCTAAGATCCACTCTGACTTCCCTTCCTGTAAATTTTGTAATCCATTCAGTTATTTTATTTGAAGAAAAACAAAATTACATAAATATACATGATAATGAAGCATAATTTAAAAATATGTATATAGTTCTTTGGCTTCTAAATACAGACACTCTAGCATAAATATTCATCATGCATTTAACTGGGTTGCATATTCTTATTTGCACTAAAAATCAATGGGGATAAATGAAACTTCCATACATAAATTCTTCTAACTACTTGCATTGAGAAACTTTTTTTTGGCTCTCATTATTGCCTCTAATATTAATTATCTTCTTCATAATAGTAAAAAAGATGTTGCAACTAAAGCTAGAGATATAATCTATATTCGATTCCACAAGTGAGAAAGAATAAAGTGCGAAAATTTTTGAAAAGTGTAGCACAGTGGTAGGGCATTTGCCTTGCATGAGGCTGACCCGGGTTCGATTCCTCCGCCCCTCTCTGAGAGCCCAGCAAGCTACCAAGAGTACTAGTCCTCAGGGCAGAGCCTGGCAAGCTCCCCATGGCATATTCAATATGCCAAAAACAGAGAGAAGCGGCAGGCATTCTGGTGAGCAACACGGCCCAGACAATGCTCCGGACCCGAATCGGGCCCAGCAACACCGGGGGGCTGGAAGGAGGAGGTGCGCCAGCACACCTTCTCCAGATGGAACCCTGGCGACACTGAGCAGCAACTAACACCTTTTCTAAAACCTGAAAACATACAATCTTTTAATGAAAACTAATTATCAAATGCCTCCTTATTAGGGTTATCTTGTTTGGGGATATAACTCCCACAACAATAGTGAGTTTTGTGTTGAAATATGGAACGTAATCAAGGTGAAGAGAAAATAAAGTGAAATTCATCAGTTATACAGTTGGGGTGGGGCGCGGGGGGGTATACCGGGGATTTTGGTGGTGGAATATGGGCACTGGTGAAGGGATGGTGTTTGAATACGGTATAACTGAGACATAAACCTGAGAACTCTGTAACTTTCCACATGGTGATAAAATTTTTAAAAAAATAAAAATTTAAAAAAATATGCCAAAAACAGTAAGAACAAGTCTCACAATGAAGATTTTACTGGTGTCCGCTCCAGCAAATTGATGAGCAACAGGATGACAGTGACAGTGACAGTATTAATGAGCAAGAATGCTTTAGAGAGAGACATTTTCATAGTACTGTGAAACATACAAATTAACGTCACTTTCCTCAAATTAAAGTAGTAAAATTGACTTAATTATGACATGAAATAAAGGTAAATTCCACTTTGATTGAAGACTAACTATAAAAAAAATCTTATTAGCCAGACTAAAATATGCTATTTAATATTTATTCTTTAATTTACTATTCATGTAGCTGAAATTCAAATTTTGTTTTAATTATTTTATATTTAAGGGGTTTAGTTTAGTCTTTATGAGTCACAGAAATAAAATTTTAATCAAACTTATTCAATAATTTTTTGTATTCCTTATAGTTTGATATATTAACTTTGTTAGGCTTATCCTAAATTACTTTCATAAGAATGTATTTCAAATTGTTGCATTTAATAGGGCATATAATATTTATTCCTAGATATTTTAATGATTGTATGTCTCAACTGAACTTGAAATCAAGTTGTTAATTGTAATGAAGGAGATTTATTAATTTTCTGTTCAAAGAAATTTTGTTTTGGGTCCCACACACAGTGTGCACAGAGTTTACTCTTGGCTCTCTGCTTGGGGTCACTTCTGCTAGTGATGGGATGTGGTGCAGGATACAATTCTGACTCGCTACATCTAAGTAAGAGAAGTGCCTTTCACACTGTGTTGTATTTCTGCTCACATATATTTACATAAAAAGTTTGCACAGTGAAGTAAATTTAATCCAAATTTTAAAAACATAATCTACGGCTTTCACCTATAGCAAGAGTACATAGGCAAATGAGTCAATGTTTTTGCATTTGGGTATCATGTAAAAGAACTTTACTAGACAAAGTAATACGAATAAAAAGCAGGACTCAGAGCCTTTAAATGTCAAGGTGCTATTATATATTTTAACATTACAACCTACATGGTTACTGAATTTTAGCATATTATTTTTCCTTTCAAACTGATAACTAATTATTTTCCTAAATAAAATGATTATTCCAAATTGAAATTCTATAAAATAAATAATAGACTTTAATAAATTATATTTGACTCAATTTTAAGACTAAATAAAAATAAATTTCTTTTACCTGTGGTTTTTGAATTTCTATTTCAGGTGTGTTTTAGTATTACTCAAATATAAGTTGAAATCTACTTAATTTTTTACTGTCAGCTTAAATACCATTACTATCTTCATCTGCTGGGGAAATACAATTTTCTTCTTATATAAAAGCCTTAAAATAAACAAATTAAAGCAGAACAACAAAACTAAAAATGGCTTACCACTAGATGGATAATATCGTCATTTAGAGAAGGGTTTAACTCAGCTTAGAACCTTAAGAAAAATGAATCACCCCTAGAGACTATTTTTCCTTAGCCATAATAATGTGGACCACATCAAGACTTAATATTCCTACCTAAATATTAATCCATAGATGTAAGTAGTTAAATAATTAACATAATATGAAATCAACTAAAAAAATCACATTTTTAAATCAATTAAAAAGTGTATGTCTCTGAAAATATCTATTATCAGATATGAACAATGAATGACTTTTCTTATTGATTCTTTATCTCTTTGATCTACCAGATTGTTATAATTTTTCACTTTTGCAACAATTTTTGTTTGTTTGGGGGCCTCATTTGACTTCGTTAGGGCTTACTCCTAGTATGCACTCGGGGATAACTCCTGAAGTGCACAGTAGGTCATATTGAGTGCATGTGGTCTAATCCGAATTATCCATGTGCAAAATATGTGTTCTATCTGCTGTACTTTCACTCAGGCCTGACTACATCTTTTATCTGTGTCGTATATTGTCTGTCTTATAACTGATATACCTTGGCTAGACATATACTATGATTACCTAAGAATATATATTTTCAATTTAAAAATTATTCTACCATTGCAGACCACAACACCTAATTAGAGAGAGAGAACAAAAGGGAATACCCTGCCACAGTGGCAGGGTGGGGTGGGGGGAGATGGGACTGGGGAGGTGGGAGGGATGCTGGGTTTACTGGTGGTGGAGAGTGGGCACTGGTGAAGGGATGGGTTCTTGAACTTTGTATGAGGGAAACATGAGCACAAAAATGTATAAATCTGTAACTGTACCCTCACGGTAATTCACTAATTAAAAATAAATAAATTTTAAAAAAAATTAAAAAAATATTCTACCATTTCCATACTTCTTTTTAATATAAAAATTCTGTTTTTAAAGGAATTCATTTCTCTGTTGGTGTGTTACTTTTTCTCATCTGTTCATTTTGCACCAATCTCATTGGTTCTGAAATGCATGGGCTTTTTAAAAATTTACCAGTCAAAAAATTTCTATCTTACAACAGATGGGTATAATGAATGTGGCAAAGTTCCCTAAATGATACTATAATACTGGATTCATTTTGATGATATAATGGGAGAGACTGAACGTAGTGTTTTGTTTGTTCATGGGTTTGTGCCCTCAAAAGAATTTGTTACTGAAGCAATATATGCACAGCATAGTATATGGATATGTTTTACCAATAAATCTACTTCATAGCAAAAGCTATGTGTTTTTTTTTGATAGAAAAAATATCATGAACTTGAAACACAAAATTGACAGGAATTGCTGCTTAAATTAAACTAATTTTTTAAAAATTAGTTGACTGTACTTTGGTTAGGGCACAGTACAAACGGGTTTGATATCTGGACCACATGGTCCCCTGAATAGCTCAAGGTACAGAGCCAGAGGTCCTGTGTATTCCCTACACCAAATAGCTGAACAGTTTTGCTTCTTTGGTCCTTTCCCTTGAGCCAATAGCAGAGTTAGCTAAGAATCATCTGTGAAGAATCACAGATCTCCTGAGCAGAGTTTAAGAGGCTGGCAAATTAAAAAAAATTAAATTACGTTTAAAAATACTAAAGATACCACAGATGGGACAGAAAAGTCATATCTCATAAGACAAGTTGGAACTGAATGATCTTTGCAACCCTTGATACAAACTATACTGCATTTCCTAGGATGTTACGTACTTTGGCTTATTTAAAATATCCTGTAATTTAAGACATTTTGCCCAGAGAGTAAGAAATGGTGTTTGTTTTTCTGTATTGTTTTGTTGTAGGAACAAATATGTTTTAAAAGAGAATATTTTGATTTTAAATGACTTTGATGAGACTTTTATCAGAGAAAGTTTTGTATTCGTCTATGTATGAAAGTGGTATTAATAGCTTTTATCACTAGCTTTAACTGTTCATTCCTCTATGCACCTTATGAGGGGTGGTGTTATTTACATTATATTTTTGTAGAATGGCTGCTGAGTCCCATTAAAAGATTTGTGATGCAACTAAGAAGGAACTTACTGATTTTATTAGCTTTACAAAATTTTGGCTTTCTCTTTCTTTCTTTCTTTCTTTCTTTCTTTCTTTCTTTCTTTCTTTCTTTCTTTCTTTCTTTCTTTCTTTCTTTCTTTCTTTCTTTCTTTCTTTCTTTCTTTCCTTTCTTTCTTTCTTTCTTTCTTTCCTTTCTTTCTCTCTCTTTCTCTCTCTTTCTTTCTTTCTTTCTTTCTCTCTCTCTCTCTCTTTCTTTCTTTCTTTCTTTCTTTCTTTCTTTCTTTCTTTCTTTCTTTCTTTCTTTCTTTCTCTCTTTCTCTCTTTCTTTCTCTCTTTCTCTCTTTCTCTCTCTCTCTCTCTCTTTCTCTCTCTCTTTCTCTCTTTCTTTCTTTCTTTCTTTCTTTCTTTCTTTCTTTCTTTCTTTCTTTCTTTCTTTCTTTCTTTCTTTCTTTCTTTCTTTCTTTCTTTCTTTCTTTCTTTCTTTCTTTCTTTCTTTCTTTCTTTCTTTCTTTCTTTCTTTCTTTCTTTCTTTCTTTCTTTCGCACCTGGCACTTCTCAAGGCTTATTCCTACCTCTGTACTCCGGTATCACTCAAGGCAATGCTCAGGTGATCATATGTGGTACCAAGGATCTAACCTATGGAACCCGAACACTTGAACACTTGAACACTATGCCAATATTGTTTTGGAATCGTATCTTTATTACTTTAGAATGTCTGACAACTTTAAAATGCCCCCGGATCATCTGAAGATTAAAAAACATAAAGATGCAACTCTCAAATTTGGAGATAGGGAAGGGAGTAATAGTACACTCGTGTGGTAAGAAAATATTTTAAAATGGTAAACACTAGACTAAAAGGCAATTGCTTCATTCACCTTTATAGAATGTCTGTCTCTTCTAATTTGTTCATCAATTCTTAATAACTCAGTTTTTCTTTGTTGTAAAATTGATTGTAAAATTGTTGTAAAATTGTATAGATTGATCTATATGATTTCCAGGACTCCTTCCATTCCACAATTTCCTTGATTCTATTTTAGCATAGTTAAATGATATATAATATAAGGAGGGAATGCAAATTAAAGACTCTAGTTCTCTTTACTCACTGCATGAAAAATTGAAATTAATCTGACCCTCTGCGTGTCATCACAATGAATGAGTCCATGTTAATTCTTTGTTATACACTTCACTTTCACCCCAGATGATTTTGTCCATAATAAAAAAATCAGATCTAGGGTAGGAATAATGAAGTTGACAGCCTCTAGAACTTGCCTTTAACTGACCTGAGAGTTTATGTGAATTTAAATAGAACCCTCAAAAAAGGTAAGGCTAATCATAAAGAATACAGGCTGTGAAGTATATGAACATGTGTGCATGTGTTTCAGTACAAAGCGGGTATCAGTTAAGAAAGTAAGAATAGACAAGAGAGGTTCACCTTCAGATGAATCCCTTAAAGTTTTTAGTAAAACTCCTAAACGGATTCAGATTACAGCCATCAGCCTCCACCATGTCCCCAGTGACAAATACAAGACAGCTGCTAAATTTATCGTGCCTTTATTGGGAACGCTGATGCCTCCTGCACAATGCTGACAATCCACAGGATATACTCAATTTCTGAATTGCCGCACCGCGGTCCTGCAGATCTCTAATCCTCGTGAATACAGCGTTGACATGTGGCCAAGACCTTTTGAGGACTCGTTTTTTAAAAAAAGAAAAGGAACAAAAGAAAAAAACAGCTCAAAGCAACATGTTAAGACACATTCTGCGAGGCAGGAATTTTGAGATAGGGGAAAAATGTGACTCAATAAATAATTTTAAAGATGGTCATCAGCATACTGATGGTTTGTGTTCTGAAACTTCATCTGTATGCCAATCATTAGGAACACATTTATCAAAAGAAATAGTGTTTTGTCTGTTAATTACATTGCCAGGTTAAGTTCTAAAATTGTATCTAACCACGAAAGTATATAGCATTTAAATGACAGTGAATCCATCAATTACATTAACATGTCTTTTGAAAAAACAATCATAAATGCATTTTTTTCCTATTGTCAGCCTGTTCGTTCATTTACTGAGTGCTAATAAGCAATAGCTAGGGATAATGTGGTTTTATAACTGTCTTCAGAAAGCTTATTAAAATAAACAGTTGGTGATTCTCAGTTACTGGCAAATCCTAAATATAAAAAAGGTAAATGGATTTTTTTATATGCAGTGTTTATAGCTATGGCTCAGTCATTAGACCTATTCTTGTTTTGTTTTGATTTTGGGTTACATCCTGCTGTGCTTGGGACTTTTTACTGAACTTTTGCTCAGGAATCACTCCTGGGAAGTTCAAGGGAAATTAGTCGAGTGAACTGAACCCAGGTTGACTGCATACAAGGCAAATACCCCACCACTGCACTGTACAGTTGCTCCAGCTTCCCTGATTCTATTTTTAAGGGTAGGAAAATGAGATAGAAAGTGAAGGGTTGATTAATTCTATGTGTGGCTTACATGATCAGATATGGATGTGAACAGCATGGGTGAAAGTATCATGATCCAGCTATTATTATACACACAGGTACATACACATGCATGCACACAAACACACACACACACACACACACTCATTCACTCACACATATGGGCTTGAGTAAAATTGTCAAGAGTAAATAGTTTAAAGCATTGGTAGTGGGAAAGGTATTGATATACGCCTTACTGTATTCCTCTAAATTAGAACCTCAACCTAAAACTAATGTGCCAAATAATTCTTAATACCTGCCTCGGAGGGGTAAGTGGATCCTTGAAACTCATCTTCATCCCTGTCGTTTGGATCTGTTGAATTTGTCTCAAGTGCAGTCACCCATTAGAATAAGTTGATCTTTTTATTTTTTTTTTGCTTTTTGGGTCACACCCAGCGATGCTCAGGGGTTACTCCTGGCTTTGCACTCAGGAATTACTCCTGACAGTGCTTGGGGGACCATATGGGATGCCGGGGATCGAACCCAGGTCGACCACATGCAAGGCAAACGCCCTACCCGCTGTGCTATCACTCCGACCCTAAGTTGATCATTTTTAGAAAAAACTTTATATTCTGTCACCTACTTTCTTCAGCATCTGGGTCTGGTGTCATTTAAGACCATATGGCAGACACCATCAACAATGGGACCTGTTTGTTTTTTTTATCAGCAGTTTCCAAACTTTTTCGGCAGACTCATAACTCTTGTGTTTCAAAATATCCCATTAGACCTTTCTCTAATTTCCTGTTGATGGGCTTGTAAATCATTAAATAATCAAGCCATCTGTGCCTGACCTACTTTCTCTGCATATTTTTGAAGGTTTCCATGGATGACTGACGCCACTTTCATCTCTACTTCTCATCCCCCTCTATATATGTGACCTTTTAAAACATTAATAATATTACACAAAAACAAAAATGAATACAAAATGAGAAGAGCAGAAGACTTTCTTAAAGAACTAAAATAACTGAGTGTGGTTGTGTATATGTCCAGGACTTCATCCTGACGTATCTTCCCGAGATTTCCAGGAAATTCCTATTACTTATCCTCACCATTCATTCATCAGGAACAAGGCAGGAAGCAGTCTGCATTATTTTTCTTTTCAATTCTTTTATGTCTCTTCGTCTCTGGTTTGTAGCTGGTGCTAAATATAGTTTTGGATCTTTCCTCTTGCTCTGTATTCTAAGAAATAGCAATATTTTTAATTCAAGGGAAATGTCTGCTACAACAAAATGTGTTCTAAAATGGAGAGTTAAAACTACCTACCGTGTTCTTTTTTCTTGCTACTTAAGCTGTATAGAAGACAAAATTATAAATAGGCGATAGCAGTATTACTCAGGCTTTATAAAAAACAAATTTAAATGTAGTTTCTTCTCAGGGCAGAGAAATAGTACAGCAGGTAAGGCAGTTGCATTGCTCGAGGTTTAATCCCTGTTCTCTTATGATGTCCCCTAAATCCCACTGAGCACTGAATGATTTATTTGGTGAATAAAAAATAAATTAATTAATTTAAAATGTAAAAATATAGTTACTTTATTTCAGACAAAATTCAAGCTTCAGAGTTATTATAGGAATGGAGTTCAAGGATTGAGTTGTTTCGGTTTTGGGAGCCACACCCAGTGGGGTTCAGATTTTACACTTGGCTCTATGCTAAGAATCACTTTCAGAAAAAGGAGACATTGAAGAATAATTGAACAACGTAACTTTCAGTATTACTCACACCTCTTACAATAGTAATGCATTTGTTATATCATTTCATTAATATTTTGTTATTAAAAATAAATGTGAAAAAGTGAAAGGCAAGAGGAGAAAGTAGGTATAGTGTTTTAGACATTTCTATTTTTAAAAGGTTCAATAAGGGCAATAAAATCAATTCACATCTAAATATGGAAAATAGAAGGTCAGGACTTTAGCTATTAAAAGATGTATCTATTAATTAGAAATCATTAGAAAAATAGAAAGACCATATTTCTGTAATTGCAAATAAAGGTTTTGTTACATTCTGATGATTTTATTATTTTAATGTTCTTAACATGCATTAGTTAAAAGAGAAAATTTTTGTTCACAGACATATTTCAAGACTAAGATATGATTATATATTTTGTTATTCAATGATATGTATAATAAATCATACATACCATATCTTAAATTATGACATAGTTTAACTTGTATTTCTATAATAGATTTTTTTTTAATTTTATTGAATCACCATGTGGAGGGTTACATAGTTCTCAGGATTATGTAAGTTATACAATACTCAAACACCCTTCCCTTCACCAGTGCCCATATTCCATCACCAACCACCCCAGTATACCTGCCGCCCCTCCCACCTCCCCAGTCCCCACCCTTGTAAGTGATAAGTTTCACTTCCTTTACGCTTTATCTCGATTACATTCCATGTTTCAACACATAACTCACTATTGTTGCTGGGGTTTCCCCCCAAAAAGAAAAAGACAGTCCTATTACCAAGGAAGCATTTGATAGTTCTCCATTGCTAAGAATATAGAGATATTAAGTCCCACTGTTTGTTACATAACTTTTCTTTTTTCCTCCCTTGCCCCACGCCTGTTTAGTAATCGCCACGCTGCCTGACAAAGGGAAAAAAAACGAAAAAGATGGTTATTACCAGTCATCAGCCGGCGTGGGGCTCTGGCTTAGTTGACAGTCTAGAAGAGTGTCTGCAAGCAGTTTCTGGAACCAAAGGTATTGCGCTGGTATCAGCTCTGGCTCGAGATTCCACCAGCGTCCCGCTGTTCCCTGTACATAATTTTCCCCCTTATATCCCATTCCCATGCCACCAGGTCTGTGTTTGCTTAATGGACATCACACTATGGTTGACGCCACGCTGCGTTTCTTCCCGAGAAAGAAGGATATTTCTTCTCAGCCGGCGTGGTGATATGGCTTAGTTCAGTCTAGAGAGAAGGCTACCACTTTGATTGCCTTCAATATTGCAGCAAAAGACTTATTATTCTTGTTAGAATCTCCCACAAAACTCCAACCCGTTAAAAAGGAACCATTACATATTGCTGATGCTTAGATGACATTAGGTCGCACGGCCGCGTTTCTGTATAAAGTCCAGGGAAAGTACAACCAGAAATAACATCACTACAAACTTTTATCCTTTTATGGTGCTCATAATGTGGAGAAACCTAGAGAGAGCTGGCTCGGCGTCTCCATTTTGCGCTCAGAAAGCCGTTGACCCTGTGCTGTGCTCAGGAGGAAGGGGTTGAGAGAGAGAGGTTAAAAGAATTGGGGAATGCCCGGTTTCCACTGTCGCAGCCCGCCGTGGGGTCTCCGTTCCCATGCCGGAATTAGTTCAGTGGGCTGCTTGGAGTCCAAGGGCGCTCTTTTGGGCTCTTCCATCATGCTCGATCCGCAGCAGCAGATTTCTTATGCCCTATGTAATCTTAAAAACCATAAATATATCTTAGATTAAGATAATATACCTTAGATAACTAATAACTTTATGGTAAAATAACTTTAATTTTGCATTTAAGATCTTTGAATCTCAGTTGACTCAGTGGAATCAGACCAGTGACCTGATTGATTGAGGACTGCATGTGTTTTGTTCTGTTCCTGGTTTTTGGTTTTGATTGTTGTGTTTTTTCTGTCTTTTCGTTTTGTGTCAAGATTCAATGTACTTGTGCCACTGCTGTCCCTTTTTTGCTTTGCGGACTTTTGCTTTCACATAAACTTACATTGAGGGTAATTTTTTTTATTGTCACAGTCTTTGAGTGCTTCCTTAATAGATTTCCTATCTTGGGAAAAAATGTATATGCGTATGTGGTATACATATGTGTGTATACATATACATTTGTATATAGTTGGTAAGAATATGAGGAATAAAAATCTTTGTTCATTATTAGAGAATATATGAAAAGATACAGCTTCTGTGAGAGATAAGATGGTTGGGCCTTAAAAAAATAAAAATAAATTGCTAAATAGTCCAGAAATGTCACTTTTCAGAATAAAAACAACAGAATTTAAAGCAAAGTCTTGAATAGTACCTACACTCAGGATAATAGTAGTATTAATTACTGAAATCAGGATAAATCAACCTAAGTATCCATCACCAGCTGAATGTATATAAAAGAATGTGGCACATATATACAATGGAATATTACTCTATCTTAAAAAAGAAATAAAATTGTAACATGTGCTGCCACATGGGTGAATTTAGAAAATATTAGACTGAGTAAAATAAGCCAGTTCCAAAAGGACAAAACTATGTGATTTTATTTACATGACATATTTAGTCAGAAAATTCATAGAGACAGTATGCATGACCATGATCACCAGAGTCAGTAAACTGGAAAGAATGAAACGTTATTGCTTTAATTTGAAAGGATGAAAACAATTGTGAAGATGATGCAGGTAATTGTTACGTAACAATAAATAGATATACAACAATACAAATGCATTTAATAAATTTTGTATGCAATATAAGTATACTAAACATGGAGTTAAAATAGTTAAAACTGTAAATGTTGCTAAGAATATTTTATCACAATTATAAAACATGTGTATGTAAAATAACAGTAGAATTTATCATTTATGGCTGTGTTAATATTCATCATCCTAGAAGGAGTAGTTAATAAATTCCTTGAGAGACTGAGAGGTATTGGGATTCAGCTCAAAAGTGCAAGGTACAACCTTTGACAGGAAGAACTGTTACTGGAGCACAGGAGGCATAATAGACAAGTGTGTTCATAGATTTTTACGTTTTATAAACAAGGAAGTTTCATTTCTGATGTTATCTTACTTCTTACATATTCCCTGATGTTGGTAGTTATCAGGTGGGAGAGATGTGTGGAAAGGGAGGTGTGGGAGATGAAATAAAATAATTATCTTAAACGGTGGGAAGTGAGCCCTGAAAAACACAATAGACTTGTCATCAGTCCTAAATTCCCACTTGAGTACATGATTTAAAAGTTGAAATTAACTTAAATAGTTAGACTATTTATTCCAGCTATGTTCACCTGTTGAGGTTCAATAACTAGAAGACATGAGTCTGAGTCATTCTGATGTCTAATCCAGGGTTTTGTATGTGTAGAGCAGTGGTATAAAGGAATCAGGTAAGAAAATTGAGGATAATTT
This sequence comes from Sorex araneus, assembly GCF_027595985.1. Classification (NCBI taxonomy): domain Eukaryota; kingdom Metazoa; phylum Chordata; class Mammalia; order Eulipotyphla; family Soricidae; genus Sorex; species Sorex araneus. Next base: position 32,636,356 of record NC_073311.1, read on the forward strand.
TTAAAACAGAAAGAGAGAGAGAGAGAGAGAGAGAGAGAAACAGTAGCAACAACTGTCACGATGGACACATTATTGGTGCCCGCTCAAGCAAATTGATGAACAAAGAGACGACATTGCTACAGTGCTACAGTGCTAAAGGTAAATGCAAAACACTTTGATCTGTTAGCTGAAACTCAAAAAGTGATCATAATTCTATAAATTATTATTAATGTTAATTATAAATTATTTACATTGTTATATTGTATGTTTTAGAGTATTTTGAAGGCAGGTATATTGAGAAATCATGAGAAAGTAGGAAGTCAATGAATCAGAACTTTTCATCGGAACAAAAATAAAATTACAACTCATATAAAAAATAACCAGAGGTAAACCTTTTAGTGAATGTAGGGCCTTTCAAGAGATTGGTAGATGAGGCATTAAGGCAGTGGAGTGGTGATACAATCTGATAGTACATGGTCTAATTCAGCAAGGTATTTGCAAACGGAAATGATATGTTTGGAAACTATTGGTGTAGACCAATGAAAGAACTACTTCCTCTTTATGACATCAGAAACATGATATGAAAGAAGGAAAAATGCAGTTTGATTTTGAAGAAAAATAGTATCCTCAAGGGACACCTAAATTTCAACCCAAACAGGGATGTGACAGGAACAATCACAGTAGACTACAATTTAAGAAAGCACTGTTGTGTGGATTAAAGCTTACACGGAAAGAGTAGCTAGAGTTTTTATGTGAGGAGATTTTATTTCTATGATGGATAAGTCTTATCAGAAGAGGTGTTTTTCTGTAAGGTAGGATGCACTGAAAATTTGAACATCTTTTTTTTGACTAACATAACTGGAGATAGATGGCTGAATCACTCCATTTTGATGTCTGGACAGTAACGGTTACATTTGATTGAAATATGCTTGAATTTGCAGCTGGCTCTTTGGGTCAGATTGGTTATCTATTCGATCATGCATTAATTTGAGCTATGCATGTAATCCTACATCATTATTTTTAATTCTGCATGCATTTATGTTATTTTTATTGGGGATTTGTGATTTTTTTTGAAAAGATGCTCTTCTTTTAAGGTCAACTTATTTCATTAACTTAATTATATTTTTCAAGATTAAAAATTTAGTATTTTAGATGAATTAATTTTTAAATTATTCAAACTGTAAGAGACACTCAATTATTTTAAACATATTTCTAGATATGTAGATAAACTAATTTTGGATAATAATTTAATATTCTCTGTTCTTAACCTTGGCACAACAATAACTTATGTTCAAAAACTAAAGGATAGAAGGAAATCCCCATATTAGATTACAGATTTAAGTAAAATGAAGTATTAAGTGAGTTTTGGTAACTACCATGTGGTTATCTTTTATTTCTTGATTTTTCCAATATTTACAGTCCATAGAAAATGGAGAAATGTTTGAGAAAGAGAAAAGTTACTTGAAGATTTTCTTTCTTATCAAATGGATTCTCTCATAATTTTTAGCAACTAAGGTACTGTAAGAAATTTTGCATAAATGTCTTTGCTACTTGCTTCTCCAGAAATCAAACATATTCCGGGAACCGAAAAAAAAATAAGAAAGGAGAGTGTAGCAAAATGGAAAAACCATCTGCTTTATCACATGAATTCAAGTTAAAACTCATATAAGAAATAATTTATTTTGCGGTAATGATTTTTTTTTTTTGCTAAAGTCCCAAGTAAGTTTTGTCTCAATGTTAGTCTTCAGATTACTTCTAATTTAAGACCTTTAGAACCATATCTCTTAATCTTTCTTCTGCAAGAAGTAAACGCATTGGGTCCAGAGGAATAGTACAGAAAGTAGGGTTCTCGCTTTGTAGGTAGCCAACCCAGGTTCCATCCCCTGCATCTTATGTGGTCCCCAGAGACAACCAGCATTGATCCTTGAGCACAGAGCCAGGAGTGAAATATGATTCTCTCCAAATGTGTCTCAAAAACAAACAAAAAACCAAAATAAACATAAACATTCAATGAGCACAGTCCAATAATTAGACATAAGATGTGTTAGTTCTTAACACACATATGTCTAGAATGATTTAACTGTCAAGTTTCAGAGTACTCTGACCTATCATGCATATTATTGAATAAGGAAAATATAAATAAATTCTTTTTTGAATCAAGTTTGATTGGCCTTATAAACCTTACCTGATTTCTGAAAAAAATTGACATTTTATTTTGATCTCTTTTAATATTAAAATAGTATATATCATTTTTGTGATTGACATCTTTTTTCACTCTCAAACGAATGTGACTATAATGACTGACAATCATTATTATTGCCTGTATTTTTAGAAATGCTGTTATTTCTTGCAAAAAATACTTAAATGCGATACATATCCTTATCCTTAGTGGGTATAAAATGCATTACTTGCTAAAATAGCTGTTTATGTTGCAAAAGGTAATAATAAAACATTAAAGCAACTGCCAGATGCCTTGTTAAATGTAAAATGTAAGGGCCAGAAATACAGTAAAGAGGGTACAGTGTTCGCCTCACATGCAGCCAACATATCTTCCATCCCTATTATCCCATATGGTCCCCATTGGTTACTTAGCAGCAAGCCAGGAAATTATAATTATAAATAATAGTTTATAATTACTTAATTTCCAGCTTAAAAATTTTATCTTCCCAAGAATGAACAAAAGTATCAATATTTTAAATTACTTGATAGTGAATTAATTATTTGATAATAGTGAATTTTAGAAATTTCTTAATTAGTATTTTAAGAAAATTAACTTAATAGACTTAATATTTTAAGTCTTGTAATAATTTTAATTATTTTATACGGATTTCACTTTAAGATAACTATGAACCATGTAGCTCATAGTGTATTATTTATTGTTAAAAAAACTAACTCAAATTTCCTGCTATAAAAGATGAGTAAATACTTCCCCATACTGCTAAATTTGCTGCCCCTTAGAATTTAAAATTTGTATTAAAATCTTAGAGACAGCACAGCTATAGACTTGCTGTGTTTCTTTGATTTTGATTCAAAAATACCTTAATGAACTGGTACAAGCATTTAATTCTTTTAATCATAGTGAATAGTCAAATTTATTTTTGAACTGCTGAATGGCTTTCAGAGGACTGACATTCTTTATGTTGAAGAGCAAAATGCCCTTCCCTCATTTTAACGGATACTCCATGCAATTAAAAAGCAAGCAAAGTCAAGATGAACATTTCAAAGCAAAGGCAAATCATTACAAAATTGCCATTTACTCAAATAGGCAATTATATTTTAGGCTGACTCTCAAAAATCACTAGCAACATAGTATATATAAAACTAAAAGGGGAAGAACCTAGAAATATTGAAAAATAAACGCTTATTTTCATACTTTCTTTCAATAAAACACCTACAGTGGAACAGCTCACTTGACCCCATCCCTAAAGGTCCTGCTCTTATTTCAAATTGAGAAATTATTCATAAAATTATTTCAGCAACCCACAGATGATAAGGGACACCACTAGATTGCCATTTATTCTGACTTCACTATCCTTATTAGATCATTCTCCTTTCTATGGAATCTGTAGACAAAATGTCTGACACACTAAAGACCCAGAGAAGCAAAATACAAAGATTAAAAGTCCATTGCTTGTGTGTTGGGTAGTTGACGCTATTGGTGCTTTATAGGGGAGTTACAAAATGGTTTTAAAGGCCTGTCAACAAGAATGTTATCTGAAGTTAGGAGTTCAAGCATTGCATATAGCCAACAAAAGAATATCTGCCCTATATCAACATGCTTGCTTCCTAGACTTACTGTTTGACAGTGTTTGCTTCAAAGTGAATTGTGCCAGAAATATAACAGACCCCATTCTCAATGATAATAAAATCAACATGTACCATGATTTCACTGTTCATCTCAAAGAAATTTACAGTGGGGGCTTGGGTTCAACTCAGATTATATTCCATGAGTTCCTTTCAGAAAAGCATCAGGTAGATTATGTAAAATTAATTAGTTAAGTATTTTTATGTTTCTTGTGTATGTAAAGGTGTCCCATAATTAAGGAAATTAGAGATCATTGTTACCCTTTTTAAAATTCAAATCCAGTTTTATATTCGTTAATAAAATAGTAGCCCAAATTGTAGTGAGATGCTACTATTTAATCTTATCTCACCGTTAGAAATCTTTTAGTCCTCATGGTGACTTGGTGCTACATAATACTGATTGGTGTAGATCATGAGTGATCTGTAAGGTGTAGTGATGTCCTTACTGAAATGACTGGCCTTTTGCTGGATACAGAATATATATATATATATATATATATATATATATATATGAGTTCAAATAGCTTTTTTATCTCTCTGCAAATGCTCCAAATCTCTCCCTCTGTGTTCTCCAACTAGGAAATAAAACTTTAAAAACTCTAAAAAGTGAATATACCAGACAAGAGCTATTAAAATCAAATGATTACCTATTCATTGTTTAATATCTATCCTTGTGCCATACTGCCAGGTTCATGGAACCAGGATTTTGTTTGACTTGATGCTGCTGTACTCTAAGTACTTATTACAATGTCTCACATGAAGCAATAATAAATATCTGGTGACTCAATAATGAATGTATGAAAGTATGCATGCTCAATACGCATGCTTTCACAAGAAATGAAAAAGACTGACGGTAGCTATTCATTGAACAGGAACAATTTTGGGATAGAAAGCATGACTTTCCAACTATTTTAATTATAAAAAATATTGTCAGGGCTGGAGCAATAGTACAGTGGGTAGAGAGTTTGCCTTGGACATGGCCAACCCGGGTTTGATTCCCAGCATCCCATATGGTACCCTGAGGACCACCAGGAGTTAATTTCTGAGTGCAAATGTGCATCGCTAGGTGTGACCCAAAAAGAAAAATAAGGAAATATTGTCATTTAGAGCTGGAGAGACAGCTCCATGGACTGAGTGCATGCTTCATATGCAGGTGACCCAGGTTTAATTCCCAGCACTATGTGGTTCCCCAAGCACCCACAGAAGTAACCCCAAAGCATAGAGACAGGAAGAGCATGGCAGATTTTTTAGAACAAAAATTGCCTCATTTATTCCCTACAGTAATACTTGAAAATAGACATCATTGCCTTTATTTTAAAAATAATTGGTGTTTAAGTCAAGTCAAAATGACATGTAATAGCATAGTTATTAAAAAGAAAAGATCTTTGAGTGCTACCTGGACATAATATGTATAAAGAACAATTTTAATATAATATGCTCAATTTCAAGTACACTTACAGGATTTTATTTCTATATTTCAAGTAGTCCTCTGTGAAGCCAAAACAGCAGTACAGTGTGAAGGGAACTTGCTTTGCATGTGACTGACCTCGGTTTAATCTCTGGAAACTCATATGGTCTCCTAACACTCACCAACATTGATCCCTGAGCTCAGAGTCAGGAATAAAAAATCAAACAAAAATAAAAACATAACAAAACAAAAAAAAACATAACATAACAAAACAATCCTCTATATCAAGAACTCAACCCACTAATTGATTCTGAAGGAGGTTATCTTCTAAAAGGGTCTTCACAAAATCTCATAGCATAGGAAAATGTTCTTTTACCAAATTAATAACAAATTAACATGCAGTCCTTTCTGTACCATACCATACCATATAATGCCACACAGAAGTTGAGAGCACCTTTGCTCCTCCTCACCTGGTCTCCACTCTGACCGCAAATATCACAGTTCATCCCTGACTTTCATTCAAGACTCCAGTCCCAAAATAAGATCACCAGGTTCTAGGAGTAAGACGTTTATGTCTTCTATGTTTCCTTTTCTTTTGTGGCCCCTCCCCTCCTGCCCCCTGTAGTACTATACAAAGCAACCTTGTTCTCTTCAACCATCCTTTCTAATCTACATTTCTGCTTCTCCATATTAAAAAATGATGCAGGCAAATGAGAAATAAGCAAAGCATTCCTGTTTTAAGATGCTGTCCATACATATGTTTATCACTCTGCCACCATCTAACATCTCTGGATGTTATTTCATACACTCAACTGATATTTGCTTGTCAGTATTTTACCAGGGTGAATTAAATTGCTGTTTTCAATTTAATCTTAAACACTTATTTAAATTTAATAGCAAGAATGTCTTCATTACTTAATTCCAGATTATTTTTTACTCATTCTTTTTATGTATCAATTTCTTTGACTGATTATAAAAATGCTCATCATGTTACAAAGAAAATGTATTATTTTCACATTTTCTTTCCATTCTCATTCTAAGACTCTGTTTTCTTTCAGAAAATATCTGTGTCTAAAGACGTTGGAGCAGAGCAGATCAAACTAGTTGGTGATGAAAAGAGTGTAGTGGAGACAGTGATTGGAGATGGGTCCACGGGAAAGGGCCTGAGGACAAATACCCCAAAGAACCATGAACACACTTAACACTCAGATTATAGCTGTTAAATGTCATTCCCCACTTGAGGGAAGCAGCACATCTTGGAGAAATATCTTATTTAAGAACTAAAGTGAGGAAACTATAAAACAAACCTGCAAGGTCTAATTATGGCAGACAAACTGAAGTGCTTAAGTTATAGTGGAAATAATAGAAATGGGCAGCTTGATTTTTCTTTCCAGTATAGAAAACGTTTATTAAATCAATGGTCCCAAAGTCACTTCCAATAATGGCAAAGAAAATAATTCATCAATGGAATGAAAAACAAAACTTTGAAATATGGTAGCAGATTTTATGAGTTCAAATTTCAAAAGAGGATAATTTTTTTTTGTTTGCTTGAAAGACTGAAAAGGGAAAGAACCCATTAATTATGTGCACAAACTTACAAAATCTCTATTTGGATGAATTTCACCCAGTCTGCTTTTTTATCTCTTTTTTTCATATATTCTCACTAACATTTGATCCCTGAATCATTTTATTATTTCTTTTATTTATTATTTATTTTTTTCTTTATTATTTCTTTATTAGGACTGGAGCGATAGCACAGCAGGTAGGGCATTTGCCATGCACAAGGTAGACCCAGGTTCTATTCCTCCGCCCCTCCTGGAGAGCCCAGCAAGCTACCAAGAGTATCCCACCCACATGGCAGAGCCTTCACTCAGTCTGCTTTATCTGCTTTCCATTCTCCAATCCAGATAGGTGCTTATGGACCTATCTGTTCTTAAAGCTCTACTTTTTGAGCTTAAGATGCATGTGGGACATATGTATTCTCCCTCCCCACCATGGAGAAGTTTCACAGATACCTTTTTTTTTTTTTTTTTGCTTTTTGGGTCACACCTGGCGATGCACAGGGGTTACTCCTGGCTCTGCACTCAGGAATTACCCCTGGCCGTGCTCAGGGGACCATATGGGATGCTGGGATTTGAACCCGGGTCGGCCGCGTGCAAGGCAAACGCCCTACCCGCTGTGCTATCTCTCCAGCCCCTCACAGATACCTTTTGAAACTAGACCTGTCCCTGTTAACTGTGATTTAAAATCTAATTCCACAACCATGCTTTATTTATGAAAACAGATTTGTGTGAACAAAATACCTCTAGCTGATTCTAAGTAAATGTAAGTATGGATTTCATCTTTCGATGGAAAAACTGATCTCAGATTAAAAGCTGCCTCCTAAACGTCAGTTTCTAAGTTGAACTTGGGCACATGAATAGTCTATTTAAGTAAACATCAGGGTTCAGCATAAATATAACAGAACCACGGCATGACATCTGTATTAAAATGTAAAATTAGTCAGCATACAAAAATATCAGGAAAATCTGATTGATGATGCTCAATCAGCATTACTGGAGCTGTTTCCATGGCTTGGCACCCCATCAATCAGGTCTACACTGTAAATGTCATCCACACTCATGCTACTTGACCACTGCTGCAGTGTCTCATCATTGGGATTGTCCAACAACTTCTGGGCATGAGTAACATGATCACACACAGAGAAAAACAGCACAGTGAACACCTGTGTTATCATTTTAGCTATGACCCAGAAACCAGGAACCACAGAATACACCTCTGTCCCTGAACATACCCCTCCTCCCCCCAAAAAAATAGCTGTAAATCTAAGCTCCAGTGTCTCTAACACCAATGCACATATGCTAACACTGAGGATATGTTTGTCCTAGGTCCTGGTGACACCGGAACTCAAGGATTGTTGGCTGTAGATCTGGCAGAAAGATGGGTCTCTAAAACGAACTTACATCTTTTGGGGAAACTAAAACATGAGGGCCCTAGTATCCCTAACACAACCACCACCAATCTCTATCCACAGAGAAGATCTCACTGTTCCACCTTCAGTGCCACACACCTGCATCAACTCAGCTGGAGCCATTTCAGCTACCTGGAGGTGAACATCTTTCCCCAAGGAAGCTAGTTCTGATGGAGGGAAGACGTGACATCCTCAAATGCAGACATCAACTGTGTTGATGTCAAGTACAGACAGCAACACAGAAAGAGAGAGAGAGAGAGAGAGAGAGAGAGAGAGAGAGAGAGAGAGAGAGAGAGAGAGAGTATTGCTTTCTTTGACCTCACCAGGAGAAAATTAAAGCCAGAACAAGACGTCTTATGGTATAAAATTTCAGACTTATTGGTATCTATTTCTCCTCTGAATTGTAACCTTTGTGCTCAGGGCAAATATAACAATAGTCTCCAATATAAGACGATTTGGGTAGCAGAATCAAATGTTACTCATCTCCAGGAATTTTTCCCCTCCTGTTTCTGAATACGTTAGTCTTTTCTTTTCTTATTTTTTTTTTTTGAGAGGAGAGATTGGGCTTGTGGGGGATAGGGATTTGGGCCACACCAAGCAGTGCTGAAGACACTATACTGAGAGATTACTTCTACAGGACATGTGGGAACATTTAGGGTGCTTGGGATCAAACCTGATTTGACTGCATGCAAAGCAAATGCCCTATCAGCTGTAAAAATTCTAGTTTCCTAAGCACTTTATAATAGTTTGCCAACCGTTATTTTATTTGATTAAAATAAACTAAACTAAATTATAATATTCTATTTTGCAAATTTTGAAAACATTCATAATGTACTTGAATAACAAATATTCAGAAAAAAACCTCCGTTGTCTTAAATTTCATAGCATATATTGATTTTTGTTAAATTTTGATGATTTTTTCTTTTTTCTTACAATATTACCAAATATAAAGTTTTGACATAATTGTAAGTTCAACCAATACAAGCAAACTTTTACAAGTATTTTTAAGAGGATAAAAACATGTTCTCACTTTTTGTAGATGAAAAATAATTGCATTGATATAACTTAAAGTAGGAGTGTTGGGAAGGGATGGTAGAGATAGAATGCAGAACAAATGAAAAATAGCAAACATCTTTTTAAGTAAAAATCTGCAAAGTTTCAAATCCAAAATAATTTTCAGGATGTTGTATACAAATAATATTGGAACATGAAATTAAATACCTTTCTGTTTGAAGAAAAGCTTCTGCAGTTTAACAGCAAAGGTTCTAAAGTGAGATAAACCTTTTAGAATTTTGAAAGGAAGAAAGTTCCAGAAATTACTGCTTAAGAAAACCTTATGAATCCATCTCATACATTTTTGGTGAGTAGAGATCATATATATATTATATATATGTATATGCATATATATATATTCAACATATGCCAAAAACAGTAACAAACAAGTCTCACAATGGAGACTTTACTGGTGCCCGCTCAAGCAAATCGATGAGCAACAGGATGACAGTGATAGTGACGGTGACAGAGATCATATGACGTATTGTTGTAAGAAATATACGAAAAGGCAAAAATTGAATTTAATGATCTATATTTGTGCTCATTTTTCTATTTTTATCACTATGACTTCCAATCCAATTTCACATCTCTGTGTATATAGTAATAGTGATATCTACCATAAATAACAAAGTTGGTTTCTCCTCTCTAATAAATACTACTCTGTTATGTACATGTGTACAAGCCCAGAAAAAAATGACAAGGATTCAATAATAATTAGAAACCATCAACTATATTCAATTTCAGAAAGCAGCTAGCAAGGGAACAAAATATAAATGGAATATTCATTAAATTCTCTGAAGAGTACACTACAGGAAGAACACCCCATAAAGATATGAATTAATTATTAGCTATGTGGGAAAAGAGGAAAGTAATGCTTATTAGAGATTTGTTTGAAGAAAACTGGCCAGCCGCAGCCAGCATACCCCAAAGAGATATTTCATGCTGTGTTATCAAATTGCCTTTGACTTCTGTCAAAATCATCCTGTGATTATATAATTTATCATCTTACATCTCATGTAGAATAAGTTCCATAAGTTAATATTCTTATAAAGTAAGTTATTTCAGAATATAGATTCTGCTCAGTCCTGGGTATAGCAAAAATTTCCTGACAAGGAAGAAGTATTTGCGCTATACATTCTTGAAAATAAATTCTTACTCATCTGAAAATGTTCCTCAACTTTATTTATTTATTTATTTATTTATTTATTTATTTATTTATTTTTAGAAAAATAGAAAAGTTTATTAGAAAGTAGAAGAGAGGGGCTGAAGTGATAGCACAACGGGTAGGTGTTTGCCTTGCACATGGCCTACCCGGGATCGACTCCCAGGATCCCATACTGGTCCCCTTAGCACAACCAGGCGTAATTCCTGAGTGCATAAACCAGGAGTAATGACCTATGTATCACTGGGTGTGATCCAAAAAGAAAAAAAGAAAAAAAAGGAGAAAGTAGAAGAGAAAGAACAAGTAATACTCGATGTGGTGAGAAACTGAGTTCTGCCTCAAATTTTTACTTTCAACTTGTTTGATCAGTGCCTGTCCCATTCACAAATGAGCAACTTTAGGATTCACGGTGATTACCTCAAAACAAGTTAGTACTTTATAATAGTTGTAAAATGAGTAAATAAACTAAATACTTGATTTGTGTTTCAGTTAACAATAGCTGCAGCACACACATACGCAAACACATATCCACACAGGCACACACACAAGCACAAACAAACTCTAGGAGTTTGATTTATTTTCAAAGACAACTGATGAAAAAAAAGAAATAAATTAAAGAAATTCTAGAAACATTATGGTTCCATTTTTTATCCAGATTTGAACTTACATGTAAGCAGAAAAGGAAGCAAAAGGATTACTTTCATAAATGTCATGTGCTATCAAAAGAGAATACATTCTGGACCGTAGATTAATCCACAATATATTTTAAACTTTAAATCTTATCATTTTTCCTCAAACACATTGATAAAATAGAAACTAATGAGGGAAAGAAAATGGGAAAATCTCTCAATTCCCTGAAGTTAAGCAATACAATCCTACATGATACATGAATTACAAAAGGAAATCTCAGGGGGAATTTTAAAATATCACAGATCTCAGAGAGGTTGATAAATTTGTGTGTAATCATAAACCCTCAAATGGAAAATCAGAACCTTGATGTCATCAAAAATATTACTCTTGGCCTTGATTATAATATCTATTAATAAACAATATAGGAGGAGGCTAGGAGTTATGAAATTTGAACCAGAAGTTACATATAGTGAAGGGTCATGGGGCAGGATGGTGGTCATGTGCACATCAAAGTTAAACATGATTATAACAATTTTACTTAATTATAATAAAAACTTGTTAAATAAAATGAGGAAAACATTTTGTACTATGAAACACCTTATTAAAGTATAAAAATATGTCTCATAAATTTAGAAAAATACTTTCAGACAACTTACATGAAAAAAATCTAGTATATAAATAATTAAAGAGCTTTGAAAATTTATGACTAAAAACAATCCAACTAGAAAATTGTCAAAAATATAAAGGGAAATTTCACCAAATATTATATACTATTATAAAAGAAAACATTACATGTTTTAAACAGTTTTAGTCATATGGGAAATACAACTTAAACCACAATGAGACTCCTTTACATACCTAACAGATAACTAAACAGCAACTAATAACTGTGAAACTATGCTGGTTAAGATGACAGAAAAAGAAAATCACAATTATTGCTGGTGAAGCATAAGGGAAGCTGAAAAGTAGTTGTCAATTTCTTTAAAAAACATAAGCAAGTAGTATATTAATCTAAAAGCTTTGTTACTGGGAAATAAAATGTAATTCATACAGAAGTTTCATAGCAATTTTTATGCCATATTCTAATAGATATGAACTGGGAATAATATAGATATCCTTCAATGGATTGATAATTAAGCAGTAGTATATTTATGCAATAAGTACTAATAAGCAATAAAAGAGAAAAAATTCATGATAGTCAATAATTTAATTCAATCCCTAGTAAAATATTCTAAGTGAATAAAATCAATCAATAAAGTTTACACATTTTATGTTTTTACTTTACTTCATTCTTGAAATGGCAAAGTGCACAATTCAAAAATAGTTTATATTCAGCAGGAGTAATATAAATTATGGAGGTTGGAGACAAATGAAAGTGATTATGACAGATGTTCTCCATCTTGAGTTTACCAAGATAGTAAACTATCATTATAAGTTGTAAGTGTATATCAGTATGTTGGTTAAGATCATAAGGAATCTGAGTTATCTGTGCACAAATACATAGAGATTCTGAGAGGCAACAAGGATTCAGCACTGGCAGTGCCTATCATTCTCAGACTGCTATGTTGTGGTCACACAGGTCTCTGCTGCTGAGTGACCTATGTGTTAGTGGTGGCCTAGTAGAAGGCTGAAGGGGCTGAAACCTTAGTGCAGCAGGTAGGGCATTTGCCTTGCACATGATCAACCTGAGTCTGATCCTCGGTGCTGCATACAATACAGTTCCCTGAACCCCACTGTTAAGTGGATCATGAAGATGTAGTATAGATACACAATAGAATACTACACAGCTGTAAGGAATGATGAAATCTTTCAAACCACACCAACGTAGATGTAACTGGAAGACATCATTTTAAGTGAGGTAAGCCATAAGAAGAAGGATAAGCACAAGATAATATCATTCTTAAGTGGTATTTAGAATAATTATGAGGAAATACAATGTTTTAAAGGGTAATGCCTAGATCAACATTGGCCCCAGGGAAGAGGGGGCAGATGGAAAGAAAGGGTAGAGGGAAAGGGAAGAACAGACACATGAGAAGGAATAAGGGGCAGATCAGGGGATTCAGGTACAAAGGTGGTGTTAAGGAATGTTTGAGCAAAATTTCCAAATCACAGAGTCAACAACACTGAAACCAAGAGACCCAAACTATAAAAATAGAATTTAGAAAGATGCTTGTCAAGACGGCAGACTGTAGTGGGGGAATAAGAGAGGGAGACCTGGAAATATTGATGGATGGAAGTTGAAATTGGTGGTGAGATTGGAACTGCAATATTATTTGCCTAAAACTCAAATATGAATAATTTTGTAAATTATGGTGCTTCAATAAAATAAAAAATATACCTAAAATTAATGTTAAAATAATATTTTAAGATTATCTTTGTGAGTATAAAGTTATTTTTGAAGCACACCAAAAATGAGAAGTCTGACTCAATGATAAAATGTGTGTTAATTTAGAAAATTATAGCATTTGGCATTATAGCAGTTAGGCTATATAACAGTCTGTCTTCTGGATCAGAGCCTGTTACTGTTAATGAAGCTCAGGATGATGTTCATTTTCCAATGAACAATTGACGTTATGTTTCTCTTCCTTATTTCATAAAGGTTAGTTGAAGGAAAAATTTCTAGTAACCACATGTAGTTATTGTAAAAAAGTATGAGACACTTTACACAAAACACTAGAGTTCCTAGCTCATTGCAAAAGCTCAAGTAGTCGTAAAAGCAGTGTTTATTGAGAAAATGATCATCACTTAACAAAGAACATTTTAGTGGAAAGAGGAGAGAGTAAGAAATAAAATTGTGAGAGGTATTTTGCATTTATTTATCACATCATAACTAGAGACAAAGACAGACCTCAACTTTATAAAGTATGAGAAATTTGTGCACTTCTTGTTTATTTATTTTGTTTTGAGGCCACGCTGGTACAGGATTACTCTATAGGTGATTCCCAGGGCTTGCTCCTGGTTCTATAGTCAGAATGGCTCAAGGAGTGGCTCAGATAACCACATGGGTAACGGGAATCAAGCCTGAGTCGGCTGCATGCAAGAAAGAGCCCCTGCCAATTGTGTTATCACCCTGGCCCCATGTTTGTCCTGTTTCTTCAAGGCTAAAATGAGAGAAAGCATGCATAAAATGTTTCTAAGAGTTTCTGACACACAGTAACTATTCAGTGGGTTAGCTTTTATTGATATCATTATTACTGTGAATAAATGAAAAAAAATGAGAAAACACCCTATTTGACAATGGAACATGTTGTGCATTATAGGGTCATTATAAGTTAGCAAGATTTTTAATATCTAGGTTCAAAGCATCTGAGGTGAATAGTAAACAACCACACACAGGTGGAAATTCTTGAGCATGGGTAGTGGAAACTTTTAAATTTTCTTAAAATTCATGGTGGAGGGAAATGTCAGGAAAGGCATGCCTGATGCTAGAGCAAAATCAGCCCCAGACACAACATTCTTGTGGCCAGAAGAACCTGCTGGTGTAGAGTTAACACCTATTTTCTATCTAACAGCATGGATTTCTAATGACTTACAAGCAAGTGCCCTTGGAGTAGATAAGGGAAATGTAAAGTTTACATAATTAGTCTACATAATTAGATTTATTCTAACTAAAATAACCTAGTTAATTGTAATTGTATTGATTTCTTTTTAAGAAGGGCTAGCATATAAGTGGGAGTGGGAGTTTAGAGATGAATAATATGCTATCATAGATTTGTGGGAGAAAGAATACACAAACTTCTGTAATATGATATTTATATTGAAATGTTTATAAAGGAAAATGGGATAATATATAAATTTTCAATTCTCCCAGAAGTCAAAAAAGGAAAATGATAAGGGAAAAATATACAGCAAAAGGTAATTATTCAATTATTTATTTAAGCATGCTTGAAAATCAGGCTATCTGATTGTCTAACCAATGTAATTATTTTACTTGATCCAGATGTTAGTTAAAAATTAGATGTCAGAATTGTTGATACAACTGCAAGAGAATGATCTGGCTTTTTCATATGGGATCAACTCTGATATTACTATGACATTTAAAAAGAATGAACTCTATTTCATAATATTAAACACACTAATTTTAATGAAAATCTCATATTAGAAAAGTATCCATAGAATCCCGTCTATATATTTTATTAATTAGAATTATTGCCTATAAGCAGAGCTACTGCTTTTTAAAGTTACACAAACATTACTTAGAAATCATAGAGTAGTAAGTGTATGGCTTTGTTTCTAATAACTTTGAGTACTTTACTTCAAATGAGTTCATAATTTTTCTCATAAACATTTAGCTCTGTATTGGTCCCCCCAAACTTCATTATAAGGCATTTTTATGCACGAAGGTACTCTTCGGTTACAGTTCTTACATTACAGTGAACAGAATTTCATGCTCTTCTCCAACCCCATTACAGTGAGGAGCTTTTAGTATTTTTCCTGTTCAACTTCACACATTGAGTCGCATTATAACAACTATGTTTTAAGATAATTTAAATAGCTATATTTGAAAATTATGGGGTTTGGAATGAAACATATTTCTAATGCAATAATTGTGTTTCTGTAGAAGAAAATTTCTAATTTGGATCTGACTCAATGCATTAAAAATGAACATAACATTTTATGAAGTTACAAAGCAATAAACTAAATGACAAAATGAAAAAGTTCACAATATGATTTTACATCATAAACAAGTCAAGGGGCTAGAGAAATAATATAGGTTTTAAGGCACTTGCCTTATACTTGGTCAAATCTATTTCGTTTCCCCCCAAAACAGCTCTAGGAGTGATCCCTAAGAACACAGTACCAGAAGTAAGCCCTAAGGATCGCTGGATGTGACCCCTAAACAAATAATAATAATAATAATAATAATAAACAGAAAAATTAGCCACTCAGAACTATACAAAGATAAAGATGCTAAGTGTAATCAACTGCTTTCAGCTACCCCACTCCCACCACTTAATTTATGGTCTGGTTCTTCAGCCCTCTAGTGGTGATGCACTAGGGTTATAGACTCACACTCAAGGGGTAAAAATGCTATCTTCCTTCAGAACTCCTAAAGTGAAATATGTTTCTGTAAATGCCAAATTCTGGGAATATATTTTTAAATCTCCGAGTGGGATGTAAGTAGAAAAATTTGCCTCAGCCAATGTGGGATTTCTTCTTGTACCCCTCAATAAAAGATATGTCAAGTGAAGATGACAAATCAGGATACCACATGGTACATCATAATAACGCAGTACTTTTGCCACATTAAATTTTGCAAAAGGTTGCAGATGAGTCATAGCAGAAAGTTCTACAAGAGCTACTGCATATCTCTCTATTGCACCTTGATTTTCTTCAGCAAGCCTCTTCTTACTGGAACCATGGCATGTTCTTCAACTGATTTCCTATATTTTTAATTTTTCTACGAAATGATTCTGAGGTTTCTAAAAAATAAGGCAATCCCTTCACATATTGCTTTCCTCTTGAAAAAGATTTTGGCTTTTTCTATAAAGACATTGACTGATGAAAACCTTTTCAACAACATCTGAATTAAAAAGAAAATATTTCTATTACATGCAGGACACAATTTGTTCTTAGCCATAACAAAAGAAAGTCCTTAAAGAACACGGTGTTACCATTTCACACACACACACACACACACACACACACACACACACACACACATGCACACTCACGCAGTACATGTAAAATTTAAAATGATGAACTCATTTTTATGAGCCAATGCCCAAATGTGAAATGGATCACTGCAATTTATACACTCCTGTTTGTATTAAATATAAAACCAACAACTTTACTTAGGCTATGATAGAAATAATCAAGATCATTTTCTAACTGAAAGCAATATTTAGTTAATTAAATTTAGACTAAAGTTAATCCCAGAGCTCTGGAAAAAGTAGTACTTAGGAAGACTGGGAAGTGGCATGTATGTATATCCACTCCACCATATCTATATGCGTTTACTGTGGACAATATTGTTGGCAACAAAAAAATTACTATTTGTGAATTTGCAATCTGGGAAATTTCCCAGGTAAAATCTGAAGTCAATCCTCCTATGAGTAAGACAAATAGACCCAAGAGACAACTCACTCCAGATTGATAGTTGTCAGGTTTAATATATAGGAGACTTGTCTGCGTTAGCCACAGATAAGATTTCTGCACTGCTTACGTAGTCTCAAAGTTTATATATACACTTTCACAAGTTCAGTGATGTGATGTCAATAACTTATCACTCTCTAAAGACAGAACCTTGAAATGGCTTTGACTGTGGAAACTGAACAGAACACACATTCCAGGAAAGGGAGTGAGAAGACTCCCACAGCTCAAGACCAACTTGAAGGTCAACCAACAATCATGTTTCCTTGATGACCTCCTCCAAAGGTATTCTTAAAGGAAGAATAAATGAAAGAACAAAGAGAAGAAGGAAGAAGCCTATTTGTCCATTTAACATAAGAATCTTTTAGAACACAATACTTCCTCAAGGAAAACAATCAAAAAGCAATTCACTTTCCAGTAATTTACTCTGAGTTGTTAAGATGTTTATTTATTTTATTTTTCTTTTCTGAGGGAATATCCTGGTTGATAATTAGGGTGAAAGTAAATTCAGATTATAAAAGTTAAGTATTAAATCAGATGATTCTTTTGCAGTTAAAATTACCTTTGTTGTTTATACTTGAATGAAGTGTGATAATTATTCTGCTTCCTGTAAAAACAAATAAATGTCAGTTGGCATCTGCAGTAACAGAAAAGTTGTGTTCACATAAATATGTAATAAGAGCACCTTTCTTTTAATTTTATTTTTCAAAAATTTATTTTTTGTTTTTATGGCCTAGAACTGGACTAGAGGTTATTGTTTTCGAATGTTTCTCTCTATTATATTTTAGCTCTTCCTTTAAAGTTTCTTAAAGAAATTATAATGAATACATAGAGTGTGCTATGTGGGAAGGCCAGTTGATGTACATGTGTTGTATTAATATGGATACAATATATTTGTATAAACAGACACATGAGATATCTTGTATTTTTCTAATAATAATATATTTTAGAAATATGAAGTTTAAAGAGAGAAAATTAAAGGCAATGTTGGGTGTTTTATTCCAAACCTAAGTGGTAATTTTTGGAAGTTTTAGTCAAAGTCTAATGTAACATAATCATGCAATGGGCGATTACCTTAGCATATGAAGCTATTCAGTAAAATCATCAGTGTCATGGATGGATACCAATTAAGTGACAATTAAACAGACCAATACTGAACAGGTGCATTTCTTAGAGGGAAAATATGATTATTTTTAGGTTATAAAATTTTATCCAAGATATTTTATTACATTTTTAAATCCTTTGAATTCTGAGTCTTCAGGGATGCATATAGATTGGCGGTTAACCACATGGAAGACAAGGCAGACAAATCGACCCAAGCTGAATCCAAACTTTGTTTTTTCATAACTTTGTTCAAAGTTATTTCATCCTCAGTTCAAATACTTCAAGATTTTGAAACTTCTCTATTAATTATAATATTAATATTAATTATATGTTATCAAACTCCAGACAAAAGATTAAATATGCCAAGTACTTTTACACAGAAGACTTCTATCATGATCTGTATAGAGCACATATATCATCATCATCATCCTCATCACCATCATCATCATCATGATTACATAAGAATAGTGAATTTTGCAATAAGATTTTTTGTTTCAGCTCTCATTTACACATACCCAATCTAATTGGTCTTTCCATTGGATGCCCACAGAGGGTCTAACCAATTAGGTGGGGAGGAGCCAAGCATAGCAGGCCAGTCAATGGGACTCGTCTTAGTCCCTATAAGGCATATGCAGTCCTATTGGCTGCCCCACAGTCATCCCACAAGCTCTCATTAACATACACAATCTGATTGGTCTTTCCAGTGTTGGTGTAAGGCAATTAAAGAGAGCAAGAGGAGAGTGAGAAGCCTGATCTCCTGCACTGAGAAGAAATGATATATTTGGGATCATTAGTTTCACTGAGCAGCACTAGCACTAGCAATATCATTCCGGTGTTCATCAATTTGCTCGAGCGGGCACCAGTATCGTCTTCATTGAGAGACTTGTTGTTACTGTTTTTGGCATATTAAATACACCACAGGTAGCTTACCAGGCTCTGCCGTGAGGGCAGGATATTCTTGGTAGTTTGCCGGGCTCTCTGAGATGGATGGAGAAATCGAACCCTAGTTAGCTGCATGCAAGGCAAACGCTCTACCCACTGTGCTATGGCTCCAGCCCAGTTTCATTGAGTAATTTCTCAAATTTTAATTTTACTTTGCATTGTTTGTCGGGACTCTGATTTATATTTTATTCCCTGTTTAACATTTTCAAAGACTAAAAATGGAATAAGTAAATATTATATTTTCCCCAGTGTTCACTAGTTTCAGAATTTTCTTCTTCAAACAAATGTTACAAATTCAAAATTGTACAGTTTTTTAAAAAAATTGGGGGGGGTTACACCAAGTAGTGCTCAAAATTACTTTTGGCTCTGTGCTCAGGATTCCCTCTTTGTAGTGTTTAGAGAATCATATACAGTGCTGGAAATCAAATTGGGGCCAGTGTAAAAAACTAAAGAACGCCGAGGGGCGAGTGCACTCGCGGGCTCTCCGGGCGGCTCTGTCTCACCACCCGCGTTCGGTGCTCTGGAACCGCAGTGTGTGGACTGGATCGGGACGGCCAGTGGTCAAGGACAGGCGGAGGAAGAACAAGGACCAAGCTGGTTGCTGATTAGTTACCGTTTATTCAATCTTCAATCTTTCTCATCTTCCGCAATCCCAGCTCCAGCCTCTCTCTGGATCTACTGCTCAACTGCTGCCTCTCTCTGGCTTCTCTCTCTCCTCCCCCCACTTGTCTCTCCCACCTTGCCCTCTAGGCTACAACCAGCCAGGCAGCCAAATCAACATAAGAAAGCCCTTCCTGAGGGCAGGGCACTCCAAAGCCCTTCCTCACTCTTAAGGTTTTTTTCTTTTCCTTAGTCCAGGAACTTATTAACATCTTAATACTAGTTATTTTTGTATGGACATAGCAAGGGATACATTGAGGCTTGCAAGGCAGCTCTCCTGGCAACATCTTGCCACAGGCTCAGACCACAGCACTCAGGCCAGATTAATCATTCCTCACCCTAGCAGGGTCCGAATCTAGTTATCACTGTTTGGATCATGACAACATTTGTCCATCATCAAGCTCTTAACTTATAGTTAAGCATTAGGCACCTTGGCCAGGCCCATCTCGATGCCAGGGTAGCACACAACTCACCGCTTGCCCTGGGTCCTTCTTGTCCCACGTCGGGACCATGCTTTGGGGGTGCTAGGAAGTAAGGGCAGCTGAGGCTTAGGTCAAGAGAACAGATGCCCTGGAGGAAAATATCATGTAGAGTCAAATGACTCCCAGGTTACAAAAGCATAACATTTGTTAAGTCTTCCTGTGTCCATACAAAAAGGACTTGCTCTGAATAAACTATGCAAAGGACTCAAGGAGAAGAGAAAAACATTATTTACAAGTCAACAGAACACTAAGAAAGAAGCTACAAATAAACACAGAGGAATGGGAGCATTGTGATGGGAGTAACCCCATAAACCTAAACTACTGAGGCTATGTTATCCTACAGGCCAGGTGTTATCTCTCTTAACTGCCAAAATTATATATGTGTGTATGTGTGTGTGTGTGTGTGTGTGTGTGTGTGTGTGTGTATGTGTGTGTCGCTTCAGGTAGGGCGTTTGCCTTGTATGCAGCCAACCTGGTTCAATTCCTCCATCCCTCTTGGAGAGCCCAGCAAGCTACCAAGAGTGTCCTACCTGCTTGGCAGAGCCTGGCAAGCTTCCAGTGGCATATTGGGTATGCCAAAAACAGTAACAACAAGTTTCACAATGGAAACGTTACTGTTGTCCACTCGAACAAATATGCACTCAGAAATTACTCCTGCACTCAGGAATTACTCCTGGTGGTGCTTGGGGAACCATATAGGATGCCAGGGAATTGAACTGGGGTCATCCGCATGCAAGGCAAATGCCCTACCCACTGAAATATTGCTCCCCATAATGATATACTTTAAGATGACGATTCTTTTACTAATATAATGAGACTTCTGTCAAAGTTATTAAATTTTAAAATCAGAACTTGTATACATGTGAGCCTTTGCAGTATTGATTACATATAATTTTTATTTATGTTTTCTATTAACTATTCTTAGTGAAAACAGCCATGCACCTAACCCACTCATTTGATTAATTTGTATACCCTGAAAACAAACTCTCCTATTGTTTGATAACATTGGTTTGTCCTTGCTCCTACCACAAGGAGCTTAGGTTTATTGAGTTACTTCCACCAACAGTGCTCATGAGGCACACCCAATTCCATCAGGCACTCCTAATACTATGTTGCTCTTCTCTTTCCTTGATGTCCTTTTTTGTATAGATGTAGGAAGACAGTTGATGCTCTGCTTTTATAACATGGGAGTAAATTGACTCCAAATAATATTTACCCCTGGGCATCCATCATGTTTACCTGACTTAAGCCTCAGTTGCCCTTATTTCCTAACACTCCCAAAAGAAGGGTCCCAACAAAGGGACTGGATGGACTGAGGGTAAGCTGTAAACTACCCTGGGATTGAAAAGGGACAAGCTAAGTGCCATAAGAAGTATAATAACCAAAGAGCACGGTCATGGAACAAATTCTGTTATGACGCAAAAAGAAATGGCTAAGGACCCTGCTGGAGTTAGAAATGACTGACCCGAACTGAGGACTGTGGTCTGGGATATATAGTGAGATGCCCCCAGGAAGAGCCACTTTTTAAGCTTAATATATCTTTTACTGTGTTTATACAAAATGACTAGAAATATTAGTTACTGCCACTGTCACTGTCATCCTGTTGCTCATCTATTTACTTGAGCGTGTACCAGTAAGGTCTCCATCGTAAGACTTGTTGTTACTGCTTTTTGGCATATCGAATACACCACAGGTAGCTTGCCAAGCTCTGCTGTGCGGGCGAGATACTTTCGGTAGCTTGCTTGACTCTCCAAGAGGGGCAGAGGAATAGAACCCGGGTCGGCTGCATGCAAGGCAAATGTCCTACCGCTGTGCTATCACTCCAGCACTGGAAATATTAGTAAGAAATAAATTTACTATGATTATTTAGATGGATGACTAAAAGAAGAAAAAAGCAATACATGCTAAATTGGATCCCACCCTGGAGCAGATCTTCTAGTAATCTAGAGTGCTGAAATCTCAAATGAGATTTTGGTCCATGAGTTAATCTCTTTAGAACTTCACCTGAAGGAGTGGCTTTACACCTGTTTATTGTTATGATAATGTTCAACCCCACCTATGTGTACCCTAACCCCTCAGGATTTTCATATAACTATGTTCTAAGGCTGGCGGAGAAGAAACAGCTATGCAGTTAAGAGAGAAATAGGGAGAGGAGAGGAGAAATAAGTGGTCCCTGATTACCAATTAATTAGCCTGAGTCCCGGTTCATTCATTGGCTGGCCTGGGAAGCAGCTCTCTGTCACACTTTTTGGACTCACACCTGTAAAACAACAGATAGCAATATTTTTGGTCCTGTTTCTAAAAAAAATAAAAGGCGCTGAAAAAAAAATCTGAGTAAATACAGATGCAAGACCAGGTAAAAGCATATTACTTTCTCTTTCTTACAGAAACATTCCTGGGACATAACGCAAAAAATTTATAAATGCTCCAGTAGTCTCCAAATACCAAGATTCAAAGGAGAATAAAGTGGGAGCGGGCAGGTGTGGAGGACAAATTGTCGCTAGTGACCCCAGGAAATTTGCTCATATTCCCTTCTGTAGTGGAGAACTAAAATAATTGAGGCAAGGAGTGGATTGTGGGTGAACTTTCTGTAGGTGACTCAATCACTTTACTTAGCTTTTTAATTAATTAATTAATTTATTTTTATGGGTAGTGATTAGCTTTTAATGACAATATAGCAGCTATAGAGCATCTTTTAGGGTGGTCCAAGTTATGATAGAGTACTAACCTACAAACAAGAGGTCCTGGGATTATTGGCTTCACTGTAAGTTACTATTTGTGTATATAAGTAAGATGGGGTATGAAGCTATCAAACGTTTTACATATTGTTATGTTTGTTAAAGCTATGACAAGGTTGGGTATCTCCATGCCCAACTGCTTACTTTTCTTTTATCATGGATTGACTTTTCCTCCCCAGGCTAAATATTTTGCTCTATTTGTAAAGTTTGAAACTTTTTCTTAAAGAAGCCTATTCAAAATTCTTTTAGGTTTTTCTCATAAGTTTTTCTACAATTTACTAGATTCCAAATTATTATATAATAAAAATATTATAATTCAGTTTCAAAATAATAAATTTCCTTCCATGTGCTGGTCACTGAAATAACACCTAGGAATATTGCATTACCTAAAATATGTTCTCTCTCCACAAGAAGCATCTATCTAGTCAATGGAGGAAACAAACATATTAGAAAATTCTATGACACATATATTTTTTTTTAAATTTATTTATTTTTAATTAGAGAATCACCGTGAGGGTACAGTTACAGATTTATACACTTTTGTGCTTATACTTCCCTCATACAAAGTTTGGAACCCATCCCTTCACCAGTGCCCATTCTCCACCACCCGTAAACCCAGTGTCCCTCCCACCCTCCCCAATCCCATCTCCCCCCCACCCCACCCTGCCACTGTGGCAAGGCATTCCCTTCTGTTTTCTCTCTCTAATTAGCTGTTGTGGTTTGCAATAAAGGTGTTGAGTGGCCGCTGTGCTCAGTCTCTAGCCCTCATTCAGCCCGCAACTCCCTTCCCCCACATGGCCTTCGACTACAATGTAGTTGGTGATCGCTTCTCTGAGTTGACCTTTCCCCGGAACGTGAGGCCAGCCTCGAAGCCATGGAGTCAACCTCCTGGTACTTATTTCTACAGTTCTTGGGTGATAGTCTCCCACTCTGTTATTCTATATACCATAGATGAGTGCAATCTTTCTATGTCTGTCTCTCTCTTTCTGACTCATTTCACTCAGCATGAAACTTTTCATGCCCATCCACTTGACTACAAAATTCTTGACCTCCTTTTTTCTAACAGCTGCATAGTATTCCATTGTATAGATGTACCAAAGTTTCCTCAACCAGTCATCCGTGCTGGGGCATTCGGGTTTTTTCCAGATTCTGGCTATTGTAAACAGTGCTGCGGTGAACATACATGTGCAGATGTTGTTTCGATTGTACTTTTTTGCCTCTCTGGGATATATTCCCAGCAGTGGTATTGCTGGGTATGACACATATTTTAAAACATTTAGACAGAACACTGCTGAGACCTGTTAAAGGAAATAGCTGGGCATTATCTTTCATTTACACACACATGGATCTTCCTTACATAAACCCACACATTGATACAAATCTATTGATTTACTCTTATCAAATATTTATTTCACTAAGATTTTCCTGATTTCAAGATTCAAATATTTAAATACCTATTTACAGTTTGTCTCCAGGAAGAACTCATTATTAAAATTGTTTTCTTTTTATTTAATTGAATCATCATGAGATACAGTTATAAATCTTTCATGTTTGAATTTCAGTTATACAATGATCGAAAACCCATCCCTCCACCTGTGCACATTCTCCATCATCAATGTCCCCAGTATTATCCCCTCCCCTTTCCAACCATCCCCCTGCCTCTATGATAGATAATTTTCCCCATACTCACTCTATACCTTTGGACATTCACTTGTATCACTTGTAGTCCCATTGATCTTCCATTTGCTGAGCGGGCGCCAGTAACATCTCCATTTGTCCCTGTCAAGAGATAGTGTAGCCCAATGATACCTGCTCACTCCAAGAACAGAAAGAGACTCAAATCATTCATTCAGAAATTTAACGAAGAAATCTGACCATCTAGTTAGAGGGCGGCCATGAGGTCTTCTGACGTCCCATGGAATCCAGTCGGTAACAGCTCTAGTCCAACGGTCATCTCTGAATCGCATTACATGACCGGCCCATCTGATTTTTGACGCCTTGGCAAACAAGACAGCATCCCTGATTTTTGACTGTCAACAGAGGTCAGAACTCCGGGTTCCTTCTCTCACTTGAGTGAGACATGATATTCCCAGCATAGCTCTTTCGATTCCTCTTTGGCATACCCTAATAACATTTTCATCCTGCTTTCATAGGGCCCAGGTCTCTGGGGCATATGTTAGTGCAGGAAGAACGGTGGAATTAAAAAGAGTTGGAGGTTCTTCATTCTCTTAACCACCTCTTCGATGCTCTCTTCATTCCATGCTGCTCTCTTCCTCCTTCGCAGTTCTGGCACAAAGTCATTCCTCATGTTGCTTTCTCGACCCAGGTACAAATAGCTGCTGCATTAGGAGATGTTTGTTCCATTGAGAGCAAATGGAGCCTCAGGGACCAGTTCGTTTTTCATGAACATTGTCTTGTTGAGATTCAGCTGCAATCCGACCTTTCCACACTCGTGGTCGAAGTCAGCCAGCATGTTTCCACGTGGCTAATGTTTGGTGTTATGAGAACATTGTCATCAGCGAAGAGGAGGTGGTGTAATTGCCGACTGTCTATCTTCACTCCCATTCCTTCCCATTCCAGTCGTCGCATGATGTCATCACAAGATTCGGCAACTATCTCCCAATCTGCCTGTTGTCTGCTGTCTGTCATCTACAAGTTGTTCACTCGTGTCATCCTGAATAGAATAAGCAGAACACTAGATGAAGGACAACCATGCAAGCAAGCTGGGTTCCAATGAGGATTCAGCATGATAGACCATATCCACACAGTGACCAAACTCATTGAAGTTTCGCGAGAATTCAAGATGCCGCTCTGTCTAATGTTCATCCACTTAAAGAAGGTCTTCGATTCTGTTGAGACTGTGGCAGTCATCAAAGTCCTAGCCAAACAGGTCGTTCAAACTCAGTATATCAAAATCCTCTGCGAGCTGTATTGTGGATTCACCACCAGGATCTCGCCATTCTACAAGGAAGTGATCATTGATGTAAAGAGAGGGGTGCGGCAAGATGATACCATTTCACCTAAACTCTTCAGTGCCGCCCTTGAGAACATCATGCGATGACTTTGGACATTATAGTTTGCAATATAGATACTGAGAGGCTATCATGTTTGGTCCTTTATCTACTTTCAGCACCACATATCCTGTCCTGAACGATCCCTCCAACCGTCATTAACTTTAAATTGTTTCCTACACCAGACAAGAAGCTTTAGGGACTGGAGCAGTAGTTGAGTAGGTAGGGTATTTTCTTTGAACACAGTTGACCAGGTTCAATCCCTAGCACCTCATATGGTCCCTAAGCCCTGCTAGGAGTGATCTATAAGTGCAGAGACAGATGAAAGCACTGACTATCACTGGGTGTAATCCCTAAAATATAAACAAACAAAACCCCCAAAATACAAGGAATGTATTTTTTGTATATTTTATATCCAGTTTTTTCATTGGATAAAATAGTATAAATGGAAATTTTTTCAAAGTTGTATGAGATACTCATTATTGTCATCCATGCTTTAAACAGAAGGATATCTCTATTGGATGCTTTCAGAAAAGCTTGTATAATAATGACCTGATGCCAAGAGCTTGAATAATTAAGATCCATTTTATTTGTGGCCTGTTTGTACAGGAACAAAGGAGTAAGTAGTAGATTTGATTCAAAGCATGATCTGAAGGAGAAGCCATACACTGCCTGCTCCCTAGTCTTTGGCTGGAGCTCAGTGTTCTCTTGAGAACGCCCACACTGCCTGACTCCACTTCCTGTCCACCAGTGCACATCTGTCTTTTTCCAGAATATTTTCTGTTCTAAGAAAATATCCTATAAAGAAGCTATTTTTCAGAATAAGGGAAGCTTACTTTTCATTGACATATTTCTACCTGAGACTAAAGAGTAAAAAGTCAATATACTATTAGCTCAACCATTTTATCTGACTTAAAGTGACAAGTTAATTTAAGGCAAAGAAAATGTGTTTCTCTGACTACATTGTGCTGTATATACCCAATCCACAACATATTTTATGACAAAATCTAATAATAAATATTATTATGAGTGACTTGTGTTTTAAACATGTTTTTCTTCTTTGTCTCTAAATTTTCTGAATGAATTTATTCTGTCTTTGAGCATTTTATACAATTGTTTTTTAAAATTTCCCATCTCTTACCATCTCATGAGTTTTAAGACCATGAAACAATTTTAATGACTGTATCAAAAGGATTATCTTTGATGTACACTAATTAGAGGTACTGCAATCCTAACAACCTTATAAACTTGCTTTATAGTAAACAGGAAATAAGAGATGCTTGTGCATAAAAGTAGTGGACAATTGTGTCTAGGCCTACTTTCTATGGAAGATCAAGAATGAAGAGTAGTATTGGGGAGTGAACCAGACACTTGATGTCTACAATTCACTCAAGAAAATGAACACAGGGAAGTAAAATAAGATACATTGCTTTCTGATTTGGAAATTGTACATTTTTTTCTTTAGTTAACCTATGTGAACTTTTCATGGAAAAAAATAATCTCTATCTTTTGATAAACTTGGATACATAGGAGTTATGGTTTGGTTCTCATTGGGGGCATGAATTGTCATGCCCTTTCCCAGAAAGATAGCTACTAATGTATGAAGACAGTTGTAACACTGGAGATGCTACTGGCATCTAGTGGATAAAGGCTAGAGTGCTATTAAATAAGCTAAAATCTGAGAAAATCCACCCTTGCCTCCAATTAAAAGAAAAAAATCATCTGGCTCAAAATGACAATTAGATCAAGAAACTGTGACAGAGTATCATTTACTGAAATGTGTTTTGTTATCAATGACAATATTTTCTTCCCAAAATATATTCAAATATTTTAGCTGAAAACATATCTATATTGTAAGCTTTGTAATTCTTAAAGATTTGAAAATTTATGTTTGAATAATGTTCAAAGTTTTCTAGTAATATGTGACTTTTAAGAATATTTAAGACTATTGGGATGGAGAGATAGCACAGTGGTAGGGTGTTCGCCTTGCACATGGCCAACCCGGGTTCGATTTTTCTGCCCCTTTCAGATAGCCCGGCAAGCTACCGAGAGTATCCTGCCTGCATGGCAGAGCCTGGCAAGTTACTCATGGTGTATTTGATATGCCAAAAACAGTAACAACAAGTCTCAGATTGGAGACGTTACTGGTGCCCGCTTGAGCAAATTGATGAACAGCGGGATGACAGTGATGACAGTGATACAGTGATTGGATTCTAAGATATGTAGCTTAGAAATAAAAATCAAATCACCTTTCCCTTTTGTCAGGATGAGTCTCTTTAAGAATGGATATACTCTTGTAGATCACCACACAAATTTGATAAACTTTTTCTCCAAATGTACATTTCTCACAACTCAAAGTTTAGGAATTAGTATAATAATAAACCTAGAAGTCTTTATAAATATGTTTATTACACTTTCTTCCTATAACAAATCAGAAAAAGTTGACAATTTTACTTCCAAACATGACTTAAATTGATTACCACATTTCTGTTCCCATGATACTCCTTTGATTCAGGCCATTATGGCTTCCTTACAATACATATTCATTCACTCATTCATCCAGTGGTTTATGTAAATAAACCATTGTGTACATACAACAAGCCATTATTGATTACTTATATGTATAAGGTTACTATTACTGTTACTGTTGTTGGTATACGGGACGGGCAGCTTGCTAGGCTCTGCCATGCGGGCGAGACACTCTCCGTAGCTTGCCGGGCTCTCCTAGAGGGACCGGAGATTTTTTAGGGCGACCTCCAATTGCCCTTAGAGGTGTTACCAGGGTTTACACCAAATTTGAACCCTATCAAATATGGTACGGGAATAGTAGGTATTAAGTGTTTTTGTCTGGAGAGCAACTTGGAGGGTGGCGGTGGCTGGGTAGTGAATGTGTATAAGGTAGTGAGTAAAAATAAAATCAAAGGTCAATTGTTTACTTCAAGGAAGCTTAGTATACTGAGAAGGAAAACAAAAGAAACAAGTACGTTAGCTATAAGACAATACTTGATAAAATACATAGACAAGGACAGGCAACCAGGGCTGCATGAGGGAGTCCCTGAAGCAGACAAAGTTGTGGGAGGATATATGAAAGAAACAATCAATGAAATTCAACTCAGAACCAGTAGGAAAAGGAGTGAGGTGTCGAAAATATTATCACTTCCTCCTACAGAACGATCCTTTCTGACACCTTTTGTAATGTGACCTTGTTATTCCTTCCATAAAGGAGAGAGAGTATATTAATGATGGATGTGTAAAATATTTACTTTGGTAAATTGTTAGACAGTATTAACAGTAACCCAGATTTGAGACTCTACATAAGAAGTATTGCATGTTTATACATTTTCTCTTTGTCCTCTGCCATCACAATTAAAATAATATGTATGCTCACATGAGGGCCTGTAAATCCAGGAGAAAAATGAAGCAGAGTGCTCAAAGATGAGCCAGAATAAGCAAACTGCCTGTTGATGCAAAAGTGTGCAAATAAATGCCACTCAGAGTTTTTACTTGTTCACTAAACATGAAAACATATTGAAGCAGAGGATATGTTAATAGTAAAGGATTTCATATGTAGAGAATATACGTAAATGATTGAATGGCAATTGGAGACCTAAGAGGTTTTCTTTGATTGCTGCCTAAAGTTTGAAGACTTTAGATGAACACTGAATAGCAATGTAGCAATGTAGCACTGCCATCCCCTTGTTCATTAATTTGCTCTAGTGGGCACCAATAACGTCTCCATTGCAAGTCTTGTTACTGTTTTTGGCAAGTTACCAAAAATGGCATGGGTAGATTGCCAGGCTCTGTTGTGCAGGCGGGATACTCTTGGTTAGCTTGGTGGGCTCTCCAAGAGGGATGGAGGAATCTAACTACCGGATATATTTTGAAGAACTATACACATAATATAAATAATTTAATTCTCTCTTCCAAAAGATGAAGAAAGAGCTATAAGCAAGAGAATTTGTATGTCAAATACAAAGGGAAATTAGTATTTCAGAAAGCAGTTTAGAGAGAGTACAGAGTGTCTTGTATAAGGTCTTGCACGTGGCCGACCCAGGTTTGATGTCTAACATTCCTCTATGGTACCCTGAACACTGCCAGGAGTGATCCATGAGCACAAAACAAGTAATAACCCCTGAGCACAGCAGTGGGTTGCCCCCCAAACAAACAAAAATAAATAAAATAAAAAGGAAGGAATGAAGAAAGGAAGAGAAAGAAAGAAAGAAAGAAAGAAAGAAAGAAAGAAAGAAAGAAAGAAAGAAAGAAAGAAAGAAAGAAAGAAAGAGAGAGAAGAAAGAAATAAAAGAGAGAAAGAAAGAAGGAAAGAAAGAGAAGAGAGAAAGAAAGAAAGAAAGAAAGAAAGAAAGAAAGAAAGAAAGAAAGAAAGAAAGAAAGAAAGAAAGAAAGAAAGAAAGAAAGAAAGAAAGAAAGAAAGAAAGAAAGAGAAGATAGATGAGAGAAAGAAGGAAAGAAAGAGAAGAGAGAAAGAAAGAAAGAAAGAAAGAAAGAAAGACAGAGAGAAAGAAAGAAAGAAAGAAAGAAAGAAAGAAAGAAAGAAAGAAAGAAAGAAAGAAAGAAAGAAAGAAAGAGAAAGGTAAAGACAGAAGGAAAGAAAGAAAGAAAGAAAGAAAGAAAGAAAGAAAGAAAGAAAGAAAGAAAGAAAGAAAGAAAGAAAGAAAGAAAAGAAAGAAAGAAGAAGAAACAAAGAAAGAAACAAAGAAAGAAAGAGAGATGAGAGAAAGAAGGAAAGAAAGAGAAGAGAGAAAGAAAGAAAGAAAGAAAGAAAGAAAGAAAGAAAGAAAGAAAGAAAGAAAGAGAAGATAGATGAGAGAAAGAAGGAAAGAAAGAGAAGAGAGAAAGAAAGAAAGAAAGAAAGAAAGACAGAGAGAAAGAAAGAAAGAAAGAAAGAAAGAAAGAAAGAAAGAAAGAAAGAAAGAAAGAAAGAAAGAAAGAAAGAAAGAAAGAAAGAAAGAGAAAGGTAAAGACAGAAGGAAAGAAAGAAAGAAAGAAAGAAAGAAAGAAAGAAAGAAAGAAAGAAAGAAAGAAAGAAAGAAAGAAAGAAAAAAGAAAGAAAGAGAAGAAACAAAGAAAGAAAGAGAGAGATGAGAGAAAGAAGGAAAGAAAGAGAAGAGAGAAAGAAAGAAAGAAAGAAAGAAAGAAAGAAAGAAAGAAAGAAAGAAAGAAAGAAAGAAAGAGAAGATAGATGAGAGAAAGAAGGAAAGAAAGAGAAGAGAGAAAGAAAGAAAGAAAGAAAGAAAGACAGAGAGAAAGAAAGAAAGAAAGAAAGAAAGAAAGAAAGAAAGAAAGAAAGAAAGAAAGAAAGAAAGAAAGAAAGAAAGAAAGAAAGAAAGAAAGAAAGAAAGAAAGAAAGAAAGAAAGAAAGAAAGAAAGAAAGAAAGAAAGAAAGAAAGAAAGAAAGAAAGAAAGAAAGAAAAAAGAAAGAAAGAAAGAAACAAAGAAAGAAAGAGAGATGAGAGAAAGAAGGAAAGAAAGAGAAGAGAGAAAGAAACAAAGAAACAAAGAAACAAAGAAAGAAAGAGAGATGAGAGAAAGAAGGAAAGAAAGAGAAGAGAGAAAGAAAGAAAGAAAGAAAGAAGAGAAAGAGAGAGAAGAGAGATGAGAGAGAAGAGAGATGAGAGAAAGAAGGAAAGAGAAGAGAGAAAGAATGAAAGAGAGAAAGAAAGAGAGAAAGAGAGAAAGAAAGAAAGAAAGAAGAGAGAGAGAGAAGAAAGAAAGAAAGAAAGAAAGAAAGAAAGAAAGAAAGAAAGAAAGAAAGAAAGAAAGAAAGAAAGAAAGAAAGAAAGAAAGAAAGAGAGAAAGGAAAAGACAGAAGGAACGAGAGAAAGAGAAAAGAAAGAAGGAAAGAAAGAGAAGAGAGAAAGAAAGAGAAAGGAAAAGACAGAAGGAACGAAAGAAAGAGAGAAAGAGAGAGAAAAAAGAAAGAAGGAAAGAAAGAGGAGAAAGAAAGAAAGAGAGAAAGAAAGAAAAGAAAGAAAGAAAAGAAAGAAAGAAAGAAAGAAAGAAAGAAAGAAAGAAAGAAAGAAAGAAAGAAAGAAAGAAAGAAAGAAAGAAAGAAAGAGAAAGGAAAAGACAGAAGGAACGAAAGAAAGAGAGAAAGAGAGAGAAAAAAGAAAGAAGGAAAGAAAGAGGAGAAAGAAAGAAAGAGAGAAAGAAAGATAGAAAGAAAGAAAGAAAGAAAGAAAGAAAGAAAGAAAGAAAGAAAGAAAGAAAGAAAGAAAGAAAGAAAGAAAGAAAGAAAGAAAGAAAGAAAGAAAGAAAGAAAGATGGGATTGAATGTTAGTGCAATGAATAGTGGAATAGTGTGCTTGCCTCACTCAGTAGACCCAGGTTTGATCCCCAGCATCCCATATGGTTCCCCAAATCTGCCAGGAGAGATTCCTGAGTGCAGAGTCTTGGGTAACCCCTGAGAATTAATGGGTGTGCCCCCCAAAAAAACAAAAAGAACCAAAAGAAAACAAGCAAAATTCTATCTTCAAATACGGATTTCACAAACATTCTTTCTCTCAAAAATATTGATTGCAAGGATTATCAAAGTCTCATTCCACCTGCTTTTCCATAGATGACAGGATTAAAATATCAAATTGGTTGTTTTTCAGGGAATAATTATATTCATGATTTTTATCCAACAGACTTGGTGACTCTGAAATGGCTCTGAAATATAAATATTTGTTGTTGTTGTTTTGAACCACCCTCAGCAGTGTTCACAGCTTACTTCTGGCTCTGTGTTCAGGAACTACAGCTGGTGTAATCTGAGGACCCTCTGTGGTTCCAGGGACAGAACCCAGTTGGCCATATGCAAGCATGCAAGACAAACTGACTACCCACTGTACTCCAGTCCTAAGATATTTTAATGAAATTAATAGCATAAGTCAGTAGAACTTCTTTCATAATAGGAAAACTAATGTAATTATTACAGTCAGTTCTTAAATATGTTTATCTGACATTTTAGTTAAGTGCTAAGCCATCCATCCTGTCATTTAAAGCTTATCCATCCTTCACTGCCAAAGTCAATTTTTGGTTTATATAGGGTATTTTGAGTGTTGAAAATTAGGATTGCATTTCTCCCTTCCTTTCTAACTTAAATTATAATAGAAGCTTGAATTATTTTTACACATAAAACAAATTTGCATAGGTTTGCATAGATGATTTCTAAATTAATTTTTTTCTCTAAATGTTGCATAGAATTACAGAGCAATTTGCCTTTCCTTCCTGATTTCTAACACATTTTTATACCCACTCTCATACACCTTGTGAACTAATATGTATAGGTTTGTATTACTCTTACTTTGTTATTTCTTTGTTTATAAATTTTTTTTCTTTAAAAGGCAAAATTCTCGGGGGCTAGAGCGATAGCATAGCGGGTAGGGCATTTGCCTTGCACGCGGTCAATACGGGTTCGATTCCCAGCATCCTATATGGTCCCCTGAGCACCGCCAGGAGTGATTCCTGAGTGAAAGAGCCAGGAGTAACCCCTGTTCATCGCTGGGTGTGACCCAAAAAGCAAAAAAAAAAAAAAAAAAAAGGCAAAATTCTCAAGGAAAGGCTGTAATATACCTCCTTGAGTTTAATTCTCTATCTCACTAATACTAAAAGGAATAAACTTGATTCTTATAGTTTTATTTAATAAATCAAATATTCAATATCTTTACCTTGGGAAATAATTCAAATATTATCAACATTGTTACAGAAAAGTGATTCATTATGCTACTAAAGAACTGATATCAAAAGATATTTTTAAATTTTAAAACTTTGCATAGCTTTCTTACAGTAGATAGACATTAAGAAGCTTCTTTTATGTATGTATGTATTTGTTTATTTATTTTAATTGAGTCACTGTGAGATACAGTGACAAAGCTTTCATATATGAGTTTCAGTCATATAATGATCAACACCCATCCCTCCACCAGGGTGCATTTTCCACCAACTATGTCCCCAGTATCCCTCAAACTTCCCCTCTTCCCCTGCCTCTGTGGCAGACATTTTCCCTCATATTTTCTCTCTACTTTGGTGCATTATGGTTTGCTGTACAGATACTGAGAGGATATTATGTTTAGTCCCTTATATACTTTTAGCACACATTTCCCATCCCGAGACATTCCTCCAACCATCCAACCATCATTGAGTTAGTGATCCCTTTATCCCTTTTTTTTTTTTTTTTTTTTTTTGCTTTTTGGGTCACACCCAGCGATGCTCAGGGGTTACTCCTGGCCTTGCACTCAGGAACTACTCCTGGCAGTGCTTGGGGGACCATATGGGATGCCGGGGATCGAACCCGAGTCGGTCATGTGCAAGGCAAACGCCCTACCCGCTGTGCTATCGCTCCGGCCCCAGTGATCCCTTTTTTATCCCAGCTGCCTTCTACCTCAGCTTATGAGGCAGGCTTTCAATCATGGAGCAATATTCTTGGCCCTTGTCTCTACTGTCTTTAGGTGTTAGTCTCTTATTATGTTATTTTATATCCCACAAATGAGTGCAGTCCTTCTATGTCTATCCCTCTAATTCTGACTCATTACACTTAGCATGATACTCTCCATGTCCATCCACTTATAAGCAAGTTTCATGACTTCATCTTTACTAACAGCTGCGTAGTTTTCCACTGTGTAGATATACCAAAGTTTCTTTAACCAGTCATCTGTTCTCAGGCAGTCGGGATGTTTCCAGATTCTCACTATTGTGAACAGTGCTGCAATGGACATACAGGTGTGGATGTCATTTATACTGTGCTTTTCTGCACCACTGGGATATATTTCCAGAAGTGGTATTGCTTGATCACATGGAAGCTCAATTTCTAGTTTTTGAAGGAATGCTGATGTTGTTTTCCAGAAGGGCTGGAGTAGTTGGCATTCCCACCAACAATGAGAGTCCCTTTCTCCCCACACCGGTGGTCACCGTGAGATAGTTACAAAGCTTTCATGTTTGAGTTTTGGTCAAACAATTATTGAACACCCATCCCTCTACCAGTCTATACTTTCCACTACTAACATTCCAATATCATCTCTCTGGCCATCTTCGATACCCCATCCCAGTTCCTGCCTCTGTGACAGATACTTTCCTTCTTATTGTCTATCTACTTTTGGGTGTTAGAGTTTGCAAGACAGATACTAGAGGCCATCATGTGTGATTCTTTGTCTAATTTCAGCACACATCTCCCATCCTGAGTGATCCCTCCAACCATCATTGACTTAATGATCCCTTCTCTATCCCAACTGCCTTTTCCCCCAGGACTTTCAGCAGACTTCCAACCATGGAGAAATCCTCCTGGCCCTTTTTACTACTGTCCTTGGATATTAGTCTCATACTATGCCATTTTATATTACACAAATGAGTGCAGTCATTCTATGTCTGTGCCTCTCTTTCTGATTCATTTTACTTAGCATGACACTCTTCATTTCCATCCATTTATAAGCCAATTTCATGACTTTCATATTTTAAGAAGCTTCTTTTAAAAACCTCATCACACTTTTGTTCTTTTCCTCTTAAGATGTATATGTTCCTACTTGACCTCAAATAAGTAAGTAAATGGAGAGAGGATTAACATTTCCAACCTCTACCAGAAGGAATATATTTGTGAAAAATGGCTGTGTTATAGATAACAAGTAGTGTGTGAATTCTTATTTTATATGCTTTCCCTTCTCCCTGCCAATCCATCTAGAAATAGGTTTTTCCATCTTAATGTACTGTTATGTCTTATTTTTGCCAACTCTTATATAGGTTCAAAAAGGATGCTCAATGTATCACTTGTACCACTTGTCATTGCGTTGATTTTTTTATTTGCTCAAGTGGGCACTAGTAACGTCTCCATTCATCCCTGTCACATCCTAGTGTAGCTCAATGGTATCTGCTCTCTCCAGGAACACGAAGAGCCTCAAACTGTTCATTCAGGGTTTTGATGAAGAAGTCTGACAAACTCATCGGTGATGTGGTCTTTTGACATCCTGTGGAATCCAGTTGGTAACAGCTCTAGTCCAGTAGTTGTCTCTGAATCACATTACATATCCGGCCCATCTGATTTTTGATGCCTTGGCAAACAAGACAGCGTCCCTGATTCATGATCATTGATGAAGTTTGGAACTCCAGATTCCTTCTCTCACTTGACTGAAATGTGATAATCCAAGCATAGCTCTTTCAATTCTTCTTTGGGACACCCGAATAGTGAATCGCGATCTCATCCTGTTTTCCAGGTCTCTGAGGCATATGTTATTGCAGGAAGAATGGTGGAATCAAAAAGATGTGCCCGAAGCCGGAGTTTCTTCATCCTCTAAAACACTTCTTGGACGTTCTTGAAAGCGTTCCACGCTGCTCTCTTTCTCCTGCGCAGTTCTGGTGACAACTTGTTCCTCATGTTGCATTCTTGACCCAAGTACACATAGCTGCTGCATTCAGAAATGTTTGTTCCATTGAGAGTAAATGGAATGTCAGGGACTAGTCCATTTTTCATGGACATTGTTTTGGTGAGACTCAGCTGTAGTCCGACCTTTCCACACTCTCAGTCGAAGGTGGCCAGCATTTGTGTCATTTGGCTAATGTTTGGTGTTATGAGGACGATGTCAACAGCAAAGCGAAGGTGGTATAGTAGCCAACCATCTATCTTCACTCCCATTCCTTCCCATTACAGCTATGGCATGACGCTCTCGAGAGTGGGACTGAAGAGTTTCAATGAAATGATACCATCCTGCTGAACCCCGCTCTTTACGTCAATGATCACTTCCTTGTAGAATGGTGAGACCCTGGTGGTGAATCTGTAATACAGCTTGTGCAGGATATTGATGTACTGAGTTTGAATGCCCTGTTTGGCTAGGACTTCGATGACAACTTCAGTCTCCTTTAAGTAGATGAATGTTAGAATGAGCAGCATCTTGAACTCTCTTGACACTTCAATGGGCTTGGTCACTGTGTTGATATGGTCAATCATGTTGAATCCTGATGTGCGGGCGGAGTACTCTAGGTAGCTTGCCGTGCTCTCTGAGAGGGATGGAGGCTGTTTTTTTCCCCTGTGTTTGGGATTTCTGTATTTTAGTAAAAAGTCCAGGGAGATTTATGTCAGAAATTGCATCATTTCACATTCTGGGGCAGCATGGGGCTATGGCTTAGTTCACGTCTACAGACATTTCTGCAAGCAGCTGCTGGTACCAAAAGTAGTCTGGCCGGCCTTCAGATCACAGTCAATCAGCAGCATAGCGGCCGCACGTACGTGCAGCCACCAGGTTGCATCTCGGCAGAGAGTGCGCCAGTATTGCCCTTGTCCCGAGATCACCCATGTGTCCCGTTGTTGCAAGTTCACACCTCTTTTTTTTTTCTTCACATGCCTCCAAGTTCATACCTCCTTAATGGTCCTTATAAGATGGCAGACGCCACACCGTCTTTCCCCGAAAAGGGAAAAAAAGCCAAGAAAGAAAGACCTATCCCCTCCTCGGCTGGCGTGGGGCTATGGCTTAGTTCACAGTCTAGAGACATTTCCGCAAGTAGCTGCTGGTACCAAAAGTAGTCTAGCTGGCCTCCGGATCGTGGTCGATCAGCAGCAGTATGTGTGGCCATCTGGGTTGCATCTTGGTTGAGAGCAAAGGATGGAGACTTCTAGGTCAGCCTCCAATTGCCTGTACAGGTGTTCCCATGATTCACACCATATTTGAACCTCGTCAAATATGGTGCTTAAATTATGGAAAATGGGTATTAAGTGCCTTATGGTGTGTCTAGAAAGCAGTTGAGCGTGGTGGTGGAGTGGAGGTAGTGGAGGCCGACCGGTGAGGTATTTATCTGGCTCTGGTAGGGTGGGGAATCTGGGTTTGATCCCTAGAATGCCATAGATTGCAGGAGGCAGACAGAGGATCTTGTTTCTGGGTCTCATTGATCCTGGAGTCCAAGGTCTCAAAGTTCTGCTTTACCTGGTTCTGTGGGGCTTCACTCATGCATAAGGTTCAGCCCAAGTGTCTGGAAAGAGGCCTGGAGAGTGCCGGTGGCTGGGTAGTGGAGTTTTTATGTAAAGCTCAGAAAATCACTTCTGAATTTATTAGTATAATGAATTTCCCTAAGAATCTAATAATATTTGCAATGTAGTATCTGAAATTTTCATAATGATGCATTAGAAGATTTCAAAGACTGAGTGATTGCAAAGAGGTCAGATTCCAGGCCAGTTATGGCAAAGTCCCCAAAGTAACTACCAAAAAACAGTAGTCAATAATAGGGTCTTATACTCTTCCCATTAAATTGCATCCCAGTGTTCTATTTCTTTAATTTTCTATACTAAAATCTCCGCACTGCTCTGACATTGTTTAAGTATGCTATGAAGAATAGGAGAAATTAAATACTCTAAACATAAAATGTGCAAAACGGAATATTTCTTAAAAATGTATCATGCTTCATTTTATATATAATGAGTATACATGTAATACGGATGAAAATGTGAATAATATCTTAAATAGAAAATTAGTGAATTTTATTAATGTAAACATCTTCAGGTTTGATTAAATTTAAAGGGAAGGAACTCATTTTTAAAAATTGAAGCCAATTTTGATTTTTTTCTTTTATTTTGATTTTTTTTCAGGATATTTGTACCAGATCAGTGTAAGAGATGGATGAATTTCCATATCCTCCACATTGCTGACTCAAATTTCTTAGAATATGTTTCTAATGCTCTGAAATTAATCAAGTATAACAAATTTAATTTTGAAAGTCACCTGCCAAATTTTTCAGAATTCATTATGTTCTCCTTATACACAGTTGAACCATGATCTTCAAATTGATTAGTTTAGTCTTTTTTTGTCTTATGAAACCCTGCAGGTAGGTTGCAGTTTATTCCAATTAATACCTAATGATGATAAACTAAAGACAAATTCCCAGTTAACAACTTCCATCTGCAGTTATGCATATAATATCCTACTCTGGCAAGTGGCACTATATGCAAATTTTTAAAAAATCTCAATGTTGCAGGAGTTACATTAATGTATTCATAGTTTCCTAAAATAGAGGTTTTCCCACATTTCACCATCTTTTCTTTAATTCTCAAGAGCCCTATAAATATAGTTAGAAATACATTTTCGTCTTCATTTCTTCTTGTTCATAAGCTTGTTTCGATTCTTTTCTCTTGTCATGGTTGCCAATTTCAATAAAAACATACTATTTTGGCTCTCACATTACAATATTTTATAAAACATGTTTTATTTAACAAATATTAATGAAAGAAATTGACACTGCTTTTGGTATCATTTTAAAATTCTTAATACTGGTTCCCACATGCAATTACAATGTCCCCTTGCAATCTGATATTTAGCATATACTTACTGCCGTAGGGCTCTGATTTGCTGACAGCAAAGTTGTCCATCCATATGATTGACTGCATCACTGTACTCTGCCTTGAATAAAGGATCTAAGTTATGTATTCTATGTGCATCTGTACAGACTCTTCAGTACTGCTATTTAGAATTGTGTTTTTTTCCTCTTTAATTTCTTCTCCCTCCCTTCTCTCTATTTTTTGCCAGTGCCTCTCTCTGCTTCTTTTTCTTTGATTCCCACTTCTTCCCCTGTCCCATCTGTGGGAAAGTTACAGTTAGTTATAAGTTTTGCAGCTTTGATGACCTGAAGACAGAGGGCTTTTAAAAAATTATTTATGTACTAGCCTAATGTTAATTTCAAGAAAAGAACATCTTTTTAAAGTCCTATTTTTAGTAATTATTTTGAAAATTTATAAATTTGCCTGGCATTGAATGGAAGAGACTGGATTATATATTCAGGCTCAAAAGGCAGCCTGGGAAGGTTCAATAAACCCTTTTAACGATATCTTGCTCTTTATGAATGTGTTACTGTACATGGTGTGATGGCAATCAAGAAAGCAGGCATTTGTTTAACAATAGCTTTCCACTATTCGCTAATAAGCATGTCATGTCACTTGACTTGAACTGAATAAACTCCAGAAATTGAAGGAAAAGCATGAAGACTCTAAATAACTTCTGAAACACCCAATATTTTAAGAGTCAAGTAGAAACAAGATATGTTATTTTTATGTGTTTGTTGAAAATTCTATATATTTATAAAATTGTATTAAGTTCTGATGTGTATATTTCAACTTGTAAACCACTCAGGCTAATTCTTCTCTCACTTGAGTAATTCCATTATAAGACATTGCCTTAAGTGAGAAAAGTAATTTTAAAGGTGATTTGTATAGATGCTGTGATTTTCTTAACCTTTATTTTATTCTTTTCAGATATTCATTGAGTTTTGGTTGGGTTATCTGTATCTCCAAGGTATTATTTTAATAATAAGAACAATGAAATTTTATAACTAGCCATTATTCCAGAAGTAGTATTTGAGTTTGAAAAGTATCAGAAAGCATGATTTTATTCTATGAAAATAGAAAGAATCACTTCAGGTCATTTAAAAAAATATTCTTTTAGTTTACGGGTACTCTGAGCAGAACAATTCTCAGTTGTAGATAATATTTTGGAAGAAAGTGAGTCAGTAAATGGGGGGAGGGTAATTCTATGTAAAGAAAAAATTATGCACAAAAGAATAGTTCAGGCAATATATTACTACTAGTCTTCAGAAAATTAGTCAATCAATGATTATCACAAGGGAAGTAGAAAGATGGGGACAAGGTTTTGGGGGGAAGGTAAAATCACATCAAAGATTACAAACATGAGGTTTTCGATGGTTCACATATGAAACCTAATTAAATACTACAATAATACTTCATTTTAAAAATAAGAAATCATTCATTCATGTTGAACGAGGTCATGTACTACTTTATTGATAAAAATAGCCCATTTTCAATGAGCCTTAGGCCTTGTAACAGACACTTTAAGAGACACTTCCCAATCAAGTTTACCATTTCTGTCTTGCCAACCTCCAACAATGATCAGAATGTGCAGCCACTTAGCTCAACATAGACTTTTGGTTTATGGGTTTGATTAATTCAGTAAGAAGCTTACAGAACATTACATGAAAAAAATTCATTGCTTTTGGTATCTGAATCAATAAAGTAGAAGCAAATATTAAAAGAATCAAGTTTTTTATCAGACTTATAAACCAGCAATCAAAAACAAGAAAAAAGAAGGTGCAAAATGAACAAAGAAGTGAAAATAGAAGTGAAAATTGTGTGTTTGTTGGACTCTCATTTCAGCAGGCTCTGAATCCTGCATTATTTTCTCCCTCAGGTTCCCATGAGGCAATCCTAATAAAACCCATCTCCATTTTTACACTCTTAAGTTTGTATCTCTCACTACCAGCTAAATTTCTAAAAGTTTGACTCAAGTATTTCCTCTGCTAGACAATTAACTTCTTACATTTTTAATGAATTACTTTTCTTATTATTAATAAGTAGAGTCTGCAGAGGTGGACAATATAACCTAATTACATTCAAAGTGAGAAATCTATTACTTGTTATAAGCAAAAGGAAATGAAATGCTAAAAAATTATTATCAGGCTGTTGCTGTGCTATTTACTTCCTTTTAGTACTGATTAGTCTCAAATTTAAAGTTAATATAAACTTCATTTAATTTTAATACTTAGTATTAAATATTTATAATAAAATTTAAAATTATGATTGCTATGAGAATATGGATCTTTAATCTTATTAATATGGAAAAGTTGATGACTTAGAAATTATTTATTCAATGCGGATAACCCATGATTTTACTTTTATGGGAGCATAAAGCACCTGAGAAGCTTGTTAAGATAATGTATGAAGGAGTATACAGGGGAACAAATCTGAAAAAATTATAAATATATAGTTGAGTTGGGCTGGAGCGGTAACACAGTGGGTAAGATGTTTGCCTTGCACAAGGTCGAACTGGGTTTGATTCCTTCGTCCTTCTCGGAGAGCCCGACAAGCTACCGGGAGTATACTGCCTGCACAGCAAAACCTGGCAAGCTATCCATGGTGTATTTGATATGCCAAAAACAGTAACAACAAGTCTCACAATGGAGACATTATAGGTGCCCTCTTGAGCAAATGGATGGACAGTGGACAACAGTGCTACAATGCTACAGTGATAGTTGAGTTATAAAATTAAAAAGGAAACCAGAGAGATGATTACTTTTGTTTGATTTGGTTTGAGGGCAGACCCAACTATTCTTCAAATCTTACTCCTCATTGTGTGCTCCCGGCTTACTCCTGGAGGGCTCAGGGGACTATGTGGGGTGCAGGAGATTAAACCCAGTTTGACCAAATGCAAGGCAAATGTCCAACCCTCGATACTAGCTCTCCAGCCCCTCAAGAGATGATACAATGGAGCACAGGCTTTGTCTATAGAATTCCCAGGTTTTATCTCTAGTACCACATGGTTCTCTGAACCATGTGCTAGGAGAAACTTCCATATCTCTGGAGGAAAAAAATTGATAATTGGTATTAAGAAAGTAGATGAGCATCAGGTTTTTCAATATTGAGGTGAGGAATTTATAGCAAAGCAAGAAAAAGAGAGGTTATAATAAATCATATTATAACAAATTAGAATTGGAAATATCAGTAAGAACTCATGTTTAACTTAATATGATAAGGAAAACGGCATAAATTATTTTTTTCACACACATATCAAAGTCATTTGGGAATTAGTGTAAGTACATCTGTTTCTTTCTCTGTCACTTTATCAAACCTGAAAGAAATCACACCTGTTAAGCCATGAGCAAACCTTTAACAGAGACCTTGATGCCTAATACCATTTTCCAATAATAGGAAACATGACTCCTTAAGGATATGGCTTTATGCTAATGGTAGACCTGAGGCAGGAGAAAAGAGTCAAGAACATCCCATAGTTTTTGCAAATACAAAGTATTGAAACAGAAAAACAACAACAACAAAAAACCTTAGATGGAGATAAATAAATGGGCAGGTAAGAGAACAAAAAGAGCACCTAATGCCCAAACAAAAGTTAACATTAGATTTTAATATAAAATACTTATCCAACAATCTATATTAATAAAAACTCTAATGCCTAATAAATCCAAACAATTAAAGCCCAAGAAAAAGTACAGAGGATAATATATTTGCGCTGCAAGCCTTTTGATCCTGCCACATGGCCCCTGAAGACAGGCTCAAGCGTAAGCCCTGAGCACAGGCGGGTGTGACCCAGAATCCCCCTCCCCTGAAAAAATTGTAAAAGAAAAAACATAATGTATGTAGATACTCTACGGTGTCATATGTTCAATCTTTGAGGGAAGTAATTTCCTTCTTAGAGTACTGTATGCAAAGGGGAAAGGAGAAATTTAGAGGTAAAAAATCTGAGGAATACTATCTCAGCCAGGAGATTAGAGTCAAAGAAACAATAACAAAACGTGAATAGTATGCTCTCTTTATTTATAATGCAAATTTTAATTAAATTCTTCTGTTTTAGGAGAACTTTTTGCTGCTTTTAGGGATGGAATACAAGGCATATGATGTACATCTCCACCCTTTGCCTTTCTCTTTCATTCCCTGAGACCTATAACCTCACTGTATGCATGGGGAGAATATCAAGTAAATTCCAAATGTGCTAGAGTAAAAATATTGTAACAGTATTCCTTAACATGTAAAGAGCACCAACAAATAAAATCTAAGACATATTTTAAGCCAAAGGAAACTGAGGAGATGTGATAATTAGATGCAGAACAATTGAGGCTGAAGCAAAAGTACAACAGGTAAGACACTTGCCTTGCACTCGGTACTTGCCCTAGCATCCCAGATGGTCCCCCAAGCGATGCTAAAAGTGAGTTCTGAGTACAGAGCCAACCCTTGAACATTGCTGGGTGTGGTCCAAAAATAAGGAAAAAAAAGAAGAAAAGAAAGATATACAGGATCCTGAAACAAATAATAAAAATGAAGAAAAAAATCTGAATGATTGTGCAGTTTAAATAATGCATCAGCATGGATTTGTCAGTCCTAACAAAGACATAAGTTGTTAATAACGTAAACAGATATGTAAAATATGTGATGACTAGATGAAGCTTCTCTGTATTACCTTCTATTTTGCTCCCATACACCTGAAATTTATTAAAAACAAAGTCTTATTTTTAGGATAGAAAAGTATATTCTGGGATCATCTCTAAAGTTTCTTAAGGGACTGAAGTGGACTCCTGATAGCTCTCATTTCTCTAGTTCATAAGTATATTGCAAGTAACAATTCTCTACCATGTGAATGACCTGAGTAATGAAATACTTCAGAGTATTTAGTAATAATAAATATAATCCTCAGGCAGTCTAGTGAGCAACGCGGCCAGAGAAATGCTCCAGACCCGAATCCGGGCCAACAACACCAGGGATCCAGACGGAGGAGGTACAGCTGGCACACCTTCTCCGGATGGAGCCCTGGCGACACTGAGAAGCAACTAACACGGCTCCGGGTTGCGGGACTGGAACACATCTGAGCCGCGCGGCCGCTAACGCGGCCACACGACCTTTTCTAAAAACTGAAAACATACAATCTTTTAATGACAAACCGATTATCAAATGCTTCCTTAGTAGGGCTGTCTTCCTTGGGGGGAAACTCCAACAACAATAGTGAGTATTGTTTTGCAATATGGAATGTAATCAAGGTAGAGAGAAAATGAAGTGAAATTCATCAGTTATACAGTTGATGGGGGGCCTGTTGCGGGGGGGTTTGGTGGTGGAATATGGGCACTGGTGAAGGGATGGTGTTTGAATATTGTATAACTGAGACATAAACCTGAAAACTTTGTAACTTTCCACATGGTGATATAATAAAAATTAAAAAATAAATAAATAAATATAATCCTGTTGACTATTTATTAGTAAATATGTTTTAATTACTTCTCTAGTTAAAAAATATAAGTGCCTACTTTTCTATGAACATGACTGTTTTACAAGTTGTTGGTGTTGTTTTGTTT
Organism: Sorex araneus; assembly: GCF_027595985.1. NCBI lineage: Eukaryota > Metazoa > Chordata > Mammalia > Eulipotyphla > Soricidae > Sorex > Sorex araneus. Next base: position 32,681,221 of record NC_073311.1, read on the forward strand.
TGTTTGGGGGGACAACGCCAGCAGTGCTCAGAATTCTTTCCTCATTCTAGGCTCAGGGATCACTGCTGCAGTCCCTGGAGGGGATATGAAGTTCTAGGGATGGAACCAGGGGTAGCCATGGGCAAGGCACGCGTCCCAACCCTTGTACTATCTCTCCAGCCTACAAGCTTCTTTTTATAATTTTCCTACTATTTTTTCTATGTGCCTATTCATTTTAGTTACTTTTATATGAAGGTTACATATAAGCTAATTTCAATTTCCTTTCATGAATATTTATGTAAATATTAATAACTGTTTCAACTTATTACATTTAAACTCCATAAATGTACGTATAAGAATATTTCAGAGGTGTAAATATAAAAATTTCTATTTGAGAAATCCGTATAATGACAGAATAGATATTTTATTCATACATAGATGAATATATTTATAAAAATATATCTTAAAATGTATCTGTGCTTCAGTATGTAAATATATATTCCAATTTATACATACATATTCCAACATAATTTTTACATAGTGAAATGCTTAATTATCTTTAAAAAGTTATTTTTGCAAATATAAAATAGTTTTAAGGGTTTCAGCAATTAGAATTTGGATGTCCTTTAGGGAGTTATTATTCAACAACAGTCATTTATAATCCCACTATAATATGATATTATAATAGCATGATATCTTATTCTATATAACATTAAGTATCGCTTCTTGGTTAGAAACGTGTAAAAGACATTGTTTTCTTCTCTTCTGTCTTCCAAATTTTGTGCTCTCTTCTTTAAATATATGCAATACTTTTATATAAGTAATTTCATATTTTGAATATTTAACACAATTAAAATCAAAGTCATAATTATATTTTGAATATACCCTCCAACATAATTTATTTTTGTAGCTTTATCATAATCACATTTTACTAATGTTTTCAATGACACTCAACCTGGAAAATCAGTACTTCTAATAAGGCTATATCCATCAGCTATATCATTTTCAATGATATAATAATAATCATTAACATTACAGATAGTCCCCTAGTTTTAAATGTCATGAATTTTCTAACAATTACAGAATATGTATTTTAATTTCTTATGTTTTCCTCCAACTTGCATGTTTTCTGTAGCAATAATCCAGTGTTTCTGGCTGCCTCCAGCAACCAGACTCCCCATTTTCCAGTAGCTTGGCAGCCACACCTACAAACTGCCCTCCAATGCCCTGTAATCCCACCAACGGCCAACATCCAGAGACTATAAGACCAAGCTCCAGGAAGAGAGTGACAGAGTCTCTTGCCTCCTGAGCCTGGCTATCTTCACAAGGGCCCCTGGCAGGGGATGGGTTATCTTTCCCTTCCCGCCCCAAGCAGAGCCTTGACAGTTGAAGACCTCTGGAACCCAGCCACAGCCATGCTCAAGGTCACTCTCAGCCAGCATGTTTGGATGAGCCTCATGCATGAAGGAACCAGCAGAGGAACACAGATGTGTGAGACCTGGGGCTGAGACCTCCAAACCTGCTTGGATTGGGACTGGGCCTTCTCCACCCAGATCCCCCATTTTCCAGTAGCTTGGCAGCCACACCCACAAACTGCCCCTGGCACTGTGTAATCCCACCAATGGCCAACATCCAGAGACTATAAAACCAAGCTCCAAGACATCTAATAACCTTGTTCTTCCTCTTGGAGAATCTGACAAGCTACCAAGAATCTGTTGCCCATACGGGAGAGCCTTGCAAGCTCCCCATGGTGTGTTAATATCCCAAACACAGTAAAAAATATATACATAGCTCTTGGAGAGCCTGGCAAGTTACTGAGAGTATCCCACATGCACAGCAGAGCCTGGCAAGCTCCCTGTGGCGGATTTGATATGCCAAAAACAGTAACAATAGGTCTCATTCCCCTGACCTCCAATCGTTGGAAAGACGAGTAAGGAGAGGCTGCTAAAATCTCAGGGCTGAGTGTAATAGAGACGTTACTGGTGCCCGCTTGAGTAAATCGAGGAACAACAGGATGACAGTGACAGTGATTTTTTTAAAATTATAATATAGTATTTTAATTACATATGCAATCCCCATTTGAATGTTCAATAAATCCCTAAAAAACAGCAGAATCCAGAGGTTAAAGATCTTATCACATCCTCATAAATGTCCTTTCTTAGCCTAAGCAAGGTAATTTATTGCTGATATGCTGAATGAGTTATAACTTTTGTCAAATGTTACTTCTGGATATATTTACATTATGGGAGTGTTGTCTTTTATTATATTCCTATTGTTAATAACATTATTTTAGAGTGTTAAGCCACATGTTCCTGAGAAATATCCCACTTGCTCATGATATATAAACATTGCTAGGGATTAGAGGATTGAGTTGGCAGTGTTTTTTTCGAGGAAGATTTTAACTCTAATAGTTGTACTGGGACCAAGAAATAGCACAGCTGATAAGGAACTTATCTTGCACAAAGTCTTTTATCCTGGGCATTAATAATGGTCCCCAATGCATTTTTCAGGTGTGATCCTATAGCACAAAGAAGGAGTTAGCCCTAAGCACAGTCAGGTGTGGCCCAGAACTGAAATGAATGAATAAATGAATACATGAATAATAAATAAGACATATTGGCTATAATTGTCTTTGGATGCATATTTGGGTTTTTATAAGATTAATATTAGATTAAAAGAATGAGTGGGAATATGTTTCCCTCTCTTCCATGTAAGAATAGAGTTTAATTACTCTTCAATTTTCTGATAGAAATAACTACTAAAACTATTATTTCTCTAGGCTTTTTTTGGGGGGTATACTTATAATATTAATTCATTTTCTATTATCACTGGATATTTCAAATATTTATGGATTTTCAGTCATTTGTGGTATTTCTTTCCTACAAGAAAATTTCTATTTTGTATTCATGATATAATATCTCAGTTTTTAAAAGCATTTTATTAATGGTTTCTTAGAGCGATAACACAGTGGGTAGGGTATTGCCTTGCACGCTGCCGACCCGGGTTCCATTCTTCTGTCCCTCTTGGAGAGCCCGGCAAGCTACTGAGAGTATCCCACCTGCACAGCAGAGCCTGGCAAGCTACCCATGGTCCATTTAATATGCCAAAAAAACAGTAAAAACAAGTCTCACAATAGAGACGTTACTGGTGCCCACTCGAGCAAATCGATGAACAATGGAACAACAGTGCAACAGTGCTATTTCTTAAAATAACCATGGTTTTTCCCCTTGGTCTTATTGAAATGTATTGCTTACAGGTAAATTTCAAGGATTTTTTAAAAATTTTATTGAGGTCCATCTATGTGATTGTTAGGGGTCCCTCTTGGAGTTTTTCAAGGGGACCATGAGACACCAGGGACCTTGAGACTCCCGAATGCAAAGCATGTGCTCCAGCCTTTTAGCCATCTCCTTGGCCTTTTAATTAGATTTTTTTTAAACTCAAAAGTCAGCAATATTTGGCATTATGCAACATTTCATCCTTCAAAATATAATATCTCAACATACTGTACTCATTATATCATTTTTAATTCTAATCATCTGGACTCCACATCCCTTCTAATTATAACATGCTGGCTTATCTCCATCTTATAAATCTTAAAAAATGGAAATCCTCAAGGGCTGTTCTTAAACCTTTTTTTATTTAATGTCATTTGCTTCTCAAATCCAATATATAATCTATTTTTGTTGTTACTGGGAATGCTGACAAAAGTCCTTCGCTGTTTAAAATGCCCTATCTCCAATGACAGCCCAACACTAGACTTCTAAAGACCTTAATTTCAGAATAAAAAAAATTGGGGTACAGGCACAAGGCTTAACTTCTGTCTCTGGGCTCAGGGAACATTCCTGATGGTCTCCAAGGACTATATGTGATGGATCAAACCCAGGTCAGCTGTGTGCAAGGCAAATAACCTACCTGCTGTACTATAGCTGCAGTGAGATACAAAATTTGAAAATTTTGAAGTTTGCTCCTGGTTTCAGCGTCTTTATGTCATCTTAGCCTTTGGTATATATTAAGTATATTATTGCACACTTCAATAAACTACACATTTGCTAATTCCTAGTCTTTTTCCTAGGAAATTTAAAGTGCAATGTCTTTGTGTACGATTTTCAGAGGTGGTTTCACCTACATCATTGGTTTCATCTTTTTCTCTATACTCTAGTGTTCATTAACTTCTGTCTCCATCAAAGTCCTTCTTCAAATGCCAGACAATCTAACAGATGTCTCAAAAGATACACTTGACTACCTCACAGTCAATTAAAAATAAACATGTCAAAAAAGAAAATTATGGTTTTCTCTTTGAAAAGTCATTTGTGCCTCAGTCCAATTTTGTGCAATTTGAATATATTATTTAAGAATATTTTGGTTTAGACTTTTCTAAGCCAAAGTCTTAATATGGCCATCACAACACAGAATAGATATCTAGAGGCTAGTCATTCTAGTGTAAAGGACTTTTCTGAAACAATTTATATATTCACTCATTTACCTGCCATCACACTATGAATAAAATTATATACAAACATATACATAATCCTTCTAAAAATTGCTATACAAAGAATTGTATAAATTTTCCAGGTCTTAACATAAAAATAGGATTTATATGTCAATAACGTGGCCTAAATCATCATTAGACATTTTCATATTCTTCCTCACTGGTGTAAATGTTGTTTTGTACATTAATGTATTTGGTTGAGATTTGAGAAATAAGAAAAATAGTATGGTTGGGGATAATTTTGGATGACCCTTCCCCTTTAAGTTCATCTACATTCTCCTTTTTCTTTGTGCAAAGTTCCCAATTTCCAATTTTGTATCTGAGTTAAATTTTTTTTTGATAAAGAAAATTTAAAATTCCAGGCTTTTAAAAAAATTAAGAAATCCAGAATACCACTGGATGTGGCCCCAAAACAAAAGAAAGCAAATAAAATTTTAAGATAAAGACCGTAAGTCTTTCATTTTCAAAATTTGTTAATCAAATTTATGATACTTGATTTGTTTTTCATTTGATATCAATACACCTCTCCTATCCATGGAGAAGTGTTTAAAGTGAAGCAAAGGAGTGAGCTACCGAAGCTAAAAGTAAGTGCCAAGGAATTCAGCAGATCTGAGTATAAGAAAAGCAGATTTGTTTAATACCTTGATAAGAAAGGTGATTTCAAACTCAATGGATCAATTACTAAGCAGTACATGGTGATAGCGATGGTTGCCATGCATATATATACATATATATGTATATATACGCACAAAATATATGATATATGTACACACAAAAATACATACTTATACCAAGGTATACCTATCGAGTATAAAGGTATAAAGTTATACTCCTAAAACATACATAGTCTTATAAACTAATGATATATATATATATATTTGATCATTTCTATAACCTGAGAAGAGGCCTCTTCTTTCCATAAAGATGAGTCTCTTCCAGTGGATAATGACCAATGGCTAGAAAATTTACAATAGTTAATATTTCCTGAACAGCCATGTTGACTGCCTGCTGCTAGCAATGTTTTACTAGAGAGCTCTAATATATTGTTTCTATACTTTCATGGAAGATAAAAGTCCCTTCTAAAACTAAATCTCCAGCATTAGGCTCCCAGTCTGTCTTTCCTTTATCTAGTGCTCATATGATTTTGGTGGTGGTGGACCAAGAGTGATACTTTATGAAACACTAACATGGAAATAGACCTTTGAAACGTACATTTAAATGTTCTCTCTGCAATTTTATTTGCATTTTTACTTACTTTTTATAAACTTGCCCTAACTTTTCTTTCTCCTCTTTTGTCAAAACCTGGATATGATTTTAGCAATTTCCTTTCACTTACCAATGTATTATTTATATGTTTACTTATGTTTTGCTTTCCTTATTTTTACTGCCACATCCAGAGGTGTTGGGATTTCCTCCTGTCCAGGCACTCAGAGATCATTCCTAACGGGGTTCAACAGCCATATGTGGTACCAGGGACCCAACCAAGGTCAAATGCTGTCTAGGCAAGTGAACAACAAGTTCACTCTACTATCTCTCTGGCATTGTCTTTCCTCTCTATATGTCACATTCTTTTTGTATAGCTCCAGTTTTATAGAACAGAAATGTAGTAAATTGGAGTATTAATAAAAGGAATGTTAAACTATTGACTAAACATGTCTCCATGCTTTTTATACCAAAAGAAATTCTAAAACTGTTATCAGTTGTCATATTGAAAGAAAAATCAATACTTTCAATTTGCAAAAACAGGAAGTATTTGGCGAACAGAACAAAAAATAATTTCTGGGGTCAGACTTGACTTTTATCAAGATGATGGATTGAAATAACCCAAAATATTGATAGAATGCTCTTGCTAAGATGACCAGATATCACAGTTATTAAAGTAATTACTACTCAGAAACTAAGCTCATTGAAGCTAGACTATTTGCCTAATAAAGAAAGAAAGGGGGGAGATTTGTTATTTTTTATCTTATACGGGCAAGTTTTGGAAGAATGGTTCAACTATCATTTAACTATTTGGTTTGCTAAGTTTCCAAATAACATCATTTTTTATGGCATTTTAAGGACTACCTTTTTAAGAGTCACTCAAAACCTTTTGTTATAAACTCATTGTTCTACAAATATTGTTTTATAAATTTTATAAATTCTTTTGCTTTATTAATTACAATTATTATAAAATTATTCTAAAACATTTATCTAAGGCACTTCTTTCTTTGTAAGTTGTAATTTGGAGCCTCTAACACAAATTCATTAAATTCTATTTCTCCCCCCCAAAAAAGTGTCACTTTTTTCTACTTAAGTTAGTGTTTTATAAGTCTTTACTCTTGCAAGTGCTACTCTATTCTCTATTAAAATCATATAGGAGTCCTTAATTTGTCCTATATCAATAAACATTTTCATCCTATTTATCATCAAATATTTTTAAATGTTTTACTTATCATTTTTCTAATTGTATAACCCTAAACACTGTATTACATTTGTTTAGGGGAGGTAACAGGGCACACCTGGCAGTGCTTACTATTACCTCTGGCTCTGCACTCTGGAATCACTCCTGATGGGTTTAGGCAAGCCAGTATAATGCTGAGATCGAACCCAGGTTGACCACATATTAGGCAAGCACCCTGTTCACTCTACTATCTTGAACTTCACTTGAAGTTTCCACAAAACACAAGTCTCTTAATTAATCATTTGTGTCCAATTACTTCTAGAAATGCTAGATTAGTATTTTTGATCACAATCTGTATGACACTGAAATTTTTAATGATTTTCCAGTGTTCATAAAAATAAATTACTCTATACCCAGATATTTAAAGTTACTTCTCATTCTCTCCTGATATAGACCACCTCTGTATATTTGTTTAACTCTTTAAACAGTAGTTATATTTCATTGAATGGCATCTCCCCAATAAATGCAACTACTTGGAACCTGTGAAAGAGAACAGATTTGAAGAAAGGATCCTTGCAGACGTAATTATGTTAAAGATCTTAAGATGACTTCACCCTGAATGAAGGTGATCACTTAATCTAATATGACCATAAAAAAAGGAAAGAAAAGAAAAAGAGAGGAGATGGTCATTCAAGGGAGGCAGGGACAAGAGTAATTTGATCTAGAACACAGCAGGAGTCCTGAGAGGCTGGCAGAAGCAAGGATAGACTTCCTCACAGCCTTCAGAAGGAGTGTATCCCGGATGACACATGGATTGCACACAATGGCCAACAGAAAAGTGAAAAAATAAATGCTTATTATTTTAAACCATGTACTTTTTGGTGATGATTTCCTGAAACTCTTGTAAAGTGACATATGTAACCTGAGTATTGAAGACATCTCTCGAGGTTTACCTTGCTTACTGCAGCTGGTAGGACATTCACCTTGCACGCGGCCGACCCAGGTTCAATTCCTTCGCCATTTTTGGAGACCCTAGCAAGCTACCAAGAGTATACAGCCCACATGGCAGAGCTTGGCAAGCTACCTGTGGCGTATTCGATATGACAAAAACAGTAATAACAAGTCACACACTGGAGACATTACTGGTGCCCACTCGAGCAAATCGATGAGCAAGAGGGTGACAGTTATACAGTGATACAGTGAAAATACTATCCTGAGTCTAGAGCAATAGTGTTTCCCATAGAGCAGGGCACTTTACTTGCATGCCATGGTACTTGGGTTCAATTCTTGGCAGGCCATATAATCCCCCTGAGCCCACAAAGAGTTATCTCTGCCACAGAGCCAGGAGTTAACTTCGAGCATTGCAGGGTGTGACCTAACAAGCTATAAAAATGATACTCCCTGTTCTGTATCTCTGTTAACATTCTGTTTAGTTGTTGCTGTTTGGGCCTTACCCATCAATGTTTAAGACTTATGCCTGGTTCTGCTCTCCGGGATCAGCCCTAGCAGTGCTAAGGGATATGGTATATCCTGTGCCAGGGATCAACCCAAGTAAGCTGTGTGTGACGCAAGTACTCTACTGGCAATACTGTCACTACAGTCTCTGGTAACATTTTTGATAGAACGATACCTTTTCTATAATGCACTGTAGCTTACTATAGCACTGTCGTCCCGTTGTTCATCGATTTGCCAGAGCAGGCACCAGTAAATGTTTCCATCGTAAGACTTGTTGTTACTGTTTTTGGCATGTCAAATACGCCACAGGTAGCTTGCCAGGCTCTGCTGTGTGGGCGGGATACTCTCGGTAGCTTGCTCGGCTCTTTGAGAGGGACAAAGGAATCGAACCCAGGTCAGCCACATGCAAGGCAAACGTCCTACTGGCTGTGCTATTTCTCCAGTCAGATCTTTTCTACAACACCTATGATATTATATTAAATGAGTCTCAGTAAAATCTGTCACTGTCATTTTCTTAGTATTGTGGTTTGTAGTATTTGGAACGTTTGTACTATTTGGAACGATAGGATTGTCTAACTCTACCAGTTACACCCTTAACCACATAGGGAGAGATCATGTGATACAGCTCCACCTACTAAATTAACTTTTTTCAAGCACATCAAACATAGGATATGCAGGCCTAGACTCAAAATTTACATATTAAATATCATAAATGTCCATGTAATTTCACAGTATCATATATCTTAAAATACTCTATAAAATAGATAATGCTGTAGCTATAGATAAATAGGTAAATATTCCTGATCATTTCATGTTTGAACAGAAGCACTTTTGCTCCAGAATTTTCACTTGGGCTTAAATTTGTGTGGGTAGGGTCCTTGCTTGAAAGCAGCCTCCCACCCACATTATCCCTAAGAGCCCATATGGTATCCTGAGTCGGCCAGGAGTGATTCCTGAAGTCAGAGCAAGGAGTAAGCCCTAGGTGTGGCCCCAAACCCAAAACAAAAAAAACAAATGGAGGTTATGCTCTTAACACCTCTTACAACATTAAGGTCAAAGTTCAAAGCATGTCTCCTCTGTGAAGTCTTTCATAATCACATAGCTGAGAAATATCATTAATTTACTATACACAACTCATAAAACAGTACAGACTTACTTATATACTTAATTTACTGACCTAGATTAAAATGCCTCTAGCTCTTAAGGACTTTATTTTCTATAAATATATATTTTAAATTTTTTTTTCTAGAGGCTGGCATAACATTTTCCTAGGTTTAAAATATATGTTATTGAATGAGTAATCTTATAGAAGTCCAATCAAATGATTGTTCTTAATACAAATTAAACAGAGTGAAATCATTTGTCTCAGGTTATTAGAAAAACAGAGACTGACCTTCAGATTCCTGACTCATAATTGATGAGTCATGTCCCTCATCAATTCTCATTAGTTTTCTCATTAAGCCTCCTTTCACTTTATCTACAAATTTGGTACATAGAAAACCTTTAAAATATTTGTTTTTTGTAAACTTTATTAACAATAATGTCCATATAGAAGAAATGTAAAATAATCAATTATTATAAAACTGGGACTGTTTCTAAAAGCTTTTAAATACTAGCAAATAAAATTATATTTTATTATAATAGACTGCTTATTTTATTTAGAATATAAATTGAAAAAATTTTAGAAAACCAATACTTTGAAAAAATCGAATCAAGATGATAAATTCAGTCGTATTTATTCTGTGAGAGGTGGCAAAATGACTCACTTCCCTCTTTCCTTCCTAGACTCAGTCATTCTTCTTGAACAACAATTTTCATGAAAGCCGACTCATCTTAAGAAACATGAGAATTCCCATATAAGGAATTAATACATTTATTTTAGGTAAGTAATTTTCTAGGTTGAAGTTTATCATCTTCAAGTTTTTGAAAAATATAGTTATGTGTATCAGTTCTAAAAGGTAGTGAATGATACATATATCAAAAAATATAAATGAGCATGGGCCATTTTTTAATTAAAATAAGCACGGATCTTATTTTCATTGTAGAAAAATTAATATTGATAAACCATTTGAACAAATATGCATTATTAATTATTTATAAAAACACATTTATCATAAAATCTGACTATGCATGTAAAGCGTAAAACTAAGTACTTTCCCCATCCCTGAGATTTAGTCCCTAGGTGGGCTTGCAGCCCACCCTGGTTCAGTCCCCAGCAGCACCACATGTAGTTTCCCCAAACCCCACAAGAACATATTCCTGAGAAGAGAGCCACGAGTAAGTCCAGAACACTGTTAGGCTTGGCCCCCAAATGAAAAAATATAGTATATATATACATATATATACATTATATATGATATATATACACATACACATAAAAGAGTATGGCTCCCAAATGAAAAAAAAAAATATATATATATATATACATAAAAGAGTATGGGGTAAATTTGTAAAAAAATAAATAAAAGAAAAAGAAGAAGGCTACAAAGAAATTTCATTGTGTTTGCTTTCTTTGACTTTTTGAGGCCAGAATTATACCATACAGTCACCTTCAGGGAAGAATGGGAGTAAATTCATACAAAGACTCAAAGTATTATCTGCTGAAGTATACAATAGACAATGACAGTGATAGTTCTTAATGAAAATTTATAATCATAATATATGTATATATTTTATTGTTGTTGAAAGATAGAATCAATGTGTAGTTTGATCTATATTTAAGGAGGTGGAAATCATTTTGATAGTTGAAACTTCCACAATTTGATGAGGTCTGTAACTTCTTTCTATGTTGTTTATTGTCTTCTTTATGGAAATTGAGTCTCGTTGGAATCATTCTTCGTATTCACACAACTAAATTCTTCCAACATTTAAGTCTCATTCAGGTATTAGTTATTGTACTTCTCTTGTCACATCCATTAAAATTATATCCTTCCTTCCTCATCATTCTTTTTCACTATGTTAAACAATTTATTAAATATATGTCATCTTTGTCAGTCAAATAGAAACTCTATGAAGAAATATTCTTTGTCCTGTTCACTATGTTGCTTCTACTTAAAATTTCATGACTTTAAATGATTACCTAATTAACATGGCTAGAATGTACAAATATAAATGCATATAACTACGTACCTGTGGCTATATCTACATGTAATACACCTCTCATTTGTTTAGGAAATATTACTAAAAAGTTAAATATAAGCTAAAGATTTTAAAATCTCATTGCATTGTCTCTTCTGGAGTAGCTTCTAGCTAGCATGATGAATATGATGATAAAATTAGTATGACTGTGAAGGCTTTTTACATAGACTTTTATTGGTCAGAGAGTCTCTTGCCCACACCCCTGGCTGTCCTCCCTGGGGCCCCTCAAAGGGGATGGGCTCCAGCTTCCCTCCCCACCCCGAGCAGAGCTCCCGGAGGCCGAAGACCATCAGAACCTAGCTACAGCCATGCTCAAGGCCCCATTCCACACATTCGGACAGGCCTCATGCATGAAGGTACTGGCAGAGGAACCCAGGTGTGTGTAATTCCATCAACAGTCAGCACCCAGAGACTTAAAAGCAAGCTCCCAGATATCTTGTAGCCTACTTCTCCCTCTGGGAGAAGCTGGCAAGCTTCTGAGAGTTTCCTGTCCACATGGGACAGCCTTGCCAGCTTCCCATGGTGTATTCATATGCTAAATCCAGTAACAAATCCAGCTGGATCTCATTCCCCTGACCCTGAAAGAGCCTCCAGTGTGACATCGCTGAGAGGGCTGAGCTGAGAGAGACTTCTAATATCTCAAGGAAAGGACGAATGGAGAGGTTACTGAGCCTGCTCGAGAAATCGATGATTAATGGGGATTTTGTGATTTGTTTATTGGTTACTCTTGACTCAATAGTTTTATTGGATACACTTGACTTGATCATCAAAAGTAGTTGATTTCAACTTGAAATCATATAAACAACAACCCTAAAGTATTTAAATAATACCTAAAGATTCATAAACATTTATTTTTTTCTATTTTTTATAAATTTACCATAAAATTTATAGGTCTAATTATAATAATCCAAAGAAATAAATTAGGGTTTGAAGACTGGAGAAATAGGGAAGGTAAAACACTAGGCTTGCATGCATTTGATATGCCTTTGATTCCTAGCACATACATGGTCCCCTAGGCACAACCATGAGTGACCCCTGAACAGAGTCAGGAGTAAGTCCCTAGCATTGCTGAGCATTGCCCAAAAAACAAACAAACAAAATTTTTAGTTATAATATGTTTAATACATAAATTGAAATTACTGTAGCATATTATTATTATAATGCTTAAAGCATCCAAATAAAAAAAGGGAACTGTCTCATTGTGTGACTTAACTGCAGAACCTTACATGTGATCAACTTCTCTACTTACCTTGGTCACAACGTCTTGAAAAAAACATTTATTGATTTATTAATTATGCCTAATTAAAGCAAACTGAGAAATCATTTTTCCTTGTAGAAATATACCTTATTAAGCAACAGAGATATGTACATGTGCATAGAAAGTCAAGGAATATCGTGGAATTCTAATGCTTTTTTTGTTTTGCTTTGTTTTTTTTTGGGGTTTTGGACCACACCCAGCATTGCACAGGGGTTACTCCTGTTCATACACTCAGGAATTACTCCTGGCAGTGCTCAGAGACAATATGGGATGCTAGGAATCCAATCGAGTCGGCCGCGTGTAAGCCAAACTCCCTACCTGCTGTGCTATTGCTCCAGCCCCAGAATCCTAACGCTTGTGAATACAATATAATTAGGCTATCACTGATGAGTCGATTGTGATCTTCAGAAAAGGATGCCTCAGGATCACCTTAGAGCATTGATTCCAAGAATTGTGATATAGCTTAGCCACCAAAACTGAGTATCTTAGGTAAGCTGAGGTGGTTCTGAAACACTGCTTGACAGGCAACTCTACCAAACAATAAGGGATGGGAACAAAACAATGTTCTTTAAGATTGTGACAAATTGCTCAGTTCTTGGCCAGATGTCTGAATTTATGCTATTTGATCAAGAACAGAAGAATAAGAGCAGTAGCTGTAGCATATGAACTCAGTAGAAGTTGGGATGGAACAAAGAGACAGCAAAGAGACAACTGCTGACTCATACTAACATAGACCTTATAGAATATGACTTTCTCTTTGACATGAATATAAGCATTTCAGTCTATACCAAGAACAGAAGGCAACACATCTACAAATAACTTATTTCTTCTGATCATTCAATTTGCAACTTGTGCTCTATTTACCTATAGATGTATTTGGGACATCTGCTAGCTTCAAGTTGAACCCTTGATTTCAAGTTAATAATGAAGTACAAGAAATTAGGACTAAAATAAATTAATCTGAACACTGGCGCTTACAATTATCTTAGGAAAGTTCCTTGAATTGTAAGTATTATATTAGATACATGTATTTTACCTGGATCATTTTGTCACAAAAAAATATCTTATGACTTGAGATCTTTCCAGTCATTGCTGAGTGTAACCTAAATAAAATTATTTTCTGAGCTACCTCCCTGGTCTACTTCCTAAGTTTCCTTAAATTAAAATCACAACCTTCTCTTCACACACACTTATATATTCTACCTACTTCTCTATTTGTTTTATTTTCCTTTATACCTTTTATCACTTGATATATGATTTAATTAATTTAATTGTGTATAAACAGTTCTGCCAGAACTAATGTAAACTCCATTTGTATATATTTTGTATGTTTTGTTTTTATATATGCCTATAACCAAAAAATGAATGTTCAGTAGCAGTGAATTAATGGAAGGTTGAATAAATAAATTAAGATGTGAAGTATGAAAGTGAGAATGAGAACAATCATAGTATAATGTCTGAAATAATTCAGACAGAAAAAAGATTAGATATATGTTGTGGGCCTGTTGTGGAAAGAATGACTTTAACATAGCAGCAAGGTATCAGGAAGACATAGCAGAGAAGAAAAATTGAGAATTGGGTCACATAAAAGGAAATGTTAGGTCTTAGTACAATTGTGCTGGTATAGAAGTTAGGGACTGAGAGAATACCTAGATAAAAGTGCAGATGTGCAGTCAGCTGGACATCTGGAACTCTGATTTATTTAGATTCAAGTGTAATGAATTATGTAGTAAGGGCAGCTAGGGAAAGGTACATCAGCCAGATCACTTTTGAGTTTGAGAAAGGAAACCCATGAATGAAATAAGATCCTTTGAGAACACTGGCAAAAATAGACATTTACTCCTTCTCTTAATCCATCTCTCCTTGTAGACCCCTTAGGAGAGATGGATCATACAAGCATGAGTCCATTATTCAGTGATATTATCAAAGACCCATGTTCTTTCTCTCTTTTCACACCATTCAATCTTAACATACACATTTTTTTCCTGCAGACTGATTCAGAGATACCTAACATACTATATTAGCTTTACATTTTCAATATAAATTTACCCAAAGGAAAAAAGAGATTCTTATTTCTTCCTGTACGTCTATCTTGGGCTGAAGCAATAGCATAGCAGTTGTGCGTTCACCTTTCACGCGGCCGACCTGTGTTTGATTCCTCCACCCCTCTCTGAGAGCCCGGCAAGCTACCGAGAGTATAGAGCTCGCACGGCAGAGCCTGGCAAGCTACCCAGGTGTATTGGATATGCCAAAAACAGTAACAATAAGTCTCTCAATGAGAGACGTTACTGGTGCCCGCTCAAACAAATCGATGAGCAATGGGATGACAGTGACGTCTATCTTAGGAATAATGAACCATTCTTAGAAGACACAGCAAATTTATTTTACATGAGATTCAGAGTTAAACAACTTGCCCCTTCCAGGATGCCTCATTCCCTCAACAAGTAGTCCATTTACTTTTTCCAGGCATTATACTACCTATATCTCATATTTCAATAATGAATCTTTAAATGAAATAAAACTTTTTTTTAGCTCACACCCGGCGATGCAGAGGGTGCACATGGGTTACTCCTGGCTTTACATTCAGGAATTACTCCTGGCAATGCTCAAGGGGACCATATGGGATGCTGAGAATCGAACCCAGGTCGGCCATGTGCAAGGCAAACACCCTACACACTGTATTATCGCTTCAGTCCCCAACCAAATAAAACTCTTAACTTTATAGGGCATATATTCTGGTGAGAAAATGGAAAACATGCAAATTAGCAAAATGTATAATATGATATTCTGATAATGAACAAGACTATAGTAGAAAAAAATTAGCTAAGACCCAGAGAAGGAATTGGGGGCTTTGGTGGGCAGAGTGAAAGTCTCAAGTGAACAACAGTATAGAACCATGTGAGTATCTGAATAAAGCCACTTTTGTACAAAGAGAACATGTCTAGAGTCTAACCCAAGAATGAGCTTAGCATATTCAAGAACTATTATTGAAGACAAAGTGGCAAGGAAAGCAGTCTATGCAAGGAGGTGAAACAATCTGTCTGATGAACCTTTTTCTATCCTTTCTTACTACATAATTCATAATACTTGACTCTAAATACATCGGAACTCCAGATGCTCACTGACTGTACATCTGCACTTTTATTCAGGTATTCTCAGTCCCAAACTGTTACACTAGCACAGTTCTACTGAGCCTTACCATTTCCTTTTATAGTACAGGTCACACCTTTATAAATGCACATTACCACCTTAAACCCATATTTGAAGTACTAGTAACACACCATTACCACACCGCATAAACTGCCTCTCCAATGACTCACTTCTTGATCCTCTCCTGGTAGCTTCAGTTCAACAATCATAATTGAAGAGTTTGTTTTGGCTTGATTTTTGATTTTCTTTTTTTGCTTTTTGGGTCACACCTGGTGATGCACAGGGGATATTCCTGGCTTTGCACTCAGAAATTACTCCTGGTGGTGCTCGGGGAACCATATGAATGTTAGGGATCCAACCCGGGTTGGCCTCATGCAAGGCAAACATCCTACCCGCTGTGCTATCGCTCCAGCCCCAAGTTTTGGTTTGATTGTTATCTGTACTTTATGTTCAGAATACGGATGAAATTATCTGGTATATGCCATTCTTATTTCTACTTATTTTAATTACGGACATTTGGTTCAATATAAGTTGTCACCAAAGACAAAACTTAATCGTTTATTTATAGCAAAGAAGTGTCTTATATGTAACATTTTTTATCCAATCAACTATCATTGGGCATTTGGATTGGCTATTGTAGGTAGTACTGCAGTGAATATAGGAATTACTTATATCTTTTCAGATTAGAGTTCTTATAGTTTTAAAAGAACTATGGGTATAGAATTGTTGGATCATATGGAAAAGCTTTTGCTGATATTTTGATGAACCTCCATACTGTTTTCCACAGACAACATCACAAGTTGACATTTATATCAAGTGATTGAGTTTTGCTCTATCTCCATAGGTTTGATTTTTTTAAAAGACCTGGAAGTTCTGCCATGGAGGCAGGGGGAGGGTGGGGAATATTCCGGTATATTCCGGGGATGTTGGTGGTGGGAATGTGCACTGATGAGGAATGGGTGTTTTATCATTGTGTGATTGTAACTCAAACATGAAAGCTTGTAACTATCTCATGGTGATTCAATAATAAAAAAAAAAGAAAGACCTGGAAGTCACAGGCTAGATGACAGATTGATGCTTAAAGTATGGCCTAATGAGATTTTTAAAAGATGAAAAGGAAACTTAACTTAGTCCTATACTAAGTTCCTCCCCACTTGGGAACTTCTTTCCTTCTTTCTTATGCTTTTTAGTATATGTTTCTACTTTCCAGCTTAAAAAAAAAAGAACGAAAAACAAAAGAAATTTAAAGTTTCTGCAAACTCTGTTCATGAGAACTCCTCTTATAAAATGGTATGCTTGTGGCCCAAGAGATAGCACAGTGCCTAGAGTGCTGTCTTGCATACAGCCAACCCAAGTTTGATCTCCGGCACCCCATATGGTTCTTTTATTACCACCAAGAGTAATTCCTGAATACAGAGCCAGGAGTAATCCCTGAGTATAGATGGGTGCACCCTACCCCCTCAAAAAAACCCAAAAAAACCAGATGTTTCCTGCCTTCCCTTTCTCCTTTTTATTCTTTCAAAAACATTTTTCTGAATTGGAAAAATATCAAGTCCCGAAGGAGAAACTGATGGGGCCTTTTCTGTGTTTTGGTAGAGATTGGTAAAGTAGATTATGGAACAATAAAGTGATTGCAGGGGAATCAGTTAGAAGTATATTAAAATACTGCAGGTGGCATTTTTATAAAGTCATCTATCACTAGAAAAGGAAATAAATCCTATACTGTGTATTTTAGATGACAGGAAGATATATGCTTCCTTAAATCCAGATTACTTTAAATTACTATCTACCTTCGAATTTATTCCTGACTTGGGGCTTTACCCATCCTGTGAACTCTGAACTATTCTGTATTTTGAAATGAGCTTTCCTCACAGTCTTGCCATTGGTTACTCTCACAATTTATCTTAATATTTATCTCATAAAACTGAACTCCTCTTGAAAGTAGGAAGTGTGTCATGGATTTCTTATTCAAAATTTAAATTTAAAATTGCAAGAATTTAATACCCCTGTGTCATCTTTCTAAGTCTGTCCATTATTGTCAGCCCAACTTGTAGTTAGAGAATTTTGTGTTTACCTCCAAGGCATCTGAGGCATACAGTATTATAACAGAGAAGGTTTCTTTTAGGAGTTAGGGAAGATTATTCATATTTAAGTTGTGTACTAGGTAGAGTCATTTATTTAATGTACTCAGAACCCTTTGATTGTACTTTCATGTCGTCACTAATTTATTTTGTTCGTATATGGCACATTGCAGAGCCAGCACCCTATTAGTCAGATGTTATAGATAAAAAAAAAAATCCTCCAAAATTAGAGGAAGAGTTAATATTGAATGTGCTCCATACCTGAACATCCTCAACTTTCCCCCAAGCCTCTTTTACAATAAGCCATATGATTAAAGTCACCTGGAAGCTCCCATGAATATCCAATACAAAGCAATTACTCTTAAGAAAAATTAAACTTTTACTGCCCTCTAGTGGTCGTGGACGAGGCACATTAACTGCTAACAAAAAATGAGGCCCAACTTCAAGAAAATATTCAAAAACTCTGCCTTATTGTTCACAAAGAAGCGCTATCAGAAAAAAAAAAGGAGAGATAAGAGTTTTGGTTTTGTAGGGAGGGGTAAAAGTGAGTATGAATAGACTGCCAAAGCAATCTGAGCAGAAAAGGAAGACCAGAATGGTGAGTCTAAGTACCAGGGACAAACCCTGGAGAAGAAATATAAGTGAAATAGACCTAAAAAGTACCAATAAATAAATAATTATATGAAAACCAGGGAATTTTTCTCACTAGAGATACAGCTTCGTGGTCTTTACCCACACGAGATTATTATTCTCAGCAGTCCCCTATTAGGGCATTTTCAGATTTTGAGCACCTCCATTCACAAATGCATCTAGTCTAATGGCAAATTCATGCTGCCTCTGAGTTCCCCCATGAGTGGCTTCCCGTAATATCTCCTCAAAGTCCATGTTAGCATCTGGAAAAGAAATTATTTAGGAGCTAGTTTCATGAGATTTAACTCAATATGACCTCTAGCCCATGTATGTATGTATGTAATTGAAATGCATAATTAGAATGCATGCAATTGAAAGCAACTTCAGTACAGGTATTTGAATGGAGCAATTTTAAAAAAAGGTATAGATATTTGAGAAATGGATCCTAATGTTTTACTTAGAATAAATATTCTACTTGAAGTGACGACCTGAAGTTATTGAGATGGATAACTGTAAACCTCATTGCATAGATCTGGTGAAAATATAGAAGAACCTCAACCAATAACATTATTTATAACATTGTGGAGGAAAAACAATCCCAGTCAATGTCAAGTGAAACAACATTTATTAGAGGACCTGCTTTTTGTTATGCTGGTTTGCTCTAAGTCACATTTTTCAAGAACCTATTGATGACAAAAAACAATAGTTATTTATTTTTATGGTTAATCTTTTGGGGGGAAAGGGGTCACATCAGCTGTGCTCAAGGATCTCTCCTGACAGACTCAATGTCCATATGAAGTATCAGAGATTGAACCTCTTTGGCTACAAGCAAGACAAGTGCCATACGTGCTGTACTATCACTCCAGACCCTAATTTGTCCTCTAGAGCAGAAGAGTATATACTGTTGAACATCTTACACATAATTTTTTCAAGATGGTATGTCACTTAGATGAGTTACTATGAATACGCTTTTAAAACTAGAATGTAAAGGTATGGTTGTACATAACTTTAGCTGTTTTAACTAAGGTAGCCCTATGTAAACTGAGAAAACATGACCATAGTTAAGGCTCTATAGTATGTTGACTGAATTTTCTGTTCATATCACTTATTAAGAAATTTCTAACCTAGATTAGGTCAATCAAATCAGTAAGAATAATATGATAGAATCTTATAGTCAGAGGAAAGTGATTAATTCCTACTTCATGGGGCATTCCTGAAAAATTGACCAGAGTAGTCTAAAGAAAATAACCTGCTCAAATATATTTTTTAAAAATTGTGGATGGGTAGTGCAAGGAAAGGCTCTGAAAGTTTCACTCATAATAAATAAAACAACAAAAAGAATTCCATTGAATTTATCAGCAGTCACTGATGCAGAACACAGTATTCCCCAAGGGGATAAACACCTTGACCCAGGGAACATGGTTCTGACTCAAATAAAATTTATATTGGGTACACATCTGTGGATGGTTATATTAAATCTCTGGCATAAATTTCTGTTTAGAAACTAATAAGTAAAGAATACAGTCCCTTATTACCAAGGTCATTTAAGGAGGTTCTGCAAACAATGAGAAAGTCTGTACACCAGTGTTTCAGAATGTCAGCCGACATCAGCAGCATCTTGGAGGACTTATTGCATTACACATTGCTGGATTCCATTTCCAGAATTTCTGACTTATTCCTCTGGACATGGGCACTATACTTTGCAGTTCTAAGAGCATTTCTAAATAAGGCTGATGATACTTATCTGGGAAATCATCATCTGAAAACGACTGTCATTTTTTTTTTCTTTTTGGGTCACACCCAGCGATGCACAGGGGTTACTCCTGGCTCTGCACTCAGGAATCACCCCTGGTGGTGCTCAGGGGACCATATGGGATGCTGGGATTTGAACCTGGGTCGGCCGCATGCAAGGCAAATGCCCTACCCACTGTGCTTATCACTCCAGCCCCCAAAAACGACTGTCCTTTGAATCATGTTGGGCTTACTATTTTTGAAAACTTTGAGAATGTTCAGGTGAACTCTATCAAGTTAGGGATGAAAAAGTATTGGTGATGACTGATCTTCCTCTACTTCTACACTCTTTTCTGTCTTCTCAGTTCTTTACAGATAGTATTTCATGTTAAAACATAGTATTCTTGAGTAATTGAATTCAATAAATTGCTCAAAAGATAAAACAATAAAATATGGAATCCCAAGAAGCCAGTAGTTGTATTTTTATTGTTTTTTATTTAAAGGATTGTTAGCCAGTAATCAGGAAAATAAGGGGAAATGCAAACTTTTAGTAGACTCTTTTCAAATACCAAAAGATACAAGGCATACTTAAAGCATACCAAACTTTTCTCCCTTCCAATTCTTTCTCTTTCAATATCTTTCAAAGTCGTACACACTGCATTAATATTTTTTTTCTTAAGGCCATGGAACCTTCAATAATTCTCAAGTCCAGACCTAAAGAATCTGATTTGGCTCAATTAACTAACAACCCACAGGACTGGGCTGCATTGCTTCCTGGTTCTTAAATTCAGCTTGTATATTACATTCAGTCCATTGAATTAGGGTATACTCATTTTTAGAGTCCTAAATTCTCATTAAGTCTAGTTTATAATCTGCTTCAAAGAGAACTATATTTAAAACTTTAAGGAAATCCTAGTATCTATCTATAATAATTTTGGTGAGGCCAATCATCTCTGACTAATAGGTCATCACTTGACTGAAACCTAGTTTATCATACTTCGCATTTTAAACCTGTGGTGATTATATCAAGATAGTTGTATTCCTGAAAGTAAGTGGTGTTTTCACCTGTATGTTGCTGATGGCCATCTTGGTAAAATCAGAGGGTAATATTAATCAAGGATGAGCTCCTCAGCAAAGCTGGGAATTAGACAGAGATGGACAATCCTGACGAGAGGCAGAGAAGAACATCTGTGAAGCAAAAAACCCTGGGAAATTTTGGTGTTGAATAGTATGTTTTCCACATAGTTTGAGACTAATCTATAATCAACTTCAATGTTACTTGACTTTTCTAATCTCAAGCTGTTTTATTTTAAACTAACTCCTAGAATTGTGAGATTAGTGTAACTGTATATAAAAACCATATGTGTATATGCATATTATATATAATATATACACAAAAATAGTTTTTATATATACATATATATAAAACAGTTGATACATCTAGAGAGAGGAAGAGAGGAGAGAAGAGAGTGAGAGACTTTAGGACAGTGTCAGACATAGAGTAAGCATTGAATAAACTCAGATAATACTATGGTGTTCTTGAATCACAATCTATCCAACAAATAAAGCAGCCAAACAGGCATATACCTACTGTCCCTCTCGGAGAGCCCGGCAAGCTACTGAGAGTATCCGGCCTGCACTGCAGAGCCTGGCAAGCTACCTGTGTCATATTTAAAATGCCAAAAACAGTAACAAGTATCACAGTGAAGACCGTTACTGGTGCCCTCTCGAACAAATTGATGAACAACAGGATGACAATGCTACATTGCTACAGATACATTTCTCAAACTGGAACTTCAGTGTAGCAATGGCTGTTCTAATATCAAAGTTCTAATACTTTGGTGATTAGTAGGGAACAAGACATCTCCAGGGTATTGGTTATCACCCAGGCTATACGTGGCAGTTTTTAGGTAACCAGGAAATGCCAGGAATTGAAACTGAATGCCTGTGTGTGCCAAGCACATGCTACATGCCTTTGAGCTTCCTCCCCATAAAAGCATGCTCTTTGAACAAAAAACTTTAAAATGGGTAAAATTTGGCATTACATTGAGCATTACATTGTATATACTTTATAGAACAAGACTTAATTTCCTAAAAATAGTAACTGTGGATCTTATTTAGCAATTCATATAACATAGGTATGTTATAAATTAGAAAAAATAATGAGAAAGTTTTATTATTGAAGAACATCACATATATACACATATATATCATTGTATGTTGATCATCAATTTGATTGAATGGGCCCCAGTAACATCTCCATTGTGAGACTTATTGTTGTTGTTTTTGGCATATTGAATACACCAGGGGTAGCTTGCCAGGCTCTGCCGTGTGGGTGAGATACTCGCTGTAGCTTGGCAGGCTCTCCAAGAGGGGTGGAGGAATCAAACCTGGGTTGGCTATGTACAAGGCAAACGCCCTACCCACTGTGCATACACACTGCCCGTAGCTACTACCACACACATACATATGATATATATATACATATCATAACACAAAATCTTATTTTTTCTTCGTCTGATAGGAAATTTAGCCATTACCTATTATGTAGCTTTAATTTCCACAAAATAGTCTAGATCACAACTCTTTGAAACCTATTTTTAAAATTATAACACATTGTATCTGAGAGATCAGAAACCTTATTACTTATATTAAAGATATATGAAGAGGTCGAAATTTCTTAGCCTGTATTCTAAATGATTGATGTGACAACTGCAGAAACCTGATTTAAAACTGCAAGACAGTTTTAAATCCATAGGGATAGTCCAGGGGTTACAGGTACATGCTTTGCATATGGATGAGCCCAGTTCAATCCCAGCACTGTATTCTTCCCAAAGCATAACTAGACACATCTCTGGAAGTTCTCCAGCACTGCGGGGCTATTGGATAACCAGGGTAAGAATTGATAAAGGGTCTCCTGAGCACTACTTGGGTGATCCCATTCCCCCCAGAAAATATCATGAGAGAGGAAGCAGAAAGTTAGAATAGCAGAGCAGACAAGGAAAGAATAATTTCATTTAGTGTTTAAGAAAACCAGTAATCGAGATGATGTAAGGCAAAAAAGAATAAAGGAAGAAATCATAATGTGGCTAGAAAGAGTATGACTTCAGGAGGCTTCTAGAGGGAAGCAGGAATAGGTGTGTGGTTTGCAATCCAAATAGAATGGTGAAATTTGATTTTTTTAATAGGATACTGAAGGTTATGCAAAGAAATTCTGATTCTTCAAGCCTCATTTTATCTAAGTACATTTGTATCTTTTTTTTATTTCCCTATAAATTACTCTTCCAAAAGAGACTAGTTTTTCAGACTGACTTTGATATGCTAATCCAAATGAGTAAATAATGTGGCATACTTAAAATTAAACTAATAGAGATGAAAATTAAACATACTTAAAATTAAACTAATTCAGATGAAACCACAATTGTTTTCAGTAGAAGAGCTATTTCTTGAATGCAAACTGAGACAATCAATCACAGAAATAATCACTCACTCTAGGTCAATAAAATTATGTTTTAATAATTCCCTGTCCTCTTTGTAACATGATCCTTAAAATTAAATGCATGGATAACAGAAATCATAATGATTGTGCTGGTATGATTCAACTCTTCAACAAAAAAAATGAAAAAAAAATCATGAATGAATATTTCAAGAAATTCTTCATGGATCCTTCAAGATCAAATATCCTACCATCACCAAAATACAGTTAAATCAGTAACTTGAGCAGTATTTTCTCTTGTAATTCTGGAGCTTAGGAAAAGATTCAAGTGAATGTTGATGCATAGGACTGGGAAATTCACTCTAAGCTTTGTGCATGAGATAATGTCGCCGCAGAGCTCAGAAAGAGCATATCAAAAGTCATATTCTAATAAAGTGGGGTAAGTAATCTGTGCTAAGATGCTTGATTTCACTGTTTTGTTTCTTTATTCTTTGCATCTAATCCTATATATAGTTTTAGTTCCTCCCTTACTGTGGATCTTGCTCACCCCTGCTACCCTGAGACTGATGAACTTCTTTTCTCATAAATAATCATTTGACATCAAGATAATTTTTACTTCTGGATGTTTGTTAACTCAGTTTGTGCTGAATAATGCACTTCCCACCTTTAGAGTTAAATCACACACTTCTTCTCCTTGGTCCCTAACTCATTCCCAACCCTGTTTTGATCCGTATGCTATACTTAACATATTGTTACCAAGTCTTCAGAGTGAATCAGCTATGCCCTCCTGAATCTTCTACCTTGGACTAATGTCCTATGGTAAGTCTATCCTCTTACTCTCTTGGTGGAAAATCTTCAAGTTCTCTGACAGTAGAAACTGCACTCCAGTCATAATCCTCTTTGTACAAGTTCTTATTGAGTGTTTGAATTTTCTGGCAAAAATTATTTTGCTGTCCCAGACTTCTGTGGTTTAATCTAGTAGTACCCCAAGTCTTACTGCTTATTGCTTATATAAAAGTGTCATCTGTATAAATTAAATCTAAATCTCACTTAGCAAACACAGAGTGGCAATGTCTCTTAGAAATAATTGAGATGAATAAAAACAGAACAGATAATGGAAACTAATACTGAAAATGAAAGCAAGAATTTGTATGTGTTTTGTTCCCCTAAGAATTTGTGTGTGAACTTTTTAAGGGAATTGAAGTCGTGGCTACTGGAAAAAAAGTTCTAATCTGAGGTTAACAATGATGGTGTGAAAGTTTCAGGAAGATGAGTGCATCAGCTTTGTTGGTCTAAATTAGTTTAGAATTAACAGTCAAAAGTTCCTAAAAGGGACTGCTTCTGTGACTACTTCCTCTGGGATTATTTTAAATTCTACATTTTCAATATCTTTTACATTTTATTTTTTGGTTAAGACACCATGTTTTATAATAGCTGAGTTTTAGGCATACTATGTACCACCAGCAGTTCAGGGTTAAATTTCCACCCACTCTCAGCCTGCCTCTTTGACAGGCACATTTTAAAGTTTAGTTGTTGTGGTTTGAATCTCCTGCTTTCATTGTTTTTGACTCTGAAGTTTGGATATACAAATATTCCACTCTACACGACCAATAAAACCAAGGCCCTTGACCACTGCCTCCCAGAGTTTATATTGTTGAGGTTTTGTCTTGTTTTAACTAGAGTAAGATTTTATCAAAGCAGCTGAGGGGGAGATATTATACTGAAAATGATCTGGGGCTGAAGAGAGGAGGTGTAAGATGGAGATTTCATAGCAGATAGAACACCTGGTAGTGGTTACTTCCAGGATTATGAGCCATAAAGAGGCAATTTTCCAGGGCTTAAATATTCTTGATAAATTTGGGTACTTAAATGAATAAAAGTTATTCAGTAATAAAGCTATATATATGTACACACATATATGTGAAAAATTAGCATGTGAAATATGTGTGAGATACCATGATTTTTTCAAGTAGTATTTGAAAGGAGGTAGATGCATAGATATATACACATTTTAACATGCAATTGTAAATGACTATACACATAAACTCATATATATAAAATCATATATATGTACATATATGTGTATATACACTACATATCTATTTTAAATTACCCTACATTTGTGTATACATATGCTAATGCCAGTAACAAGCCGGATCTCACTCTTCTGAAAGAGCTTCCAATGCGGCACCATTAGGAAGGCCGAATCGAGAGAACTTCTAAAATCTTAGGGATAGGACGAATGGAGAAGTTACTGAGCCCACTCAAGAAATCGACAGACAACGGGATTTCGTGATTGTGATGTACATGCATACATATATGCATACATTATGTATGTATATAGCATATGGTTGTATATATCTGTGTATGTATGTGTTTATATATGCACACACTCATAGACATATACACATTTTTAACATGGTATTTTCAATACCCTTAAAAAATAAAAATAAAGAAGAAATGTAGATGACCCATACTTAGTATTTTAGAAAAATAAGGGCATCAGAATTAAGCACTTTATCTGAAAGATTAAAAAAGTCAAAAAACGGGTTTAAAAGTTTTGTTAGAAATTAAACTTTGTACCCAGAGTGGAGAAGAAAGAATATATGTCAGTTTAGGTGACTCATGCAGAATGAGAATGACATATAATTGGCATTGCTTTTATAATAAAAATGACAGTAAAATTGTGGACATATGGGTAAAAAAGCAAAAGTTGTCAGAGCATTGACTGTAGACTCTCCAGAGATGGAAGGTAGGAGGGTTTAAGTATTGACAAGAACAAATGATCAAATAGAATTTCAAATAAGGTCTGACTGCGACCATTTCATAATTCAGAGGTAATTATAAAAATTGTAATCAAAATTTTGTCAGTGCTTATCAAAGTTCATCAATGTTCACCAATATTTTAAATTTTGGGGAAATTTTTCTTCCCTAAACCACCACATTTCATTTTGTCCAATTGTTTTCATGTTACTGGATCGGTGAAAAGAAGAAAAACAACAACTGCAAAAAAATCTATAACTCTGGAAAGCTCTTTGGTTTTTTTAGTGGCGGCAGGACGTTGGAGGGCACACCCAGAGATGCTCAGTGGTTACTCTTGGCTCTACACTCGAGATTACTCCTTGTGGTGCTCGGGGAGCCTTATTGGAGGCCAAACATTGAACTTGGGTCTTCTGCATACAGACAAGTACCTTCCACACTACTATCTCTCCAGCCCTTGGAAAAAAAATTGAATGAAAGTTGCATATCAAATTGTCTTCACTAGTTTATTTTAAGTGCATATTTGTCTCATGTATAACGGCATAACACTCTTGTTTGGTAATGGAGCACAGAAAGGCGTATTGAGTCTGACCTGAGATGGATATATTGGATCTCATAGAAATGCAAGAAAAAAATATAGTTTTAGTGCTTTCACATTCTGAGGATAATATCATGAATTATAGCATTCTCTTATAAGTATAGAGAATCAATTGATAAGCATTTAGAAAATTGATAATTATTAAAACAATGCTTTACTGAAACTGTATAGAATAACTTAAAAAATCAATCTAAAGATATAAATATGAAGTTATATACATACATTTATATCCATCATTTTCATAATCTATATCCAATTTATAAATTTTTACATTTCCACTTCAACATCTGTTGGTATTTTGAACCCAAATTGCATCACATACTCCCCCTGCCCAGAGACTTCTACTTGCAAATAAAAGAGCAACCTTATATTTCTATTCACATTTCCTACCTCTGGCTTTTAAAAGGTCTGCATTCAAACCAAACTGAATGCTGTTTCCCCCTTACTCTGATTCATGATTTCCCAACTTAGGTTATTCTCTTCTCAATGTCAATTCAAACATTCTCTCTCTTTTGCTGTTTCACTCTTATGTTTTCCCTGTTTGTTGGCGTGGTTTTCATCATTCGAACTCCAAACTATTCTTTCTCTTAACTTTGTTTGGGTCAGAGGCAATATCCTCAAGCAATGGTCCCGGGTCACTTCCAGAAAATGTCCTACAATAAGATGCTGCTGTGGCTAGGTTGTGCTGAGAGCCTAGTTACCAGGGTGACAGCCAGTAGTACCCACTGGTCTCCAGAGGTACGCCAACAAGTATTCAGAAGGGCCTTCAGTGCCAGAGATTGAGCTTTGGGCCAGGCCAGAGTTGATCTTTTGCACTATCTTCAGGCCCATAAAAGTCCATAGTTCTTTAATTCTTTCTCACTATACTTCTTAAATTTTTATTAGAGTAAATAATTATTCTACCATTAATAATTTCACTAAGTGTCACACTTCATTGGGTTATGTCGTCCATAATTGATTCTAAGACGGAGATATGCAGATAAAAGCAGTTCAATAAACATCAATTTTACTTAATCTTTTGAGAATACCTGAAAATTATGTATTTTCCTAGTTTTCCTAGACTGTGCGCAGTTGCTCCATGTTAGGTGCATGCATATTTGTTCCTGAATCTTTTGCTTTTCATTATAAACATCATCACCGCAGAATTCAGTGTCAGATTCGTTGAATGTCTAGAAGGACAAGGCAGGCCCTGTCTGGTAGGTGTGTATGCAGTCAGCACAGATTGAAAGCAGATGATTTTCTCTTCAGGATTTCATTGGCAATGAAGGGCACGGTTTGGCAGTATTGATGATTTAAATGCATCTGAGTTACGAGATGAGGCTATGGCAGCTACCCTCCATATAGATCAAGTTTAGACAGGAAACCCCATGATTTTATACAGAGATTGATTGCAGTTTTGGTGTGGTTTGATTCATTCCAAAATGTGTCTAACACGTCTCCATAAAGCAAATCCCCACCTCCTTGGACTTATGAACACTAAGCAAGACATTGATCTTGTGTTTTACGTGAAGCTGAAGACTCCCAAGTGCTGCTAGAAGATTTAGCCTACTCCTCCCCCCAGCCCCCCTGCCTGCTGCCTTTCACAGTCAATCAGATCATTGGTAAAATGAGAGGAGGCCTAAGAATGCAGTGTAACTTGGACTCTGCAATGCCACCCCAATTCTTTTGGGGACCTCCAGGACTGCATCAGCATGCTCTGAGAATCAAATTGGGTCAGCTTTGCTTAACTAAAAGCTATTCTGTTCCCTCCACAACTTAGCTAGATAATAAGAAAAGCATAGATATACAAAAATAAATTAAGCTAAACAGACATGGGAAAGGATACTTATTTAACACCAGTGAGAACTGAAAATAGGAGGCAAGGGATTTTCCTTGTTCTGTCTCAGCTGGAAATATACAGATTGAGTGACATAACTTTTCACTGCGCTGGACTTTTCCCAAAAAATGACCATGAGCACACCGGGGTCTACTGATTTTGAGACTGTATATACATTTTAGCATGCACACAAATTTATAGGTATGGAATTCACAATGATGAGAATGAATTGTTCTAAGGAAAATTCAATGACAAGGCAACCAAAGATTACATAACATTTTGTTAATTCCATAATAAGGTTGAAATTATGTTTAAGTGCCTCATCATTCTACTACATACATTTTGTTAATTCCATGATAAGGTTGAAATTAGGTTTAAATGCCTCATCATTCTGCTACATTATATTCGAACAATGAAAACTGTTTATAATCTTCGCATATATTTACTACTACAAACTTCTAATTACATAGCTTTCTCTGTGGAATGTTCTCCTTTATTTCTGTATCTACTTCTTATTCAATCTTTACAACTCAAATCAGCATCATCCTTTTAAGGAAGTCAGTCTTGATGCCGACCATCCTGCTAAACAAGCATTCCTCTATCTTGCCATTTGGTATTTAATATATCACCTATCACTTCAATATTAAAAACTTCCTCATCTATTTACCTATTTTATAGCCATAAAATCTAGCACAAATTATTGTCCATAAAACTGTCAACTATTGAGTTAAATTGAATTGAATCAGAAAAGATTTAGAAAAAAATGATAAAAGATAAAAATTTACCTTGGCTATGCAAAAAGATTTTAAAAATCCAGTACTGAATTTTATTGCTTAAATGAAATATAGCAAGTTTTAAAATACATTTGATTTAAAAAAGGAAAGACTTTTTGTGCTCAAGTATTGAGGGAGGGTGAATGATTTAAAACTCATATAATACTAACAGGATGATTCAGCAGCATAAAGCAATTATGTAGAAAGCTAACATTATGTTGGAGTATATTAATAGGAGTATGACAAGCTTATCATCAGTGGTAATCTTTCTTCCATATTTGGCAATAATCAAGTCTTTCCTGATTGTAAAGAAATTGGAACTCATTCAAGGATCAACAAAAATGTAAAATATAAAATTATTAGGAAAGATTAAAGGGACTTCAGGATTCTAAGGAGGTCAGAGAATAGCCTGGAGGATCATGAATTATAACTTATCATCAACCCCAACCCACTACTTGGCAGTAGTTTCAATAAGTATTTTTTATTATTTCAAATATTAATAATTCACAATTCAAATTAATATTCAGCAAAGATAGATCTGTGTTCCTGTATGGACTAGTAGTCAAAACTGGATAAAGTAAATCTATCAAAATTCTAAAAGCTGATTAAAAGTTCTTTAAAGGAGAATCTGATGGAAACAAGTGCCTAGACACTAGATACACTTCAGCAAAAGGTTAATTAGAATAATTTAAGTGACAAACTACTTTAAATGGCTTCACTAAGTCCAACCTAGAGAAGGCTTGGTTCATAGCCTATTATCCTTTAAATGATTCTAGCAGAATTTCATTATTTACTCATGTTTTATTTTTTTAATCTAGAATTCAGTGGTATTAGTTCCACTTAATCTGTTTATCCTGTGTTCATCGTGCCTATTTTCATTTCCCACTTTCATGCTTATGTATATTTTCCACAGATAAAGCACAATGTTTTCTCTCTTTATTTCATCCTTCTTATTCTAATGTTATGATAGATGCTGCCGAGGTGTAGGGAGAAAAAAAGAAGAAAATTCTTGGCATAAAGAGCTAACTACATTTCTTGCACAAATAATAACAATAATAGTTATTTTGTCAAGCATTTTGTTAAGAATTTAAATGCCACAAATCTCAATTGCTGCAAAAGTGTTTGGAATTTTATATTTCTAACCAACAGTTGTTGAGAGATATCTTGTCCCCAGAAAAGTACTTTCCTGATGCAAACATTCCCTTCACTCAAGGGCAACTATAGAGAGGGACTCGGCCTAGACTATGTGAGATGCACCAGTGTGAAAATAGAAAAGAATACTCACCTTAGTTAAGCTTGTGTATTACAGAACTGGAAGGATCAATATTAACATGGAAAATGGGAAAAATGTTTATGCTGAAGATGATCTGCAGCAGCCTAATATGGATGGTATTTCATGGCTAGAAAATAAAATAAAAGAGAGTTCGTTCAAAAGGACCGATGAGATCAGAAGTCAGTGAAAAAAACAGAACGGGAGAAAGACAGGAAGATGATACAGGAGCTCTGTGACAGACTAAGGGAACTGGCATTTATTATGGGCTGGAGTGATAGTGGAGTGAGTGGGGCGTTCGTCTTGCACTCAGCCGACCCGGGTTCAATTCCTCCATCCCTCTCGGAGAGTCCAGCAAGCAACTGAGAGTACCTGCAAGCTATCCATGGTGTATTTGATATGCCAAAAACAATAACAAGTCTCACAATGGAGACGTTACTGGTGCCCACTCAAGCAAATTGATGAGCAACAGGATGACAGTGACAGTGTCAGTGAGTTAAGAGTTTGATCGAGGATTTTGGAAAGAATTTGAATGTAAAATTGGAATGATCTGTTAAATTTATACCCATTTTTTCCCAGGACAGATAATAGGGAGACAGAAGAGAAACTAAATGTTTGCAGCAGCCCAGGTAAAACTGTGGGAGCATTTACCAGTAATTGTAAAGTTGATGAAAAGTAGCTGGACTCTGGTTACATCTAAGATGGAATCAAAAGAGTTTACTAATCTAAAATTTATGATGTGGACTTAAGCAGTTCATTTCTTTTTTGCTTTGTTCTT
Organism: Sorex araneus; assembly: GCF_027595985.1. Lineage (NCBI taxonomy): Eukaryota > Metazoa > Chordata > Mammalia > Eulipotyphla > Soricidae > Sorex > Sorex araneus. The sequence continues at coordinate 32,712,946 of NC_073311.1, forward strand.
TGGTTTTGGTTTCCAGGCCACACCTGGGGTTGCTCATGGCTTCTGCTGGCTCTGCTTTCCAGAATCACTAAGGTGGTGCGAGGGATGGGGCCCTAACCACTATACTATCATTCTGGCCCATTATTTAATTTCTTAACTATTTTTTCTTAAAAATATGATATAATGGATAAGATGCTTATTCAATTGAGCAGCTTAGGAGAAGTAAATGAAAAAGAAAAAATAATTTACAAAGTGCCTAGAACATAATATATGTTCAATAAACACTATATTCTCCTTCTTTCTGGCCCATTATTTAATTTCTTAACTATTTTTTCTTAAAAATATGATATAATGGATAAGATGCTTATTCAATTGAGCAGCTTAGGAGAAGTAAATGAAAAAGAAAAAATAATTTACAAAGTGCCTAGAACATAATATATGTTAAATAAACACTATATTCTCCTTGTTCTCTTTGTCTTCCACTTTCATCAATGTAGTTTGACTTTTTTCATTTGGTCTTTGAAAACATAATTTAAGTTAATGAGACTTACCTTAAGATCACTATGATTTATAAATGGAGACTTGCAAAGCTGTTATTTTTAGTTATTATTTGAGACAGTATCAAAGCCTGATGAAAATATCACTGGACTGAACTCTATCAAGGGTAGAGCACTACCTCTCACATATTGATATTTGAACCCTTGCATACACCCCATCAGTCTTACAAAAAGCAACATTTACCCTCAGCAAAATTTTTGGTGAATTTTTAAAATGTGCTTTCCAAATTTTATATTTTAAAGGTTTCTTTTTAAGAAACATATGCTATCCCAGCTGTCTACATTTAATAAAGCAACAACTGACATAAGGAAGAAGAAATAGGATATAACATTTGAAGGTTCTTCATAGACACTGGAGACCGAATAATATGGATGAAGTTAAGTCAGGTTCTCATGTAAGCTAAGGGATTGTGAAAAGTAAGATTCCAATATATGTAAAATCCCAGAGTTTCAAAAGCAAAACTGTTTATAACATACATTATAATACACCAGAAAAATCAGGTTAATAAAAAGATGATACCTAACTTTCAGTGTATATAGCATATATTTATCTACACACATTTTGTGATATAAGATAAATTAGACGTTTTATAGATACTATTATCCTTGTTGCTCACGACACTTGGTTTTTTGGACTCGTTCAATGGAAACATGAAGAATTTGAGAACATGTTTAAAGAAAGTAGTTCAAGTAATATATCACAAAATACAGACATTTTAAAATGAACCCATGAAGGGTTTGATAGAGTGAACAAGAATCTTAACGAGGTCAGAGAAAAATGGGAAGTGGGCGAAGGGTGTTCTCCTTCTTGAAGTTGTGTGTGTGTGTGTGTGTGTGTGTGCGTGTGTGCATGCACAATGTGTGCATTGTGTATTAGAAATACAAACGGTATCAAACATACATGAAATTTGCTTCAAAAATGGTTAAACAACAGCTATAGGATAGATAAAATTTCTCAAAGACAAAACTAAGACATTGCTCTACTCTAGCAAAATATTGTCCCTATTTCCTAAAACATCGGTCTATGAGTACATAGTTAAACAATAAGGATGTTGACTGTTTAAAACATAAAATCTTGCTTATCGGTTCCAAGGGATAGCAAAGCACAGGGTGTGTGCACAAACTGAAGAAACTCTGATGAAATTAATGGCCAATAGGGTAAAGGTCAGGATGGTGAAGCAGCGACTGTGGTGTAAGTTCTCAGGGTAGAGGGGACTATGGCAGGGTGTAGGAATGGGAAGGAAGGCTTTAATAAAGTTGAATGATGAAGGTGGATGGAAATAGGAGACGGAGAGTTGACGGGAGGCTGGTTGGGAGTTGAAACTTCTATTCTGACCCCACGTCCCTAAGAAAATGTAGAGCTTCAAAGAAAGCCAATGCCTAAGAGAAGCACCAGGTTCGAGGAAGACAGGATATCCCGGTTGTGGAAAGATGAAGACACATAGAAAATAGATTCCCAAGGTAGGTGACCCTGAACGTTTGTTATGTGTCTCTAATGTCTTCAAATGGGGCTTTGCTCTGAGATGGGGCTCCTGCACCTGGGGTTTAAGGTTCCATGATTCTCACTTTTAAAATTCTATTCAATTTAATTTTTGGCTTTGTGGGTTTTAAAAAAATATATTGAATCATTGAGATAGAACCCTTACAAAGCTGTACATGATTAGTTTTTAGTCATACAGTGTCCCAACACCCTCCCCTCCACCAGTGTGCATTTTCCAGTACGGTGTCCCCAGTTTCCCTGCCATCACCCTCCCACTTCCTCCCCCATCCTTCCTCTACCTCTATAGCATACCTCTTCTCTCTCTCACTCTCTCTCTCTCTCTTTCTCTCTCTCTCTCTCTCACTCACTCGCTCGTTTGCTTTGTGGTTTGCAATATGGATACTGAAAGGTTATCAGGAATATCCCTTTACCTACTTTTAGCACTCAGTTCTTGTCTTGGATTTGTGTCTTATAAATGAAACACACACAGGCATGCACATGCACACACACACACACACACACACACACACACATACACACACACATGAATTCACTGCGATTCACCTGTTGTCTAAAATCTGCCAGTTCCTCTTGTCCCCTATTTCCCAGGAACTTCAGCTACCCTCATGGAGTCTAGGCATGGCCCTGGGGATAAAAACTGGGCTTCAGAATCCTAGCCCCTACAGAGAATTGCAGTGATGGCAGGTGGGGGAATGGGGTTTCTGCTAATGGTCCATACTCACTCTGGATTGAACAAGCATGCCATTTATTTCTAAATACATTTAAAAAATAAAATGTACTATGTCTTATTTTAATAGAAAAACCCGTTCTCCCTGCCCTTTATACAGTAGTCCCTGAATTTCTCACTGAGTACCACAAAAAAATGTTGTCAACCACCCCTGAGATTACTGAAGGAAACAGGCTGAAATTTATGAGGATGAAAATGGCTAGAAGAGGGATCAGAGAAAAAGAACATCAATGAGACTTTAGGGAAGAAGGGATTGATAGGTCACAGTAACAGGGAAGATAGATTTTACATTCTGAGCAGTGGCCAAGGATAACATTGCGGGAGACATGGAAATTGCCTTGTCAAAGATCCAAGTGGAACTCTGGCAAAAGTTTCAGAGTGAGTGTGCTGAATTCCAATGCTTAACTTTACGGCTGATGGCCTCTGCCACTGGGCAACAAACAGAAGGCAGAGAGCTTCTTATAAGTTGGTTCAATAAATCTTCTCCCAGGGGCAATTTAGTTAGAGAAGACTCACTTCAAAATTGAAACAGCTGCTCTTGTGGAATCTAACAGTAAGCCCATGTTACGTGTGGGTGGGTAGAGAGTGAGGAAGGAAAATGGGGACAGTATTGGGGACTCATAAAAAGGGATAATCAATGCCTATTGAACATACAAAAAGAAAAAATAAAAGACTTTGAGTACTCGCTTTTTCATCAACAATTTTTTAACCCTAGTTGCAGACCTTCATTTCTTTGGGGCTGATCTCTAATGGGAGTATGATTACAATACAAAAAGTCAGTTTTCTGACTGCCCAGGGATGTAAATGTGAAATTGCCTTTCAAGTAGCTAGATGAATATTAACTAGCACTTTAATTCTGTTCTGTTTTGTTCTATTTTGTTGTTTCAAGAATACAGGATACCTCAAATGATTATGTATTGCTTGTAGGAAAGAGTCCTGGAGTCATTACTTAACTATGGTCAGTCCCACATCTCTTTGAAGTCTAAATTTTAGGGTAACACAACGATAAACTTAAAGCAAAAGATGAAACTCCAGAGCAAAGGAAATCTAAGTGTTTCCCCAGACAGGGGAGTGGAGGGAGATAGGCCACACCTGGCTGTCTTTGGGGCTTACTCCTGGCTCTGAGCTCAGGGATTACTCCTGGTGGCAATCTGGCAACTATGAGCAGTGCCAGAGAGGGAACAAGTCTCCCAGGTGCAAGGCAGGCTCCCTACCCATTGTACTATCTCTCCAGATTCCTAATTTTCAATTTCCAAATATTTAATGCACATGGAAGAAGAAAAATGATGAGAATAATGTGGGCAAAGAAAGACAATATATTATCTTCCTAAAAATCTAAATATTTTCATTTTTATCATTCATATTCATCTAAGTATTCCCTTTTCTATACATTTTTGGTATTTTTAATTATATTATGGGGGAGGGCTCTGGAAATATGGCTAATCTACACATGAATATGTAAACATGTAAACCTTACATGTTTAAGAGTCTGAGTTCCATCCCAGGCCCACAAAATTGTTACGTATAGAAAGAAATCATAGAAAGTCTAAAGTAAGTGGGATTAGCTTTGTTTAAACTCTTTTCTTCATTTTATCAGTGGAATACCTCCAAAGGAGCTTTTCGACACAGTGTGAAAAGAATAATTATTATCAAAGAGATCATTGTATCACTGTATCACTGTCATCCCATGCTCATGGATTTGCTCGAGTGGGCACCAGTAATGTCTCCATTGTGAGACTTGTTGTTACTGTTTTTGGCATATCGAATACACCATGTGTAGCTTGCCAGCTCTGCTGTGCGGGCGAAATACTCTCAGTAACTTGCTGGGCTTTCAGTAGCTTGAGAGGAGCGGAGGACTCGAATCCAGGTTCGCTGCATGCAAGGCAAATGTCCTACCCACTGTGCACCTGGGTCAAAATTTTTGAAAAAGTGACATTTTCCTGCATACCTGCTATACAATTGTCTTCACTGGTTGAAATCTTGAAGAATTTAATTCTAGTTGAATAATCTATCTACTACTGAATTATTATAAGTCTACTCCACTGAACGGCTCCCTCTAGCTCTGACACTTTCTCTGTGCTTGGGTTTCTTTCTCAGAGAGATAGGTCAGTGGGGAGGGCGCTGGCCTCGTGTCCTGACACCCTCTTGGATTCGCCCGAGCCAGGAGTCAGCCCTGAGCAATGCCAGCTGCGGGTCTGAAACACAATTAAAAACAAATTGCACATCAAAGAGATAGATAAAAATTTTAAATAATGTCAAAAAAAAACAAAAAAGCAAAAGAAAAATATTAAATAATGTCAGCGTTTTAGAAAAGAAACTACAAGCAGTCCCAAACTCAAAATTAAGTAACATGCCAGTCACCTCCAAGATAAACCAAAATTTCTGCTTACTCAAACCAGTGTTTTAAAAGTACCTGTTCTCAATTGAGTTTAAGGGTTTTTTTTTTTAAAGAGAAACGATTGCTCTCTCACATTTTGTGAAATTTTAGAGATATAATTTATCATAGCATAATGTGCCCAAACTGCTCGTCCTCCCCCTGCCTCCTCCCCGTGGTTACGAAGCTAGATTAGGGTGTACACATTTCCTGCAGGCATTAGCTCATCCGTTAGGAGAATGGTGACCGCATCGCTTCTTTGAAACCATCGCCACCTAGCGGAAATCACGTATCAAAGCAATATCTGCAATGCACCACATTTGCTGTGTAATGCCTAAGAATATCTAAGAAGAAAAACGTGAAATATTCCCATCTGCCAGTATAGGAGGTGGACCACCTAAGAGACACATACTAACTAGTAAGTTAGTGGTCTTAGAATGTATCTGTACTCAGTTTCATTTTTTCCTAAGTAACATTAGAACTGCCTTTTGGATTTTGTAAATGCTTTAGAACTTCTATCATCCCCCTTCACACTGAGAAATATTTTCGGAATACTAACACCCTCAAATTGGATTCCATGGCTAAAATTACATTTTGGAAAAATTATTCCACTTAAAAAATTTTAATTATTAGCCTGAAAATGATGAAGAGTTTGACATGCAAAATTATTTCCATGTAACTTATATTATATTGACTTACAAATATACAGAATATCTCTCTATAAAATCATGTTTCTTGAATTTTAACAAGATCCCTCAAATAAGAGTAAATGGAATTGAAGAAAACTTAGTTGACTGACAAGTAAAATGAGATTTAAAAAAATTCCATTTATGATGTTTCTGATAAATGTCTTAGGGAATCACTACTTTTTATGGGACAAATAACATAAAACATGGTTTATCTTTACATGCCATGGTACTTGAAAGAAAACAATTATCTCAAAAGTTTAAATTGATAATTTTTTATCTGTAAGAAATGTCACTTTTTTAAAAATTTATTTTAGGGAGGCCACATCAGGCCATACCACACTTAGGGGTTACTCCTGCTCTGCACCCAAGGATCACCTCTAGAGGTGCTAAGGGGAACCGCATGGGATGCCAGGGATTGAACATGGCTCTGCCATGTTCAAAGCAAGCACCTTACCCATTGTAGTACCATTTTAGTCCACTATAATTAAAAGAAACATATATATATATATATATATATATATATATATATATATATATTGCTTTTTGAGTCATACCCAGCGAGGCACAGGGGTTACTCCGGACTCATGCACTCAGGAATTACTCCTGCTCGGGGAACTATATGGGATGCTTGGAATCGAACCTGGGTCGGCCACATGCAAGGCATGCCCTACCCGCTCTGCTATGACTCCAGCCCCCAAAAATATATATTTAATTTTTAAAAACTAGAAACTTTCTTTCTGCAGACAACAAACGTTGGTAATCAGATGTCTTTGGGTTTAAATGTTTTCATGTATCGAGAATTATGGAATAGAAAGGAGTATAAATTTAAAGAAAAACTATTCTGAGATGTTTCATTAACTTGAATTTTATCTGGGAGGGATGACCAATGCTCAGACCTGATTCCTGCCTGGCTCTATCTTCAGGGCTTACTTCTGGCTCTGAACTCAGGAATCTCATCTTAACCACTATATTTTCTCTTTGGTCCCTCACCTACCTTTTTAGATCACTTGTCTTACTTGTTTGGTGACAGCTTAACCGCTCATCAATCTTTCTCACTAAATAGAATTCTCTTGAGACTAGATACTATGTTTCACCTACAATCAGTCCCAGGGTGCCTTTGGGTTAGTCTCTTTTCTGATTTATTGCTATTCTAAGTAGAAGTAGTTAAATATTTTAAAGTATATCATCTAGCTGTATCTTTAGCACTTAGACTAATGGCTGACTAATGGGAGTGGAGGCCAGCAATAATGAGCACTCTAGATGCTGAACACTCCCCATTCTGAAAGGTCCTTGTTCTTATGAACTTTCACATAATTCTTTGTGTCTCTGTCTTAAGTAATATTGACCAATTAGCTTTCTGCCTTTAGTAACCATCAGTATCAGCTCATTTGAATCCTCATCAAATATTAACCCATTCTATTCCTAACTAGTTCTCATTCCCCTTACATCTTTATGAAATGGAATAAAATAATCAAAATTAACAAATATACTTATTGCTCAGTTTCTTGTCTCCTGATAAATGCAGAATAATTGATTTCTAAGGAAAAAAAAAAACCCTACCCTTAATCTAAAGGAGTTACGAGATTCACAGTGAGGGATGTTTAAGTTAGAGTTAACATAAAAACTCCATGGACCAGTAGGCTACTTTGAAGAAAGTAGAGTTTTAAGACACAGTGACATTTACACTTCCTGTCTGTCTTTTGTCCAGACTCATGACTGTCAAAGAAACTTTAATGCTACATATGGCATTATTCCCAATTGAGTTCAATTTACATATTATATTTAATTTTTTCCACACTCTAACTTCTGATCCTTTCCTAATGGTGACCCTTTTTCAGCTTGTTGTATTTTGTTACATCTATATGCTCTCAACTAACATTAATAGTTGATATTGATATTGACTGCTTTTAATTTTATAGCATAAATATAGTTCTGAACATTGGTTGCCACGTGGCAGCTCTGAAACACTTTGACCAGTAGTTAGCACTTTTCCATTTCCACTCCCTTCCATTAGGGATAGCTGATTCCCAATTTAGAGCATTAAGAACTCTGCAATCAGAAAGTTTTATACTTTTACCTCAGAAGAAAGGGGAAGCAGTCCAGAAAATTGTTCTAATGATGTGAATATTTTAGCATTGTTTTTCACTCTGCTACTTTTTCTCTCTAAAGCTTCTCATCCCATAAATAATTTATCCCAGAATTTTTGGACATCAATTACTGAGACTCAGCATTTTCCCAGGACATTATTGCAATATGCAGCATGACTGCAGGTTTGACTTTGAATATAGAATCAAAGTTATATCCTTGAATAATATCAACTGATACTAAAATTTCTCTACATTCCCCTCCATTTTGATGAAAGAGAGTTGTATGTTTTTCAGCTTCTGTCACCAATTAGCTGTTCAATTTTGGGTAAATAATTAATAACTTATTTTGGTGGGGGGGGGGACAGCGGAGCACAACCAGTGGTACTCAAAGCTTACTCCAAGCTCTAAACTCAGGGATCATTCTTGATGGAGTCCTGGGGACCATGGACAGTGCTGGAGATTAAACCCAAGTCAGCCATGTGCAAGAAAATGAACTTCCTTCTTAAAAGAATAAAGTGTTCTACTTAAGGACATTTCTATGACACAACAGAGTTTGGGTACAAGAGATGTGGATGGATGCTTGAACTTCAAGAGCTCCTAGTTTGCTCACCCATCTTTGTGCTTTCCTACTAAAAGTAATTTTTAGTGAACTGGAGAAATTGTACAGTAAGGCACTTGCCTTGCATACAGCTGAATCAGGTTTGAACCCCTCAGCAGTGTATATGGTCCCCTGTGCCCTGCCAGGAATGATCTTTGAGCCATAGACAGGAGCAAATCCTAACATGACCAGGTATAGTCCCAACACAAAACAAAAATCAGGTGATTTTAGTTATAAACATCATACGTGACTAGGGTTCTCTGTTAGCATTTCTTGTCATAATTCATTTCCTATTTAGTTTTAGTTATTTTTGTCCAGGCCTGGAGTGGAGCACAGCGGGTAGGGCGTTTGCCTTGCATGCGGCCAACACAGGTTCTATTCCTCCGACCTTCTCAGAGAGCCCGGCAAGCTACTGAGAGTATCCCACCTGCACAGCAGAACCTGGCAAGCTACCCGTGGCATATTCGATATGCCAAAAACAGTAACAAGTCTCACAATGGATACTTTACTGGTGCCCGCTCCAGCAAATTGATGAACAATGGGACAACTACAGTGCTGTCTTTGTCCACAGTATTAAAAATGCTTATTGAGAGTTTCTATGAGCAAGGTTTTGAATTGAGAATAGAAAATCAGTTCTAGGCTTTTAGGTTTACTAGGCTGAAGAAAACCACAGATAACTATTTATTGTTTTCAGAGATAATGAAATTATCACCACAGGGCTCTTATGCAAATAAAGTGAAGAGTATCTATTCTTCCTAAATGTGCTCTTCCTGCAATGAATGAGTGCGTTCCTAGAAAAGCTGTAAACCAGAACACAGCCTCTCCAAATGCAGAGCCCCTACATCCTTAGCACCACACTCCCAGTAGATGGGTTTAAGCAACTAAAGAGACACAGGAATAAGACAACATTAAACCTTTGAATCATCCTCTGGATGCCAGACCCACGATTACATGTTGATGTGGTCTCTTTCTCTAACATGTTGCGCTCTAGCTACTGACGACAATAATTAACAGATCAAATTATGTTCAAGTTCCAGGTGATTGACTTCCATTAGTCCCATATTTAAAATTAAGTTTATAGGGACCAAGAGATAATGCAGAGCTTGTGGTACTGGTACCACATGGTTCTTTGAACCACCAGCCTGGTTGGCTGAAAGTCACCTGTGGAGTCCAGGGACCACTGCTAGGAAAATCCCCATCCCCAAAATATAACCCCTAAGTTTCTGTATACATCTTATCTGTATATTTTAGGATTAAGATCACTGTCACTATCACTGTCATCCCGTTGCTCATCGATTTGTTACAGCGGGCACCAGTAACGTCTCTCATTGAGAGACTTATTGTAACTGTTTTTGGCATATCCAATATGCACGGGTAGCTTGCCAGGTTCTGCCACTCGGGCTCAATACTTTCAGTATTGAGCTTGCCGGGCTCTCAGAGAGGAGCAGAGGAATCGCACTCGGGTCGGGCGCATGAAAGGCGAATGCCCAACCACTGTGCTCCAGTCCAGGATTAAGATATTAACCAAATTTAATTGGAAATTTCAGTTTTTATCACATAAAATAAACCCATTTTGAATTGTTCATTCAGCATTCGAAGGAAAACAAGTAACCTATCAGAGTAACTGCTAATATGAATTAGTGGTATTGATAACAAAATGAATTAAAGTTTATCTATTGCAATAAAGCCTTCCTATAAATGTCTATTAGAGTATGAAAAGAATAATCTGGAGCTAGGGTGACAGTAGAGAGGATGGGGAGCCTGCCTAGTATGTGGATGAACTGGCTTTGATCTTTGGCATCCTGTAATGTCCCCTGAGCCTAACAGAAGTGATTCATGAGTACAGAACAAGGAGTAAGCCCTGTGTACTGCTGGGTGCCTCTTAGCCCCAAACAGAATAGTCTATAGGGGCTGGAGTGGTAAGCTTAATCTTGTCAGCTTGATCCCTAGCACCATATATGATCATCCAAGCCCAGATAGAAATAGTCCTGAGGGGCTGGAGCAATAGCACAGCGGGTAAGGCGTTTGCCTTGCACGCGGCCAACCCGGGTTCAATTCCCAGCATCCCATATGGTCCCCCAGCACCGCCAGAAGTGATTCCTGAGTGCAGAGCCAGGAGTAACCCCTGTGCAGAGCCAGGTGTGACCTAAAAAGCAAAAAAAAAAAAAAAAAAAAAAAAGAAATAGTCCTGAGCACAGAATCAGGAGTAAGCCCTGAGCTTACTTAGTACCATATGGCCCCAAAACAAAATAAATAAATAAAATAGAATAGTCTATGAAAACCAAAGAACTCTTATTTGTCTTATCATCATTTTTTTCTTTACAAATTTTGATAGCTTGTTATTTATATTTGGCTTCATATGTTAAATATTTAATTTTAATTAAATATGAACCCCTAATTATTAAATATTGAGGCATTTGACAATGCATTGTAGCAAATATTATCACTGTATCACTGTTGTCCCATTGCACATTGATTTGCTCGAGTGAGAGTCACTAACGTCTCCATTCGTCCCTGTCGCATTCAGGGTCAGGGGAATGAGGCCCATTATTGTTACTGTTTTGGGCATATCAAAAACACCATGGGTAGCTTGCCAGGCTCTGCCTTGTGAGATTATGCATTGCTCTCTTCCGGGAGCTTTGTTTTATAGTCTCTGGATCTTGATCACTGATTAGATTACATGAACGTCGGGGGGGCAGTTTGTGTGTGTGACTGTCAAGCTACTAGAAATCGGGGAGCCTGGGTGAAGGAGGCCCAGTTCCCCATCTGAGCAGGCTTAGAGATCTCAGCCATGGGTCCCACATACCTGGGTTCCTCTGTTGGTTCCTTCATGGGTGTGGCTCAGCCGAGCCCATGGAGAGAGGCCTTGAGCATGACTGTGGCTGGGTTCTGGAGGTTTTCTGCTGCCTGGACTCTGCTTGGGGTAGGGAGGGAAACTCATGGTCATGGAAGACCATGGTTACTGGTTTGCTTTGAAAGGTTTTAGTTTGCCACTAGGGGGCTCATGTACATTAGTAGTTGCAAAGCATACACTGCACAACACAGAAAATGAGACGAAAGCTAATTTTATTAACTTTTTGTGTTAATGTGTACTTGGATGGACTGGAGCAATAGAACAGCAGGTAGGGCATTTGCCTTGCACGCGGCCGACCCAGGTTCGATTCCCCTGTCCCTCTCAGAAAGCCCTGCAAGCTACCAAGAGTATCTCGGCTGCACGGCAGAGCCTGGCAAGCTACCCATGGCATACTCGATATGCCAAAAACAGTAACAACAAGTCTCACAATGGAGACGTTACTGGTGTCTGCTCCACCAAATCGATGAACAACGGAGCAACAGTGCTACAGTGCAGTTCTTGGATGACATGGGTTTATTGCATTTATTTAGTGCGGGCTACATCAAAAGCACTTTTGTTTTGTTTTGTCTTTTGCTTTTTGGGTCACACCTGGTGATGCACAGGGCTTACTCCTGGCTTTACACTCAAAATTAATCTTGGCGGTGCTCGAGGATGCTGGGAATCAAACCTGGGTCGGCCGCGTGCAAGGTAAATGCACTACCCGCTATACTATTGCTCCAGCCCCATAAAAGGCACTTTTAAAGAAGATGGAATATATTAACTACTGCCATTTTTCAGGATTGGGGGGTTGCCCCATAAGGACTGTCCTGCTGGGACCACTCTTTGGGAGGAGTGCAGGCATGAGAGTTTAGGGCTCTGGCCCTAGCGTGTTTACTGGGGACGAGATGAGTCACGCTCCAACATTCCCACGCCGTAGCAGCATTGAACCTGGCATCTCCACATGCAAGCCAATCTCCCTGGCCGCTAACCGTTCTTTTATTTTTAAGAACAATTTTAAATGTACACTTCTTTGAAAAACTTTCTCTGTGTGGGGCAGGGGTGGACATAGAGGTACCTAGTCTTGTGTTCTGTCATTTATATTATAATCTTTCTGCTCAAAGAAAAGCCACCATCAATAGAATAAAAAGCAATGCAACCTATAGCAAAATGACCATCTTTCACTTGGTAGTGCTACCTATTGGCTAATATGTGAAATATCTAATAGTGATTTTTGTCATAAATGGTAAACTCAAAAGTCAAAGTCATAGATTATAAATAAAGTTGTCATGCTAAAAATCAAAATACATTCTGGACTTCTTAAAACTCAGGTTATTGAAGGATGTTGTGTTCCTAGTTACAAAATTCAAAAAAAGACAATGGAAAAATACGGTGGATCCACAACTTTGGATTAAAAATAAAGAACTTGGACCTTGCAATAATTCTTTTCCTGGGGCTAGAGTGATAGCATAGCGGGTAGGGCATTTGCCTTGAACACGGCCAACCCGGGTTCGATTCCCAGCATCCCATATGGTTCCCCAAGAACCACCAGGAGTAATTCCTGAGTGAATGAGCCAGTAGTAGCCCCCATACATCGCTGAGTGTGACCCAAAATGAAAAGAAAATTCTTTTCCTATGATCTTTTATTTGAAAATGGAACAAAATCATTAGTTTGCAATGGTCAGATGTTTAAATGTGATAATAAATGTTAAGAATTTTGTATATGGCCAAGTATTTCTGAATGTATTAAATTTCTATACATAATCATTTCACTCTAGGTGAAACAATTTTCAATCCTTAAGTGTCACATAAAATATAAACTGCCTTAAGCATTATGATGCATTTAAATTGTTTTGAAATGTTCCATCCTAATACCAACTGCTTATATGGAAAAAAAATAGTCCTGCTTTAAGTAGGTGAATTTTAGAACTAGCCATTAGGATATTGTTAACCATAAGAAGATACATTATTCATATGAAGGTGGAGTAAGAAAAAATGTCAGAAAGAACATTATAGAATTAATCTAGCTCAAGAAATGTAATTAGCTCTCATAGTCCATACAGTGATATGTGCAACTCAAAGTAATCTAATTGCGGTTGTCCATGGGAAAATATAGAGTAATAAATCATTTTGGCAACAACCTTAGAAAATTCACATTATTTTTCCAATCACCAAAGTCACTTTTAGACAACACTAAGTATGTCAAAGATTCAATCGTGCATATATCAAATATGCATTACAATTAGTAAACATTAATGTCACTTATGAAAGCTTCATTATCTGGGCATTAAGTCTTTCTAAATTCATTTAATCCATTAAATAAATAAAAACACAGATAAAAAAATGGAAAATCAAAAATTTTAGAAACATGCCAGATTCTCAAAATAGTAATAGAAGTTGTTTTTTTTTTGGGGGGGGGTCACACCCAGGGATGCACAGGGATTACTCCTGGATCTGCAATCAGAAATTACCCCTGGCGGTGCTCAGGGGACCATATGGGATGCTGGAACTTGAACCCAGGTTGGCCTCATGCAAGGCAAATGTCCTACCTGCTGTGCTATTGCCCTAGCCCCGTAATAGAAGTTTTAAAACCACAAACCACCATCATTTCATTCCATGAGGCATAGTAAATCTAATGTGTCAACAACAGAGCTTCTAAGTATTTTTTTAAATATGTGATTGCGTTGACAGGGCAATCATAGTGTAATGGTTTTAGTGTGTAATTTTAGTATCTACCACTACCATTGGTGATGTGACACTAACCATCCACCACCGTATTATGTCACTTGGAGTCAGTCACAGCTTCTCCTTCTCCTAGCCACTGTCTCCCCCTGTACCCCCATACTTGGTTATCTCAGTTCCTGTATCTAAGTCCATGGGGTTGTTTTTTATTGGATACTGTCAATTTCCTAGTTTTATAAGTTTTTGTAATGCATTTCCCTCTGAAATCCTATAAAGTTCACACCTGTCAGTGCACAGGGCGTATTCCTGGCTCTGCACTCAGGGATCACTCTAGCGGGGTTGGGTTTAGAAAGATGCAAGATGCAGGTCACCTAGCCCTAGTAGGCCAGGCGATCCAGTCTCTGGATTCAGAATTTTAAATAGTTTCTCCTATAGATATATGACCAAATCAAGGCATTCAACCGGCACAAGTACTATTTTATTTAGCTATTTACCCGATGCCAACACTTAATTTCCAGGACTGATTCATGTGTGTTTCAATGATATTAAGCATATCTCATATCAGCATCTCATTCCAAGAGAATACACAATTTTTCAGTTCTTGTTAATTAATCAAGGATAATCTCATGTCCACAAATTAAGCAGATTCTCAAATATAGTTTATGTTTAATGTTTTAATAAGATTTATGGTCTATAGTGCAATTATTCTTTGTGTGAAGATATTTTTTTTATAATGTCTGATCAGTAAGTAATGAAGCATGACAACTTATCTCGAGGAAACAAAGACCAAAAGTGAGGGGTTACCAATAAAGGTCTGTCAACACCAACCCAACCTTCTCTTCCATCATCTGATCAGAGTTTGGAGCTGTGTTCTGGTTATTAATGGCTAATCCTAACTTGCTGGGGAAAATGCTAACACTGAAACCACGACTGCATCTTTGTTTCTGTTTTAATATACAAAGAGTCAAGGGCAACATGATTCTGAAGCATTGCTATCAAGAGTAATTTTTGAAATGTAATTATTATTACATTATTGCAAACAATTTAAGGCAAACAATTAATTTGCATTGGCAGGCTGTTAAGTGACTTTGGTATGCTGATAATAGGCTTTGCATGTGGCCGACCCGAGTTCGATTCCCAGGATCCCATATGGTCCCCCAAGCACCACTAGGAGTGATTCCTGAGTACGTGGTATGCTGATAAACATTAAACTAAAAAAAAATTTTTATTCACTCCTTTTCTCCAAAACCACTGATAGAGTAATATTTGTAACATTCTCTTCTCTGACCCTGTAGAATGGGTATAGCTGCTAATGTTATTACAAGAAGACTAGTTATTCATCTCTTGTGTTTATTTTAATGGAATTTAATATGTTGTAATTATTTCTTCATATGCAGCTGCTCTAAAATATTTATGAAACCAAACTCAAAATTCAGAATTGATCTCCATATGCCAATTTCTTATGCCCTCTCTAGAAGGCTAATATTTCATAGAAGAAAAATTTCTTTTATGGCAGATAATAAAGACAATTTTTTTAAAAAGCTGCCACTAACTAGTACAAGGAAAATACCTGAATCTCTACATATGGAAACATCTGAAAATTCAGTAAAATTTATTGCCTTCTGGACACACTTATGATTTACAATATTTTTTTCTGACAATTGACAAATGACTCCATTCTTAAATTGCTGTGGTACCTTATTATTCATACATGAAGCTTGATATGCACTTAAAAAACAGTGAACTTACTCTGGAAAACTCTCACAGCAGTATACTTACCTCTAAAACTAGAGACTGCGTATACTCTCAGCCATGCTAACACTGATGCTGTTGAGTCAACAATGCTGTGTTGAACAAGTTGTGATGAAGTTACCTATGGAGTCCAAAAATTACGGTGCTCCAATTATGCCTCACAGGCATTTTTAGGGCCTTTCCATCTCATGCTTGTGAGTTGGGGAGGGACAAGTATCTGAAAGGATTGGTAGTGTGTGTGACACTGCAGTTCATCCCCAATTTATTTCCTCATTTCACATTAGTCTTCAAAGATTAGTGAAGACTGTCACAAAACCTGGCTAATAAATGAGTTCAGAGAATCACTGATCACTATTTTCTCCTGTCATTAATTTTTGTGTTTCAGAAGTTAGAAATTACACACACATGCACAGATTCTATGATTTCCGCTTACCTCTTCTCTCTTCTTGTTGGCTGTTTCTTCTGGATTCTCATTTCTCTGTTCTCATTTCCTCTTCCTAGTTCTCCGTTTTTACCTCTGTCCACAGTAATTCTCCCCACTTCGGTGTTAGGCTTTCTTATAATATATACATTCTTAGTGTTATAATTTCCTTTACAGACTTGCACTGGCAAATTTGTCTTTCTGTACTAAATGTTCTTTTCTATCAAGAACATGAGTAGAGATTTTACTTGTTTATTGTGTATCTTTATCTCTAATTCACACTAATTGGTCCTCAATGGGTCATTAAAAGTTTACTGAATATCAGTCTGTGAACTTGTTTATAGTCCTTAAGCACTGCATATTTGCATTTCTTAGAATGACTTGTGGATAAAGCCTTATCTATCTATCTATCTATCTATCTATCTATCTATCTATCTATCTATCTATCTATCATCTATCTGTATATATATGGAGCCAAGTAATGTGCTGCATTATTTTTATGTCGAAGTAAAGCTGATGATATATTCTGTAAGTGTGATTGTGAGAAAATTCAATCATTAGTGAGAACATAGGTAAAACTTGAGTTTTCATCTGGATATATGGAATAAAGGCTTGTAATTTGTCATGGACTACAATTTGTAATGTGGATTAATCAGTATCAAAAGCAAGGGTCTTTGTTTGCCCCTCCCCCAGAAAAGAACCCCACAGGCATGACCATTTTATACTACCTTTATAGATCACCAGAAATTCCATCTTGTAGAAAATGATTTCTAAGAGTATGATTAAATTTTTGGTTACACACTGCTGTCATTGGAAATTTTAAAATTACTACAGATGTTATTTTTTTCTTTGTTTATTCTGACCATTGAATTACTGTTTAATAGATTTCTGATGTTTAAATAACAAGAAATAAGAACCATGGTACTTTTATCACTTTTATTTTTTTTTAAAATCGGAAGTATAATTTTATTGCACTGGAACATATAAATGTAAATCATTATTCAGATTACACATCACTCTCCAACAAATAATAAATTGTGTTTCAAATTATACTTATATAGTTTTGTCAACAATCTACTTTTTTGAGAAGGCAGGTTCAAATTATTCACATTAGAGTGTTCTTGAAATAGGCACTGGATCAAACCTTTGAGTGATGAAAATTAAGTTTCTAAGAAGAAATGCATTATCTTTCTTAAAAGAAACAAAAGCTATTATACTCAAATGACATATTTTCCATAGGTGATTGCTTAGACTGTAGAAACTAGCTCACATGGGCGAGCACTAACGCATCTTGGCCTTACTGCCCTTTATAAGGAGCATATACTGGGAAATAAGATATTCGACACCTGAAAGGCTAAGAAAATTTTTTAAAAATCTGTTCTGCAAAACCTAGTTTTATGATTCCTGTAAACTTATGACAAGGAATTATCTAGTGAACAAGGCTGTAAAAGCTTAGCTATGTTCCATGCTTTGCAGTTACCTTGGATTTTAACTAGATGTGCAAGTTGACATCTGACCATGGGGAATCCTCTCCATGCATGGATTTATGGACTGTTGAGGCCATGGCAACCAGTTCCACAGAAGCAACTTCATGTTCTTCTGAGGAAGATCCATAGCACTGTGGAACAAGGAATATAAATGAGCGAAGCCAGGAGAAACTGTGTTATGGGGTTATCAAAATACAACCCTCAAACACAAACCCTGAAAGTGCAAAGTCTACAAGGGAAAAAAAAAACAGACATTTAAAAATTGTTTGTTATGCTCAGAGCACTTAATGACATTCAAAGTGATGGTAGATACTTCTGAAACAGTCTGAAAATCTGTTGATTTCAAGCTCATTAAGTAAAAAAATTGTGTAGATTTGTTATTTAAAAAATAGCTTCTCATTGCCAGTATTAAAAAACAAAGAAAAACAAGATCTCTAAATTGTTTAGAGAAAAACTCCAAATAAAAATATTTAAACTGTAGTGATAACTATCGTAATCGTTTCCAATTAAATTTTATTTGTAATGGAAATCTTCCATCCCCCACCTATAGTCATACACAAACACACCGATGTTTAAGCATTTTATAATGGCCAAAGAAAGGGTTTACAGATGTTTATTAATGGAACTCACTGTTTAGCTCGGTTTACTAAATTGCTAATTTGTTTTAGCTTCAAATCAGTCCCAACCCTTTCCCCAATCCCTTTCCTGGTATCTAACAGTTAATGTCCTGTACCCTGAAAAGGTCCTGAGATACTTGGTGCATGTTTTCTGGGCTAAAATAAGTACAGTTTATAAAGTTCTCTCTCTCTTCTTCAGCCCCAACTAGGATTGATAAAGGCATTTCCAGAGGTAAATGATTCTCTTCCCCCCTCTGCTCCTGCTCTTCTTCCTCTTCCTCCCCCATCTCCTCCTCTTCCCCCTCAACCTCCACCTCTTCCTCTTCAAACTCCTCTTCCTCCCCCTCTTCCATAAAGTCATCATCTCCATAGTCAACCTCCTCTTCTCCACCGGCTTCTGCCTCTTCATCCACCTCCTCTCCCGCTCCATCCTCCTCTTCCTCCTCTTCTTCCTCCTCCTGCTCCTCACTCTCAGAGTCTTTCTCACCGCACTCCTCACAGCACCTCTTATGCTCCTCCTCCTCCTCCCCTTCCTCCTCCTCCTCCTCCTCCTCCTCTTCTTCTTCCTCCTCCTCTACTCCTTTCCCTTCTTCTTCCTCCGCGTGCAGTGCCTCGGGATACGGCTCAACCTGGTGGGGGTCGGGGCTGAAGACCAGCGAGGGCTCCTGCATGAAACTGAACAGAGACGCGGGCAGCTGGTCGTCGTCCTCGCCGCCGCCGGCAGGGGGCGTGCCCCCGGCGCCGCCCCGCAGCGCCCGCTCGGCCTGCCGCTGCCGCTCCAGCTCCTCCTGCTGCCGCATGTCCTCGTAGATCTGGTTCATGATGAACTGGGTGGTGTTGCGCGGCGCCCGCATGCCCGGCGCCCGCCAGCCGTACAGGTTGACGGGCCGCAGCAGCTTGCTCAGGTCCACGGGCGGGTTGGTGGGGCTGGCGCGGCGCGCTGGGCGGCGCAGCCAGCGGCCCCGGCGACCCCAGCGCTTCTTGCGGCCCGGGGCCCGGCGCCAGACCGGGGTGCGCGGGCCGCGCCAGCAGGAGCAGCAGCAGGGGCAGCGCGGGTGCGGGCCGCACAGCCAGAACACGGGCACGCGGGCGGGCGGCTTGCGGAACCCCGCGGGAGGTGGGTGCCAGGGGCCACTCCAGTGCCCCCAGTTGGAGTACAGGGCCCAGTAGGGCCAGCGGGGTGGCGGACACCAGGGGCCCAGGCCGGGCGGTGGCTTCGCCTTTTTTCTCGGGGGCTCGTACTCGGCCTTGGGACGGTAGCTGCAGCGCTGCTTGTACGTCGGGGCGCCCCCGCGCCTCTGCTGGCAGGAAGACCAGGTGGGAAACGGCATCGAGGCTGCCCAGCCGCCGCCGCCCAGGTTGAGAGGGTTCTCCCTCTGGTCCGGGATCTGGGTCATGATGCAGGCAGCTCTGAGAGGTCTAAGCGGCAGCCCACCCCGCCCCGAAGGTGGCAAGTCTGGCCCGGTTCCTACAGTCGTTAGAGCCTCACCCCCCGGAAGGCGGCTGGCAGCGCCACGTGCCCGGCACTGGAATCACAACTTCGGGTTCCGGGGGGCTCTCTCGGTTCTGCTCTCTCGCTCTGCGTCGCAATATCTTCTCGCGGGGTTGTCTCGCCCAGGTGGATTGGGTGGAACTGGGGCTGCCTAAGGATGCAGTGGGGAGGGAGGAAGGTATTGGCGGGCGCAGCTCAGTGACACCCGCTCCCGGGCCCCCCAACACACCCGCCTCTGCCGAGGAGGCGCTGGCCGGGGTTCGGGGAGGCCGGGGGTTGCGCTTTACCTTGCTGCTCCCTCACAACCCAGGGGCTCCACCGGCTCCGTCCAAGCCGGACTGAAGAGACGCGGGCCTCGTCCTGGCCTTTAAATACTGGCCAGTGCGGGCCAACACGTGCCTTGCACATCCTCGGTTGCCTAGCAACAGCCAATCAGCGTCAAGTGGTTCTTCAGCTCCTGGAGGCGGGGTTCTGGCCAGAACCTGCTGCCCCCCGAAGGTTCTTAGGGGGCTTGTGATGCAATGCTGAGGCCCACACTAGGGTTGTGCTGCCCAGATCGGGCAACGATGGAGGCAGTTAGACCCAGCCATGGCACCTTGTGTTACCAAGATCTAAAGAGTCTTCAGCGGAAAGCCTGGAGGGCTGGAGGGTGGAGTCAACTGTCCAAGTGGGGCAAAACAGTGCCTCCTACCCCTTTGAGGGGTCAGGGGACTCAACACAAAATGCTCCTCGAATCAGACAACTGAGCTCACTCCTTACGTTATGACCCGAGCCCGTTTCCAAACTCTCACGGTGTCTCCCTGTTTGCGAAACACAACTTTTAGCACCCTGGATTGCCGGGCCCACAATCCTTACCCCAGCCCCGGGAAGGAGGATTGCTATTTTGTCACACAAATTAGGAGTGGAGAGGTTCCTTATCCAGAGTCTGGGGCTGGTGAACTTTAATACAACTGTTTCAGGCTTAGGCAAATTTGACTACAGCGCACACATTTTTCTTGACTTCATAAAATTGTTTATTCCCCTACCCACCGGCTTGATGGAGACTCTAGAAGAAGGCATCTTGCTCATCGGGAAGTACTGTGCTAGCAAGCAGCGATTGACTACGTGCAGCCCCAGGATGGGACAAGGCCATGGGTTCTTGGGAATACAAACGCGTCCTTCTGTGTCTTTAACTCACCACGTAGTTACATACTCTGGACTCCTTATGTCTTAGGGTTTTGAATGTGTTAAGTAGACTTGAGCTGACTGAATATTTTCTCTTAGATGCATAGCAATGTTTAGATTGGATTTTATCCAAATCCTTCGAATTTACCTCGATTGATCCCAATGGATTCTATGTACTTTGCTGTGATTATAACATGCCAATATGAGATTACTAGCCAATGGAGGAATGTTCATAAGGGGGGGTTATGGGAAATCTTTAGTTTCAAGGTCCCCCCCTCAACATAAGACTGTTTGGAAAAAGAAAAGTTCTTTAAAAATAAATAGGTATAATTCTACTTTGGCTCACCAGTTATTAACCATGTAAATCAGTCTCAGTTTCTGTAGTCAGTTGTGAGTATAGAGATAGAGTAGCATGTTCCTTATTCATTCCATAGTATGAATTAACTAAGGTACTACATTAAAGTACTCAGCTCAGGTAGGTAGCTGGTATATACTCGGAAACTTAAATTTCAACACTGTCAAATTTAAATATGTGTGTCTTTTTTTAAATAAGGTAATGCTGAAATATAATTAACTATATTTTAATGCAAAAATTGGCATTACTGCCCTTGCATCTTTTTATTCTTTGTGTTTTTAGGAACATCACAGATATGCTTGGAAGCATCATCCTAGAGAAAATCACCTGGAGCATGAATCTTTATTATTTTCCTGCAGTAAGTAAGTGCAAAACAGAACACTGCCCACTGGGAACATGCGTCTACACATGTCACTGTGGAGTGACAGAGAACAAAATGTGGAAAAGTTCTGGAGTTGATAAAGGACATTTTATATGTTCCTGATTGAAAATTGAGGATATCACTGGGGTTCTTGGACCAGGACTGCAATTATAGACTAGGGACCTAGACTCCACACACTTAATTCTGCTTCTTTTGCTCTGTGGGTTGTTGAAGACAAGCTGGCTTAGCTCAACAAGGAGTATGCTGAAATATTTTACCTCTGGTGCCCCTTTCTGCTTATAGATTTACACAAGTGGAGGTTACTGCCCTGGATTGTAAGTGCCCAGTGTTTGTTTTTATTTCCTGCTTTGCTTCTTTCCTCTCATCCTCTATCCTTTCCTTCCTTCCTTTTCTTTCCCTATAAGGGTTGGATGTCTCAAAGATAATTATCTCAAAAAGAAAAAGACAAGGGCTATATAAAGACCAAGGCTCCATCCAAACTTAAAGATATCTTTGTTTTATAAATTCTGTAGCATATTGATGTTTACTAAATGGCCAACATTGCTTCCTCGGGAGATTTAGGAATGATTCATGTGGGTCATAGTACTCTTGGTGTTATTAAGGCCCTTTAACATATTAGCTTAAAGGAGCTTTTGGGAGCAAAGTGAGTACTTTTTAAGTATTTTTTAAAGACATAGCCAAATAAGTTCAGAAACTTCTAGAATAGATGTTGACCATCTTGTTACTGTAGTAGAATTTCCAAAGTTTTTCTTTGTTTAAAAAAAATATAGATAAGAATATTATAATTGGGTTGTTGATGTGAACTTTATAAAAATAACAATAGATTCAAACACTTTTTGCTTCATAGTGCATAAAATGTAACATGATACTGTATTGTCCTGCTATTTTTTTAAGTTGCAAATTTTGATACTATGAAATAGGCAGTAATTGCCTAAAATTAATAAATAGTTGGAAATATCAGATATTATCTGAAAAGGGTTGTCCTGAGACTACTCAGAACCAAATAAGGCCCAGAAAAGACCCAAGAAAAGAAGAAAACTTCAATTTCCAAGTCTTTTTTTGACTAACAATGAGTGCCTGATCACTCTCATCTGCTCAGAGTGATCAGAGCCCTAAGCTAAGGCAGCTTGGGAAAAATATGTATCTTCAAGTAACACCAAAAGAATTTGGGAATTTTCTCCTCTCTTTGAGAATCCCATATTCTTTCTTAAACATGTCTCATTTTTCTTTAACAAAGTAATTCTGCTTCGCTATTTTCTTCTGTAATTCTTCCACATGTGAAAGGCAAAGAAGCAGGACCCCAATGGAGTTAGGGTTTAACTCCTTTTCTTTTTTTGAAAAAGTGGGCTTTCATTTTTTTAAAGTTTTGCTCTTTTGGGTCACACCTGGCTCTGCTCAGGGGAGCACGACTGCCAGGGAAAATGGTGTCCATGAATGTTGAGCTGAACCTTCCATCTGCTGGTCCAGAGAGATGGTCCAGAGGTTTGGACACCTGTTCTACACCAGGGTCTCTCTCTAGCACCACGTGACCTGGTCCCCCCGTACTGTCCCTTGTAGCCCCAGAGGCCCCAAAGGACCACCAATTGTGTCCTGGATGATCCCAAGTCTGGTGGGGCCTGAGGTGGACTATGTGCTCGGCCTGGTATTGACCACCAACTGGGCTGGCTGGGAATCACCAGGGGCTCCCCCAGGCCGCCAGAACATCATGTGAAAAACTCCCACCAAATGCAACATCTCCCAGTTGCTACTAAGGGCAGTAAAACAGGAAATTCTGCATGTTCACTCCAGACAGTACTGCATGTTGGTGAGAACTGTCTGAGTTCAAGCTCTCCAGGTGACTTGAAAGTGCTTCGTGAGATACTGAGCAAGAACATTCATATGTAGGAGAATGTTCACTATGGGCTTATGGAATTTTGATCTTTTTAAAGCAATTAATAATCTATTACATTTATCTATTGGTGTGTTCTCTATTTTATCTATTTCAATTCCTTCCTTTTCAGTGATTCTACTTGGTCAGGCTCTGTGTCTCTATCTAGTCTCCTCA
The DNA here is from genome assembly GCF_027595985.1 of Sorex araneus. Lineage (NCBI taxonomy): Eukaryota > Metazoa > Chordata > Mammalia > Eulipotyphla > Soricidae > Sorex > Sorex araneus. The sequence continues at coordinate 32,736,684 of NC_073311.1, forward strand.
GGTAATATCTTGGATCATGGAGGTCTATTGGGTCTTATTAAACTATGACTTTTCCTCTTCTCATGGCTCTAGCTGTATACCTCAAATTTTGGATGCTGTATTCTCATTATCATCCCTCAAAAATTCCTTTCAACTAGTTCTTTTTTTTAAATGACAAATCTAGAATGAAATAGAAAGCAAATAATCCTTCCATTGGGGCACACCTGTGGTCACTATTATGCAAGAAAAATGAAATAGTGACTGAGGTTTGGAGCACCTTTTCAGAGCACTCATTTTAAAGTCCCTTTTTCTTCCAGTTTTGCTAACAGGGTCAAAGACCAAGAAGCCATCATCAACTAGGAGCAAAGTGCAGCCTTTTGGCATTTCAGGGAGATTTCCCAGTTCCCAGTAGCTAGACGGTCACATCCAGGGACTGCCCCCAGTGCTGTGTAATCCCATCCACAGCCAGCATCCAGAGACTTAAAAGCAAACTCCCAGAAGAGAGCGACACAGAGAGTCTCTCGCCTGCACACCTGGCTATCTTGGCTATCTTCCCCGGGACCCCTCGGAGGGGATGGGCCCCAGCTTCCCTCCCCGCCCGGAGCAGAGCTCCCGGCGGCCGAAGATCTTCGCAACCTAGCCACAACTATGCTCAAGGCCCCTCTCCACACGTTCGGATGAGCCTCATGCATGAAGGTACTGGCAGAGGAACCCAGGTGTGTGGGACCCAGGGCTGAGACCTCCAAGCCTGCTCGGATCGGAACTGGGACTCCTCTGCCCAGATTTCCCATTTCCCAGTAGTTAGACGGTCACACCCAGAAACTGCCCCCAGTGCCACGTAATCCCATCCATGGCCAGCATCCGGAGACTTAAAAGCAAGCTCCCGGAAGCTTGTGATATCTTATAACCTACTTCTCCGGGAAAACCTGGCAAAGTACCAGGAGTTTCCTGCCCACGTGGGAGAGCCTCGCAAGGTCCCCATGGTGTATTAATATGCCAAAGCTAGTAACAAGCTGGGTCTTTCTCCTGACCCTGAAAGAGCCTCCAGTGCAGCATCGTTGGGAAGGAGGAGAAAAGAGAGGCTTCTAAAATCTCAGGGCTAGGACGCATGGAGACGTTACTGAGACCGCTCGAGAAATTCGACGATCAATGGGATGATGATGATCACTGAGGTCACCAAGGCATGTGTATTCCATGTTTGATCTGTCCCTCTTTTAGCGACTTCCAGCCCTAGTTCTCCATACCCGCTTCTTCCTTGGTTTACCTGATATCTGTAGTTCAGCTGATACCTGGCAGCCCCAAGTGAGGGCTCTCATTCTTGTACCTGCCAGGATGCACTTCCCGGTGGAGGCGAGGCAGGAGAAGGGCCCTGCCAGGATGGGCCCCTGAAAGGAAAGGGGAACCTCACTCACTCATTGGTTCTCATTTGCTCTCAGAAACTTGGTCATGCGGGAAGGGGCAGGGCATCTGAGCCCCGTGGATGACTACATCGGGACAGTGAGACCAAAGGAAGAAGCAGGCTGCCCCCCCCTCCCCCCCCCCCCACACACACAGAGTCCCCAGGCCTTGCCCCCACCACACACACAGTCCCCAGGCCTGTCGCCGCTACTGGCCTAGGAGAGGAGTGAACTCCTGGGAGGGAAAGGCGCCCCCACTAACCCAGAGCCCTCACAAAGACCCTCCTCAACCATGTCCACACACAACAAACACGAACAGCAATGAATCCGTCAGGCTTAGACGCTGCAAATATAAACTGTGGCAGAAATACAAGGAGCTGATTTTGTGGGTGGAAAACTGGAGGGCTTGACAGATGAACAGAACCATTCACCAAAGTTAGAGGAAACGATGCTTCTAAAATGTTGTGCAGGTCCATGCAGACGACCAGTGGCAGACCCGCTGGCCACACCGAGGAAGAAGAGGTGTCCGGAGCCACCACAAGTCACTGTTCATCTTCAGCTTTAAAATTTGCATTTATGGGACTGGAACGATAGCACAGCAGGTAGGGCATTTGCCTTGCACGTGGCTGACCCGGGTTCGATTCCCAGCATCCCATATGGTCCCCCGAGTGCCGCTAGGAGTAATTCCTGAGCACAGAGCCAGGAGTAATGCCTGAGCATCGCCGAGTGTGACCCCAAAAGCAAAAGAACAAAATTTACATTTATGGGGCTGGAGCTATAGGACAGTGGGTAGGGTTTTTGCTTTGAACGTTGGCAGACCTGGGTTCAATTCCTTCGCCCCTCTCAGAGAGCCCGGCAAGCTACCGAGAGTAGCTTGCCATCATGGCAGAGCCTGGCAAGCTACCCGTGGCATATTCAATATGCCAAAAACAGTAACAGCAAGTCTCACAATGGAGATGTTACTGGTGCCTGCTCAAGCAAATTGATAAGCAACACGATAACAGTGACAGTGACTGGTCTTTTTGGGTCACACCCAGCTGTGCTCAGGGGTTATTCGTGGATCTACACTCAGGAATTACTCCTGGCAGTGCTCAGGGAATCAAACAGGATGTTGGGAATCAAACTCAGGTCGGACACTTGCTTGGCAAATGTATTTCACTCTGTATTATTTCACGCTGTATTATCACTCCAGCCCTTATTCCTTTTCTTGTGAAAAGCACACCTTACCTTGGTCTGAGTTCCATAGCCCCCTAAAATGCTGGTAGCAAGATGAGCTCATGTGCTGTGCAGATCAAGTCTGTGTGAATGTAGCTTGACAGCAACCTTAGTGCGGTTGGTAGCACCTTCACAGGCCTTGCCATGCAGGACTTCCTATAGACTTTGCCTGTCCTCACCATTGTGATCACTCACTCCACTGACCTTGTGCCCGGCTGCCAGCAGTGAGCAAACTCCCTATTATGACTTCTTCCTCCACTTTTATGGCTCTTCTCTTCATCTTCTCAGTGCATTCTACAGACAACTTGATCTTCAGTGTTTTTTTAATAGTCCACTGGCATAATTCAAATTGCATAGATTCAGGCAAATCATCACCCATTACCAAGCAGAGGATGTTGAACATAACCATTAGATGTTTAATTAATGACTTTATGTCCTCTTTCATCAGAATCTTTAAAAGCTACAAAACAAAATGTCCCAATTCAATAAAAAATAAGACACAGTTAACATGTTTTTCTATTTTATTTTTCTATTGCCACGTAACAAATTCCCATAAAGGTAGTTAAAGGCATTCAAAGCAGTATACAGCTGTTTTCTCAGATGTCAGTGGTTCAAGTTTCTTTGGATCTCTGCACAGCATTTCACTGGGATGTTTTCAAAGTATCTGGCTCATTTTGTTTCTGATTGGTATCAATTCAGAAAAATCTTTTCCCATGAAATTTTATTTATTATTGCAGATTTCATTCCCCTTTCTAACTAAGGGCCCTGGCATTAGCTGTTAACTAAAGGAATTTCAGTTTATAGGTCACAGACAGGCTCTGGATGCCAATAGTAGTTTCTAGAGACTGTCTTCTGTGTGTGTGTGTGTGTGCGTGCATGCGTGTGTGCATGTGTGTGTGTGTGTCTGTGTGTGTGGTCATTAGCTTGCCATTTGCCATTTGCTTTACTCAACAGTTTCATCATGTTCTATTTTCTGAAAATAAGAATGAGGTCCTACTGTACTCCAGTTCACTCAGACATGAGATCCAATAGGTGAGAAATTGTTGGGTCTTCAGCTTACAGTCTGTTAATCACATATATAGTGTAAATAAATACTTCATACTAACTAGTTATGACAATTTGGGAGTTTTAATTGCAAGATTGTGAAATTCTCAGTAGTATCATAAGACAACAGGTGTTACCTCATATATTATGTTAGGCAGAGCATTGTATTACATTTTATTTTATTTTATTTTATATTTATTTATTTATTTATTTTTTGCTTTTCGGGTCACACCCAGCGATGCACAGGGCTTACTCCTGGCTCTACACTCAGGAATTACTCCTAGCGGTGCTGGGGGACCATATGGGATGCTGGGAATCGCACCCGGGTCGGCCGAGTGCAAGGCAAACGCCCTACCCGCTGTGCTATCGCTCCAGCCCCGAGCATTGTATTACATTTTAAATTGTACAATGCAGTCTTCATCGGATTTTCTCTGTGTACACTCATATGACTTGAAAAGAATGAATTCTAACACTTGATGGCAGTAGTAACTCATTCAAGTTTCATTCTTCAAGATTTCCTATGCAAAACAAATTTTGAAAGTAAAGTACTATGTAAACTAAGGTACAAAAATTGTAGTATTTTATCATTAAATTATATCTCATTTCTAATACTAATTTCTGTTTGGTTTGGTGCAATGGATCTGATATATATTAATTTTAGCAATTTTTCCATTGGTTTTTAGAAAGACAACATGGGTTAATTAAATTTGTAAATGAGACACTTTGCAAGGGAAGTTGTATATACTTAAATATATTCAATCTGAGAAAGAAATTCAACAAATATTTTATATCTGTCTTTGTTAAAAAAACATTGCGACATTGGATGCATTTTACACAATTTCAAATATTTGTCTTTTTCAATCTTGAATATATACATGTAATATGAATTTAAGCTAAAGATGTTGTAACCAACTAAGAGTCACCAAAAGTGAGAGTCCCCTGGGTCCCCTGGGGTGGGGAGGGTTCTCACCCCTGCCCGGGCACCCCGAATGAAAATAGCCTGGTGTGGTGTCCCAACATCCAAATAAAAAGAGTATATATAAATATATTAAGTACATACAAATTACCAAAATCCAAGGGAAAGTCTGAAAACAGCCTTTAAAATGAATTACAATATCCCAGAAAATTATTGACAAAAACAGTACTTCATAATACTTCATACTAACTAGTTTTGTTAGTTTGAACGCTGACAGACCTGGGTTCAATTCCTCTGCCCCCTCTCGGAGAGCCCGGCAAGCTACCGAGAGTAGTAAAGTAAAAATGAAAGTAAAAATGAAAGAATTATAAAGGAATGAAAGATAAACAACAAATAACTAAATGTGAGCAAAGATTCCCACCTATTTTTCATTAAGTCTATCAGTCCTCACCCTTGTGTTAATCCATCATTCATTTCCTATAAATCATACACCAAAACTGTTTTTTCAAGGAACACTCTCTATACGATCCAGTCTAATAACTTCCTTACTTCAAATTAACCTCTTGAGGTTTATAAAAGCAAATAAAATAAATAAATAAACAGATAAATAAATAAATAAATAAATAAATAAATAAATAATGGGCTGGAGCCATAGCACAGCGGCCTTGAACACAGCCGACACGGGTTTGGTTCCTCCGCCCCTCTTGGAAAGCTACTGAGAGTATCTTGCCCACATTGCAGAGCCTGGCAAGCTACCCGTGGCATATTGGATATGTCAAAAACAGTAACAAGTTTCATAATGGAGACATTACTGGTGCCTGCTCGAGCAAATCAATGAGCAATGGGATGATAGTGACAGTGACAGTGAAATAAATAATAAATAAATAAATAAATAAATATAGTAATAAATAAATAACATTCAGTATATCTGTAGCACTATCTTCCCTTTGTTCATCGATTTGCTCGAGCGGGCACCAGTAATGTCTCTATTGTGAGACTTTTTACTGTTTTTGGCATATCAAATAAACCACGGGTAGCTTGCCAGGCTCTGCCATGCGGGTGAGATACTCTCAGTAGCTTGCTGGGTTCTCCGAGAGGGACGGAGGAATTGAACCCGGGTCAGCCACGTGCACGGCAAAAGCTCTACCCGCTGTGCTATTGCTCTAGTCCATTCAGTATTTATTAAATATAATAAGATAGGCAAATAGATAGATAATAAGTAAATAAATAAAATAACTACAAAGTCATTTTTATATAAATTTAAAAGTAAGAGAATAGATTCCACATACATAAGGGTATTGTGTTTATGTACATCAGTTCTCAGCTTGTGAAATATTTATTAATCTCACAGCACATCAGGATTTTCAGTGAATTAACAGAAAGTATTTGGGAAAAAAAGTGTGTTTAGCAGTGATTAGTTAGAAATTGTTAGCAGGGAAGTACTTATTTTTTTTTTAATTAAGGAAATCAGGAAAGCAATATCCCTCTTCCCAAATTTCTCTTTGATATAAGCTATTACCTTGAAATATTTAGATAAAAAATAAATGTGCTTAATAAATGAAGAATAAGAGTTAATAAAATTAATTTATTATGAAAAAATTCTGTGTTTCATCAAAGTTCAGTGTTAGAGTATTCAATTAAGTATGTAAAACATTTGAAAAGACCATTTAAATAGCACACTTGTAGCAATATTAAAACATTATTATATTCTCAGGCTTTGGTAAAGCATTTTTTCTTCCTGAAATTCATGGCAAATTTAACCTGCAGTGTTGCCTTCTGTGTAATAATATCATAATGCCTGTGCAAATGTCAATTGGACTCTTGCATAATAATGCCTTTTTCATGCAAGCACCTTATTTCACTTTTTTGCTATAGCTTCCCAGACTCTTTTTTTTTTTTAAATAATTATACTGAAGATGCTCTGAGGACAAAAATGTGTTTTATGACATTTGTGAGGTAATCTGAGATTATCAATGTTGTTTGAGTGGATAGAAACTTATTATCACTTTCTTGGTCCATCTTAAAAATATTAAAAGTTATATTTTATAATATAACTCTGGGCTCAATGGGACCTGGGAGCGGAGATCCCCTGCCTGCTTCCTCAGTTTCTGGTGACCTAGGGGTCACACCCGTAAACCACCTCCTCCTGACACCTGATAATCTCATTGGCACCCTCCAGAAGTCACGGCTGCTTCTCCTGGAAGGGAGCATAAAATGAGGCCCCCATAACCATGCCACCGTATTCCACTCCAGGCTGTTTCACTCGGGACACCCCAAATCGGGGAGGGTGAGAGCCCTCCCTGCCCTGAGGGACCCAGCCCTAGCAGCCGACCTCCACTATCCAACCACTGCCACGCTCTAGCACGCTCTAGGCTACTTTCCACATGCTCGGGCCAAGCCTCACACATGAGTGAACATATTCCTGGACACAACATTATAGAGGGAAATAAATTTACCTGCCTTTCTGAGAGCCCAGCAAGCTACTGAGAGTATCCCGCCCACACGGCAGAGCCTGACAAGCTCCCTGTGGCATATTCAATTTGCCAAAAACAGTAACAATAACAAGTCTCATTCCCCTGATCCTGCAGGAACCCTCCAATTGTTGGGAAAGACGAGTAAGGAGAGGCTGCTAAAATCTCAGGACTTGGATGAATGGAGAAGTTACTGGCGCCCAATTGAGTAATTGATGAACAACGGGATGACAGTGATACAGTGATATTTTATAAGCAGTCATTATCATAGTGAATGTAACATCCAATATTTATTATTGCATTTATTTAATAAATAATCATCCAGTACGTATTCTATTCTCAGTTTAATCGGCATGGTTCCTTTTTAATTAAATAAAAGTATTTACGTTCACCTTGGTATGTATTTAGCCCTTTGGCACAGCAGTCTGTGTCCAGAGTAATTCCATCAGTCTTGACTGAACGGTCTCCCTTAACTGTAACTGCTTTTTGCATCTAAACACATCTATTTTCACATGATCCAGAGCCTCAGTATCTGTAAGACGATGTTAGACACCCCAAATCTTTCCTATAACATTGTGCAAAGGTCCTTAGTCACTTGGAAGTCTGTGACATGTAAAACTCAGTTGTAAGCTTGACATTTGTAGTAGTCCATTTGACCCCCATAGAAAACTATTTTAAAGAAATAGCTTAAGCAATGTAATTTTATTTCTCACAGGTTTGGGGACAGGACATTCCAAGACTGGTTGAGTGCTGTTTTTCTGACTTGTAGAGAACTTATTTATACTATGTCCTCACATTGTGTACACACAGACACAGATAGATATACACATACACATAATAAGATCTCCTTTTCTTCCTCTTCTTATAAAACAAACACTAAATCTGTGTTGAGAGCCTTTATGACCTCATCTAACTAATTTACACTCAAAAGTGCCATCTCTAATACCATTACTTAGGGATCAAGGCTTAAATATGTGAATTTTTGAGTGGTCACACATGGTCCATAACAGATTATCTGAAATGTCTGCATATGGTTCTCTAGCATTATGCAAGAGGTATTTCTATGATATTTTAAACAGTATTTAAGTCAATAAGGAGTATAGTGAACTGGAATAGAAATGCGTTTTGATATTAATTCTTAACCCAGGTAAAGTTATTTAAGCTCATTCTCTGCTCTTTGACTTAGAGTAGTCATTACTATCCCCAAATCCTGTTATGTCTTTAATGAACACAGAGTTAGCATATTAGAGTCTTTCATGTCTTTCATGTTGTTTGTATCTAAAAGTTGAATATTGTTATAATGTGTATAAATACAGTAGCACTGTCATCCCATCATTCATCGATTTGCTCCTGGGTCGGCTGCGTGCAAGGCAAATGCCCTATCAGCTGTGCTATAGTTTCAGTCCAATACACTAATTATAAATAATACCCAAGATGCTTCAAAATCAAAGTTCAACTAAAAATGAACTTCTCCTTTGTGCCTTTCTTCTCTGATACTAGAGTTAAAGGCCAGGGGGATCTCTCCAGGGCTTGGAAGCTGACCTCATATGCTGGGGTAAAAGGCATCTGGGATAGAAAATGGACCACCAGGTAAATATGCTTGGAGGGCTCGCTCATAATGGGATATGTGTTTTGAAAGTAGAATATAGACCAAACATGATGGCCCATTACCACCTGTATTGCAAACCATCACACCCAAAAGGAGAGAGAGAGTAAAAGGGAACTGCTTGCCACACGAGTTGGGGGGCAGGAGATGGAATAAGGGTGTCAGGAGGTGTACTGGGAACATTGGTGGATTGGTGGTGGAGAATAGACACTAGTGGAGGAATGGGTACTGGATCTTTGTATAACTGAAACCTAATCACCAAAGTTTGTAAGTCTGTAACTGTATCTCTTGGTGAGTCATTAAAAAAAAAAAAGTTTGTTTATTGCATTTTTTTTTTGTTCGCTTTGTTTTTTCTGCTTTTTGGGTTACAACCGGTGATCCTCAGGGGTTACTTCTGGCTTTGCACTCAGGAATTACTCCCTTCATTCAGGAATGACTCCTGGCAGTGTTTGGTGGACCATACGGGATGCTGAAAATTGAACCCTGGTCAGCACTGTGCAAGGCAAACACCCTACCCGCTATACTATCGCTCCAGCCCCCAAAAGATTATTACATTGTTGTTTGCCATTCTATCCCTTACCCCTCACCCTGCACCTACCTAGCACAATTTCTCTTTCCCTATATTAGCACTGTTTGCTCTCAATAAAGTGGTCATTAGCCATTAGCCTGTCAACTCATTCTTCCATCCACCTGCCTGGGGAATGACTTGCAGTCCCAAACTCACCCAGAGAACAGGGCCACTGCAGGTCAGTGACAATACAGAAATACTCCAAGAGCCAGTGAGTCAAACAAAGAATAAATGTGAGTTGTGAGTTTAAGATGATGAAGTATTAATATTTTAAAAAAATGTATTTTAGTATCCGGATCCTTCTGAGAAATCTTCTGAAACTTGTTTAACACAGTATGCATATTTGGTTGAAGAGTCAATTTCATTTTCAGATCTCACTGGGACTTCCAATGGTAAGTCCTTTTTCCCTAGTACATGTACCAATTCACCCACTGAAATATTTGTTCAGTAGACATTTATGTTACTGCATGTTAAAATTTATCACAGTTAAAAGAATCCTTTCTGTTTTAGGAATTCATGTTCCTAGTAGAAATGTTTCAAAATTCTTAAGGTGTGAAAGACAGCAATGTCTGTTCTGAGATGCTACTAGTAAGAGTTAAGGAAATATTTTCAAGCTGATAGAGCCTAATACAAAGTAAAAGATCTCTAAGCATATTAACAATGCATTTTTTAGAGCAAATATACTATTTTTGTTTTGTTTTTTAATTTTTTTCTGGTTTGTTTTTTGTACAATAAAAACCAACATTGAAAAGTTATTTGCCTTTCCCAAAATCATATGTATGTTCAAAAAAATCACCAAGAAGTTATTAAATTTACTTTCAGCTTACCTGTCTTTTTTTGGGGGGGTGCAAACCAGCGGTATTCAGGGCTTACTCCTGGCTCTGCACTCAGACATTACTCCTGGCTAGGTTGGGGTACCATATGGGATGCCAGGGATTGAACCCACAACAGCTATGTGCAAAGCAAGAGCCTCACTCTTCTATTACTCTGGCTCCTTACCTATAAAGACCTATAGTTGTTTTTTTTTTTTTAAACCTATTCATGGGAGAGCTTGGCAAGCTCCCTGTGTTGTATTCATATGCCAAAACCAGTAACAATGATGGTTCTCATTCACCTGAAAGAGCCTCCAATGTGGCACTGTTGGGAAGGATGAGTAAAGAAAGGCTTCTAAAATCTCAGGGCTAGGACAAATGGAGATGTTAATGAGACAGCTCAGGAAAATTGACAATCCACTGGATGATGATGATAATGATAATGTATTTTAGTATGTCATTGTTGAGTATGATTATTTGTATGCTGTAAATGATGAAAATCATTGGTCATTGTAATTTTCAAAGTTTTTAAGTTTTATTAGCACTTTAATAAATTTGGAAACAGACACATGTTTAGTGAAAAAAGATTTAGTTAAAATAGGTAAATATTTTCAAAACTAAAGTATTCATTTGAATTATTCTTTACTTTACATTCAATTTGAAGTTATATGGTCTATGAACCCCTAAACTTCCTAGCTACATACAATACATGGGTTTGAAAATTTTTCTATCACTTCTTTTTTTTCTGTACATATTTTGACTTATTCCTAACTCACTTTATGTTTTATAAATTGCCACTCCCTAAAATTTTTTGTCACATTTTGTATGATTATGTCATTCAGAACACAACTTGACACTATGCTGGGTTTGTTTTTGAAAGCAACAAAATTTATCTGCTGTAATAACCATCATTAGGTTTTGCATTATTGGAAATCATACAAGACTTCCAATAGGCAAACGGGGTAGGCACATGTATGCCTGAGGAGTTTTACTAAGATTAATAGGATTTCCATCCAGTCGAATGTCCTCTAGAGCCTTGCGAATATAGGTCAAATTTTTCACATTGCAGAATGTATCTTCATGCATCTCAAGGATGTTGTTGTTCTAAACAAGGTGGAAACAAAAGGTAATAAAGACATATCTTAGCATGGATTTACATGGTATGTTTTAATTCTCATCCACAATTGCATGTGAAGTGATTATTGAACAAACCTTTTATTATACACCAAACACTTTCTAGTCAATAGGAAAAAAAAATTAACAGAATGGACACGTTCTGACTCTTCCAGAATTTATGTCTCAGCAGTGAAAGTATAAGTAAGACAAGAAGTTCAAAGAAAAAACTTATTTTCAAAATAATTAGTACTATGAAGAAAGGATTGATGACAGAGCATGTTATCTTGACAGGAAAAATTCTCCTTGAAGTAGAAATAGCAACAAAACATGAACTTGAAAGGAGTCAAAGTAAAATAGTCCAAAAATAGATTATCAGGCTTAAATTCTGAGTGATTAGTATTTTCAAGAATGTATTATTATAAGTTGAAACTGGCCAAGTATAGTACTCAATGGTAAAGTGGTAAAGTGGATGTCTCATTTGTGAGACTCTCAGTTGAAAGGTTTTTACACGCAAATATGTGCATGCACACACACAAAATCATATAGATAGAGATATAGATAAATCACACATATAATCAATATGGTGGAAGCAAGTAAAGGTAGAAAGTGAGCCAATGTTAGAAAGACACACAAGGTTCAAAATTTGATTTTGAAGAATTTATTGACTATACCTTATAGCCTGGCAAGCTACCGAGTATCCAGTCCACACGGCAGAGCCTGGGAAGCTACCCATGATGTATTTGATATGCCAAACACAGTAGCAATAGGTCTCATTCCCTTGACCCTGAAGGAGCCTCTAATCTCTGGGAAAGATGAGTAAGGAGAGGCTGCTAAAATCTCTGGACTGAGTGTAATAGAGATGTTACTTGTGCCCGGTAGACTAGAGCTATTCCCGACTGGATTCCACCTACAAGATGGTCAAATTTCTTCACCGGTGCCCTGAATGAACGGTTTGAGGCTCTTCATATTCCTGGAGTGATCAGACACCATTTGGATGAATGGAGATGAATGGAGATGTTATTGGCACTCACTTGAGCAAATCGATGACTAACTAGATGACAGTGATACAGTGATACCTTATAAATAATAAAATTCATCCCCATTTAGGTATACCCTTCTGTAGTTTTTTTAAAGGACTTTGAGTTATACCATTTCCACAGTTTAGTTTTAGGTCTTTTTAATCTTGAAAAACTTTATAACTATTTATGTCAATTATTTTCATTTCCCTGCCTGTAGAATCTTAGAAATTCCTATTCTACTTACATTTTTATAGTATTTTCACAAAAGACCATCTAGGTAAGCTGTTCCTAAGAATCTTTGCTAGAGATCCCTTTGGAGCAATAGCATAGCAGGTAGAGCGTTTGCTTTGCACGGCCGACTCGGGTTTGATTCCTCCGTCCCTCTTGGAGAGCATGGCAAGCTACTGAAAGTATCCCTCCTGCATGGCAGAGCCTGGTATGCTACCCGTGGCGTATTTAATATGCTAAAAACAGTAAAAACAAGTCTCACAATGGAGACATTACTGGTGTCCACTTGAGCAAATCTATGAACAATGGGGCAACAGTGCTATGACAGTGATACAGTGTTGCAATATGTTGTAGTGTGCACTGCACAAATCATTTACATCTTTTGTCAAAATTATTTACTTGTTATTTTTTTAATTATTTAAGTGGTTTTAGAATGTTTTAAATTTAATTTTCCATATTTGTTTTAGTATATGCTTGCAAGTAACATTAATTTATAAAATCAGCACGTGCTGAGCTTTTTTTTTAAAATTGCTTTTCGGGTCACACCCGGCCATGCACAGGGGTCACTCCTGGCTGTACACTCAGGAATTACTCCTGGCGGTGCTCAGGGGACCATATGGGATGCTGGGAATCGAACCCGGGTTGGCCGCATGCAAGGCAAACGCCCTACCTGCTGTGCTATTGCTCCAGCCCCCAGCACATGCTGAGCTTATTAACTCAAATAATTTTCATAGGATTCCTTAGATTTTACTGTATAAGATATTATGTCACCTAAATGTGGCAATGCTACTCTTCATTTCCAGTTAAGGTAACATCTAATTAATTACTTAATGATTTCCTAATTGCCCTAACTGGAGCTGCCAAGTGCAATGATGACAAGATGTGGTGAGACGTGAGCCAAACGTTCCTTGCTTCTGATCTTAAGGAGAAAGGTTTCTGACATTTTGTATTATATATATAGTAGCTGGAAGGGTTTTATTTTTAATAAAATTTTCTTTAATGGGTTCAAGAAGTTTCCATCCATTTCTAGTATTTTCAGTTATATTTTTGCCCTCTCCCCACTTAAAAAAAAAAACACCTTGCTGTAATTTGTCCAAAGCTATGTTCTGCACGTATTGTATAGCTTATAATGTATGTATATTTTTAAAAATATTATTTGGATGGCCTAAACCTGCCTGTGCTCAGGGTCCATTTTAGCTCCATGCCCAGGGACCACTCTTACAGTATTTATGGGAAAATATGTAGTGCTGGTGTTGAAATTGATACTAGCTGTATGCAAGGCAAGAATGCCCCTGTGTTATTTCTGACCCATAACTGTACACTTCGAACCCAATTCTATTAATATGATAGAATTTTATGGTTTATTTTTATTTATTTATTTTTTTGCTTTTCGGGTCACACCTTGCAATCCACAGGGGTTATCCCTGGCTCTGCACTCAAGAATTACTCCTGGCGGTGCCGGGGGACCCTAAGGAATGCTGGGAATCGAACTCGAGTTGGCCGTGTGCAAGGCAAATGCCCTACCCACTGTGCTATCACTCCAGCCTCTCATTGGCTGATTTTTTAATATTAAACCATTTTGTGTTTCTAGAATAAAACCCATTAATTCTCAAGTATTTCTTTTAAATTGCTAATAGATGTGATTTTCTTGTGTTTTGTTAAAGGTATCTGCATTAATACTTTAGAGATAATTGTTAGTCTTCTCAGATGGTATTTTTGCATGGTCTTTTGTTGGAAATGGTGAGAATGTGCCAGTATTGTTTGACAGTATCTCTTTTTGAAATTATTCTTGAAATATGTGACAAAATTGACTATTAAATCAATTTAGGATTGGATTTTTACCTCCTCGATCATCTGCAGCCTGGGTGTGCAGGCCTAGCCATTCAGCTCTGAGACGGTGTTTTGTGGCACGGGTCCAGCAACGCAGAGAGCCATTGGCGCTACCCCAGAAGTACTCAGGGGCTACCAGAGCTATAACCCACAAAACCCAGTGGGCCATGAGATGCCAGGGTCTGAAGCAGGGCCTTGTGTTTGCAAAATATGCACTCTAGTCCACGGAGCTCTCCTCTTTCCCCTTTCATTGTTTCATTTTTGATTTTAATAACTTTGCCCCATTTTTTTCTTGCTAAGAATTTTTCATTTTGCTCATGTTTAATTATTTATTTATATGGTGGGGAGTTGAGAATCATATGCAGTGATTCTCAGGGTTTATTCCTGTCTCTGTACTCAGGATCATTCCTTTCTTGCTCAAGGGACCAAATGGGGCACCAGGGATTGATTCAAGTCAGTTGCATGCAAAACAAATGCCCTACCTTATGTACAGTTGTTCTGGAGTCTATTATGGGTGATTTTTCTGTTTGTTTGCTTATTTGTTTATTTGTGGAACACACCTGATAATGCCTGGGGCTTCCTTCTGGATCTGCACTCAGGAATCATTCCTGATGGGCTCTTATGATTATATATGACGGCCAGGATCAAACCTTGGTCAGCTGCATGCAAGGCAAGCACCCACCCGCTATACCATCATTCAAGACCCTCAGCTTGCTTATATTTAAAACACCTAATTTTTAGTTTGATTTTGTCCATTATGTTTTTGTTTAGTTCTTTTTTGTTTTGCAGGGCCTATTTGTGTGTGGGGTACCATGTTCAGTTCTGAGGACTGAACAGGACTCCTGTGTGCAAAGCATGTGCTCATGGCATTAAACTTCTCTCTCCATCCCCAAATGTGCTTTCACTTTTTCCTTCAATGTCAAAAAGTAGCTTAATGGAAATTAAAGTAAGGCAAGCTTTCAATCATATTTTTTTTTTAAATCTTGCATTTTCTTGATTCTGTGTAATTGAAGGCTGTCATCTTTTAGTACATGAGGACCTCTAAGACAGTAAACTTAATTTAATACATAAAGCCTAAAATAAAAAGCTAAAATAAACCATTTAACCCCTGAAAGCTTAAAATAAAATTATATTTTCTTTACCCCATTGCTCTTACTTTTATAACACATTTTTTTCTGGTGGAACTTTCAAATTTTTCAAATCGTATTGGAAAACCTTGCTGTTTGTGGCAAAAAAAAATGATTTTGGTGACTAAAGACTAAAGATATATGAGTAGTTGGTGACTGCTCAAAAAATGATAATAAAAACTAACATTTTAAGAAATAAACCAATAAAAATAGGGTGATAAATATGCATGTTTTTATACTCAGAAAAAAAAAATGAAAAGAGAAGTTAGAAAAAGTCACAGTGTGTTAATGTGTCACTTCAAATAGCCCCCTACTTTCTCTTGCTTGCATTTCTCCCTACTAAAGCTCTTAGGCACATGCACCGTGCAAACCCTACCTGGAGGTGAAGGGCTCGTAGGTTTTCTGGGAGTGGCAGAGGAATGTGATCCAAGTTGTTATCGGTGAGGTAGAGATGATGGAGATCGTACATGTCCTGCAAGCATTCCAGATGTAAGGAGTTAGTAGAAACGGTGGTCCCGTTGCTATATTTTTCATTTGCTGTCGCTGTGACTATTTGTAAGTTATCTTATTATGTATAGACTTCCCAAACTCTAGGTAGAACTTTTTGTTGTCTGCTCTAGACCTTACTTTAAAAAAATATATAAAGAGAACTGCTTTCCATGAGAGATATTCTACGCTAGAATTGTGAGAAGTTGGTGAGGCAGAACAGAAATATTTTGTGTTGTAGTATAGAGAAATAATCATTTCTTTCTAATGGAAGGTCAAGCTCTGTCTCCGGAAACCAGGAAAAGAAGAGTCTAGCAAGACAGGAAACACTCACAGAGATGCACACAGGTACTATGATCAAACACGACAGAGCAAACCGACTTAGCATTCCCTTGAGAGCCAACGCTGGTGCAGAACTGAACTCTGACTCTTACCCGGGAGACTCACAGAAGTGACCTGACTCCCTGGACCCCCAAGCGCTGTCTGCAGAAGGTCAGAGGAGAGATCAGCCTCTCATCATTGCCTACTCTCAGTGGATCCGCTTTCTCTCAGGGAGTGGTGTCCCTTCAACTAGTATTTTACATTATTTGTTCCAACTTAAGTTACAAGGGATAGCAAAAATGCAGTAAGAATGTGTAAGAAAACTGGTGGCGACTGCTCGTAGACTGTGTGCTATTATTCTAGCAGGTTATCCGAGCCCCATTTCCATTCCTTCATAGAGAAAGCAGCGTTCCTACGATGAAATGAATCAATCCTCCTACAAAGTAATTTAGAAACCACCCACACCCCGCACAAGAAGATATTCCTTTTAACCACGTAGAATATTCTCCTTGAGTAGAGTTATTAGGAAATAAATGTTCTCTTATATCATTTCCAGTGACACTTATGTATTTAGATGATTTAGGCAGCTGCTTTGGGGAATTTCCCCACTTTCTGTTATGGGGACTGAGCAGTTACAGAACAAAATACTGCCACCCTCTTCCCCCCAAAAAAGAAACCCATGGTAAATCATTTTGTAAGGCTTATATTAGGTGCTAAAAGTTTCATCAAATTGAATCCCCTTATAGAAATAAAAAGACTAGTCACTGACAGCAAATAGAATGGGAAGATTAAAGTCTTTCATATCCAAACTTAAAACTTACTTTAAAAGCTTCTTGCTTGATTCCTTTCCTCCCGAGCCTATTGTTGCTGATATCAATGAATGTCAAAGTGGTTGGCAATTCTGGGAGCTGTCTTATTTTGTTGTCACGCAAGACAAGCTCTTGAAGCTGGGGCAGCCTTCTGAATGCATCTTCATCAATCTCAGATATTAAATTCGATGTCAAATCAATTCGTCTTAAATCATCTAGAAGAAAAAATGGAGAAAGCAGTTCAATCACATGTAATATTTTTGGTCACATAGAAATATGATTATGACTGGTCCCATGTGCAAAAAAAATTAAATATGAATTAAACCGTTGGAAGCAACAGAAATGATTAGTTCTAATTTATAAAATGTTATTGTTTCTACTGAATATGCTTCATATTTGTAAGAAAGAACAAACTTTAGCAAAGGACTTGACATGTTATCTGTAAAATTTCTGTTGTTTTCTTTATATTCAAAACTTATAATAGATTTTACCAATTATACTCCAAACTTTTAATAGATTTTACGAATCAATATATCTTCCTTTTGTGATATTGTGCTGTACTTTCCAAGACCAAAGTTCCATTAGTGTTAAAATATAAAGGCATTGGGCCTAGGGGAATGCTCAGAGGACTGAACAAATACTTTGTGGACAGAGTTTTGCACACAAAGTATGCTCCAGTTCCTGGCACCTCAAGGTCCCAGGTACTGTGGGAGTGACCTTCCAGCACAGAGCCAGGAGTAGCACTGAGTACCAGCAGTGTCTCTCAAAATCAAGCAAACAAGGATATAAAAAGTTTACGCAGAATTTTTTATAGAATTAATTTCATGATGGAAACTGCTACCAAAATTAAGTATGGCAATAATTATCAAAATAGAAGATGGCAATAATTATTTAGAACTAAGACATACATTTGTCGATCAAGAAGAACTAATTGATGGAATCCAATTCAAACAAGTCAAATATTTAGTAAGTTTATGGCCATGACATTTTTTTCAATCAATGTCAAAACATCTAATATTGAAAAAACATGCAAAATAAAATTGCTTTAATGAAAGATTATTGAATTGTTTTTAAAAAATCAACAACTATGTAGTATCTAAGAACCTTTAATTGTTTATTGTATCATGACCAAATATTCAAATATTTTATGGGGAAATTAACTTATGAGACAAATCTACTTATATTCATTTTTCCCTTCTCAGTGCCAACATTTTTAAGACAGTTAAAGAAAAGGAGATAAATGCAGCCATCCATACTTAGGTTTGCAAAGTCATTTTTGTTGATCTTCTTGATTCTGTTAAAGCGAGAATAGAAATAGCCAGTGCTCCTTGGAAGTGGAGGGATTGCATCAAGTTCATGGTCATCACAGTATATGGTGGTACTTATACAAGTACATAGTAGGCAGGTCGGGAAGTCTGAAAGGAAGAGAAAAGTAATGTGTAAATAACAAAAACAAGTCTTAAGAAATGATTTAATGTGTTTTAAAGAACATTGGAACCTCACTGAGCCATCTGGTATATTTTATGTTTTTCCAATACAGCTCATGAAAATGGATATTGATGGCAACTAGCCAAGTAAACTGTCCTAGCAATTAGCATATAATTTGTCATTTAAAAAAGTTTAATTACTGAGTGGGTTCAACATGGCTGTGTTTTCCTACCTACTAGAAATTTTATTTTTAAGTATTCTATTTTCAAACATAAATATTATAATTGTGATTATGTTTATATAGTTTTAATTGAGCATTATTCAGCTGTTTGGAAAATGAAGTTATGAAATTTGCTTATAAATTGATGGACTTGTGGAATATCGTGGTGAGTGAAATGAGTCAGAAGGAAAGTATTAGACATAGAATGGTTGCACTCATTTGTGGGATTAAAAAAAATAAACATAATATGAGACCAATACCCATGGACAGAAGAAACAAGGGACAGAAGGGACAGGAGGATTGGTCCACGGTAGGAAGCCTGCCTCAAGGACTGAAGAAAAGGCAGTTGGTACACAGAAGGGACTGATATGACAAAGATAGTTGGAAATGATCATGCCCCAAAGGTGAGAGAGAGAGAGAGACAGAGAGACAGACAGAGAGAGAGAGACAGAGAGACAGAGAGACAGAAACAGAGAGACAGAGAGACAGAGACAGAAACAGAGACAGAGACATAGGGAGAGACAGAAAGAAGGAGAATGTCTGCCATAGGGAGAGGCTGGTGGAGGGTGGCAGGAGGAAAACTGGGGACATTGTCGGTGGGAAATGTACACTGGTGGAAGGATGGGTGTTGGAACACTAATGAATAAAACCTGATCACAATCAGCTTTGTAACTCTGTATATCTCATGGTGATTCAAAAAATAAAATAAAATAAAAAATTAAAATGAATCATTATAGATAATGCCTTATTAGTTTTTGGTTCAATATTAACTACCTCACCAAAACAAAATCTCACTCAAGAAAAAGGATAATAAGCATTAATAATGTTGAATAGAAGTTATTCAACATTAATTTACTAAAATGTTCCATATATACACTATATATGTATATATACACTATATATACTATATATATGCTAGCAACTGAAATAGTAATGAGCAATGAGTAATGTTTTATGCTCTGCTATGTAAGATCATTGTCAATGACAAATAAATGAAATGACCATGGTGATAAATTTCATGACATATTATATGAGCAATGTTCCAATTAACTAAAGGATTTTGAACCAGTCTGAGAGCCACAGTTCTCTGAGAAGAAAATATAGAATTTGCTTTGCAGAGGTCAGGATAAAATATGCCAGCAGAGGAGGACATACCAAGGACATGCCACGTTCCTTCTCTTTGAAAAGGCTGAAAGACATCAATCTGGTTAGAGCAGAGTGAGCTTCAGAATGTGTTGGACAGGGCTTACTGGAAAGATCTAGATTGAATCATAGGTTTGGCCCCTTATTGTATATATACAAAAACAAACAAAGCAGGAATGGAACCATAGTTCAGCAGGTCAGGTTGTTTTCCTTGTTTGAGGCCAACCTGGTTCAATCCCAGGCATCCCATCTGACTCCCTGAACACCTCCAGGAGAGATTCCTGTATGTAGAGCCTGGAGCAACTCCTAAGCATCTCCAGATGTGACCCCTAAACACCAAACAAACAGAAAAAGCAGGAGTCATCTGTGATTAGGAAGGCATTTTAGAAGGCCATACAGCTTGAAGGTGACTGAATGTGGTGAAAAGGGAAGGATGGGGTAAGTCGGA
Source organism: Sorex araneus (assembly GCF_027595985.1). Taxonomy (NCBI): domain Eukaryota; kingdom Metazoa; phylum Chordata; class Mammalia; order Eulipotyphla; family Soricidae; genus Sorex; species Sorex araneus. The sequence goes on from NC_073311.1 coordinate 32,756,867, forward strand.
TAAAAATAGTTTACCCTGCTATCTTATAATGATCGGACAAAAAGAGTGGTGATCGCAGCCCTGAGCAGTGGCCACAAACCCCAAATAAATAAATGAAAAGATTAAAGTTCTGTGAAAAAAATAGTAGTGGCTTAGATAATGATCGAATAGGCAAAACATGTTTTTATGAAAGTTGAATTATCTTTTAACTTACTAAAGTATTTATCTCTGTTCAACACAAACACACACTCACACACATACACATAGAGGCACACATTTCATACAAATCTTACTCCTCCTACACTCTTTGCTCATGGACAAAGAATTTTTAAAAACACAATAATCAGAAAAAAATGAGGTAAACAGGATGAACCAAGTTTCTAGTGTCCAAGTGGAGAGGGAGTTTAAGGAAAAGGCAACAGGAAACAATCTGAGGATGCTGAGAGTTCATGGAATTTGAGGACTGAAAAATTAACAGCAAAAACACCCTCTTGGAATAGTTACTGTGTTGTTTAGGGAAGGCTGCGGAAGAGCCACGCCACTCGAGACCAGGTTATCATCAATTAAAGAGTGAGTTTTAGGTGAGGAAAATGCTAAGCAAGCATCGACAATGCAAGGAGACGTGTGATAGTGAAGGAGGAAAGAGAGATGGTGATAACCAGAGAAGATAAATGTGTGACTTGTAAAATGAAGGACAGTTACTAAAGTGGGAGAGCGGTAAAGAAAAGAATATGAAAGGAAATGTTGAATATAAGCGCCCTGCCGCTTTCAAGGCTCACTCCTGGATCTGTGCCCCAGGATCACTCCGGGTGGGGTCAGGGGACCATACGGGATCCTGGGGACCCAACGGGTCAGCAGTGTGTCAGGCAAATGTTCTACCTGCTGTAAAACATGCTCTGGCCTTCAGATCACTTTAAAGACAAACATTACTTCATGTACTCCTACTATTAGTAGTAACATAGTTAAAATGTTATTTTTAAACTGACATTTTTGAACCATAATATTGACTGAAGGTTATTAAAATATAGACATTATGAATTTCAGTTTGTCTTGGCTGAATTGAAAAGGTTCCTGGAACTGTTGATGGTACTAGATAAGTCAACCTTTGAAGGATCTGAATTTGCTTAGAAGCAAGTCATGTTCTAGGGCTACTTAATTTCCTTATTTAGAGGGCTTCCTTCTCAGTACTTTACATTTCCTTCTCATTGAGTGTTGTCTTCCCAATTCTCCTTGTAGAGTGCGCACATTAACTATTGTAAAGAATATGACATATTTATCAAGATGGAATGGCCTTGGATAGGAGAGTAAGCACTGTAGGTAAGGTGCTTGCCTTGCACATCTTGACTAGGATCTAATCTTCATACCACATATGCACCCTTGGGCATCCTTAGAAATGACATTTCAGTGCAGAGCCAGGAGTAAGCCCTGAGCACCAAAAGGAGCGGTCCAATCCCTACTACCCTAAAAGTGATCGTTGCATTCCAACACCACTACTTATAATCTTTACAATGTTGGAAAGTTTTGTTGTATGTTGGAGTTTTAGTTTTTATCTTAATAAAATGGAGATAACAGACTAAGTTATAGTATTGTAATTGTACTAACTCATGAATTGATGTCCAGAAAGCCTTGTTAGTCACTTTAAAATAAAATACTTTGGAAAAGATCCCTTCTTACATTCGCACTGTAGCACTATAATCCCACTGTTCATCAATTTGCTTGAGCGGGCACCAGTAACGTCTCCATTGTGAGACTTGTTGTTACTGCTTTTGGCATATTGAATACGCCATGGTTAGCTTGCTAGGCTCTTATTGTTAATTAATTAAAAGCTCCAGTTTGCTCTTTGATATCATCCTGTTGTGGTAACTTTGTATCCCTAATATGTTAAACTGTTTACATTCCTGTAAACCAATTCTTTCTTTATGAAAAACATTTTTTCATAACTCATGGAAATAGGGACTGGTGGAGGAGAAAATGTAGACGTGCTCAGTGGGCTAAGATTTTTAGTGATGTAAGATGAGTTAGTTTTAGTTATCAGTATTGCTACAGAGGCCTGTAGCTAAAAAATTCCATTATACACAAATTGTGATATTAGAAACCAGAAGATACTGTCCCCTCAATAATAGTACAATGATCATAGTGAGTGTTGTTACATTCACTATGGACCTGGCACTTAATCCTTGCAGTCAGTTTATTCATTTGCTTAATCCTCAAAATGACTCTGTTTTGTGACATATATTGTTTGTTATCCTAGTTATATGAAATAATAAAAGCAAAATGTATTGAATGACTTATTTGATATGTCTACCCAGCAAGTACCAAAGCCAACGAATGAATGATTTCCCTCATTTTCTCTCCCAGTATGATCCGAATTTGCTCTTATTACCGACTATTGACACAATAATGTCTCTAAATATCTGTGAGAGGATGGAGAGATAGTATAGGAGTTAATGTGTTTGCCTTGCAAAGCTTCTGCCTGTGGTGGTTCAAGTCCTGAGCATCACATATTGTACCCTGAGCTCTGCTAGGGGTCTCTTCTGAGCACAAGGTCCCGACTAGCCCCTGAGCACCTCTGGGTGGGTTGTGCCCGTCACCCCAACACATGTACACAGTCTGTGATCATAGCCACTTTAAGGTAAGCTTTATAGCTCTAAAATTAAGGGCAGAGAGACACGACTATCATTATGATGATCTTACAACCTTGAGTTGCTCTGAGCAGATAACTCACAGATTCTGATGCTGCCAAAAGGTCATCCTTTGTTCTAGAAATACATTTGGCAGCACAAATTTGAGCCACAATGCTAGACAAATATTTCCACTTCAAATCTGGAACTAATGGATCATTCCCATGAAACCAAAACTGAATTTTCCCAAACAGCTTCATACTTAACTATAAAATATGGCTGTATCTCCTACTTCGCCCTGATATATCCTAAAATTGGCCATTTATTCAACTATATGCGTTTGGCAGTTTGGGGGCGTCATCATGCTTTATTTTATCATAAATTCAACTTTGATGGACCAGACCTTCGCTTGTGTGTGGGCCGAGAACCCCAGTGAACTCAGGTTCTTGGGGTGAAGAGCCATCGATCAGCCTCGGGGTGGACTCCTCCTCCTCATCTTCTGCCTCCTCTGATTGTGGGGGCGGGGTGAGGAGCTCTCTGTTCCCAGAAGGCATCACTGTAGCTATTTCGAACTGAAAAAGAAGTGGAAATTTATTAGACAGTCCAGCACCTGGTGGGGCTGTGATACGGATTTATAAGGTATGTTTATTGGCCACCAGAGGGCACCCGTGCTCTGAAGTTCAACACCGACCTAGCTTGCCTGCAAGGGCAGCATATAATGAAGGAATTAACCTGTTGCTGTTTCCAGCTGTTCCCTGAAACCTTCATAATAGTTTCAGTGCCTTTTAAATATAGTTTTTCTCATTAAAATGCCACATTTAAAATTTTTCAAGGTTCAAAAAACTAGCTGTTTTCTAAAGACTAGAATTTATTATTGTGAAAGATTAAAATTAGTTCTAAAATGTACTGAGTAAAATCCAAAAGGTCCTTTCAATTTACAACACAAATTCTACCTTTTTTTGGGGGGGTCACACCCGGCAATGCTCAGGGGTTCCTCCTGGCTCTGCACTCAGAAATGACTCCTGGCGGGGCTCAGGGGACCAAATGAAATGCTGGGAATCAAACCGGGTTGGCTGAGTACAAGGCAAATGCCCTACCCGCAGTGCTAGCCCCACAAATTCTACCTTCTTGAGCAATGAGAAACTTGTGTGTCAATTCCAGTCCTTTTAATCTGGATTCAATATTGGTCGCCGTCATTTTTTGTTAATAATTTATATATACTTCCTTCAATAAAACAAAATCATTTTAATAATGAATATTATGAAAAGTTTCTTTGTATTAAACTATAAATACTCAAAACAATGTACTTTTATTATATGACATTACTTATTTATTTTCAATTTATTTATTACTCATTTATTTACTTTGAGTATTTGACTAAAAGTATTATGACATTTGAGTCAGATACGATTTAAATATTGTTTGTTCATAAACCTTTTTTGTGAAGTAAAATAGTTTTATTTAAAAAACTTAGAGAAATGTTAGGGGAGAGAGACATTTTTTGGGCAGTATGATAGAGGGACGAAAGAAGAGGGAAAGAGGGAGAGAGAAGAAAAAGGGAGAGATAAGTCTTTACTCGAGAACATAGGTTAACAAGGTTCTGACAGTTAAGGAATAGTCCCTAAGCAACACCAGGTGTTCACCAAATCCCCTCCTACATAGCTGATAAATAATGTTTCTTCAAATACTGTATTTTAAATTATACTTGCTTTTTTTCTACAGCAGCTACTTCCTTTTGGGGGCAACTTTTATATATTTTATTTTCATAAAGTAGTTCACAACAGTTCATTACAGACAATATTCAAACAATATTCAAACACCAATCTCACCACCAAGCACCTTCCCACCACCATAAAAGGGAAGTGTGTGAAGTTTGTTTTTCATTCTGGAGCCATTTATGCCCTTGTATAAGACATTACAATCATGTTTGATAAACCCAATCAAATGCTGTGGGCTGCTCTTGGTAAGTGGGCCAGAGTAGAGCTTACACGGCCACAAATGTTCTCTTCTGGGAGGTTTAGTTTATAGTCCCTGGGCCTTGGCCATTGATGAGATTACATGGCGCCAGGGGCAGTTTGTGGGTGTGACTGCCAAGCTACTGGAAAACTGGGGACCTGGTTGGAGGGGTGCCCAGTCCCGTCTGAACAGGCTTTGAGTTCTCAGTCATGGGTTCCCGCATACGTAGCAGCTCCTTATAAGAACACTTTACATCAACACACACACACACACACACACACACACACACACACCAAAACACACATAGGTATGTCTTATGTGACTCTTCATTCTCAACCCCCTTCCCTAATTTTAATGTTGATTTCTTTTGGACTTAGCAAATGTATACTTTCCTCATGACGCAGCAACCTGGAATAGGAATTATGATAGAGTATTTGCTCTCCGAGCCTGTGTTCTGCCTTGAACACATAATCTCACTTGCTTGTCTGGATTCTTTCTCTGGCTTTTTTCCTCTTTAGATAAGCTTGTTCTCTCTTTAACACATATGTCTTCTCTTTCTTTTCTTTCACATCTTTCGAAGTAAGCTTTATTCAAGAGAACTTATCTTGCTTCAGTAAAATTAAAAAAAAAAACAAAAACAAAAAACATGCTTGGGTTGACAAAGTGCAGGCCGCTCCCTCCAGAGACCACGTTTGTCCTGACATTCTCAGAAATCCAGAATCTCTTATGACTTTCCTGTTTGAACTTTTGTCCTCTGTACCCTCTTTGTTTGGTCAAAAGATGAACTACCCTCACACAAGTGACTTTCTAAATTTTAATACCAAAATGATATAAGAAGTATTGCTTTTATGTATCAGATAGGTCCATATTAGGCCATATAATTTTCATCACCATAAATACGCAATGAACAATTTTTTATTTTTTATTTTGAGCCACCTATGCAGTGCCTCTGGCCTACTCCTAGTTTTGCACTTAGGGAGTCACTCCCCTCGCGGACCCACAGGTCCATATGCAGTGTCTGTGATGGTATCAATCACGTGCATGGCTAATGCCTAAATTCCTGTATTTTCTCTTTGGCCCAAAGTTTGTTAAGTTTTGTTGATTTGGAGGCCATTTTTAGCAGTGCTTGAGGCTCTAGAAGTTGTGCTTGGGTGGAACAAGAAGCTCTAAAAGGAGCTCAGGGTCTCATAGAAAAAATCATAAGTTCTGCTTCTTGAACTTTCTACAGCCCAATCATAACTTCTTTTTTTTTTTCTTTTTGAGTCACACCCAGTGATACACAGAGGTTACTTCTGGCTTATATACTCAGGAAATATCCCTGGCGATGCTCAGGGGACCATATGGGATGCTGGGAATCGAACCTGGGTTGACTGCATGCAAGGCAAACGCCCTGCCCACTGTGCTATTGCTCCAGCCCCACATATAATTATAAAGATATAACTTAATGTAATTTTTATAAATGTTAATTCATTGCTTCAGAGACAATGCCCTGTCTCCTATCATAGTAAGAGTTAATTGACACATAACACTGCACTGTACTGTCGTTCCGTTGTTCATTAATTTGCTAGAGAGACCACCAGTAACATCTCCATTGTGAGACTTGTTATTGTTTTTGGCATATTGAATAAGCCACAGGGAGCTTGCCAGGTTGTGCCCTGCAGGTGGGATACTCTCAATAGCTTGCTGGGCTCTCTGAGAGGGACGGAGGAATCAAACCCAGGTCAGTTGCGTGCAAGGCAAATGCTCTACCGACTGTGCTATTGCTCCAGTCCAATTGATACATGGTACTGATAAAATATAAAGTATCTGACATGGGTATTTTAATTAATTTTTAAATCACCTAACAGTTTCCATTAGGGTTTCACTTACCCTGTTTATCTCCTCACTTACTTTCTATATTTTATCTATTTTATTTTTATTTCTTTCTTTATTTATTGCTTTTTGGGTCACACCCGGCAATGCACAGGGGTTACTCCTGGCTCTGCACTCAGGAATTACTCCTGGCGCTGCTCGGGGGACTACATGGGATGCTGGGAATCAAACCCGTGTCGGCCGCATGCAAGACAAATGCCCTACCCGCTGTACTATACCTGCTCCAGTCCCTATTTTATCAATTTTAAAACAGCAATAATTTTTGACGTTCAGGAAACAAATGTACATTAGAATGGAAAACACTTTTAGTCCCTAAGATATCAGCGTACTTATTTGATATAACAACCGAGAGGAAGCATCTTGTCGTTTCCTCCTTATGTTCATACAGTCCTTAGAGAGCCCCTGAAATAGTTGGTGATAACTCTCTCTAGCCCATCACTTCTCTATGCTCCAAGGGGCTCACACAAACCGCCCAAATTGGACCAGGTAGTAAGTAACACAATAGAATTATTTTTTTTGTTCTGTTTTGAACAAAGGTCACCTCTGATGATACTTGTCCTGGTAGTGCCAGGCCTAATGGTTTGGTACCCAGACCCAAACAGACCCGAACATACCATGATGCTCAATTGGCAGAATTGACATGGTGATGCTGAAGGGGGTGTGTGTATGTGTGTGTGTGTGTGTCTGTGTGTGTGTGTGTGTGTGTGTGTGTGTGTAGGTGGGCAGGTCAGTGCCAGGATTCCAACACAAGGCCTTGAAAACGTAAGGCATGAATTCCTCTTCTTTGATTTATCTCCCCAACTCAAAAAACAGCTTAAATTGAAAAAATATATAATTAATTAGTTCTTGGTACCAGAGAGTATAGCAGGTAAGATACTTTTCTTGTAGGCAGCCACTTCAACTGACTCTATTTGATACCTGGTACCTCTTCTGGTCCCCTGAGCACTGAGCTAGGAACAGTCCCTAAGAATAGGAACCCCTCCTAAGTTATTTTTTGATTTTTTTTCTTAAGACCAACATGTTTTATACTTATAACACTGCACTCCAAGCTCACTCCCAGGGTGCCGAGATCCTGCCAGCATTATCCTTAGGTCTCTTTTCCTCCCTAGTGAAGTGAGTCAGAAAGAAAATGACAAATACCAGATGATCTCACTCATGTCCTGTAGAGAGAAACAAAGCAAGGGATTAGCCAATCCCCAGTGGAAACAAACCCAGAGAAAATGTCTTGAACTGTGATCTGAAGATGCTGTTTCTTTCTTGTGGTATGAACATTTAGAATGCACTCTTCTGACAGTATTTAATATATGATATAATGTGATTTATATTCACTCTGCTGTACATTAACTGCCTAAGCTTCTTCATCTAATAACTCAAAGATTGTGCTCTGATAGATTTCTCAATAATATTCTCCACTTTTCATTCCAGTAACAAATATAATGAATGTGTGAATGCCAATTTTCATACATTTATGACATGAAATTTAGTCAAAAGCAAATCATACTGTACATCAGGAGCCATCCACGAATACATTGTGAATAAATTTCTTCTTTAAATAGACATACGGTTTCCATCTGAAGAGTCAGAATGAGGCAGATCAGAAGGAATGAATTTTCAGAGACCAAAAGTAAGCTTCAGGAAGAGAGGAAATGAAGACAGATGTTTCATGGCACAGAGGCAGTCTAAGGAGAGAAATGCATTCCACACACATTGCCTTGAATCTCCAGCTTTGTAGGAAAAAAGTTTGCACATACTTTTTATAGATAATTACTTTTGCGTGGTTTTGATGGGAGCTGTAAGATTTCACTTGTCTTCCAACACAATGAGGCAAAACAGCTTTTGTGTTTATCAGAAACTTTGTATAAGTGTACTTGCTAATAAAACAGAAAAACTGACCAACTTTTGAAATAAAGAGCGAGGGAATGGTTTTAAGTTCAGTAAATTTATAGAACTGAAACCTCACAGCAGTGTGTCTGGAGAGCCTTTTGAACCACAGATGCAGTTATTCTCAGTATTGAATGGGAGTGATTCAGTGTGCCATTATTTTTCTATTCGTTATTAAAACAATTTTTATGCAGTGACATGAAGTTATGAAACAAGGAATGCAATGGAAGGAGACCATGGAAACACATGAACCTGACCCTTTTTCTGGCAGCAGACTTTCATGCTCATGCTGCAGATATAAATTGGTCATAAATACAAATGTCCAGGCACAACTCAGCCTGAGACCTCTTATTCCTCCAAAAGAGCTCAAATTACTCTCATCCCGATGCTGTTTCCTGCAACCTGATATAGGTGAGCTGGATATCAATTTGTCCCTGCATCCCAGAAGAAGTATCTGGGCCAAAATGTACCCTGTCCAACTCTATGCCTACAGAGGATCAACGAATGCTCCCATCCCAGTACTATTTCCCCTGACCTGATATAAATGAGGAACATTGCCCTTCCACTTGTTCTCACCTCACTTCTCTCTCACAACTAAGTGCAGAACACTAGGATCCCCCTTCTGGTTTTCCAGATTCATAGAGCTTTCATTCATAACTCATGGAGAAAAAATTTGGGACTCCTCCTGTACAGTGAACCCACAGACTCTAGAGAGATCGTCTGCCCCCAATTCTGCTAGGAATAAGTGAATTCTATTAAATTAGGATTAATCACCTATTCCCACAACCAGTCACAGACGTAGCCACGCTTGGAAGAAATCATAAATCCCTAAGTTAGAATCAGATGTGAGGCATGGACAGAGATAGTGTAAGTCACCTTGGGGCCCTCACATGAAACTGCACACAGAAACAACATGAATTGGGATAGCTCTGGTGCGAGAGGAAGAGAACAACACTCATGTGAAGTTCTCAGAGTGATGGTAATGGTGGGGACATGATTGGTGAATCAAAAAGACTCACCACACACAGAGCAACAGACTCAATGGGGTAACAGCATAGAACCTCACTAAGTTTAGTGAGTGAAGATAATAGCCTGGAAGACTAGACCAGTCCCAACCAGCTCTATAACTTCTCAAGTCATGATTTTAGAAGCAAACATGTTAAGGATATTTAATGATCTCAAAGAAACAACACAAGAAACAAATAAAGTTCAAGAAAGCATTAAGTTGGAAATGAAAAAAAAACTGCAATCAAAAATGACAGAAATTGGTAGGTGACATTTTAAAAACTCAGTGGAAGATATTGGCAGTAACTGATAAAGCAGTGAGCTGCAAGATTGGATCTGGTAAACTTCTAGAGAAAAAAATAATAGAGCAGAATATGAAAAAAAGTGTCTCAAAATAAGTGAATATCACGAGAGAATTATGGGATCAGTTCAAGAAGAACCACACAAACTCATCAGAAATGCAAGGATAAGAAATTGATTTTGATGAAACTCTGTTAGTCAAATAATCATAGCTGAGAATTTCCCAGAGTCAAAGATTCCATGTACTCAGGTTCAAGAATCCTAAAGGGTTCAAGACAAAGAAGACCCAAATAAAAGTAATATGTTATATCATAATCAGCTGATAAAAGCTAAAGGCAGACACAGAGAGACAAAATATTGGAAGCAGCAATATCAAAGGAGGGAATTCTATACAAATGATCTGCTTTAAGGTCCTCATCAGATCTGGGAACAGGAGAAATTGTACAGCAAGTATGGTACCACATACAGTCCCCAGAGAGCCACCCAGAAAGATTGCTGAGCCCGGATCCAGGAGTAAGCCCTTCACATTGCTGGGTGTAGCCCCCCAAAAAACAATAAAGAAAATCAGCCCATTTCTCCGCGCCCGCACCCCCAGAATGACTGACGAAGAGGATGGAGCTGCTTGGGACACCGGCAGCCCACCAGCAACCTGCACACAGCACCTACCCCACTTCTGAGCACAAAATGGAGAGACGCACCCAAGTGCGCGGCGCGGCTGGCGGGGGATCGAGGGCGGGGAAGTACCGGTCTCCGCCCACATCGGACACTTAAAGAGAGTGCAGGCACGTGGGCTTTCCCATTTCTCCGCGCCCGCACCCCCAGAATGACTGACGAAGAGGATGGAGCTGCTTGGGACACCGGCAGCCCACCAGCAACCTGCAGTATGTGACTTGAGAGTCTCCGCCAGGTCCCCCGTGCGGAAATCTCTCTCTCTCTCCTTCAACTTTTTCCCTGGACTTTAGACAGAAACCCAGAACCGCGCGGCCGCGACAGCGCGCGACCTAATGTCATCTTAGTATCAGCAATATGTAATGGTTCCTTCTTAATGGGTCGGACTTTTGTGGGTGATCCTAACAAGAATAGTAAGTATTTTGCTGAAATATTGAAGGCAATCAAAATGGTAGCCATCTCTCTAGACTGAACTAAGCTATATCCCCACGCCGGCTGAGAAGAAATATCCTTCTATCTCGGGAAGAAACGCGGCGTGGTGTCAAACATAGTGTGATGTCCATTAAGCAAACAGACCTGGTGGCGTGGGAATGGGAAATAAGGGGAAAAATTAGGTACATGGACCAGCGGGACGCTGGTGGTATCTCGAGCCGGAGCCGATATTAGCGCAAGAGCTTTGGTTCCAGAAACTGCTTCCAGACACTCTACTAGACTATCAACTAAGCCAGAGCCCCACGCCGGCTGATGACGGGAAATAACCATCCTCTTCGGTTTTTTTCCCTTTGTCAGACAGCGTGGCGATTACTAAACAGGCGTGAACTCGGTGGCGCGGGGCAAGGGGGAAAAAGAAAAGTTATGTAACAAACAGCAGGACTTAATATCTCTATATGCTTAGTAATGGAGAATTATCAAATGCCTCATTGGCAATACGACTGTCTTTTTATTTTTGGGGGGAAACCCCAGCAACAGTAGTGAGTTGTGTGTTGAAACATGGGATGTAATCGAGATAAGTGCAAATGAAGTGAAACTTATCACGTACAAGGGTGGGGACTAGGGAGGTGGGAGGGGGCGGCAGATATACTGGGGGGGTTGGGGATGGAAGATGGGCACTGGTGAAGGGAGGGGTGTTTGAATATTGTATAACTGACATAATCCTGAGAACTTTGTAACCCTCCACTTGGTGATTCAATAAAAAAAATAAAAAATTAAAAAAAAAAAAAGAAAATCAAACAAAACTGATTCACAGCAGTTTTCTCAAATGAGAGACTTGATAAACCAGAAGAGAATGGTTCAGTATTATAAAACATCTTAATGGTATGAGCACCTCACCCAAAATACTCACCCTAACTAGACTTTCATTCATGTTTAAAGGAATGAGCTCCACAGAGAAGCAAAAATTCAGGAACTTTATAGCCTTGAAACCAACTTTCTGAGACCCATGGAAAGGGCTTACTTAAGACAAGACAAACAACAAACACATAAGCTATACAGAATGATAAAATAAAGAAAAAGAAAACTTTTTTCATGCCAGTGATCCCAGTCAATATCAAACGGCCTTAATATACCAATAAAGAAATAACAGCAGGGTGAATCATACAATTGAACCCAACTTTCTGCTGCTCACAAGAGATACATTTGAATAGTAAGGGCAAGCACAGGCTCAGAATCAAAGGCTGGGAACCAATATTTCAAGCAAACAATTTCCTTTTAATGGCCAGGTTAACCATATTTATATTAGACAACATAGACTTTGAAGTTTTAAAAAAAAGTTTTAAAGGAGAGAGGAATGATCTGTATAACAGGAAGAGTGAACTCTCCTAAACATTGTGCACCTCATTAGGGACCATCAAAATATTCAAACAACTGCTAAAAGGCCTCAAAGAAGATATTGACAGAAATTAATAGTAGCTGGAGTCTTCCACACTACTTTGTCATCTCTGGGTCTATCAACCAGTCTATAACTGAACAAAGCTTTGAAAGAAGAAATAAGATGTGAGCCAAATTTATAAATATATGAGTCTACATCCCCAAACTTAAAAACACATTCTTTCCCAAGGAAAATGATTTATTCTCCAATAGAGACTGCACTGTTCAAAAAACATGCTTCCATAAAATCAAGAAGATAAAAATTATATCAACTATCCTTTTAGACCATGATCCATTGACAGTGGAAGTTAATCAAAAACAGAAACAAGAGGAAATAACCAAATACTTGGAAATTAAATAACTCATCACTGAACAAACAGTGGGTCAAGAAGAATATCAGAAAGGAAATCAAAAGATTTCTGGAAACAGAAGAGAATGAAGAAATGAACTGCAAAATATAAGGAACACCAAAGGCCGAGTTAAAAGTAAAGTTCATAACAATGTAGTGATTCATGAGAAAACAATAAAAGTCCACATAAATAACCTAACTGTATAGCTTATGCAGCTAGAAAAGACAAAGGAAGCAAAAGCAAACACAGAGACTGAGATATTAAAATCTACAGATGAAATTAATGAAATATGAACTTAAGACACATGAGTCGCTTAGTTGATTCAAAAGATCAACTAAGATAAGAATTATTTCATTAAATAAATTAGCAAGATTGACAAATCATTAACAATACTTGCAAAAAAAAGAAATAAAACTGTAGGAAATTAATCAGCAATGAAGGGGGAGAAGGCATAGCAATTCAAAGGATTAACAGGATTACTTAGACCTTTATGCCATAAAACTGTAAATTCTTAGAAAGTCTTTATGCCATAAAACTGAAAATCTTAAAAATTTTCAACTACCATAAGCTTTCAAGGTTAAATGGACAGGAAACAGAACACCTGACTGTACCAATTATTATCATCGAAATAAAAATGTTAATCAAAAATCTCACCCCAAACAAAACCCAGGTAGACTATAATAAATGAGTTCATCCAAACCTTTCAAAAGACCTACTCCCAATATTCTACAAGCTTTTTCAGAAATTCAAAGAAACAGGGATCTTCCAAAACCATTTCTTTTTTAAATTTATTTTTTATTTATTTATTTATTTATTTTGCTTCTTGGGTCACACCTGGTGATGCACAGGGATCATTCTTGGATCTGCACTGAGGAATTACCCCTGGTGGTGCTCAAGGGACCATATGGGATGCTGGGAATTGAACCTGGGTCAGCTGCATGCAAGGCAAACGCCCTACTTGATATGCTATCACTCCAGCCCCCGGAAACAATTTCTAGAGACAAACATTACCATGATATCAAAAGCAGACAGAAACATCACACAAAGGGGGGAAATTATTTATCTGTATCACAATGAACATAGATGCCAAGATAAATTAATTATTAATACTTTATTAATACTCAATAAAGTATTAATAATCCAAGTTCAGTTATACATAAAAAACTTTCAGGTATCACGGCCAAGTCTGATTCGTCCTGAAGATGCAAGAATGACTTGATATATGCAAGTCAATCTGATACCAGAGTAATAGTACAGCAGGCAAGATGCTTGCTTAACATACTGCCAACACAGATTCAACCCCTAAAGCCACTTTGTCCCCCCAAGCCCTGTCATAACTGATCCCTGAGCACAGAGCCAGGAGTAATCCCTGAACACTGCTGGTGTGCCCTCCAATATATATACATATATAAGTATATAAATACATGTACATGTATTTTAATAAATACATATCCCAAGGATGATTTAGCTTGTATATGTCACTGACATCAGCAAAATCTCATAGTTTTTGTTATTCTATTTTTGATTTCTCTTTTATAGCCAACTGTTCTTTGAGTTTGGCTAATTTTATTTATTAAGCATTTTTACCCTCAAATTTGAGGAGAATTTACTTGTTAGGTTTGAAAAACCTCAGTATCTTTAAATTTAAGTAAAATTAAAATGTATATTGTTAATAAATGTAGGTTACATATTAAAAATAATGGCTTTCTCTATGTCAAAATAACAATAATTTTAACATTTTTATTACCTTGCACTTATATAAAGTTTCAAATGATTTATTATTTTAATATGTTATAAGTGGTAATTCTTTGTACATTTATAATTCTATGTAACAATGATTTTTAATCAATGTCATATTTACATGAAACCTTTTGTACCAGTGAAAAGAGCTGATAACTTGAAGGTTTTTATTTAATTTTCTCTTTCTAATCTGTTTCTCTTCTGAAATCTTGGCTGTTTTTATTCTTGTTCAGATGTTTATTTTCTTATTCCCTTTTCTTATGTCAGAAAATGGTCACATTCCAGCTTCTGCTGCCAGAAAGATTTTTCAATTAAATGTTATCCCAGTGTATTCAGGACTCCAATTCATCATCATCCTCTTAGGCTCTTGGAACTCAGTGGTTTTTGTTATCTTAGTTTTCACTAGTTGTATCATCTATTTCTAATTGAATGTCTTCAAATAATATTGTTAGGGAGCTTTAGAAAAGGCTTTAAAAACATTATCTAATTGCAAAGTCAGTTCATGTTCCCTTTCTCCTTTCTGCCTTGTTCCCCAAGTAAGGATGCCAGAGGGGGGGAAAATAGTGTAGGCTGAAATCAGTAGTCTCCTGAGGATAGGGGTAGGGAGACAAAGTTAATCACAATAATTTAAAACAAAGGCATTGGACAGAAAACCAAGTGCTTTGAAAGCTTTCAAACTTTATTTTTACTGTTGGAATACCTTAGCATTTTTAAAAGTTTTAGTCTTTCCTGGACTGGAGCAGTAGCACAGTGAATAGGGCATTTATTTGCCTTGTACATGGCCAACACGGGTTCGATTCCTCCGTCCCTCTTGGAAAGCCCAGCAAACTACTGAGTGTATCCCACCCACATGGCAGAGTCTGGCAAGTTACCTGTGGTGTATTCGATATGCCAAAAACAGTAACAAGTCTCACAATGGAGACGTTATTGGTGCTTACTTGAGAAAATCCATGAACAACAGGACGACAGTGCAGTGCTAGTCTTTCTTATCCTAAGACAAAGTACACTGTTCCTTTTAATATAGAATTTATTGAAGCACAGAGTATAATAATTTATGCTATTTTATTATAACTTCTCTGAATATTTCTTATTCAAAATGTTTGTAAGTACCCAGTGATCATAATGGCAACAGTTTTATCTTCATCAGAGAATAGTAGTTATATTGCAGAGGAGTTATAACTAAATCACTGACAGTGATACAGTGATCAGTCAAAAGAACATTTGTTTTCCGAGGGTTAAAAACTTTTTCATTTGTTACATACTATAATTTTGAAGTCATTTATATGAAAAATCTTTTTGTGATTAAAAGCCTACTAAGTGTCACTGAAATGAAATTTGATAGTTTTCAAGTGACTGATTTTTATTTTTCTCTTAGAAACACAATGGGCAAATCCTCTAATCTTCATTATCTTTGAATGCCACAGATTAAATATAGTTATAGTGAAAGAAGTTTATAATGTCCTGAGTCTGATTTTTTTCACACTAACTCTCCAAGAACTTTGGATATTATAGCTCCAAAGATAATATATTTTACAAAGAAATTTGATCCAATCCCAATATATATTATATGTATTTTTTGTATTCTCCTCATATTAAAAAATAGAGAGAGCCTCCCACCTACTGACTGTGATCCTGAGGTCTCCTAACCCATTTTGGCACCAGAGCAGGTTCTTGCAGCCATGCATTTTGACTGTGAACTGAACTACAACCTCGTGCAGCCCGGGAAGGGATTTTTTTCCCTCTCCACCCCATTTTTCTGAGCGAAAATGGCGGCAGCGGCAGCAGCCACGCGGTGAGAGCCACCCTCTAAGACCCCTCCACCAGGAGGTAGGACTCTCTTTAGTGACGTAGCCTGTAGATGATCCTGGGAGGGGAGGTGTTCCCGGCGCGCCTTCCGCCCAGAGATGAACCAAGAGCCGCGGCACGAGAAGCAGAGCCTCCCGCCTACTGACTGTGATCCTGAGGTCTCCTAACCCATTTTGGCACCAGAGCAGATTCTTGCAGCCATGCATTTTGACTGTGAACTGAGCTAAAATATTAGAAACCCAAAACTCAAAGTCTTCACTTTTACCAAGGAAGAGAAATTATTAGATGATGCTTATTCAGCAGGCCTGATTGTTGGGGAAAATTTCCAATCAACAATAGTGAGTTCTGTATGGAAATATGAAATGTACTCAATATATATAGAGAATAATGGGAATATCATCAGCTCCTTAGATGGGGGGTGGGGTGGGAGGGGGGTGTATTGGGGTTCTTGGTGGTGGAACGGGTGCACTGGTGAAGGGATGGTGGTTTAATCAGTATTTGACTGTGACTTAAACCTGAAAGCTTTGTATTTTTTATCTTGTTTTCACGGTGGTTCAATAAAATATTTCTTTAAAAAAAAATAGAAGATATAGGGCAGGAGAGATAGCACAGGAGGAAGGCACTTCCCTGGCATTTAGCAGACCCCAGTCTGATCTAGGCACCACAAATTGTCCACTGAGAACCACTAGGAGTGTGCCTGAATACAGAGCCAGGAGTAATCCTTGAACAAGAATGGATGTGATGCCAAAATGAAAGCAAATAAGGAAGGAAGGAAGAAGAAATGCAGGACAGAAAAAGAAAGAAAGAGAGGGGAGGAGATAAAGAGGGAGGGAGGGATGAAGAAAGAGAGGGAAGATTCATATTAATATAGATGACATATATCTTTTAAAGCCTTTGATAAATGTTGGCAGAATTTGCACAATGTCATTATGATGGTCTTTTAGGGAACACTATCTATATCTTATTGATTTGACCTGAGCTAATCAGATCATGCAACCTGGTTAAGGATGGCATGTTAATGAAAGAATTCTTGAATTCCTTTAACGGTCAGTATGCCTGCACCTTAATGAGTATAAGGTAAGTCTTTCTGCTCCTAGCAAATCCAAGATAGGGTTTAGTAGAACTGTCCTGGAATAAAGATATTTTCAGCATCATAAGAGATCTAGTAAATTTTAGAAGGGTAAAAGGAAGGCTAGCAGAACAATAACAGGCCAAGTCAAACTATAGAAATTAGTATGAAGGGAGAATGTTTCCAACATAGGATCATCTAATTACAAGATATGAAGAGGTCTAACATTTTTGATCATTACTTTTAACACATTTATAAATTAATGATCTTCTATCTGTCACTATGGAAGATAAGATGAAACAAAATCTAGAGTGTTATAATAGAAAATCTAAAGTCTGGACCACATATTAAAGAGAAGGTGCTCATTTAAAACACCTTCAAGCAAAGTACTATAGACATCTCATAACTATCACAGTACTAGAATAGTTCTAAAAAACAATGTTAGAAAAGAAAAGTAACTAAACAAAGCAAATAAAAATACATGTTCTTGAAAGTAAGAGCGAAACATCAACTGACACAAGAAAGAACAGACAAGGAACAAGTCCCATCCTAAGACACTCAGCATAGCAATCTGGGGGTATGGCCTGACAGAATTTTTTAAAACTCTAGAGGTGATTCAAATGCGTGGCCACTGCTGAGAGTTTAGTGAAGAAGAAGCTGTAGAAGACAGAAATGTTGATGTTCTCTCCCAGAGTTTTGAGATGGTGGAGAGAGTGCTTTACACTTGGATCCTGGCGGGTCACAGCCTTCAGAAACATCAACAGCAGCTGCAGATCAGGTGCAAGGTGAGTTTGATTTTTCAGTTGAAAGAAATTAGTAGAGGACTGTGGAAGGCTGAATTTTTGAGTTTCTTTGTAGGAAGCAAGAATGTAAATCACGGATAGCTTCAAGGATGGGGAAGAACCCTAGGTAAAAAGCCTTTAACAAAAGATGGATGGTCATTTCACAGAACAGACACTTGATGCATCCTCAATTTCTGGAAACTCAGCACTTAACAGACAACGGAAACTCAATGATTTTGAGTGTATAGATAGAAAGAGGAACTTCAGGTAAGTTCTGATGACTGGTCTGCTGTCATTAATAAAAACAACACACACACACACAAACACAGATAAACACCACATATACAGTGCTAGACAAGAGGCAGTAGGGGGATATTTCCTAGCTTCAGCACTGCAAAAACCACAGGTGTATCAGAGGAACCCAGAAAATTAGCTTTATCACTGAATCCTGGACTTATAGAATTTCTGACTCAGTAGGTTTGAAGTAGGATTTGAGAATATATGCTTTTGACCAGCCTCAGTTCAGAACCCAATGTTGTGCTAAAAATGGTTAAGCAATGCCATAACTTAACTCCAAATGGTAGATTTCTCCAAACCGTGGACACATCTCTCTTGGTTCTCTAAAACCACTATGTACTGGTTTGAGTATAGCTCCGGCAGCTGAAAACATCCAGAACCCAGCCACAGTCATGCTCAAGGCCCCTCTCCACACGTTCAGACGAGATTCATGCATGAAGTGACATGCAGAGGAACCCAGGTGTGCAGGATCCAGGACTGAGATCTCCAAGCCTGCTTGGATCCGGACTAGGCTTCCTGCTCCTCCACCCAGACCCCCCCATTTTCCAGTAGCTTGGCAGCCACACCCACAAATTGCCTCTGTCACCATGTGATCCCATCAATGGCCAACATCCAGAGACTAAAACCAAGCTCTCGGACATCTTATAGCCTGCTTCTCCCTCTGGAAGAACCTGGCAAGCTACCGAGAGATTCCTGCCTGCATGGGAGAGACTGGCAAACTCCCTGTGGCATATTCGTATGCCAAAACCAGTGATGGGTCTCATTCCCCTTACCCTGAAAGAGCCTCCAATATGGTACCATTGGAAAAGATAAGTAAAGAGAGGCTTCTAGCTTTTGGACCCGGCTGTGGAAGGAGCATGATGGAGGGGCCCGAGGGAGCGCCCTCGGACCCCAAGCAGCCCACTGAACTAATTCCGGCATGGGACCAGAGACCCCACGGCGTGCTGAAGCTGTGGGACCCGGGCATCCCCCAATTCTTTTAACCTGTCTCTCTCTCAACTCCTCCCTTCTGAGCACAGCGCAGGGGCCGCGGTTTTCCTGAGCGCAAAACGGAGTCGCCGATTCAGCCAAAACAGGACGTGAGCGCGCTTGCGGGAGTCCCCAGGGGGCGGGGGCGGCGACCCCCGCCCACCGCAGTTAGATACTTAAACCCACCTCCCCCACGTGTGCTTCCTTTTGGACCCGGCTGTGGAAGGAGCATGATGGAGGGGCCCGAGGGAGCGCCCTCGGACCCCAAGCAGCCCACTGAACTAATTCCGGCATGGGACCAGAGACCCCACGGCGTGCTGAAGCTGTGGGACCCGGGCATCCCCCAATTCTTTTAACCTGTCTCTCTCTCAACTCCTCCCTTCTGAGCACAGCGCAGGGGCCGCGGTTTTCCTGAGCGCCAAACGGAGACGCCGAGCCTCTCTCTAGGTTTCTCCATCTTATGAGCACCATAAAAGGGTAAAAGTTTATAGTGATGTTATTTCTGGTTGTACTTTCCCTGGACTTTATACAGAAACCCAAAACCGCGCGGCCGCTGCCGCGGCCGCGCGACTTAATGTCATCTTAGTATGAGCAATATGTAATGGTTCCTTTCTAATGGGGCGGACTTTTGTGGGAGATCCTAATAGTAAGTCTGTTGCTGAAATATTGAAGGCAATCAAAGTGGTAGCCATCTCACTAGACTGAACTAAGCTATATCCCCACGCCGGCTGAGAAGAAATTTTCTTCTTTCTCGGGAAGAAACGCGGTGTGTCATCAACTACAGTGTGATGTCCATTAAGCAAACAGACCTGGTGGCGTGGGAATGGGATATAAGGGGAAAAATTATGTACAAGGAACAGCGGGACGCTGGTGGAATCTCGAGCCGGAGCCGACACCAGCGCAAGACCGTCGGTTCCAGAGACTGCTTGCAGATACTCTACAAGTCTATCAACTAAGCCAGAGCCCCACGCCTGCTGATGACGGGAAATAACCATCCTTTTCGGTTTTTTTTTTTTCCCTTGTCAGGCAGCGTGGCGATTACTAAAACAGGCGTGTACTCGGTGGCGCGGGGCAAGGGGGAAAAAGAAAAACTATGTAACAAACAGCGGGACTTAATATCTCTATATTCTTAGCAATGGAGAACTATCAAATGCCTCCTTGGCAATAGGACTGCTTTTCTTTTTTGGGGGAAACCCCAACAACGGTAGTGAATTGTGTGTTGAAACATGGAATGTAATCGAAATAAGGCGTAAACGAAGTGAAACATATCATGTGCAAGGGTTGGGACTGGGGAGGTGGGAGGGGGCGGCAGGTATACTGGGGGGGTTGGTGATGGAAGATGGGCACTGGTGAAGTGAAGGGTGTTTGAGAACTGTATAACCGACATAACCCTGAGAACTATGTAACCCTCCACATGGTGATTCAATAAAATTTAAAAAAAAAAAAATAAAAAAAAAAAAAATAAAATAAAAAAAAAAAAAAAAAAAAAAAAAAAAAGAGAGGCTTCTAAAATCTCAGGGCTAGGACAAATAGATACATTACTGAGACTACTCAATAAAATTGATGATCAATGGGATGATGACCCAAATTGTTCCCTCTCCCCCCAAAAAGAATTTCCTTTAAATTGGCTACTTTCAAGTATAACATTCGAAGGCAGCCGAAGACCTCCAGAACCCAGCCACAACCATGCTCAAAGCCACACTCCACACGTTTGGACAAACCTCACGCATGAAGGAACTGGCAGAGGAACCCAGATGTGCGGGATCCAGAGCTGAGATCTCCAAGCCTGCTTGGATCGGGACTGAGCTTCCTCCACCCAGACCCCCCACTTTCCAGTAGATTGGCAGCCACACCCACAAACTGCCCCTGGCACCGTATCATCCCATAACTGCCAAGATCCAGAGACTCTAAAATAACACTCCCAGAAGCACACACCTGCATTCTTGGCCGCATGACCATTTAGAGCCTATTCTTCCTCTCAGAAAACCAAGCAAGGTACCGAGAGCATCCTGCCCACATAGCAGAGCCTGTCAAGCTCTCTGTGGCATATTCAATATGCCACATACAGTAACAATGATGGGTCTCATTCTCTTTACCCCGAAAGAGCCTCCAATGTGGCACTGCTGGGAAGAACGAAGAAAGAGAGGCTGCTAAAATCTCAGGGCTAGGGAGAATGGAGACGTTACTAGTGCCCGCTCAAGCAAATTGATGATCAGCAGGATGACAGTGATACAGTGATACGTACAAATAAAATACTCAACATCTTAGATTTGTTTTTCTGAGCTGTGACTGATGACAGATTTGTTTTGTTTTGAGACTGTGGTCGGTGGTTCTTAGGGCTTAGTCCTGGTTCTGGATATGCACTCAAGGACTACCCCTGGCAATGCTCAGGGACCATATGGACTATTGGGGATTGAACCTGGGTTGACTGCAAGCAAGGGAAGCACCCTACCACATGTACTGTCTCTCTGGTCCCTGGGGGACAGATAATTTTATCATGAATATATTTGTCTGTACTAAAGAAAAAAATCTTTAAATATATATCACTCCCTTCCCATTGCTCATCAATCATCGATTTGCTTGAGCAGGCCCCAGTAACATCTCCACTGTGAGACTTGTTGTTACTGTTTTTTTGACATATCAAATACACTACGGGTAGCTTGCCAGGCTCTGCCGTGCAGGTGAGATACTCTCGGTAGCTTGCCAAGCTCTGCCATGCAGGTGAGATATTCGGTAGCTTGCCAGACTCTCTAAATATATAAAGCTGGTCTCACATGCTGGGGGAAAAAGGCAGCTCAGATAGAGAAGGTAACACCAACTAAAATGTGGTAGAGGGTTCGCTCGGGATGGGAGAGGCAGGTTGAAAGCAAACTATAGATTGAACACAATAGCCACCCAATACCTCCATTGCAAACCACAACACTCAAAAGGAGAGAGAGAACAAAAGGGAATGCCCCATCACAGGGGCGAGGTGGAGAGGGGTAGGATGGGGGGGTGGGAGGGATCCAGGGGCCACTGGTGGAGGAGAATGGGCACTGGTGGAGGGATGGGTACTTGAGTATTGTATGACTGTAACACAAGCATGAAACTCTGTAACTGTACCCTCACTGTGCTATTTAATAAAATAATAATAATTAAAACAAAAGAAAACAACAAATATATAAATACAAATATTTATGTGCATCTATTTTTACTTTCTGACATGTCAAATTGTGTTTCTACTTTACCTATGCTGGAAGGTGCAAAGAGTTATGAAGATATTTGGCATTCATCCAACCTAGCAACTCAGTCCTGGTTTTCAGCAAAAGGCTAAAAATGGATCTAGAATGAACCCAGTGATGTTAGTTTTCATCCCAGCTACGTGAGGACAACTTTGATCATCAATGTTTAATATAAATTTGACCCTGACTGACGCTTAAAAGGGACAAATAACTGCCCAGGACTATGTAGTGGATGATAATAACGGAGACTCGCACATGGGAAATATGTTGTTTCCATATCCCATGTCACTCCACAACAGGCCAATTCCAAGGTTGAAGCAGGTGCAACCATAAAATCAGAGATTTCTCCTACTGTTACTTTTGTGTATATAAATGGCTTAAGAGTACAGGATAAGTTAGTCTGGAAGGCAAATATTCTAATGAACTTATTTTGGGTTTGGAAGGGCCACACCCAGTGGTTCTCAAGAGGTACTCCTGGTTCTGTGTTCAGGAGTGACTCCTGGCAGTGCCCAGGGAATGATATGGGGAGCTGGGGGTCGAGTAGGGTAGAATGCACATGAGGCAAGAGAGCGCCCCACCTTCTATAATATTTTTTGGACCTTCACCTCTTTATTTGCTAATTGGAGAACCCCCTCTGTGGAAGTCAAATCCTAACTCCAAAGCTCATTTTTTTAAACAACATAATATTTAAATTATTGGTCTCATCACATTTTCTTAAATATTATAAATCTAGAGAACAATTTAGATTTTCACTCTAGCATAAACTAAGTTTTGTTTTTAAGAGAACAAAACTGTATACTTATCTTTGGTTTCCAAGGTGTGAACTGGCCATGAGCTCTTCAGCTGGGTTACTAAAAACGACACTCATGAATTTCATATATTGACTTGCAGATATTTCAGTTGCACTGGAATTGTGCTTTTAACATGAGTCTGGTATTCCAATTGGTTTAAGAGACCCATATTAATTATCTAAAGGAATGTGACCATTAACACTGGCAATGAAAGCTGTATCTTATTTTCTATTTTATCTTGAAAATGGATGAGAAAGAAATGTATTTGGCAAAAATTGCTCAGTCCTAGTTCTGACAAAACAGAGGATCATCTTACCTCTGCTCCCTTAAATACTTTGACATCTCTGATAGATGCTGAGGTATTGTGAAAACTATAATCGCTTGGAAAGTCTTGCTCCTTTCATTCCTAATAATCAAATTACTGAATTTCAGAGAAATGAAAACTCAAAACTGGACATAGTTAAAAGAAATAAAGATTAAAGTGGAGCAGTAGAAAATTAATGCAGGCTTTTAATGCCAAAGTCTCTCTGGCTTGGTATTAACAGAATCGAATTTAAGTTTGACTCTGAAACATCTGAGCTGAGTAACCTTGGACAAAATGCTGATCGTTGGTTGTTATTATTAATAATAGCAACAATAGTAGTTGAATTATTTCTAGAAATATTTGTGATATTTAACTTCTGGTTTGGGGTTCATATATAATTAAAATTCAGACAAATCATTCTGAGACAAAAAATATCTCAGAATTCTTACTGTTTCCTGATGATCAAACACAATTATACATTTGTGTTACTTTTCCTTTTGTGTCTGAGCATCTTTAGCGAAGAGAAAAGGAGGATAAAAAAATTCCCCATATCCTGAAAATATGATTAACTGAATTTACTTTTCCTCCTCCTCCTTCTCCTTCTCCTTCTCCTCCTCCTCCTCCTCCTCCTCCTCCTCCTCCTCCTCCTCCTCCTCCTCCTCCTCTTCTTCTTCTTCTTCTTCTTCTTCTTCTTCTTCTTCTTCTTCTTCTTCTTCTTCTTCTTCTTCTTCTTCTTCTTCTTCTTCTTCTTCTTCTTCTTCTTCTTCGTCTTCTCCGTCTTCTCCTTCTCCTTCTCCTTCTTCCTCTCCTTCTCCTCCTTCTTCCTCTTCCTCTTCTCCTTCTCCTCCTTCTTCTCCATCTCCTCCTCATCCTCCTTCTCCTCCTCCTCCTCCTCCTCCTCCTCCTCCTCCTCCTTCTTCTTCTTCTTCTTCTTCTTCTTCTTCTTCTTCTTCTTCTTCTTCTTCTTCTTCTTCTTCTTCTTCTTTCTTCTCCATCTTCTTCTTCTTCTTCCTTCTTCTTCTTCTTCCTCCTTCTTCTTCTTTGTGTTTGGGTGACATCCTGCTGTGCTTAGAGCTTATTTTTGGCCCTTAGATCAAGTATAACTTCTGATGGGACTGGGGACCATATGGAAAGCTGGCTCTTAAACTCAGGTTGACTGGAAGCAACGCAAGGGTTCTACCTACTGTACTATCTCTCCAGCCAGCAGATTTACTGAGTAAAAACTATTTATTTACCTTCCAAAGGTTTTCTTTGTATCCAAATCATATTTAAGTTTTAAAAATTTGTTGTATCCATGAGAGATGTTACTGGTGCCTGCTTGAACAAATCAATGTTGTATCCAGGCTAAAGACAGTATAGCCACTAGGTCATTGCCTTGCACCTCATTCGTTCCCCTGCATCCCATATGCAGGGGAATGAATGAATGGAATGAATGCAGTGGAATGAAAGAAGTGGTCCCTCCACTAGCCAGAACTTATTATTGAGTGCAGAGTCAGGAGTATTCTGAGCATCCTTAAATGTAGTCCAACAATCCCCTTCCCCCAAAAAAAGTATAAATTTGTCAAAATGAGGCATAATTCAAGTGGATATAGAAAATCATACTCCACATATCTTTGTCAGAGAAGATGAAGAGTATTGTAATTAACTATTCTTTTTTTTTCCTTTTGGAATACACCTGGTTGTTTCCAGGCCTAACTTCTGGCTCTGCACTCAGGAATAAGTTCTATCTAGTCATTACTGATGGGGCTCAAGGAAACATGTTGTGTGCCGGGGACCAAACTTCGGTTGACCATCCACAAGGCAAATGCCTCACCTGGACTATAGATACCCTTAGTAGTCCCAAATTAATAAATTTTGTTCAGAAAATTTATTGTTGATTTTGAAATGAGTTACCATTAAGGGTTAATAAAATTCCTTACCAATTACTTATAATATAAAATCTAATTTTACATTCTTC
The DNA here is from genome assembly GCF_027595985.1 of Sorex araneus. Taxonomy (NCBI): domain Eukaryota; kingdom Metazoa; phylum Chordata; class Mammalia; order Eulipotyphla; family Soricidae; genus Sorex; species Sorex araneus. The sequence continues at coordinate 32,782,302 of NC_073311.1, forward strand.
TCTTATTTCTTTACCTAACATAGATATATAAGTTCAAAAAGTAGTTAAAGTTATAATTAAAAATGTTATTCTATATAAGAAATTCTAGTGTAGCAATACATTTTCTTAACTTATGTTTTTATAATTATATTATGATAATAGAAAACATATGGGCTTAATTTATTCTCAACACAAACACCATCATGATTTTTCTCTCATTTTCACATTTTTAATACATTTCATTCTTACTCCTTTGGTGAATATTAGACATTCTTCATCTGTAAGAATAATTTTGTAATTGAATTTATTTAATTCAATGAAAATTTTATTTAGAAAAAGATTTTTAATAATATAACTGAATGTTTCATGGAAGAGGAAAAAGTTGCCTTTATTTCAAAATTAATGGAGAGCAAAGATATGAAAAGTATTCTTCATTAAGGAATTTCTTATTATTTAATTATCACAGTATTCTGTGGTTAGTTATTGGTGCTATTTTCTTATAAACACACATGCTATCTAATTCCAGATAGTATGTGAGACTGTTTTTGGAGAATATCTACTGGGGAGATTAGGATGACAGGAAATCAAGATATGGAGCTAATACCAAAGAATGAGGCATGAATGTGTCTCCAAATTTCTGAGCAAAATGGCAAACACTGTTTGAAGATGTAGAGTTTATAAAATATGTGAACCCCTTTAAATTTATAACCCATTCTGGCACTGAAGCCTGAGAGAGTTTTCCTTAATAACCTCATGAAAACCATTGTGTGTTGGCTATCAGTATGAATTCCCTCACAGCATCCAATAGTAAATCTAATCAAGTGCTCCCTAGAATTACGGAGTATTTGTGAAGATGCAGGAATAGCACATTGCACTTAAGTAAAATTATATAGGACTAAAACAATATATGTAGGGTAAATGTCATTATCTGAGTGGAGCCAAATAATTTTTACTGAAGGAATGGAAGTTTTTATCTTCTGTCAGTCTCTACAAATATTAACGTAGTCATTGAGTATTTCGCTGGGCAAAAACACTTATTCACAGGGGTGGGAGAATATTTTTAGGCCTGGAGAAATGAAAAATCAAGACCATAATCTTAATATTAAAAATAAAAACCCTACCTTGATCAAAAATGTCATTGCAATTCAAGCCATCCTAGGAATAATACAATTTAAATTATGTATTTATGTTCATGGTAAACCATTTAAGGCAAAGAGAAAAATGTTTTCCTTTTCCTAGACATAATGAATATGTGAGAAAATTTGAAAAAAGCTTGTCAACAATTGTAATGTGAAGTGTTAAGTATTAAATCATCCTTTCTTATACAGAAGATTAGTAATAATTGTCTATAAAGGTGACTCTCAGATCATATTATTCATGTAAGAATGCTTTAATTTTTCTTTTAGATGTTTTGGAGCTTTTAATATTCTAACTAGGCCCCCTATCAAATTAAAAGGATCACTGGAAAATATTAGAAAATAGAAGGAGGGTAATGCAACTTTTCATTAACTTGGGAACTATTTTCTAAAGAGAATATAACATTGTTATGATATGTCATTATATATCATTAGATACCACTAAAATATCCATACAATCTTAGTTGTTAACCAATAAATTAATGCTTTCATCTATTCAAATAGTAAAAATAATAGTACTTTATAGCTTTCTTTGAGAATTTTATGATGTAATAAATAATATTCCCAAAGTAGTACCAGAAGAATGATAGGTGTTTTCAGATTTATGTATTTTTCATGGGGAAGTAAGTAATTTACATTTTGGAGTAAAACTTAAAACCAATTACTATTCATATAGTTAAAGAAAAATCTTAGCTAAAAACTCCAATTATTTTTATTATAAAAACAAAGAATATTTCCTAGGTAATATAGAAAATTATCGTAAAAGTGATCTCTTAAAAATCTGCTCTTTGTGGAGATTATTACTGAATACAGTTTTTAAACAGGAACACTTTCATGATCCTTTTCCAACTGCTAAAGATGTACTAAATATATTACCACCAGTATAAATTAATAAGGTTCCATTGATATTTTAACACTGGAAAACATGTTGTATGTTTCGTTGACTTGGTAAATCAATGGACTAACAAATGAAAATCTTGCAGCAGTATATTTCAAATTAGGTGTCATAAAATTTAGCATTATTTTATGTTGTATTTCCTTTATACTGATACATAGAATGGAAAGATAAATTTAGTAATTGAAAGCTATACTGTATTTTTGGCCGCAGCCAACTGTGCTCTGGGCTAATCTTGACTCTGTGCTTAAAGGTCACTCCTGGAGGGGAAGGGGGACCATTTTAACTGCTAGGGATAAAATCTGGGGTGGCTGCATGCAAGGCAAGTACCTTATCCTGTGTAGTGTCTCTCACACCCCAGGATATTAAGTTTTTTTTTCTTGTTGTTTTGTTTTCTTTTTGGGTCACACCTGGTGATGCACCGGGGTTACTCCTGGCTCTGCACTCAGGAACTACTCCTGATGATGCTCAGAAGACCATAGAGGATGTTGGGAATCGAACCCGGGTTGGCCGCGGTCGAGGCAAATGCCCTATCTGCTGTGCTATCGCTCCAGCCCCAGGATATTAAGCTCCAGAGTTATTGTGATCCAGAAATAATGTGAGTTCTCTGCTCAGGTTCCCACAAAATAAATATGAGGACAGTGGTTAACAATGCAAACTTACATGAGCCTCAGATTCCCCTGTGTATAAGACTGAGGTCTTCAGGAGCTTATCGAAAAACCTCAACTTCTCCAGGTTTCCTGCATTTATTTCTATATTTCACTTACATTACCATTTCACCAGCTTTCAGATTTGTTCCTGACCTATAGACCCTGACATAAAGAACTCATAAATTCAGGTGACAGCAACTAAAATAATATTTTTTATGTAATGTAGTGGTTTGGAGCGATAGCACAGTGGTAGGGTGTTCGCCTTGCTCATGGTCAACCTGTGTTTGAGTCTTCTGCCTCTCTCGGAGAGCCCGGCAAGCTACCCTGAGTATTGCACCCGCATGGCAGAAACTGGCAAGCTACCCATGGTGTAATCAACATGCCCAAAACAGTAACAATAATTCTCACAATGGAGACGTTACTGGTGCCCACTCCAGCAAATCTATGAGCAATAGGATGACAGTGACAGTGATGTAATATAGCACAGTCTACAAGTTACACAACTGATGCTTCAATATATTTATTATGTTAAGATATGGGCATTCTAGAGACAAAACATCACAGAACTGTGCCTAACACATAGACAAAAGGCTAAATCAGTCTTAGAATTCTCTTTTGTTTTTCTTTTTGGTAGGGGTGCTCAGGATGTGGATGGGGCTTGGGAACCTTATCGGGTGCTGGGTATAGAACTCAGGCCATCCAGATGCAAGGCAAGCATCCCACCCAATGTACTATTTCTCCAGCCCAGTCTAAGCATGTTCAAGAAAGACGTTGGCATGCAATTTAGAAGCACTGTTTTTCATATTATTTATTTAATAATATATTATTTTCATCCTACTAATGGAATACATTCTGGGTTGAACCACACAGAACCGGGAGCGGTAGCACAGCTGGTAGGGTGTTTGCCCTGAACACAGCTGAACTGCTGAACTGGGTTCAATCCTCAGCATCTCATATTGTGCTCCGAGCAACGTCAGTTACTAGAACCAGAAATAACCCCTGAGAATCGCCGTGTGTCACTCAAAAGCAAAAAACAAACAAACAAACAAACAAAAACAAAAAAAATAGAACTATACTCTTGGCTTTGGCAATTTAAAAAAAAAGCTGAAGTAAATGAGAATGGAGAGATAGTACAGTGGTTACAGATTCCAACTGATTCAATATCTGGCATCACATCCCAGCCTTTCCAGGAGTGATTCCTGAGTATAGAGATTGGTTCATGCTTCAAAACCCAAACCAAACCAAACTGAACTATGTACTTCCACTATCCTCTAGTTTCTCATTTACTTTACACGTATTTGTCTACTGTCAAAGTTCACTTGGAAAATGAATGAGATCAAGAATATCTGGAGCCACTGACGGGACCTTATATTATAAATATGAGGCAAATTTATACCAGGAACCACCATAGGCTGAATTTTCAATAATGTATTTAATAAATTCATTCTATGAATTTCTTTACTTGTATTCTAGGACTTATTACAAACCATAGCTATTGATTTTATTACATATATCTCATACAAATTATACACTAGTCTTTGTTGACTAGTTTTTGACTCTGGAAAATCTTGTAATTCATATTTTAACTGAGTTTTTAATTATAATTCATATACATGTGCTTATCTATATAGATACCTTTAAACTGATGTTATGAAGATGACCATCATTAAATACCGTTAAATCTTGGATAATTCATATTTCCATTAAAAAAAGATTTATTAGTGGTCCTATGGAGTCCTCCCATTTTTAAGGAGTCAGGTTAGTATGAAAGAATTCCTTGGAAATTAAAGATATTTGATAAATTATGGACTAGCACTTGGAAGGCTAAAATTCCACATATTTGATGATTGATAGGAGGACTCTATTGTAGAGTATGTAAATCTCTTAGATTTACCTTATATCTAATAAAAGATACATGCTACATAAAATTTAAACATATGCTTTTTTCTAAATGTTTTACTTCCCTATTTATCAAAATTAGTTATTCTACGAAGATTTAAATTGAAAAGATTACCCCAAACATGTAAAGGTGATGTAATTTCCCTTTTGGTTTATTTATACTTAGGGTTTTTTTTTTAAAAATTGTGGGGTGGGGTGTGGGGGAGATAATATTATAAATTATACTCCAGCATTTTGAGCCCTGTTTGTTTTCTCAGTCAGAAAATTAGTCTGTATCCTTTAGTTATTCAAAAGCCTGGCATTTAATTAGAAAATGTCATATCAGATTTACGTAATGAGTTGTAACCTTGCCAGGGCCTACATTACTGCTGAAAGATAATCAGGAAAACACATTTTTGTTGTTGGTGTTGGAATAGAGTTGACTTCTAATTTTTTTCTCTTTGTTTCATTTTCCTCTCTTCTCTCTCTCAATTCTCTCTCCCTCTCTCTCTTCCTCCCTCCCTCCATTCCTCTCTCTCTCACTGTCTCTCTGTCTCTGTCTCTGTCTCTCTCTCTCTCCTCCCACCCCCACCCCACCCCTTTGTGTGCTTAGCAGACTGTGTGAATCAGAGGATACGGACAGGGTGATCCCCGTGTGGATGCGGGGGATTCCCTAGATTACTCTGACAGGTCCTGTTTGAGGCCTCCATGTCTGAACCTGGCAATGCTGAGGGAACCCTGTGTGCCAAGGATCAAACTAGTGTTCACTTGATGCAAGGCTCTCACCTTCTCTCTTCCATTCACCTTCTCCTCTCTTGCCCCCATTCTCTGCTTCCTTTTTCATTTCCCTATTTTCTTCCAATTTACTTTATTTTAATCAAGATTTTTTCTTTTCCACCAAACTTTGTTGTCACGTATATTACCTTAGCTCATCTTTTCATTGACTGCTTTCCTTTAAGTTTTTCTTTCCTAACTTGACAGAATCTCGTTTTTCTTTTCCAATTTGGGAAAGACAAATAAAGAAATACAGCAAACTGTAAGGGTCAAAAGAACTCCCGACTGTTAACCTTTAAAATGCTGAACATGTTTTGGAAAAGAGGATATTATGAAATGACTGGTAGATCATCTTTACTTATGAATAAATAGAGCGCTCTTTGACGAGCTCAAACCCTAACATTTCATTCCTAATTTTTTAAAAAGTCTCAAGGAGGATAGATTACCTCAGTTTGGTAAATAGGTACGTTTCTATAATTGTATAAATTATCCATGTCTTCCAGGGTGGCGTCGTAGGCGTCTGAGTCATAGTTGATGGGCTCCAGGGTTGGAGCTGTCACAGCAGCGTCAAGGATGACAAGTCCCAGAATGAGTCTTGCTAACATTTTCAAGTGTTCCTAATCACAAAATATTAAAACTCATAAATATTTAATTGATAATGACTTGTGAGTAGCTTGCACTAAATAAGAATGATTCATCAATGTCAGCACTGAGGAACTCTAGCTAGTAGCTTTCCTTTAATGAATAGTTTATAAACATTGTACACACATTTCTCCGACTTCTGAAGATCACGGATATAACAGTCCAATTCACAAACATCCATGTTTTATAGCATATGCTGCCTTTACAGTGAAATCAGTTTCATATTTAGAGAGAACTATTTTTAAAAGATGAAGAGGGAATGCATAAACATATGCACAATGTCCTTTGTTATCTAAGATGGTTATCTTTTTCTTAGTGCTAAGACTTTTTCATCAACTCTGGAATGTAAGAATATTATCATGATTAGAATGGTGAAAATTAAAACTGACACACCATTTTGTAGATGGGAAATTAATTAGTAATACAATTAGGTCTCAGTTTCATATGTTCAGTTATAGGCCTTTTCTGAATGAAATCATATAGTTTTGTTTTTCCATTTACTTATTAATGGAAAATTAATACATAGGAAATTATTCAATATTTTATGCAATAATGGTTTAGAATGTTCTTGAATAAACTGTACTTAAAAATCCATTTGTCTTTAGTATTACATATTTTATTTCAACTCTTACAAATATCTAATATTTAAATTCAGAGTTGATGCAAATACTTAAAAGAACTATTTGGTAATATTCCTCTAGAGGAATATTCACACACTATTTGGAATAGTGCAATCTTTTGTTTCATAATTATTTAATGAGCACAATTCTAGTTTCTTATAATAATATGCTTTTTGAAATTTAATCAAGACCTTAATTTAATTTTATGGGCATTTCTTTGAGTATATTGTAGTTTAGGCCAAAATGAACATATAAATTTAGGTCTATCAGAAACGTTTGAGTCATTTACTGATGGCAGTGAAGTATGTCTAAACTTTTTATCACGCATGTCGAATTTTAAAGATTTTGTATTTTGAATATATTTCTTGGGTTTATTTTAGAAGCAGTATGTGCGGTGTTTATATCCATACACAAATAAAGGGGAATTCATAATATCATTACTTTTAAATTTTAATGCACTGGCATAAAAACGGAACTTCAGTTACCTGAAAGAAAGTCTTTATGAAAAGTTTAGGCAGAAGGACATGAATTCATCTGGGAATAAGAAGGAGCACAAGGAGCTCATTTTATCCCCTCCTATGCTTTCTTCAAATAATTTTTTTATTCACACCAGATCAACTAAGCCTTTATTTAGTTCCCTTTGCAGAGGTCTTTACTGGACTGCAGATTTGGAACTGTCCTACCCCCTTACTAACAAAGTCTTACTTAATAGAAGTGTGATTTGCAAATCTTCCAGTAACCATGCTCCCATACTCAAGTGAGAAGCACTGAACATTGGCTACTACTAACCTAACATTTTCCCTGTACATATTTGACAACTTTCATTGTTTAGAGAAACTGTGCCCTTACTCAGTATTTTTCTCACAACATAATTTATACTTAATAATAAATGTATACACATAATAATTTGATTGTATTTGGCACAACCCCTATGGCCATCAGCAATAACATGGTGAAACTTAGAAATTTGAATATCTCTCAATATAGTTAAAATGCATGTTAATTTTTAAAAGTAATTATACTAATGTCTATTGTTGAAACTTTGAATACGTTGTCTACTTAACATCATTGTATGCCATTTATAAATATATGTTACTTAAACTTTGAAATACATAGTTCAAAAATCATTATAAATGCATATTATATGTTATCTTTAGCATATTTCAAAACTTAAATAACTCCATTTCTTCTTTTTCATAATATTTTAATCATTATCAACCAATATTGCATGACTGTCCTGGAAAACAATGCAATCTGTGTCAAGGAAGTTGATTTAAGGAATATATTGGAAACTATTTTAATTTTATTGGCATCTGCCATGACTAGTAAGATCAACTGTTTTGTTGTATGTTATTCCAAAACTAGTAGAGAATTTTGATTTTCCAGTATAACATAAATATTAAAGTTGCAGAAGTAAAAGGAATCCATTGACTTTAAAGTTCACTATGAGATATTTAAGCAAGATGAATTACTTTTAAAGGTTATTATAGCAGAAATGGAAGCCTCTAGCCCAAGAAGAAAGCAAGTGTAAAAACTTACCTTTGGCTCCCACTTGATGAAATGGCACGAAGAAACTGAGAATGCAGAGCCAGTGGTATTTGCCCCTGACCAATGGTTGTGAATTCTGGTCTGTGGGAGGTGGAATTTATAACACACAATTTCTGTTTGGAAAAGCTAACCTTGAAAAATGCTTCTCAGTCTTTAAAAACCCCAAATTGCTTTATAATCATCCAAACTAAGCAGTAGAATCCAAGTAACATAATATATGAAGTTCTCGAAATTGTGGTAAAAGGAGGTAGACTTGTTAGTATTTCATTATGAAACAAAATCAATATGTTGGTGTAACATATCTTGTCTAAAAGATTCAAATCAATAAAATAAGATAATGTATATTGTTGATGCTATAGTTATATAGTTCAGAAATATTCTAATAAGAAGTACATGGCTAAAATTCTCTTTTCACTTTTCATTAATATTAACTGATATTCAGTAAATGTTGTAAAAGTCTTACCTCTTTAACATTGAGTAGTTTTTTTTAATATGTATCCAAGTTATTTTGATTGCCTGGATTGCTTTGAAAGAACCAGAACAAAGAACCCTTTGCACCAAAAATCAGCAAAAAAAATGTGAGAAATAATGCATTAAAATGATCCAAATGTTTTGTAAAAAAGCTCCTTTTTTCTCTCTTTTATCTTTCAGAGCCAAACAAATCAAATTACATTAAACAAATTTCCCCTAGAACACAAGATTTGTTTTAGTCTCTGAGTGCTTGATATGGTTTGTGAAACCAGTTTTTATTACAGGTAAGGAGAAATTTCCATTCTTTTCTTTCATTAACGCAATAAAAATTCTAGAGAAAGATGAAACATATGCCTTGTATTCTGGTATACATTACATAAATCCAAGAGTCTGGTACTAACCTATGCATTAGGAGGTGCTCCTCCTTTACCAGAAGTGAATATCTGTACTGGGTGTTGAAAGCAGGTTTGTACCTTGCCAAATTTGAAAAAGAGTTTCTTCATGACTATTACTCTTTTTTGTTTAAAGCTTCCTTTCTTGTCTTTCCTACTCACACAAAGACATTGGTCCATTCTGTCATGTTATTCTCATTACTTTGATCTTACATACTTGCTTCCAAACGATTTTCTACACTGTGCATTATTTTTCTTAACACTGGTTTTAACTTTCTTTTCGTTTTTACTTTTGAGTCACACCCAGTGGTGCTCAGGGATTTCTCCTGCCTCTGCAATCAGGGATCACTAGTGGTGGTGCTCAAGGGACGATATGGGTTCCCAGGGATTGAACTTTGGTCAGATGCATGCACAGCAAAAGCCCTTCCCACTGTACTATTATCCTGATGCTGGTTTTCTTTTTAATGGAAGCAGTGATGGTAACACCTACTCAGCAGGAAGAACACAATCATGAAAACAGGCATTTCTTTCCAGTTTCCTTCTCTCTCACCATGTCATATAGACACCACTTAGAAGCTCTTCTGGTAAGTGACTTTTACCTGAACTGCTATACTAATGTACTTAACAGAAATGATCCACATCATGTTAGATTCTGTCATATTTTATATCTCTGAACACACCCAGAATTGAAGTGGTTATCACTTATCACTCTTCACAGATAAGTAAACCCATGCTCAGGCATTACATTGCTCAGTGCCATGGTTGACACAAAAGAACAAACCGAATTGAGTCAGGTTCCAAATATCAGAGCTCCTGTCTGAGGAATCTCGGTGGATATTAAAGGTAGAGGTATTGTTTAGTTACTTATTTTTATGTTTCAATGCCATTTCCCTATCATTAGTTTCTAGGTTCTTTAAGATTCTTTAAACAAAATCAATATATTGTCTATGAAATACTAAACCTTTCCTATTCTTCTTGTATATTATATCAAGCACTCAGTAGAGTGTAAGGTGGTTGAGTCTATCTAGTCTTTTGTTTTCTGGATGACTCTAAGTGAACTTTTTATACTCTATTTCCAGAAATACAATTGTCACACACCTTTGATTAATTATTGGTGATGAAATGATGTCTTCCTTAAGTTTCAGATCACTCCCATTAAATTATTTGTGATGATTGAATACTCAATACTTGCCTTACTTATTGAAAATAGAAATGGCTATTTCTTAAGCTTTCTTACTTCAAAATAAGTAAGAGTTTTAGCTCTTGTTATTAGACTAAATAATTTTTCATTTGCCTTTTTTCCATAATATTTGTATTCCCTCTAATATTTCAAAATCCAGTTTGAACTGTGAGAGATTGAATTTGTAACTGTCTCTCAAAGGCCTAATATCCATCGAACACTAAAAAAGGATTAGTTACTAGTTCTGATTTTTTTTAATTATTAAATGTAAATATCTTAGTGTTCCATTATAATTTTCTTAATAGGGTCTATGCTTGGTAGTTTTCAGAAATCTTCAAGAAATGAGTCACATGACTCATTGCATTAGCTAGTAAATTTTCAAACATTTAAAAAATCCTTGACCCTACAAATCTTTTAGAAAATTAAGTAAATAGAATCCTGCTTGCTTTGTATGAACAAAATGTTTTCTGTTATTAATTGCCTTCTCTCTGTTATGTGGGACAGATAGTCCACACTAACTGGTTATAAAAAATACACTTCTGCTTGCAATAACTATCTGATGAATTTCCATATAGTCTCAGAATCTTTCTACTCTTCAGTATTAATTTCTAAATGACAGTCTTCCAGTATCACAATAAATCCTGATGCACTGCACTGTGCTGCGTGTAGCCCTGTCCTTAGTTTCTTTTAAAATATTTCATCCCTGCTTTTCAATAAGCTTTCCTTTTTGCTTAGAACAAAAATGTCTCCTTCTGTCCCAGTTTGTTGTTTCAAATATCCCCCATTGTTTTATTGTTTTAATAGAATCCAGACTTTTAATAAAATCCAGATTCAAGAATTTTTCTCCATAGTCTTTCTGCACTAACATAACTCAAAGTTGGAGAGATTTTGTGCTCTCTTTTTTCTCCCCCAAATGATTTCTTCTCTTGTCTTTTTCTAAAATATTATTCACTTTGAAAATTCTGACACGGCTTAATGATCCACAATGGTCTTCTCTGTCATCAGCTACTTGATCCAGAGAATTTTCTCTTTGTGATGACTTTGACTCCTGATTCATTCACATACCTTTCCCACAATTATGTCATCATTCCTGATTTCGACTTCCATATACTTGATCTTTCTATCATGGTAGTCTGGTAATTACTTTATCTTCTCAGGGATAGTAAATTTCCCCCTTCCTAGCCATCACCATTAACATACTCCTAGCTTATAGTAAGGCAACACACAACCCTACTATAGAGATACTGTTATTTTATTTTTTGCTTTTTGAGACCTTCATTATTTATACACATATTTCACTAATCATTAGCAAATCTATCTTCAAATTACTTCTTTCTTTTAGATTTAGTAAGCAAGAAATATCATCAAGGAACTGGAGAGATAGTACATCACGTAGGGTCTTGCCTTGAAAGTTGCTAAATCAGGTTCAGTCCCAGGTACCCTGTTTGCTCACTGGAACCCTGTCAGGAATGATCCCTGAGCACAGAGCCAAGAGAGTTCCCTGAGCATTTTGGGTGTGGCCCCCAAACAAAATAAACTGAAACAAGTATTATAAGTAAGTGATCCCTTCAAAAACCTTTTTTGTTCTCTTAACACATTTACCCCCTATTATATCTCCTATTATATCTTCCATCCAGACCATCTATTTTCCAGTAGCTTGGTAGCCACACACACAAGTGGCCATCAATGGCCAAGATCCAGAGACTCTAAAAAATGCTCCTGGAAGAGAGCAATGCAGAGTCTCTTGGCCCTCTCTGAGGGGCCCCAGTGAAGACAGCCAGGCTTGGGGGCAGGAGACTCTGCATGTGTGTATATATTCTATACATGTGTATACATATGTATTTATGCATATGAATACATAAACTTGATTAATGCTACAGGTCCTTCAATTTTGACTTTGAAAGTTAATCCTCATCAAAAAAGGAACCATTGCACTGCACCTTTTGATCACATCATTGTCCAATTTCTATGTATCCTTTTGTAGTTTCCTAGATAAATGTTTCATATTAGCTGTTTACTCTTGCTCTGTGCCTCTATTCACTTTTTATTTCACTGTAGTTTATGCTCTGTAGAGCATACGTACTCTACACTCTATGAAGCGTTCATCTTAATGTGCCATTTGCACATTACCTTAAATTGAAGGGAGTTTTACTCTGACCCTTTGTCAGTGTCTTTAGTGGAGGCCTTCTTTTATGCCTTTCCTCCAAATTGTGAAGTTCCTCACTTTTATGCCAATGATGCATCTTTCCTCATTGGCAGTAGACCTGATCTGTTTTCATTCTACAATTACAACAAAAGCAAGACTATCTTAACAATAACAAAGATCTTGAATGTTCACTTTGTGCCTCAAATTGTTTATTATCTTTATTTTTGGGAAAGGAAACTAAGGTCTTCTGGGGTCAAATGACTTGAGTCAATAAGTGACAGAGCCAAAATCAAGGCTGAAGGAGTCTTTGAAGAGTTAGAATTTTTAACTACAACTCAGCTCTACCTTCATATATTTAAGTCTTCCCACTTTATGTCTTCAATCCATACAGTTCAATCTGAGCAACAAATTCTTATATGTCATGTCTAAATAGAACTTGTTATCATTACTTTGATGTCTAATTGTATAAGCATAAGCATAATATGCATAATATAATGGATTTGTATCAAATGTTATCACAGTTCTCTAGGTGATTTCATAATTTTGTAAATATACTATGTAGCACTATTGCACTGTCATTCCATTGTTCATTGATTTGCTCAAGCAGGCACCAGTAACGTCTCCATTGTGAGACTTGTTACTGTTTTTGGCATATTGAATACACCATGGTAGCTTGCCAGGATCTGCTGTGTCTTCGAGATATTCTGGGTAGCTTACCGGGCTCTCCGAGAGGAACAGAGGAATCGAACCCAGGTCGGCCGCGTGCAAGGTAAACCTACCTGCTGTGCTTTCACTCCAGTAGTGAGTGATCTCAAGGTCAAACTAAAGTCAACCTGCAGCAAATATACTATAAATACATTCTATTTTCCAATGTCTTTCTGCCATCAAATTTATAAAAACATTCATTTCTATTTCAAATATGTCTAATTCTGCCATTATCTTGCCTGAACTACAGGGAAAAAAAAGAGAAAAGAAATAAAGAGAAACATACTATTGAGTCTCTTGCTTTGTGTTTCTATTATTTACTCTTCAGACACTAGCTAGAGGTCATTTCAGTGCAATTTTAGGGCTTGGGAGCTGCTTTGTATGTTAGAGCCCCAGATTTTCTGCCATAGGGTTTCCCACATAACTGCCAGAAGTGATTCTCTAAAAATTATAAATGGGAGATGGAAATGTGTCTGAGGGATAGTTCACTTGCCTTTAATGTGTGATATTCTGGCTTAGATTCTGTCTACCACCAAAAATAAATAAATATAAGTAAAACAGATTGAAAATACTCAGTAGCTTCATATCACTGTTAAAAAAATTGAAACTCTTTAATTTTAATTTTTCACTGGAAATCTTCCAATCAATTGATCTCAAACACGTATTGGCAGGCACTCATTGCTGAGCCACATCCCCAACTGCAAACTTATGGTCTGCGAAAGTTGAAGTGTTGTCTTCACTAACCACCATCAACTCTGTGTAAAATAGTTTATTGAATTTTTCTACTTGGAAAATTTGCAACTGTTAAATAAGTTTGTATGATTATAATTTATTATAGCATTCATATAAAATTAAATCCCAAACTTCAAAAACATATTAATCATTTTATCAGTGTTATCATATCAATTGGATTTACTACCTGTTTGATTTATTCTCTTCATGAACTTCTCTATTACTAGACATGGATGTCAGACAGAGCTAAATAAAAATGCAACATATATAGTAAAATTCAATTTTAAATTAGAGGCAATTTTTAAAAGTATTAATAAGTCTCAATCAATATTAGGATATACTTACACTAAAATAATTACTCATTATTTACCCAAAATTTGAAGTGGGAGTTCCTTCATTTCACAGTCAACCCTAATTAGTTCATAATTTGAAGAGGCAAAAGCTTTTTTCAATCCCAACAAATTATTACAAAAAATTCTAGTTCAATTTTAGAATCTTAAAGTGGCAGTAAAATTAAAGATAACTAAGTAAAGTTAAAGGTACAATAATTAAATACTTCTCATGGGATATATAAATGAGGTTTTATTGAAAGCAACTGAATCCCTCTCAATCTAGAAGGATCAGTGGGCTTGCATGTGAAAACTGTGCAATGTGAGTCATTAAGGGAGTTTTATTTTTCCTTTGAAATCTAAGGTGATATTTGAGAAGTTGCTTGAAATCATTTGTGGTGTGTGTGTGTGTGTGTATGTGTGTGTGTGTGTGTGTGTGTGTAGGGGGTAGGGATATGAATCTAGGACCTCATACCTGCAGATAAGTACACTATCCTCTACCACAAAACTACATTTATGACCCTTGTTTTCTGAAGTCTTAAAGGCACATGTAATTTAAAAACAGATCCAATTATTTCTGAAAAAAATAATAATAACAAACCTAACTTGAATAGGTTTGTAACCAACACCCTGCTGTTAGGCATATGTTTGTTAGCATACTTATGAATGATCCTACTAATCATGTTTCTTCAGAGAAATAGAACCAACTGAAAATATTGTTACATCTAATATAGATGTATTTTAAGTAATTTGTGCTCACAATATAGAGCATCTAGAAAGGTTAACAGTCCAATGGCAAGTCAAGAAGCTTGAAAATTCAGGTAATCAGTTGATATTAAACCCAAATCTATAGGTGGAATATTACTAAAGTATAAGAACTATGGAAAGAACCACTGGGGTAGGGTTTAGGGGGTTCTTTATTGTCCTCTTTAATTTGTACCTGACTCTTGGACTGAGGCAAAATCAACAACATTATGGTAAGAAGGAGAATATCCTGTTGAAAAAACTCAAAAGAGTTGTTTTGTTTTGTTTTGTTTTGTTTTGTTCTGTGAACCTTTTGCATAGCTGTTTTCTGTCAAGAATCTTAACTGAAGCAGAAAGTCAGATTGGTGTGGGGAGAGAGCTGGAATTGAGTTCTTGGAAAATGATAAAATCAAGTTGTGATGTAAATGAATCTCTCAATTACTAACTACAGTACAACCAAAAGGCACGAAGGTCGCATCCACTATGCGTACACAGGAACTAAGACCTTTTGGACTCTATGTAGTGTCCACATCAGTCCAAAGAAGGATGGGCCTCCTAGAGAAAGGAATAACTCTAACAAGAAAATAAAAAAAAGGCTGTGATAAGAACATAAAGGTGTACCACCAAAAGTTCAAAGGTCTTCCCTTTGACAATGCCCTAGCAACAGGCTCTTACCTGCATAGAAATCACCAAGTGGAGGGAGTTTGGGTTAAAAACCTTTAACTCTAACTTTGCAAAGGAAAGTGACATGCTTCCCATTCTGAGAGTTGCCTTTATCTCAACATATGGAGCATGTTGTAAAAAAAAAATCCTTTCTTTATCCTTTCTTTCATTTTAGAATTTTCTTTTGGCTCTCTCCCTCTTTTGGAGGGACTTCTAGTTATGACCAGGGCTTACTCTTGACTCTGCTCTCAGAGATCACTTATGACAGTGTTCCAGGCATCATATGGGGTGCTGGGGATTAAACCTATATTGGCCATGTTCAAGGCCTGACCTGACTTTCTCTAACCCCAGGTCCCTCTCTTCTGGAAAAGCTCATGTTTCCTTCTGAATGTTTTACATCCTCTCTTTCTTGTGTCAGAACCTTTAAGTAATACTGTTTTACTTCACTATTCATCTCCTGGGGCTGGAGTGATAGCACAGTAGTAGGGTGTTCACCTTTCACATGGCCGACCTGTGTTTGATTCCTCCGCCCCTCTCAGAGAGCCCCACAAGCTACCTAGAGTATTGTGCCAGCACGGCAGAGCCTAGCAAGCTACTCGTGGCATATTAGATATGCCAAAAACAGTAACAATAAGTCTCACAATGGAGACGTTACTGGTGCCTGCTTGAGCAACGGGATGACAGTGACAGTGATAGTGATTCAGCTCCTGAAATTCTTCTCTAGGAGCAAAGTCAATGAATCTGAGCAGAGGTTAGGGATCATTTTACTCTTTCTGGAAAAAGCAATTATTCATTTTGCCTGAGTTCCACAGCTCTCTTAGAAATAAGTTGTTGGTGAATAATTTCCATATGATGTTGATCAAGTGGGACTCGGGGGCAATTTGACTTGTGGAATTATAGAAAACAAGTTTCCGCACCATGTCAATGCATGTCATAGACTTTATCAGTTCTGACCATCCCACATTTTCTTCAGGTGACTAAGATATGTAGAAAAAGGTGACAAACTCCTCTCTTAATGCTCTACACCTTTTATCCTCACTTTAACAAGTTCAACAGAAACACAATCCCACTCTCACAAATACTTCCTCAATTTAAATTCAGTTTGGTTTACATGCCTGATCTTCTTGTTCTCTACATAAGGGCAAGCTGAATATCAATCTCTACATCAATGTTGTAGCTAAATTGGTCAGCTCTTCTAAATCTGAAATTTGTCCTCTAAATGTCTTCAGGCTCTGCCATGCAAAAAGCCTTGCAAGCTCCCCGTGGCATATTCGGTATACCAAAAACAGTAACAATAATGGATCTCATTCCCCTGAACCTTAAAGAGCCTCCAATACGACACTGTTGGGAAGGATGAGTAAGGAGAGGCTGTTAAAAATCTCAGGTATGGGACGAATGGAAACGTTACTGATGCCAGATCGAGCAAATTGATGAACAATGGAATGACAGTAATACAGTGATACAGTAAAATGTCTTGAGCTGGTTATATAAGGACAATTACAACATTACAGCTATTTTTTTAAGTAAAACCCAAATGACTATAGATCTTAATCACATCCATAAAATATCTTTATATTACATCATGACAAGTGTTTGGCCAACTATTACATTTTCTCATAAGAATAATCACTTAAATATTTTTTTAAAATAATGCTTAATAGACACTTTAAAGTCAGATGATTCCTGAATTCAATTTTCACTAGCTAGCTAAATTTAAAAGATCTATTTAATCCCTTTCTAGTCCACTAATTCTGCAAATCAGGAACAATGTCGCTATAGGTTAAAATGAGAAATGTATATTTAAGTGATATATATCTTGCAAAAACATATAGCACAATTTATACTGCACAGGAAATATTAAACAAATACAAATTTCATTTATAATAATTATCATTTTTGCTGGCCTTTGTGTTATTTGCTACATATTTAATAAGTATAGAATTATGCCTTAATAACTTCAAAAATTTTGGTAATTTTTTTAAGGAAGTCCTAGATAAGAACATTAATAAATACAAAACTGGGCACTACTTAATTATTAACCAATACATTTCCTGTAAAATTAAATTTAAAATTACTTTCTTAAAAAATCTTTTGGATAACCCCAGTCACAATCCTAAAGTGAAATACAGATAAAGTATTCTCTGTAGATGAGGCAAGGAGAAAAGAGAAAAGTGTGAGAGAGGCTTCAAATAAGTGTTCTCAGAGGCCAAAGAAATAGATCAATTGGCCAAATGCATGCTTTGAATTGAGGAGGCCTGGGTTTGATTCCATGCTCCCCCAGAGCACAGCCAGGAGCAAATGTCAAGGACACACAAGGGAATAAATTCTTAGCAAAACTCAGGAACAAAATCAAACCAAATTCATATTGACATTTCAAATATATATTTATAAAATATAGAGAGATTTGATGTATTTCATCATGGAAAAAAAAGAATGTACACCTAAGGGAAAAGCATAACTGACACAGCAAAAGAGAAGATGTTCAAATTCCAATAACCCCTCGTCATCTCTCACAAGTCTGCCTTTCCATTACAAGTAAACTAAAATAAACAAAACCCAATTAAAATAAGTAAAGTGAACACCTACTAGTTTTCCTCTGGCACATTCGCTTTAAATCGAAGATAAGGAGCATTATAGAAGTCCAAGTTATTCCCACTTTCATTCGGGGTATTGGATAGAGGCAATCATAGGATCTCATCAAGGGTATTTGATAAAACGCTGGGCAGATAGATGGAAGACAGTGTATACACACACACACACACACACACACATACACACACTATAAATACTCTAACAAGAACCATCAGAGAAGAATAAATAAAGTTTAAGTATCAATGAATCTCCAGACCAAGGAAAACTATTTATTTACCAAAATGGTTTTAAGAAAAAAAAGATGAGGCAAAGAAATACTTCCTAGGGATTAGTAGCTAGTTCCTCTGTCCCTCAAGGGTGACTCAAGTGATTTTGTGACACTGTTCCTAAGAAAGCTCAAAAAAGAGCTTTCTGGTTGGAAGGTGATGGACTCATGTCCTTAGAGTAATTATTGTGTCTGTATGGTGACTGAAAGCAGTTTTAATAGACAAGAAAAGCACATTTTTAGAAACTGTAGGTTGCAGATTGGTGGTCTCCAGAGTGATCAATAAATTCCCTTCTGAGATGAACCCCCTGGGGCATATTTCATATCATTTGCAAGCTTAAAACAAAGATTTCTGGGTAAGATTTTGACCTTATTTTAGTGTTCTGGTAGAAGGTCACAATAAGGATTACAGTTTCCGTCCAGAAAAGCTTGCTGATATCTAATTTTTAATTTACTTCTTAGAATCTTTCGGTAATGTTCAGTAAGAGTCAAGAATTACATTGCATTAAATGGAATTTATAAGCAGAAAGAAAATTTAAAAAATGGAAAAGTGCCCCTAAACAGTTTTGATATACATTTTATTGGGCATACTTATCAAGTGAGTGAGAATGGCATCTTCTATAGCTAGAACATGTGGGTGCATGCATACATATTTTTCTGTATGTGCCAACACACACACATACACACACACACACACACACACACACACACACACCACAAAGGGACTTACTTTTGCCAAGGGAATTCTTTATTATGTTACTAGGGAACAAAAGGATAGACATAGGATGATAGGATAGGAACTATCTCTGCCATGGGATTAATTGCAAAACATAAAACAGTTTTATTGATTTTGTAGGAATAGAAGATTAGGGAAACTACAGAAGAAATACCGATGGCACACCATTTCGTCGGTAAAGACGAGTACAGCACCCGGTTCAGACAAGGTCAAACCCCAACACCTGAAGAATCTGCTGCCAGGACTCCTCAATATATTGGCTCGGCTCTTCATATGCTGCCTCTCTGAATTCAAGATTCCGTCCCAATGGAAAGCCAGCAGGATCATTCTGTTGTACAAGAAGGGAGACCTCCACAACATCGGCAACTATCGCCTAATCTGCCTGCTATCTGTCATCTACAAGTTGTTCACTGGAGTCATCCTGAATAGAATAGTCAGAACACTAGATGAAGGACAACCATGCAAGCAAGCCGGGTTCTGAAAAGAATTCAGCATGATCGATCATATCCACACAGTGACCAAGCTCATCGAAGTTTCGTGAGAGTTCAAGATGCTGCTCTGTCTAATATTCGATTTAAAGAAGGCCTTCGATTCTGTTGAGACTGAAGTGGTCATCGAAGCCCTAGCCAAACAGGGCATTCAAACTCAGTACATCAAGATCCTCCATGAGCTGTATTACCGATTCACCACCAGGATCTCACCATTCTACAAGGAATTGATCATTGCCATAAAGAGAGGGGTTTGGCAGGGTGATACCATTTCACGAAAACTCTTCAGTGCCACCCTCTAGAACATCATGCGACGACTGGAATGGGAAGGAATGGGAGTGAAGATAGACGGTTGGCAATGACACCACCTCTGCTTTGCTGATGGCATCATTCTCATAACGCCAAACATTAGCCAAGCGGCACAAATGCTGGTTGACTTCAACCGTGAGTGTGGAAAGCTGAATCTCATGAAGACAATGTTCATGAAAAATGAACTAGTCCCTGATGTTCCATTTGCTCTTAATGGAACGAACATCTCTGAATGCAGCAGCATGTGTACCAGGGTTGAGAATTCAACATGAGGAACGATGGCGCCAGAACTGCGCAGGGGAAAGAGAGCAGTGTGGAACGCCTTCAGGAGCATCAAAGAAGTGGTTAAGAGGATGAAGAACCTCCGTTGCCAGGCACATGTTTTTGGCTCCACGTTATTCCTGCACTAACATACACCTCAGATACCTGGGCCCTACGCAAGAGGATGAGAACGCTATTAGGGTATCCCAAAGAGGAATAGAAACAACTATGCTAGGAGTATCACATTTCACCCAAGTTAGAGAAGGAATCCGGAGTTCTGACCTCAGTGGACGGTCAAGCATCAGGGACACTGTCTCGTTTGCCAAGGCATCAAAAATCAGATAGGCCAGACACAAATGCAATTCAGAGACAACTGCTAGACTAGAGCTTTTACCGGCTGGATTCCATGTGACATCAAAAGACCATGTGGCCGCCCACCAACGAGATGGTCAGACTTCTTCATCAAAACCCTGAATGAACGATTTGAGGCTCTTCCCATTCCTGGAGTGAGCAGATATCATTGGGCTACACTAGCACGTGAAAGGGACAAATGGAGACGTTACTGGCGCCTGCTTGAGCAAATCGAGGATCAATGGATGACAAGTGATACAAGTAATACAGAAGAAATAAAGAAGAGTGGGGAAAATGTGTGAGGGAAAGCTTTTTCTTGAAATTTAACTTTAACAGAACAAAATTAGATTAAGTAAAGGTCTGTCAAAAATTTCACTCCCTCTCCATATTTCTTTAAATAAAACTCCCTTGCTTCACTATTTTTTTCCTCTTGAAATTATTTTCTGTGAAAGAAAATGAAAAACTTGGAAAACATGGACAGACATGAAACTGACATTTCTTTCCAGCAACAATTCCTCACACCATCCTTAGTACATGGCTCCCTAAGAACTCTAGTGGCGGGAATCTCTTCCCATGTCATGCAGATCAAGTGGACTTTGGGCACAGTCTAATGATTGGCCATTGGGTTAGTGGGATGATAGTGTCCCTGCAGTGTAGGTGCTAATGGTAGAATTTACTGCCTAACCCTCAGGCATTCTGTGCACCTAAGGAGGGTCAAATAGGAAGACAGTAGCATCCTTCTCTCAAGGTTATTGCTTTCTTTGCTTCAAACTTCGCCCAATTTATGTATATATCTGGACAGATACCTAGGAAGCAGATTACCTGCAACATAATTTGTGAGTCAGCCCAAAGAAAGAACTACAATATAATTGGCAAACAACACTTTAAACCTACTACCTTTGGTGGGATCCACTTTTACCACTTATTTCAATACTGTATTTTATAATTAAAAATTTCAAATTTATTTGATAAAATTATAACTTTGAAGATCCAATTCTATGGCTATTTGGAGATCAATCAATTGAGAAACATGGTGATTGATCAGAAAGAGGCATATTCACAAAAATCTGGCAATTTGGAATATGGTAGATTAATTCCTCAATGTACTCATCTGGCCTGCACGTTTAGGACTTTTTTGGAGAGAAAAAGGACCCGTAAGTGCATTTTTATAGACGGTGGATTTTAGACTTGTAGTTAGGTGCCAAGAATAATCAATAAATTCTTCCCTGGCTGATCTCCTGAGGTACACTCAAATTTTCAGCATAAATAAAACTTTCCAGTGAGAGTTCAGCCTGTCCTTATATTAAGCTTTTGGGAGGAGGACAAGATAAGACAGCTCTCCCTGCCTAAGAGAGCTGATGGCTTTTAATTTTGAATTTAGCTACTAAGTCCTTTGGGTCAGTTTTAGAATGAGTCATGAATCTGAAAGCAAAAGGACTATAAAAATTATATAAAATAGTTATACACAATATAATTATTATTAGATGAAGATTGATTCATGAATATTAGCAGAAAAAAAGAAACTTACTTTAGGCAAAATCACCTTTCTTAGGAATGGAGAGAGAGTACAGTGGGTGGAGTAAATCCTTCCAAAAGCTAAAAAAAAGTTTTTTAAGGTAGAAAGTATTGTCATGCATATTATCTCACCCGTATAAACCCATTTTTTAATCCTGAAATAATTCTGGTTATTTTATATTTACTCTTTTAACAGAGCATAAAACTTCAGTTATAGAAGGTATTCAATCTTGGTAGTTTCTGCATATCTGTATAAATATCTCTTCAAAATCTATTCTTGTTTCTTTCACTTTTCCTTTTTTTCTTCTTAGGTTTGGTGCCACATTTAGTGGTGCTCAGGGTTTACTCCTGGTTCAGGGATCACTTCTGCCTGGGCTCAGGGGACCCTATGTAGTGCCAGGGAAGCATTTTGGTCACTTTAGTATCACTCTAGCCCCCCATTTTCTTTTAAGACAAGTCTTACTTAAATTGAAAGATTTAATCGCAATTTAAGGCATTAGCACCAAATTACCAGTGGTCTGTTATCTGTGAGATTTTCTTTGATCTTCTATGTGTTATTTATAGGTTTCTTACACCATACTTTACATTCACTTTTTCCATAATTCTTTTGGTAATTTTTTGATGCTCCAATCTTAGAAATCTTTTTTTTAATTTTTTATTACTGAATCACCATAGGGTATAGTTACAAACTTATGAACTTTTGTGTTTGCATCTCAGTCATGCAGTGATCATTTACTCATTCCTCCACCAGTGCCCATTCTCCTCCATCAATGTTCCCACTATCCCTTCCACCACCCCCACCCTCTCCCCTACCAACCCACCCTGCCTCTTTGTCAGGGTATTCCCTTTTGTCTTCTTTCCTTTTGGATGTTGTAGTTTGCAATAGAGGTATTGAGTGACCATTATGTTCAGTCTATAGTTTACTTTTGGCACGCATTTTTCAATGGGTTGGAGAATGGGTTCTCCCAACATCCTCTACTTGAAGTTCCCTTCTCTATCTCAGTTGCCTTTTCCCCCAGCATGTGAGGACAGTTTCCAAGCTGTGGGGCAGACCTCCTGATCCTTATCTCTACTACTCTTGGGTGTTAGTCTCCCATTCTGTTACTTTATATTCCACAGATGAGTGTGATCTTTCTATGTCTGTCTCTCTCTTTCTGACTCATTTCATTTAACATGATACTTTCATGTTGATCCACTTATATCGAATTTCATGAATTCATATTTTATAATAGCTGCATAGTATTCCATTGTGTAAATGTACCAAAGTTTCTTTAACCAGTCATTTGTTTGTGGGCACTCCGACTTTTTCCAGATTGTAAACAGTGCTGTAACAGTGATGCCTACTCTTTGCACTTCTGTTCAATATAGTACTGGAAGTACTTACAGTAGTGATTAGGGAAGAAAAAGATATTGAGAGAAAGCAGAATGGAACATACCTTTTATTTAACACTCCATTCCAGTTAGCCATATACTATATTTCTATTTGTACTCTGCTTCCAGTTCTTTTTAACTGTTGATGAGTTATTTGGATTGGGTTTTTAGTTCTAATGGATCATTTTGTATAATTTGTAAACTACAGTTACAGACTGGTCAGATAACACAGCAAGGTGGGGCGTTTGCCTTGCATGCGGCTGACTTGGGTTCGATTCCTCTGTCCCTCTAGGAGAACCCAGAAAGCTACCAAGAGTATTCTGCCTGCACAGCAGAGCCTGGCAAGCTACCCATAGCATATTTGATATGCCCAAAACACTAACAGCAAGTCTCACAATGGAGATGTTACTGGTGCCCAATCGAGCAAATCGATAAACAATGGGATGACAGTGCTACAGTGCTATGGTATTTATACACTTTATTTTCAAAAAGTAGTTCACAGCAATTCATTACAGATAATATTCAAACACCCACCAAACCAGCAAATATCTTCCCACCACAATAAGAGGGAAGTGTGTGAAGATTGTTGTATTTCAATCTGGGGCCATTTAAGTCCACGTGTACAAGAATATAAGCAAAAGAGGCCACTCCAGGAAATACTGCATCACTCTCTTCTGGGAGCTTTATTTTATAGTCTCTGGATCTTAGTTGCTGATGAGATTACATAGCTCCTAGAGCAGTTTGTAGTTGTGATTGCCGAGCTACTGGAAAACTGGGGACCTGGGTGTAGGAGGCCCAGTCCCTATCTGAC
The DNA here is from genome assembly GCF_027595985.1 of Sorex araneus. Lineage (NCBI taxonomy): Eukaryota > Metazoa > Chordata > Mammalia > Eulipotyphla > Soricidae > Sorex > Sorex araneus. Next base: position 32,806,485 of record NC_073311.1, read on the forward strand.
TAGGCTTGGAGATCTCAGCCAGGGGTCCCGCATACCTGGGTTCCTCTGCTGGTTCCTTCAAGGGTGAGATTCGTTCGAGCATGTGGAGAATGGCCTTGGGCATAGTGGCGCTTGGGTTCTGCAGGTTTTTGGCTCCTAGGGCTCTGCTTGCGGTGGGGAGGGAAACTCACCCCGAGCCCCTCTGAGGTGAAGACAGCCTCACATGGATCAGATAATTCTGCGATTTCTACTTTTCTTGTAACCAAGCAATGTTCCATAACCTTACCACAGTTCCCTTATCCAGTCATCTGTTCTTAGATGTGGATTATTTTCAGATTTTTGACTATTGTATGTAGTGTTGCAATGAATACAGGAGTGAAAATGTCATTTTAAAGATTTTTTTTTAGGCACCATGATTTACAAATGTGTCCAAAATAGAATTTGTCATGAAATGTTACAACACTGATCCCAACATTGGTGCCAACTTACATCCACCAGTGTCCCAAGGTTCTTACTCAACCCCCAGCTTATCTATCTAAAATTATTATGGCTTGGGTCCCATGCTTACAATTCTGATGGCTATGAGGTTTAGATATATACATATTCCATACATCTGTACTGCCAGTATACTCCTGTCCCTGTTACCACATAGATACCACCTCTTACTTCCCTCCTCCATTTCTCTGAATGATAACCTAGGTGGTTAGAGTATTCTTGATAATGTGTTAATTTTATTTACTATTGTTTCTTTATTTTTATTTTTTCTAAACTATTCTATACAATTCTCTTTTAATTTGTAACTAGTGTAGTATTTGATAGATTTGTTTTAAATCATTTTGTTTGTTTATTTTTGGGACACAGCCAGCAGTGTCCAGTTCTTATTCCTGTGAACTCAAGGATCACTTCTGGCAGGATTCAGGATACCATATGTGGTTCTGAATATCAAACGCAGGTTGAATGCATGAAAGATCATTATATTACGCACTATGCTATCTCTTTAGCCCCTCTGTTATGAATCTTATGATGTACTTTGTAAGCAAATTCCTTCTTTGATTCTCACTATAGATATTCTCTGTTTTTGGCTTTTGTCATTCTGATTACCGTATACCTTGGAGCTTTCTAATTTTTTTTTTTTTTGGCGGGGGGAGCATTTAGTTTCTTGAATCTGGATGCATTCAATTCTTAACTTTGGAAAATTCTTAGTTAGTATGTTTTAACTAGTAGTTCTTGGTCTCACCATCCTGTTCTTGACGCTTAAAGTTCTTATGTTGTTCTTTAAGTAATTCCATAGTTCTTTGGTAGTCACTTCATTTCTTTTTATACATTTTCCATCTTGTTGTTTTCTGAAAGTTTCTTACTTTTACTTTCAACCTCTGTTTAGTCTCTCTGCTACTAAGACTTTGAGGCTGAGGGATTCCATTGAGTTTTAGTTTACTGCACTCATCCCAATCTTCAGTTATGTCACTTCTGATTATAATTTTCCTATTTCCGCTCTGATACTCGTGTGGAGTTGCTGACTGTAAATAACTAAGGCACGCCGATGGGCCTGTGCACTCGCAGGCTCTTTGGGTGGCTCAGTCTCACTGCCCGTGTTCGGTGCTCTGGAACCACTGTGTGTGGCTGTTGGTCAAGGGCAGGCGACGAAAGGAAGAAGGCCAAACTGGTTGCTCGATCGGTTTATTTCATTCTCTCTCTCTGCTTCTCTCCCAGCTCTGGATCTCTCTCTGGATCTGTGGATCTTCCCCCAAACCACTCTTACAGTCTAGTTAAATCCCCCCAGCATGAGGAGGTTGGGGCGTACACATAGGTGTGGTCACAATCAATAGGGATAAGGTTCCTTTCCCTCGGGGGATGCTTCTCCTAGGACTGATTCTCTTTCAGCAGGAGGATCCACCCAAGGGCGGAGTTCCATGAGTGTGTTTCTCTTCTCCTCATCCAGCAAACATGTAAGCATTCATAATATTAATCATTTTGTATGGACACAATAAGAAATGCATTAAAGCTTACAGAATTGCTGTCCTGGGGCCATCTTGATCTCAGACTATAGTGCTCAGGCCAGATCAGTCTTTCCAATCCCTAGCAGGGTCCAAGTCTCGTCATTACTTTTGGATCATGACAGCATTTGCCTATGATCAAGCTCTTAATTTATAGTTAAGAATTAAGCACTTTGGCCAGGCCCATCTTGATGCCAGGTAGCACATAACTCACTGCTTGCCCTGGATCCATCCTGTCCCCAAAAGGGACCATGCTTTTGGGGTGCTAGGAACCAAGGGAAACTGAGGCTTAAGTGGAGAAAGCAGATGCCTGAGAATGAATAATATTAGAAGCCAATTAAGTCCCAAGTTACAAAAGCATAATATTGTCTTCTTGTGTCTATACAAAAAGGACATTGCTTTAAAGTAAATTAATCAAAAGGCATAAGGAGAGGAGAAAAGTAATATTAACATATAATATAAGTTCAGTATCCTAGGAAGGTCTGACTTTACAAATTAGCAGAGTCAGATTAGGGGGAGAAGCTGATTAACTATTTTGGGGGAAGAGAGCATGGAGAAGTAATTACAGCTAAACAAAGGGATGGGGAGATTTGGGGACGCCTTGATGGGTGAGACTGGGGTAAGCCTAAACTCTGGGAAAAACCGGGACAAGCTCCTCGTGGCAAGGGGGGAGAGGACAAAGTAAAATCATCCTACAGGGCAGTAGCACAAAGGTGGGTTTAACATTAACAAATGAACAAAGAAGAGTAAGACCATTTCTTGAGGAGATTAACAAAATCTCATCTAAAGAAATCTCATCTAAGGAGATCAGCTCAAGGGTGTGATTCCAAACAAGGGTGTGTCAGGGTGTGAGCTAATGATCTGCTTAAATAGTTATAGTAAATATACTTCTAATATTTCTAGCGATGTCATTCTGTATGAGCACAGTAAGAGATATAAATTTTGATTCTTCCTGAGGACATCTCACTATACATTCCAGATCACAGTCTTCAGGCCAGCTTAATCTTCCTAACCCCAGCAGTCATTACCTTTGGATCATAAGAGCATTGTCCGTGATAATGCCCTCAACTTATAGTTGAGTATTGTGGTGCTTTGGTCTGGCCCATTTTGATGCCAGGGTAGCTCACAGCTTGCCTGGGTCCATTCCGTCTCTCTTCGGGACCCTGCTCTTGGGGTGCTAGGAACTAAGGGCAACTGAGTTGAGAAAGCAGATGCCTGGGAGTAAATATTATTGGAGTCAGTCAGCTCCCAAGTTACAAAGCATATTATTAACTGTCTTCCTGTGTCCACACAGAAAGGCCATTGCTCTAAGGTAAACTAAGTTCCCTGCGGCAAGGCTAAAAGGACAAATCCCACGTTATCCTACAGCTGACTACCTATACTACTATTTCTTTGAATTCATTAAACATCCTCAATTAGGTGTCTCTGAATTCATTGTCTGAGATATTATTGAGTTGGTTGGTATTACTAGAGACTTCTGGGCTCTTAGATTCTCTTATTAAGCTTAGTGACTTTCTATGCAGTTTTTTCATGGTGTCTTCTGTGTAGTTTGGTAGTTTGTATGTCAGTTGTCGTAGAAATTCAGCTGAACCTTGTTTTTTTTCTTTCCATCCTAGGCCAATCACAGAAAATAAATACATATTGGATACTGCTGTGTGTGTGTGTGTGTCTGTGTGTCTGTGTGTGTCTGTGTGTCTGTGTGGCGGGGCAGGGTAGGACATGAGTAGGATGGGTGCACAATCAACTGAAAGTCTCACTTGCTGTGTCCAGTGTAAAAAGTTTATTAAGTCTCACTTGCTGTGTCCCGGGTAAAAAGTTTATTGTGAGACTTAATAAAGCTTGGAATATTCACAGACTGAGTTTAAGTTGTATTGGGTTCAGCTCAGGCAAATAGGGATTGTAGACTTGAGCATATTCTCCTTATTACTTCAGCATCTCATTAGTTAGTTTACATGTAAGTGTATATTATACATATTTCGGTCTTAATTTTTGTTTTTTGGGGGGCCACACCTGGCAGTACTCAGGTGTTATCTTATTATAGGCTCAGGTATCACTCCTGGTGGGCTCAGGTACCATATGATTTGCCAGGATCAAACTCGAGTAGGCTGCATTCAAGGCAAACACCCTACCAGCTGTATTATTGCTCTGGCTGGTCCCAATATATCTTAGTATTAATGAAGAAAAAAAAGTAAAATTGGGGTTAGTGGTCTTCTTTCTGCATGCATTATTAGCCATTAGAAACTGGTTCTTCTGAGGTCTCTTATCAAATGCTGATAATGGGAAAGAATCATAAGGATGTCTGCACTGGACAATTCCATTTATCCAGTCATTTTTATACTACCTGTCCTACCTCAAGTTTATTAACATACACAAGTCAACACCTGAGCCAAAAAAATGAAAAAAATTAAAAGAAGAATACTTAAAATATGAAATCTTGATCCTACATCTCAGGTGGATTAATTGCCTCAAATTTAGCTATGTCTTGCCTATCTCTAGCCTCATTATCTTACCTATCTCTATGTTCTCTACAGAACTAGATTTCAGGGAAAGTGCTCTTAATTTATGACCTTTACAAATTAAAGCTATTACATATTAATCATTTCTCATTAAATTTTCTATGCATATATTCTTGATATATTTTTATTTGAAAAATATCACTATATGGGCACTAAGCTTGGATGTAGTACAACTAATTATTTAGACACCATTCTGAAAAAGAAAATTCTGTCTCTGCACATATGCTGCCCAAGCCCATGTGCTGCTTGCACCCACATGGCTGAGCACATGTGTCGCCTGAATTTTCCCTCTTGAGATGTGTACTTTCATGCTTTTGTGTCTAATGCTAGGATGTGTCTAGGGGCTCTCTGCCTCTGAAAAAGCCCGTGTTCTCTCTTGAGCATGTTTCTCTCTCTCTCTCTCTCTCTCTCTCTCTCTCTCTCTCTCTCTCTCTCTCTCTCTCTCTCCCTTCCACACCTTCAAAAACCTTCCAAATAAAATCTATTTTACTTCAAAAAAATTTTTCTGCCTCTATACTGTCTGAATAATAATTTTTATGTGTTAACTTTAACTTCAATAAAGACTTATAAATTTTAGAAATATGTGTTTACAAAATAAATCACAGTCCATCCAAAGACTTAGTTTCTTTATAAGAAACAATTTCTTTGCTACAATTCTTCTTTTTATTTCACCTAAATATCAGTCCTAATCAAATATAACAATTATGTAAAGCCAGAGTATTTACATAAATCCAATTTTTAGAAAAATTCTATCATTTTAGTAAGATCTAGGGTGTATATTTGTAAAGAATTATGGAAAATCAAGAAGAATAATGAATTTTATGGTTTATAAACAAAGTGTAATCAAGTCAGTTTCTTCATCTGAAATGATAATTTTTAAATTAGAGTTATGAGTTTTATTTATCTCAAGTCTACAAATGCTCAAAAGTGAAAAACTAATAATTTCATCCAGTGATACTGTGACAAGATATACAAATATATCTAGTTATGTACAATGTGTACAATATGTACAACTGTTCTAAAAGCGCCTATTAGTAGTCTTCTGCTAATACTGAGCCTATGAAAATACTATGTACATATATGAAAGATTATGATGGGTAGTGACATAATCACTTTCAAAAATATTAACTAGAAACTATGAAATATAGTAAGCTTCTTTTAGTTTATAACTAATATTTGTTCCACTTTTTCTCTACAAATATTAAGATCTTCTTGTTGAGAAATCTACTGGAGATGGTACAGTTGGTTCAGATACTGTTCATGACAGTGGAGACTCATAGACAGGATACAAGAATTGGTTCCTAGATGGGCAAGTAATATAATGCATCAATTACAATCAGCAATCACTATATCACTGTATCACTGTCATCCCATTGCTCATTGATTTGCTCTAGTGGGCATCAGTAACATCTCTATTGTGAGACTTGTTACTGCTTTCGGCACAGCGAATACACCCACGGGTGGCTTGTTTTCCAGGCTCTGCCATGCGGGCAGGATACTCTCGGTAGCTTGCCGGGTTCTCCGAGAGGGGTGGAGGAATAAAACCCAGGTCAACCACGTGCAAAGCAAACACCCTACCCACTATGCTATTGCTCCAGCCCAACAATCAGCAATAAAATCAAGAATATATTGTATCGATTAGTATCTATGCCATGGTTCAAATTCTGCCCATGCCTCCACAATCATAGGTAAGATACAAGAATTTGTTTATTGATGAAAAAATAATGGGTTACATCGATCAATTGTAATCAATCTCCAAGGCTCAATTATAACCAGTCCAAGTGTTCATTATTTGAGAGAAAGATAGACAAAAAAAGAAATGGAGTTGAGAAAGGAAAATGCAGAGTGGAGTGAATTTTATCAAATTAAAATATTACCCTAAAGGCTTTTTTTGACATCTCTTTATTTCCTCCAATAGTGTCCTCATAGAGTTGATATCCATGTACGAAGATTAAGAATTAGGACTTTGTCATATAGATTCGGAGGAAGGGTTCAGTCTATCACTAATCAAGAATCACGAAATCCCGTTGATCGTCGAATTTCTCGAGCGGTCTCAGTAATGTCTCCATTTGTCCTATCCCTGAGATTCTAGAAGACTCTCTCTACTCAGCTTTCCCAATGATGCCTTGTTGGAGGCTCTTTCAGGGTCAGGGGAATGAGACCCAACTTGTTACTGGCTTTAGCATATGGATACACCATGGGAAGCTTGGGAGGCTCTCCCATGTGGGCAGGAAATTCACAGTAGCTTGCTAGTTTCTTCCAGAGAGAGAAGTAGGTTATAAGATATCACGCGGCTATAAAGCAGCCAAGCACTTCTGGGAACTTGCTTTTAAGTCTCTGGATGTTGGCCGTTGATGGAATTACACACACCTGGGTTCCTCTGCCAGTAGCTTCATGTGTGAGGCTTGTCTGAATATGTGGAGAGGGGCCTTGAGCATGGCTGTGGCTAGGCTCTGGAGGTCTTCTGCTGTCAGGAGCTCTGCTCAGGGTGGGGAGGGAAGCTGGAGCCCATCCCCTCCGAGGGGCCCCGGGGAAGACAGCTAGGCATGCGGGCAAGAGACTCTCTGCCGTTCAGCCTATCACAATCACGATCACGAAATCCCATTAATAATCAATTTCTTGAGCGGGCTCAGTAACCTCTTCATTTGTCCTTTCCCTGAGATCTTAGAAGTCTCTTTCGACTCAGCCCTCCCAATGATGTTGCACTGGAGGCTCTTAGGCTCTTTCAGGGTCAGGGGAATGGGATCCAGCTTGTTACTGGATTTAGCATATGAATACACCATGGGAAGCTTGCAAGGCTGTCCCATGTGGGCAGGAAACTCTCAGAAGCTTGCCAGTTTCTCCCAGAGGGATAAGTAGGCTACAAGATATCCATTGCCCCGCTCTTCTGGGAGATCGCTTTTTAGTCTCTGGATGTTGGCCATGGATGGCATTACACACACCTGGGTTCCTCTGCCGGTACCTTCATGCATGAGGCCTGTCCGAACGTGTAGAGAGGAGCCTCCAGCATGGCTTCAGCTAGGTTCTGGTGGTCTTTGGCCGCCGGGAGCTTTGCTCGGGGTGGGGAGGGAAGCTGGAGCCCATCCCCTCCGAGGGGCCCTGGGGAAGACAGCCAGGCGTGCGGGCAAGAGACTCTCTGCCTATAACAAGGAAATAATGCCCCAGATTTTGCCAAAGGTGTTGAAAGGATTAATTAACAGATTCAATATTTTCAATAACCCCCAAGGAAAGACAATATAAAATCACAAGATAAATCAAGCAAGATATCAAAAATTAATGAAGATAAGTAGGAAAATATCATTTTATTACAATAAAATAATCATTAAATTGAACAATATATTTAGTAAGTAGAAAGATATCATGTGTTACCTACAGTGGATTAACAATACAAATAATAACCGATTTTTCAGAAATAAAGAATTAGATAACAGTGGAATGTTATTTCTTTAGGTCCTCAAATAAAACTACCATAAATTTTATATTTAAAAATAATAAATTATTTAAAATAAAGGTAACCTTATTTTCAATAAAGGTTATTCAAAGTAAAGGTAACCCTGACAAAATAGGAAAAATTAGCATTTGAATTTGTCAGAATTACACTTTAAAAATTACAGAAAGTTATTCAGCCTAATGGGGAAAAAAGTGAGGCTAGAGAAATAAAACTGGAGTGTGAAAAGATGTTATGCAGATGTATCGCTGTCATCCTGTTGTTTGTCGATTTACTCGAGCAGGCACCACTAACCTCACTATTCCTCTCAGCCCTGTGATTTTAGCAGCCTCTCCTTACTTATCTTTCCCTACGATTGGAGGCTCTTTCAGGGTCAGGGGAATGAGACCTATCGTTACTGTTTTTGACATATCATATATGCCATGGATAGCCTGCCAGGCTCTTCTTGTGCAGGCGGGATACTATCAGTAGCTTGCCGGGCTCTCCAAGAGGGGTGTGTGTGTGTGTGTGTGTGTGTGTGTGTGTGTGTGTGTGTGTGTATTACTCTCTATGATTTGTTGTCTACTGTCTGAACTCCATCAAATATGGTGTGGTAATGAAGGAAAATGGGTAGGAAGTGTCTTATAATAGGTCTGGAAAGCCACCTGAAGTGTGGTGGCAGTTGGGTAGAGAAGGTCGGCTGCTGGGGCTGGGTCCTTGGGGCAAGGAGGGTTCTCACCCACCCCCTCTTGGGCACCCCAAGTGAAAATAGCCTGGCACGGAGTCCAGTCATGCATATGTAGACAAACACAAATGGTACATTTATATTTTAAACATTCATGCATTACCTAAGGAGCCAGGAGGATAGCTCAGGGTTCAAAGGAATATGCTTTGCGTGTAGAAGAACCCAGTATCTCAGGGTTCTATGAGCACTTAAGTGTATCACCCTAGAGACCCTGAACACCATTAGGTTTATTTCTGGTGACCCGAAGCACCACTGTGAAGACTAAATTGCCTAAGCACTGTTGTGCAAGTAGAGAGCAAATCACTGGGCACACACATTGAAACTTCTTTTTTTTTTGGCTTTTTGGGTCACACCCGGCGATGCACTGGGGTTACTCCTGGCTCTGCACTCAGAAATTACTCCTGGCAGTGCTCAGGGGGCCATATGGGATGCTGGGAATTGAACTCGGGTCGGCCTCGTGCAAGGCAAACACCCTACCCTCTGTGCTATTGCTCCAGCCCCAACACATTGAAACTTCTGACCTGATTGGCCAATTACTTCTGGTCAGGAGTTGTCCTTATGTCCTCGAAAAACTGCATAGGAAGCCTCTTAAAATATTAATTAAAAACATTTAAATCAAAATCAGCAGTTCTATTTTATGAGAATTATGTATATATATGGGCTGGAGCGATAGCACAGCGGTAGGGTGTTTGCCTTTCACGCAGCTGACCCGTGTTCGGTTCCTCCACCCCTCTCGGAGAGCCCGGCAAGTTTCTGAGAGTATTGCGCCCCCACGGCAGAGCCTGGCAAGCTACTTGCGATGTATTGTATGTGCCAAAAACAGTAACAATGTCTCACAATGAGAGACGTTATTGGTGCCCGCTCGAACAAATCAATGTGTATATAATACATGTAATTTTACTATTAACATGAAGAATGAAGAATTGGAGCTGGAGCTATAGCAGGTAGCATGCTTGCCTTTGTACATGGCCAACCCAGGCTTAATTCCCAGCATCCCATATGGTCCCCTAAGCATCACCAGGAGTGATTCCTGAGTGTGTCGCCAGGAGTGATCCCTCAGCATTTCAGCATATGGTCCAGAATCCAAAAAATTAAAATATGAATAATTCATAAAACTACAATATTTAAATATAAATGTAGAGTTGAGACATGGTTCACTTCTCACTACTTCTATCTCTTTGGGTTTGCTTGTGAGAGACTGCTGCCTTTCTTTGCACCCCAGTTTCACTCAGTGTTCAGAATTCAAGGCAACTGACACTAAAGTAAAGTCTCAAGAATCTGCAAAATAACAAAGTGTCCTGAGATTTATTAATGGAACAATCCTTAGCTAGACTTCTCAAAAGAAGACATTATGTCTTATAGTTCCTTGCAGTTGTCTCAACAGCTATCTATCCGTACTTCCTGATAAAAATGCTAATTGAGTGAAAAGGTTTTGAATGAAGGAATTTTTTAATGAAATTATTAATTTTTAAAGAAAAGTCTTCAGCTGAGGAAAGAACTTCTCAGATAAAGATGTTTGGGAGTTTAAGCTTTAATATCGGTACAGCAGCAGTCTGGTAAAAAATATACAGAAGTTGTGAAATGTTCATTTAAAATGACAAAAGAAAGGCAGGCTATATTACAGGTAAAGTCACATATCTCATAGAAAAATGATAAAAAAGAAAAATACCTGAGCAATCTTTCAAAATTTAACTTTTCTGTACATTTGTGTATATTGCTAACTTCTAACAGACAGACTTATTTTTCAAATTATGTGTTTTATTCTACAGATAAAGATTCTGAATGCAAAAACCATAATTGTCAATGAAAACTTACTTTATTATGTTACAGCAGACTTACTGACTAATCCAAATTTTGTTAATTTATTTTCATAAATCAGCGTCCCATTGTTTCGAATATTTTCTGCATAAATTCCCTATCTTCTCTGTTTACTGAATTTTATTAACATCTGGAATTAATAAAGGGGTTGCTTAGAAAAGATTTCAATATATGGGTTTTTTTTTGAGGATTTGGTTTGCTTGGAATTCTAGTTTTATTACTTACACATGTTGTCACTCTATTTAAAATTCAAAACTAAACATTGACTAACTTCTTTTTCAATCTTGAAGCAATGCTTCTACTACATGAAGTAACATGAAAATTGGTGTGAGCTATGTCTAATTACTTTAACAGATAATTTAATCTCCTGAGTAAAGAGTTTGGTATAGTCATGTTAATTTATTCACTTCACAGATGGCTTTCTGGCATTGTAAAATTTAATGGAAAAAAAAAGATAAATATGGCAATGAAAGTTTTCAGCCTGACAAAAGAGTAAAATTATTGTAAACATTTAAAAACATCTTTACTCAAAGATATTTGGAGCTTAAAACTACAAAAACAGTTTCTTCAATAATTCAAGTTCATCATTTCTCAAGTGACAAAACTAGAAAGGTAGACAGAATCTACCTCGTTTTGTTGTCAGCTAGAGGCAAAAGCAGGCTAAGACAGAACCCAATTCTTCTTATCAAATTCTTTACACTTTTAACTACCAGGATGAACTTGCAAGATTACTCAGCATTTACTACTAAAGTTTTTGCAAACATTGCATCTGAAGTTGTTCACAATGCAACCAATTTAAGAAGCATGTTCAAAGAGATGACAAACTGCAGAAATTCTATTATAATCTTTATATATATCTATATATTATAGATATATATATACTGTCATCACTGTCATCCTGTTCATTGATTTACTCAAGAGGGCGCCAGTTACATCTCCATTCTTGCCAGCAGTGAGATTTTAGCAGCATCTCCTTGTTTTTTACAAAAATTGAAGGTTCTTTTCAGGGTCAAGGGAATAAGACCTAAAATTGTTACTGTAATTGGCATATCAAATATATGCCAAATGTCACTGTCATCCCGTTGTTCATCGATTTGCTTGAGTGGCACCAGTAATGTCTCCATTGTGAGACTTGTTGTTAGTGTTTTTGGCATGTCAAATAGGTCACAGGTAGCTTGCCAGGCTCTGCTGTGCAGGCAAGGTATTTTCAGTAGCTTGCTGGGCTCTTCGAGAGGGGCAAAGGAATTGAACCCCTGTCAACCCACGTGCAAGGCAAATGTCCTACCCGCTGTGCTATCGCTCCAGCCCATATGTCAAATACAGATACGCGCGCACACACACACACACACACACACACACACACACACACACACACGCAGAGAATCTCTTGCCCCCATGCCTGGCTGTCTTCCTCGAGGCCTCTCGGAAGGGGTGGGTTTCAGTTTCCCTCTCTGCACTGAGCAGAGTTTCTGTGACCGAAGGTTTCCAAAGCCTAGCCACAGCCATACTCAAGGCCCCTCTCCACACGTTCGGAGGAGCCTCACGCATGAAGGAACCAGAAGAGGAACCCAGGTGTGTGGGACCCAGGGCTGAGATCTCTAAGCCTGCTCAGATCTGGACTGGGCCTCTTCTGCCCAGATTTTCCATTTTCCAGTAGCTAGGCGGTCACACCCAGGGCCAACATACAAAAACTATAAAACTAAGCTGCTGGAAGCTTATAGATATCTTATAGCCTCCTTCTCTCTCTGGGATAACCTGGCAAGCTACTGAGAGTTTCCTGCCCACATGGGAGATTCTCACAAACACCCCATGGCGTATTCATCTGCCAAAACCAGTAACAATAATGGGTCTCATTCCCCTAACCTTGAAAGAGCCTCAAATGTGGCACTGTCGGGAAGGACAAGAAAAGAGAGGCTTCTAAAATCTCAGGGTTAGGATGAATGGATACGTTACTGAGACGAAATGATGATGATGATGATGATGATGATGATGATGATGATGATACACATACACACATACACACACACACACACACACACACACACACACACACACACATATATATATATATATATATATATATATAAATCTGCCTTAAAGAGAACTGAAGAAATGAGGAAGGAAGAAGTATAAAGTAAATATTGAGGCTTTCCTATAGCTATAGACAAGACGAAAATAGAGATGGAACTCAGGAATGGCTCATTTCATTCGCCATTGACTTACCAGCACTGCATTGTAGCTACTAGTAATATCATTACAGAAAAACTTAAATTCAAGAAATTTAAAAGCTGATGTGTTGTTGAAGGCTGAAATTACATAAGAACTCAGTGGTGTGCCTGACATCTATAATCTGTTACTCTGTCACTGAGCACAGGATATGAGAGCATGTTCTCTGTGGCTAGAATAAACAAGAAAGAGAAGTAGGTTAGCCTTATTTTTTCTTCGCTTTAGTTGATTTCTCAATCTTTTCTATAATCCAGATTGAGAAATAACACCTTTGATATTTAATTTACTTTCATTTTTATTAAAACTTCTATTTACTACTCTACTATTTCTTTATGTATGAGATTTCACATCCTAATGCCATGAATATGTGCTTAGCAATTTAATTTTTATAGCAATGACAATTTTTCTTTAAGCTCATTTTTATTCCTCATCTCATCAGTAACCTCAGTGCTTAGATTATTTTCTCTCCAGAAATCTAATAATTGATTATAGGAATCTTATTCTACAATGACCTACACTTCTGGTAGTATTTTGAATTTTATTTTGTGATTAAAGATATAATCTCATATAGACATGAAATAACTTCCTGGCACATTATTTTCTACACAAATTAGACTCATTAATTTCTTTGCTCTTCCTAAAATTGCTAATTTTTTTACTTATTTTTCTGCAGAGCTCTTTTTACAGTCCTAAATAGATCACATAACACAATAGTTGTCAAAAAAAGAGAATAAAGTCTAACTTTTTATTTTGAGAACAATATTCATAGTATCAGAATCTTGTTTTATTGTTAGATGTAACATGAGCAAAAATTATTACTATTGACCTGTACCAAAAAATATTGAGAGATGAAAAAGGAAACAACAAAAAGAGAACTAAAGAGCACTTATTTTTAACAGGACTTTTTATATATTGGACTCACACAACCTTTGGTGAAAGATATTGTGTAATAGGTACTGGCAGAAATTAAAATACTTACATTTAGCAAATTATAAAAATGTAGAATTTAGTAAAAGAATACTTACTCAAAGAATAGTTGAGCATCTTTATAATATTTTTATATAAAATCTTATTGCAATGATAAAGACGCATAGAAATGATAACTTTGCAGCTTTTTTCCCCCTTCATGTATTTAAACTCTGAGTAAGTAAACATAAAACCTAGTTTTTGTGATCATATCCTTTGGCTTTGCCAATGAAGAGATCTAATTTTTTCCAGATTTTCCTGATTAGATTTTGGTGCATACAGGCACTGTGTGTATGTGAGTGCATGAGTGCATGCTAAAAACTAAATGAGTTATCATTTTGGAATGTTTATTCTCATTTACCACTGTGCCTAATTTAAATGTAATGGAATTACAATAAACCTTTTGGCACAAACTCCCTAAACTACTTTTTTTGATATTTAATTGCAGGGCTGATTGGAACCCATGGCATCTGCAAATTCCTCTCAAATGGGTATGTGCTGATTTTATTTTCTTGTGAAAAAAAATGTTAATATTCAAAACCCTTACAGAAAGATAACTTTTAATATTGATTCATTGCCCTCAGGGTTCTAAGTCACAGCTGCTTCTTTTGTAAACACAGAAGCTTTAATGAGGCAATTCTCATATTATTCTGTTGAGATGTTTTCTCAAACATTTCAAATTACTACTCAGGATCAAAAGATTCCATCCAATAACTTAGAAATTATGTAACTATCTTGGCAATTTAGCATTACTAAGAATTCAGATTGATCACATCCTTTTTATAATCCTAATTTTCTTAGACATTGCAGTATAAAATTTTATTTTCATAATGAAGAAGTTTCAAAATAATTCACTAATTAGTTCCATTTATATTTTAAATTACAAATACTTATAGTTAAGTTTCCATGAATTTTATAGAACTAAATACGGAGAACTGGATCTAGTAATGATAAATGTGTTTTTTTTTCCTACATATCACCTTACATTTTAACTTTTTAAAGAACCAGTGTGTCCTATATCTTATAGAAATGAATGCAATTTTACTGGATTATACTAAACAGTAAAAGTACTTAAGATATTCTTCACCATTAATAGCCTACTAAAATGTGAAAATGACACACAGTCTATTATAATGTATTTTTGCTAGTTACTCAGTAAAATACTGAACTACTAAACAAGAGAAAGTATTAAATTTCCAATTGACTACTGATTACAGGTCAACTTGCATTCCCTCAAATTACATGTTGAAATTCCTAACCCCTGGAATCTTAGGATATGTCAGGTGAGGTTTAGAAATCGGTAAGTTAATATGATCCTTTTAGTCTGAATTCCAATATAATCCTATTGAAGTCCTTATTGAGAGAGAACATTTTAAACACAGTGAAACTTCAGGGTTATTTTATACAAAAGGGCCATGTGGAAATACAGCAAAACAGTGACTTTTATCTACAAGCCAATGACAGAGATATCAGGACAAGCCAAAGCTACCTAGATATTGATTTGGGGATTGTAGCCTTCAAACCATGAGAAGGCTGTTGGAATATAGCTTTAAACATTTTAGGTTTAACATTGGTTTGTCTGTCTTCCATGGCTGTAGGGAGCTTAGGTTTATTGGGTTATACCTATCACAGTGCTCCTGAGTCACTCCCATTCCTCTGTGTTTACTGGAATTTAGCTCTAAACATTTGAGTCTTAACATTGGTATGTTCTTTCTCCCTTGCCACAGGGAGTATAGATTTATTGGGTTACACCCATCACAGTACTCCTGTGGTACTCCCAATCCTCAGTGTTTATCTATAACCTCTTCTCTGTCTTTTCCCCAACCAGTTAATCACCTTTTTCCCCTAAGCAGTACCTGTGACTTGTAAAGTCAAATTCCTCAGAAATCTCTGGTTTTGTATTTGTAAGTGAAATATTGCTTTTCTCTTCTCCTTATATCCTTTCCATACTTACTTTAGAGCAATGTTCTTTTTGTATAGACACAGGAAGACAGTTAATGCAGTCAAAGTAAGGTAAAGTCAATTAACAGTAAAGACAGTCAATTAACTTGGGAGTTAATTGACTCAAATAATATTCACTCCTGGGCATCTGTCTTCTTGACTTAAGCCTCAGTTGTGCTTAGTTCCTAGCACCCCCAAAGCAGGGTCCCGACAAGGGTCTGGATGGACCCAGGACAAGCTGAGCTACCCTGGCATTGAAATGGATCAGACCAAGTGCCAAAATACTTAGCTATAAATTAAGAGCACAGTCATGGACAAATTCTGTTATGATACAAAAAAGTAACAACTGGATTTGGACCCTGCTAGGGTTAGGAAAGACTAATCTGGCCTAACACTGCAGTATGAGATCTATAACGAGATGTCCTCAAGAGAGCGACCCTATAAGCTTAATGTATCTCTTACTCTGTCCAAATAAAATGACTAATGTAATCAAGAAGTAGAATTAAGATGAATGTTAAAATGGTTGTTGGACTAAGCAATTAGAAGCAGACCCCTAGATGGTATTTCGCCCTTAAGCAGGTCTTCTTGCTGGATGAGTATTTGTCCTAGAAGAAGCTTCCCCTGTGGGAAGGACTTTACATCTGTTGACTGTATGACAATACCTATGTGTGATTGCTACTCCAACACCTCATGATTTGGGAATATAATTAAGAGTGTAAGAGAGAATTGAGGAGGAGGAGGAGAATCTAGAGGGATAGAGGAGGAAAACAGGAGTGGGAGAGACTGGAAGGAGGCAGAGGAGACAAGATTGGAATAAATTGCAACTGATCACCAACCAGCCTGGCCCTTCTTTCCTCCTTGTCAGCACATTGCAAGAGACCATCCAGGATGTAGGAAGTGGCCCAAGACCACAGAACACAGGTGGCAATAGAATGCTGTGGTTTCCTATTTATTTTTTCATTTGTACAAAGGGTGCGAGAAAGATAGTACAGGAGGTAAGTTACTGGCCTTAGATGTTCTGACACTGGATCATTCTCCAGCACAACCTGAGTTGTCTCCTGAGTACAACCAGGGGTCATTCCTGAAAACAGAGCTAAGAATAGATTCTGAACACTGCTGGGTGTGGAAATTACTTGCTCTCCACGTTTTTTCTTGTTACCTGAGTCCTAACCTCCAAAACTGTGAGAAGCTAATACCTAGAAGGTTGCAAAACTGAATGTGGGTGTGATAAAACATTGGGCAGTTGTAAAATATTTTAAATATGCAGTGTTTAACTGAAAGCTAATTAAACATCAACCAGGTAATGAATCCATAATCAATCTAGGTGTTTCATGGGCAGTGCTAACTTACGTTGCATTTCTTAGGATAAAGGGGTCACCAGTGGAAAATACAGCTTAAGAAGTCTAAGTTACACACTTTATTATATTTTGTTATAGCAACACATGCACACAGCCGACCCAGGTTCGATTCCTCCATCCCTCTTGGAGAGCCTGGCAAGGTGCTGAGAGTATCCTGCCCTCATGGCAGACTCTGGCAAGCTACTTGTGGCATATTTGATATGCCAAAAACAGTAACAATAAGTCTCTCTATGGAGACATTACTGGTGCCTGCTCGAACAAATCTATCAACAACGGGAAGACAGTGTTTACAGTGCTATGGCAACAATAGTAAGTAACTATAAACAATGATTATAATGTTATATAGATTTTATTTTAATGTTGGAGCCACACTTAGGAGTTCTCAGGGCTTAACTCTTGGGCCTGTGCTCAAAGATCTCTGCTTGCCATGCTCAGGGGACCATCTGTGTCACCAGGGATTAAACCCCCATTGGCTGCAAGCAAGGCATATACCCTACACACTGCTGTCAATCCAGCTTGGACATTGACTTGGCCGTGGTTGTCTGGAGGCAAGCAGACAATGTTGGAAAAATTGAGATGATCATTTGCTGGACAGGGTACCATAAGGTATGGGCAAGTGATGCCGTTCACAGGTAAGGCAGAGGATTGGGGAGGAACCTGAACTCATCTACTTTAACTGTACAATAAACTAACTTCTTAATCTTCTGAGTTTTGTATGCAAATATTACATACAATTCTTAAGAACTCACCGGTGCATGAAAATTTGACTTTCCTGTGAACAGGGTGAGTTCAGGGCTGGGCAATTTCTTCCTAAATTATATTAGGAAGACATTTCAATAGTCTCAAATTTCCTGCTGCACCTGTCCTAATTTAATAATGTACTTAGTTAATTTTAATCTCTTGAGTCCTGTAAGAAGTCCGTGATTTAAAAGGTCCTACCATACAATACTTCAAAGGACTAAGTTGAAGTTTTGCCTTAGGAGCTGTTCTATACCTCAGAATGGCTATTGGCAAGATTGAGAGCCAAGACTCAGATCTTCCTTGACGTAAATTCCCTCCCATATTTTTTTATGGGAGCATTAAAGTTACCCACTTCCCAAAAACTTATTACCTGCAACATATTCAAGCAAGAACGTCAACTTCTTCAGAGTGGAAATAAGCAGAGAATGACTTTTGGGAAGAGGTTGTCTATAATTTTTACAAATTGGTTTAACTTGCAGTTCTTGGCACACAGAAAAGTTAATCTAGGTGGTCACAGGGAAAGTCTTGCATTCTTGATATTCCTTTTATATTCTTATCACAACCTTTAGATTCTTCTGTAGCATCTCCTTTCCTGAGGGGGTCCACCCTTCCCTGGGTGAGTCCTCAGTTTCTGCAACTGGGTAATGCCTCAACTTCTCCTCCTTAAAGAGCTCAGGATTTGCTTCTCAAAGAGATGTGTTCTTACATCTTTGAGTTATTTTAAGCCCTTATCTCCCCAGAATTCATTACCAGGACTCTCCTATCTGTCTGACTACAACATTTTCCTCTCCCACAATTTTAGCTCATTACATATGTAAGGGGTGCCTGGGTGAAGGTCTGTCTTGTGCAACTTCTTCAGGCTGATAAAGGCACAGATTCTGCACAAGAAAGGAAGTGATATCTTATACTAATTTAGGATTAATGGGGCCCAGGAAATGGTCTATCAATTCTCTAATTGAATGAGGTAAAACATTTCAATAGTCTCAAATTTCCTGCTGCACAAGTCCTGGTTTAATAATGTACTTAGTTAATTTTAATCTCTTGAGTCCAGTAAGAAGTCATTTAAAAGGTCTTACCATGCAATACTTCAAAGGACTAAGTTGAAGTTTTGCCTTAGGAGCTGTTCTATAACTCTGAATGGCTTTAGCAAGACTGAGATCCAAGACTCAGATCTTCCTTGATATAAATCCCCTCCCACATTTTTTACAGAAACATTAAAGTTATCCACTTTTCCTGATGATTGGGGATACTACACTGTGGATTTGATCATGCTTAGAGCAGAGGCAAAACCTTGGGTGACTTTGCAAGTGAAAGAAGTAACATTGTCACTCTGCAGTGACTTGGGTAAGCCAAATCTAGGAAGCAACACTTAAGTGTTCCTGAAGTAACACTTTAGACTCTTCTCTGGTTTCTTGGTATGGGTGGAGAATGCTTCTACTTACCAGGAGGGTAGGGCAGGAGCTATAGCACAGCGGCTGGGCTTTCGCCTTTCAGGCGGCTGACCCGAGTTCGATTCCTCAGCCCCCTCGGAGAGCCCGGCAAGCTACCAAAAGTATCGAGCCCGTTCGGCAGAGCCTGGCAAGCTACCCGTGCGTGTTGGATATGCCAAAAACAGTAACAATAAGTCTCTCAATGAGAGATGTTACTGGTGCCCACTCGAACAAATCGATGAGCAACGGGATGACAGTGACAGTGACCAGGGCGGTAAAAGGTGTCAATAAGAACCAATAAATATTTATTTATTGAGCACCACCTAGACACTTATGTGAAGTCAAGCTCTCAGTTCTCCACTGGAGATGTTCTTTGATGTTGAACAGGTGTTGCCATGAGAAGAAGCCTAGAATTCACAGCTGCTTTTTTTGAAAGACCAAATATATCACTCCAAAGCGATTTGAAAAGATCAAATGTGAATAGCAGTTTTTGATGACCCCCTAGAGGAAGGAAACCAGATTGTTCTGAATGAGCTGGTAAACAAAAGTTGAAAAAGTTATTTCGTTTTCTCAAACAAGCTTAAGACTTTTTAATATGTAATCACAGAAAACAAAGGTCAATCTGTTACAGCAACTCAGAAAAAAATACCCCATTTATTCTTGCACAATAAGCTTTCTTTTCTCTCTATTTTACTTCAAAAACTTCTGTTGGACACTCATTTAATAGATGGTACATAGATAATATAGTTAAATTTTAAGAAAATGTGAACTAGAACAACTTTTGATGCAGTGAGAGTGAAAGATAGAGCACTAGACAGTTCATGGGTTTAATGACACCTTATATTTTATTTATAATATTATGTACTTATTTACACACACATCACTCTATCACTGTATTACTGTCATCCGCTGTTCGTTGATTTACTTAAGCGGGCACCAGTAACATCTCTATTCTTCCCAGCCCTGAGATTTTAGCAGCCTTTCCTTACTCGTCTTTCCCAATGATTGGAAGCTCTTTCAGGGTCAGGGGAATGAGACCTATTGTTACTGTTTTTGACATATCGAATATGCCACAGGTAGCTTGCCAGGCTCTGATTGTGTGGGCGGGATACTCTCGGTAGCTGGCTGGTCTCTCCAAGAGGTATATATGAAACATATATACCTCTCGTATAAAATATATGTAAACCTCCAAGAGATGTGTATATATATATGTAATATGTATATATATGTATATGTATATATATATATATTACTCTGATTTGTCACCTACTGTCTGAACTGAATATGGTGTGGTTATTGTGGAAAATAGGTAGAAGTGTATTATAATGTGTCCAAAAAGTGGTCTGGAGCATGGCGGCTGTTGGGTAATGGGGGTCGGCTGTCAGGGCTGGGTCCCTTGGGGCAGGGAGGGTTCTTATTTGCCCCCCTCTGGGGTGCCCCGAGTGAAGACAGCCTGGCGTGGAGTCCCACATAATTGTACATACACACATATTCAATTTTTTTGGAAGGCTACAATTGAATCAAATGTATCACCTGTAAACTTTCTTTTAGGGTGATAATCATTCTCCTATTTTACAAGTTTATTTAGAGAAATTATATAAAATAATTATGTTGTAGGAATGCTACTGCTAACATTTCATCTTTTTTATTAATTTTTCATTTTACTTTTAATGTAGATACATGTAACAACTGTTGATTTAATTCTAGAGTTGATACTGATTAGATAATATTGCTCCAATATTAACATTGATAACTATAAATCATTTTTTGTGAAAATTGTTATATCTTACAGTTGATTAATCCTCTTCTAAGAATTTACTAAGCTGTTTGTTGTTAGTGTTCTGTCTTATTGCTTTTGTTTGTTGAATTTAGTTGCCTCTAAGTTACTTTCTCATATAATTTGGTGTGCTCCTATTAAAATTTCAGTATTGAGGAATTAGTAGGTATTGTGGTCCAGAAACTTCAGGATCTATGATGTGGGTCATTAGTGAACCTGTGGAGTTGAGCCATTGGCGAGGTTGTAACCATGGGCTGTGGGTGAGACTTCCAGGGCACGTACTAGGTCCACCTGCCTCCCAAGGTGACCCAGAGTTTGCAGTGAAAGGGCCTGTGAGTTCATAAATTTTAGCTACTGGGCTTGTGTCTCCTCAGAGATTGCGTTGTGAATTGGTAGAGCAGAGCCAGTGAGTGTGTGAACATGGCAATGGCTGTGGAAAGTGGGCCTACCTTGACTTTTGAGAACTTATTATTATTTGGGACTGGAGAAAGAGTTGTTGAATTTAGTTGCATTTGCCTTGCATGCTGCCAACCTGGGTTCGATTCCTCTGTTCCTCTGAGAGAGCCCAGCAAGATACCAAGAGTATCCCACCCACACTGCAGAGCCTGGTAAGCTACCCATGGCATATTCGATATTCCAAAAACAGTAACAACAAGTCTCATGATGGAGATGTTACCGGTGCCCACTTGAGCAAATCGATGAGCAAGGGGATAACAGTGACAGTGACACAGCACTTAATACTGTCAGGCATTATTCAAAGCAAGTTACACATTTTAACTCATTTAAATTTCACTCTAAGGAAGGTTCTAGTATTTATCCCTGTTTTATAGGTGAGAAGAAACTAATTCCCAGAGATTTAAACATTCTATCCAAGATCATTGAACTGTGAAGCTGGAATTTGAACTTTGTAATTTTGACTGCAGTATAGAACATTGTACCACGGCATTCTATACCTCTCATGGAATATAACCTACTCTTGAAGAACTTCAGTGACTTCTAAATTGTTCCTAACACTACAGAATATTTACACACTCCCTGAGGTGATTTTTCATCTTGCACTGTGTTGTGAAGTACTTATCATTCCTTAAATATTTTAATTATTTCTGATAGCACCAGAGATGCTCTACTCTCCTCACACATGTTTTTAATTGGTGCCACTGAGCAGAGTTTAGAGAACTGGGACTAGATGTAGGGTTTCAGTTTTAGTACAAATCAAACCACTGTTAATTCATTTATACCATAAAGTACTGTGTTCATAGTACTTAAAACACATCAAATTTTAGGTAATTTTTGGTTATTCAACTAATTTTTGTTGAATAATTAATATGGCAGTCCCATTGAACTATAGACTGATATATATGTGTATATATATGTTCTATGGCTTATATGTATATGTCCTGTGCATAAATATATTTAAATAAGTATATATACAAATGTAAATATCTATTTGGAGCGGCATACATATTGCTTTATAAGAAGAGAGGGAGAAATGGGGTCATTCAAGATATCTTCAAGCTGAAGATGTATTTAAAAAGCCTTTTGCAACTTGGTGCACACTTTTAGATCAAGAATCTTATTTGCATCCATCCTTTTAATTCACCAATAATGCATGATTAAATTTTTACAGTAGTCGATAACTATCTAAAGAAAAAACACTTCCATTACTGGATGACTCTAACTTGAAAATCCTTTCATAGCTTAAGTTAAATATGGCTCTTTTAAAATTTCAACCATATGTACTAGTCTTCATTTTGTAGCCTCCTGGGATACATTTCATGCCTTTCATATGGCAAGGTTTCAAATATTTAAAGATTCTGTGCTTCTCTCTATGTATTTTATACATTTTATGATTTTTTAAATAATTTTCTTGATGTGATTTGAAGTCTTTAAAAATTATTTTATATAATTGTTTTGCATTCAGTTAGCATTAAAAAGTATATCCAAATTATATTAATTGATTCTTTCCTCCACCCTTAAATAAATTTGGTGGGAAAATAGAACTATGTATTACATTTTCTTGTTGGTAATTTGTACCACAAAACAAGATATTAAGTTTCTGAGTATCCTAGGAGGAGATGGATATCTCTGATTTTTATTTATTAAATATTTTAAAAAATATATGATTTGTATGTTTCTAAGATTTGTGATAAACTGGAAAAATATATACAGTTTGTCTATAGCATATATCTAATAATGGGTAAAGAAAACTTTATATTATCACTTGATGAAATTGTTTCTTTACTTATAAATTATAGATATGTATGTCAAGTGTTTAGAATATAATATTTTCTTATGTTTACTAAATAAAAGGAAATTATAATATAAAACAACACTTTTGTCTAGCCTAGGATGAAATATGGAAACAGTAATAAACACTATTAATATATGGTCTTAAAATTTATTTATAATGGTTCTTAAATAGTTTAATATATTTGGGTGCATTATTCATAAAATTTTATTCACTCTCCTGATAAAATTCACAATTTTATTTAAAAATAATTGACAAACATAAATGAGAACAATTTTTAATTCAAGTGAATTTCAGATGTTAAAACACTAAGACTATGTTAAAAATGTTTAAAAATCAATGTATAATTTAGCACTAGTTAAATTGGTAGATTACTATAAGATAGTATTGGTTTGTTGTTTCTCCCTTGTTGCAGGGAGCTTATGTTTATTGGGTTGCTCCCATAACAGTGCTCCCAAGGCATTCCCATTCTTCTGTGTTTATCTTTAACTTCCCCTACTCTTCTCCCCAATCTGTTAATCACCTATTTCCCCTACGCAGTACCTGTGACTTGTAAAGTCAAATTCCTCAGAAATCTCTAATTGAATTTGTAAGTGAAATATTGCTTTTCTCCTTCCCTTGTGACTTTTGCATAGTTTAGAGCAATGTTCTTTTTGTATAGACACAGGAAGACAGTTAATGGTATGTTTTTGTAACTTGGGAGTTAATTGACTCAGATAATATTCACCCTTGGGCATGTGTTTTCTCAATTTAAGCCTCAGTTGCCCTTAGTTCCTAGCACCCACAAAGCAGAGTCCTGATGAGGCACTGATGGACCCAGGGCAAGCTGTGAGCTACCCTAGCATCAAAATGGGGCAGACCAAGTGCCAAAATACTTAACTATAAATTAAGAGCATGGTCAATGATAAATTCTGTCAAAATCCAAAGATTAACAACTGGATTAGGACCCTGCTAGGGTTAAGAAAAACTAATCTGACCTGAGCACTGTAGTCTGGGATCTATAGCCAGATGTCCCCAGGAGAGCCACCCTGCAAGTTTAATGTATCTCTTACTGTTTCCATACAAAATGTTTAATATTATTAAGAAGTAAAATTAAGATCAATGTTTAAATGTTGTTGGACTAAGGAAAGGAGAAACACACCCCCACTTGGTATTTTGCCCTTGAGCAGATCTCCTGACTTCAGGAGATCTTTGTCTTATCTGAAGGAAGGGCTTTCATATGTTGATTGTGCTACCTTAACTGGGTGGAGTGGCTACCACCAATGCTTGGAGGTTGGGCACTGGACCAAGACTGAGAGATGGAGCATCGAGAGACTAGCATCGGGGACAGGAGGAGATGGGAGTGGGGAGCTTAGTGAGACTGGAACAGGCGCAAGGGGAGAATTGAGACAAAACCAGGATAAATTGCAAGTGACCACCAACCACACGGAGGCCTTGTTCCCTCCTTCATACATCTGTTGGCGGTAGCTGCAGGCTGGTGTGGGGAAGCAGCTCATACCCACCAAACAATATGCTATTTCTGAGAACAACTGTAAGATATACTATTAATCTAAAATGATTTGCCGTGTTATCTGGTATTAAATATTTTCTTGGTAGTGTTTGGCACATTTTATTATTGAACTAAATACCAAATATTTACCTACAAAAGCTACATAGTACTATAAATTTAATTATTTTTATAATTATGCTAATGAAAATCTTACTTTTTTATTTTCTTCAGATCTTCAACCCCCTTTTAGATAATTGCATTTGTACTGTAAATATTGTATCTACATAAGCAAATTTAAAATGCATTCAAACAAATATGTCCTATTACATAGCTGTGTAATTGCAATACTTGGTATTATTAAATGAGAAAAAGACCAAAATGAAATCTTTGAGTCAAACTTCTTTAACTCTGTGTCTATTCACTTAAGATAGAAAAGCAAACAGTGCCACATATATTCTCAAAGCATATTTGAGTGGGAAAGAAATTAATGCATGAGTGGAAAGATAACCAATAACAATTACAAATATAAATTTTGTCTAAAACTTATGAGAGTTAATTAATTTTTTGTTAGAAAACATAGCTTATTTACTCAATTTAGATTGTTGCCACATGTTCAAATAATGATAGCCTGAAGGAGTTTAAAACAACTCATTAAGTCCATTGAGATTGGTGGTTTGATTTCATTTCCATCTAGACGGAGGTAACTGAGATGTGGTCCATAGCTGAAGAAATCTTGTTCTGCAGGCAATACTGTAGGAGTAGGACAAATAACAGAGACATTCACGTCTGTGGAAACAAAGAGAGCATGAATGAATGAGTTGAAATATGAGGAATGGGGCTAGAAGACAGTACAGGTATTAAGGAAACTGCCTTGCAAGTGGCCGATCCCAGTTCAATTTCCAGGACCACATACGATCCCCCAAGCCCTGCTAGGAGTAACCCCTGAGCACAGAGCCAGGAATAATTCTCAAGCACCACTAGATGTGGCCCCAAAACAAAAACAAACTTGAAAAAAAAGGGAATAGGAGTGGGAAAACCAAGATTCTAATGCAACAATCTTATTGCATGACAGTAATGAATTGATTCTATGAAAATTGAAAGACGACACATTTGTCTAAGTTGGAGATTATATTGTCTGCTTTATAAAAGTAATCTTGAAAAATGCAACATCTGTGCAATAAAATAACTACATATTCAGTTTCAGTTAGTACAAAGTACTCTAAAGGATGTAGTATTAAAATATCTGATAGAAGTAAAGGTACATAAGATATATTACCTGTATTCTAAGATTGCAGTTGCTGTAAGACATATTATTAGAATATAAGGCATCAGTGTATCACTGTATCACTGTCATCCCATTGTTCATCAATTTGCTTGAGCAGGCACTAGTAACATCACTGTGAGACTTGTTACTGTTCTTGCATATCGAATACACCATGGGTAGCTTGCCAGGCTCTGTTGAGGGGAGGAGATACTCTCGGTAGCTACGGGGCTCTCTGAGAGGGGCGGAGGAATGGAACCCAGGTTGGCTGCGTGCAAGGCAAATGCCCTACCTGCTGTGCTATGGCTTTTATTTTGCCCTCCCAAGTGTTACTCAGGAGGCCTCACCAGCCCCATTTGTCTATTCTCAACCAACTGGGAAGATTATTCAAGGTTAGAGCCTGAGGACACTGTGCTGCATGGGCCGCTGGTGCCAAGAATTACCATGGACACTCCTGGTGTTCTCCAGGATTACACCTGGAGCCTCAGGTCAGCATGCAGCAATGCCTAGGGAACGTTGTAATGCCAGATGAATCAAGCTGGGGTCAACTGCCTGCAAGGAATGTGCCTGAACCCTTATTCTCTTTCTCTCTTTCTCTCTCTCTCTGTCTCTCTCTCTCATGTGAGGCTGGTAGAGTTTTGGTAATTAGAGTTGGAGACAATAGTGAATGATTGGCACTGGAAGAAAAGTTAGGTGCATGATCTACGCATAGATAGAGATACCTAAAAATTAGTCCTTTGTTAGAAAAAAATGCATGAACCCACAAAATCAAAACCGACAATTTGAATAGTTTATGATAATTCATTTTCAAATACATCCAGAATAAATTTGCATACACAATACTTGCAGAAATCAACCATAAATTTCCCTACTTAAGTGTATCTAATTTGAAAAGAAATGCTTGTCAAGAAATGAATTGCAAAGAATTCAATCCAGAAAATCAGCCTTTTCATTGGTTAGTATATGAGAAATGATGCACCTGCCTTGGATCACAAGGATTCAGCATAAAGGACCTGTCAAACACCCAAAACTCTGAAACATGTGTGTATCTGATAGTTGATTTCAATCATGTATGCATATATTATGAATGCCTTAACAACCCCTTTAAAATTATTTTGATCTGGAAATTTTAACTTTTTTCCTGATTTTGTGGTCACACTCAGAGGTGTTGCTTATAGTCCTGTACTCTTCTTAGGTATTCAGGGAGCTATATATTGTATAGGGGATCAAACCCAGGTTAGCTACATGCAAGGTAAGCATCTTACCCTCGGTACTATCTTTCCAGCCCAAAACATTTTCTTTAAAGATCTTAAATTAAAAAATTATGTAATAGCCCTTATTTGTACCCTATTGGGGCATAAAACTTTGTATGTTATTGACAATTTGTATGGTTACTGAAAAGATGATTTGCTCCCTCTCAAGTTATTTGTGTATTGAGTCTACTAAAAGTAATGATTCATTGGAGTAACTATTTTGTGCTCATTAAGTTGTTTCTCTTTTTGTTAAGCATACACTGGCAACTTAACATCAATCACATATCCTTCATCAGGTCATGATGTGATAGTAGGGCGGGTAGGCTGTTTGCCTTGAATACAGCTGACCTGGGTTTGACCGACCCGGGACCCCAGATAGTGCCGTGATCCTTGCCAGGAGTGGTCCTTGACTGAAAATCCAGGAATAAACCCTGAGCATGGCCATGTGTATGGTCCCAAACAAAAACAAACATTTAATCATGCATCATTTTCCCCACCAGTGTATTAAGCTAATATCGATTTGATAGGTAAGGTGATATATACTAGGTATTTCAGTTAGCGACAGATGTGAACCCTATCATAGCTCTTTGTCTATTACTCAATTCTCTTCTTGATTGCAGAAATTGTTTCCTTTGATAGGTTAGCTATCTCCTCCTTATTATCCATTACATGAGTGAAATAACGGGTCAAAGAAGAGAGTGTTCAAAATCTAATAGTCACAAAACTTAATATTGGTGATTCAGAAAGGACCAAAAAGTACAATTTTGTCAAATCGAAGACCCTTCAGATGTTCAGAATGGGCAAATATGAGAAAGTTTCACTGTTCTGCAAATAAAATAGAAAACTCCATAAAAACGGTTTCTTGGAAACCACTTTATTCATGACTAGATTATTTGGCCAGAAAACCTAAGTACTTTAACAGTCACTGTAACATAATGTTAGCCATTATTTTTAGCCAGGGAAATTCTTCTGTTACATTTATTTTCTTAGAACAGAAATAACCATACTTAATTTCCGCATTATGAAAAATTAGACCAAGTTCTCTTGATATCATTTAAATCATTCTGTTTTCTATTGACAGCTTTTATAAAGTCTTATTTCTGGTGCATGATGAAGGGTTCTGTGATATGATCTTTAAGGGAAGAAAAGTACATGAAATGAGAATTACAATCACTATCAGTCCTAGAGCAAATACTTTCAGAGGGTTAAGCTTCAATTTCTGTCTTTAGAAATGACTAAAAAATGCCATAAAATTCTTGTGAGGTTTAATCTTTATGGTTAACTAACAGTACCGATAATTACTTGGGAACTAAATGGTAAATCCCACGTCAGGCTTAGTGGATCATTAACTCTGGGTGGGAGTGGGAGAAGTTAAGGGTTTAGGCACTTGCCTTGTATTCAGCTGACCCTGGTTCAATCTCTGCCACCACATGTGGTTCCCTGAGCACCACAAGGAGTGACCCCTGAGAACAGGGTCAGGAGTAAGCCCTGAGCTCTGCAAAGTGTAGCTCAATCCACCCCACCTCAAACCCACAAAACAAAAGGAAATAAAAGGAAATCCTGGTGTTGGAGTTGAGTCTGGTAAGTTCTGATTTATATCGATCTTTGTCCTCCTTAACTCTGATGCACACTAAGGTCTGAGAACAATACAAAGATAGACAGATAATGAGAAAATCATTTGAAAAACACTAAAACAGGAATGGAAGAAAAACAGTCCTATTGTTGTGCAAATTTTCAAAAGTTCTAAAACATGAGTGTATGAGGTATGTGTCCAATTGTGTGAGGAGTTTTTTTTTTTTTATCTCACTCCTACACACTCATACTAAAAGTCTTCAGATTCATCACCAGTACAGAAACAGGAATCTATGTAGTGTAACTTTAAATTAGCTTTCCAAATTGGGTGTTTATATGATTTTGGTTCCATATGGAAAAGAAACACAAAGCTTTTATCAGAAAAAAATGCACTGAATATTGGCTATTGTGCTACTTAGTTCAGTGAAATAGATTCAGCTCCTATATTTAATAGTCTTTATTTATTAAATTGTGAGTTTCAATGATATGTCTCTATAACATGGAAAAATAGCCCCATGGAAATAACTGGCCTATTAGTTCCCAACTCATATGCTTGAGTATTCAGTTAAGAAAATCAAGTTTCTTAAATAACTGAGTTGGATCCAGTGGAAAAAACAGTCTATTGTTATAAATAAGATGTTTATGGGATTGCTTGCTTGGAAATGCTAGCAATAACCTTACTGCCCAATCTTCTGAACAAATTTGTGTGCTATTTTTTTTTAAATTATCTAGCTTATTCTCACTTTAGAAATGTATTTCATAAGTTTGTTCAGGAAACAGCTCATTGAGGTTATCTTTCTAACACGATGATGTTGTGATTGAGGATGAGGAATACCAATGCCAGGCTGCAACAAACACTCCATGCCTCTACCCTGATATCGTCCATTTCTCCACTGAGTTTAGCCTCATTTCAGGGATAATTTTGAAGACGCCAAATTTTCCTTTTTATATCTCCAATCTCTTCGTTTTATAACCATTTTCCTTGATACCACTTCTGCTGCAAAGGTTTTCTGCCCTATTCTCTAGTCCTTATCCAAAGCTACTTTTAGGAAAGGAGCAGGTAGTTGATGTTGTTCGTCGTATTAGTTCCAGGGAGTTTATGACTTCCAGGAACATTTGTTTCTATTTCAATTCAATAATGCTTAATTTAAAGTTTGGTTCCTGTGGATGATCTCTAGAGCAGCAATCCCAGCTATTTCCTGGGCATTTGTTACCAGGCTCCACTGAGACCTACTCACTCAGTAACCAAGAGTTGGAGCCAACTTTCTACATACAGTTTAGGTTACACTTCTAATACACAAGATTAAATTTGGATGATTTCAGACATCACTTACCCTTAGTTTTTAGGTCATAGGTATCTTCCTAACACCCCCGAGTGGTACCCCTTCTATTACAATCCAAGATGCTGCTTGTGTTTGGAAAAACTCTGAAATACTCTAGGTATATGTACCGAGAGAGTCAGAAATATTTGAATTTTCTTGGAGAAAGAAAAGTTTAGTATCTCTAATAATCACCCTTTGTAGATGACAAAAGCCAATCTTCAAACTGCAGTTTGAAGATATAAAATTCTGGTTTCATGGAGACTGTGATTAGAGAAAATTTAAAATGGCGCTAAGAAAATCTTTCAAAGACCCACATGAATTGGGGGTAAACATCAAGACAAGTATTTTTACAGAATATGCATAATATAATAAGTTCGATTACCCTGAGCAGTATAAATATACAACGTGAGGGCAACTTACTTTTAATTTTGTTGTGATCAAGATGAAGGTGCTGAAGGTGAGCACTGATCCGGGGAACCTTTGTTAGTTGATTGTGAGAGAGTTGAAGATCTAGAATGGATGATACATCAAATCCTCTTGAAGGGAGACCAGAATCTGATAGCTTGTTATAGTTTAGTCTCAGGAAGGCCACTTTAGGGATTACATTAAAATAATTTTCTGGTATACCTTCAATGGAATTGTTGTCTAAAAACAGTTGCATGGTGTTTGCTGGTAATCTTGGTGGCATATTCTTCAGGGAGTTCTTGGCCATATTTAGTTGCATGAGATTCTTGAGACCCTTAAAGGTATCTCTTTGGAAGGCATTGTCCACTAGTTTATTGTGCTGCAGATCAAGAAGGGTCAGATTCTCCAGGTTGCTGAAGGTCCCCTGAGGAATTCTGGATACTTTGTTTCTTGCTAACTGCAATTGTTCTAAACTTCTTGGTAAAGGAGAAGGTACCTCTTCTAGTGCATTATCTTCCAGAAATAAGAAGAGCAACTTTTTCAACTGACTTAGAGCTCCCTTTTCAATTCCATAGTTAGTAATTTTATTTTTATTGAGATTTATCCATCTCAGCTGGGTGGCATTCTCAAATGGCTTCTCAGGAATGGTCTCTATCAGGTTGTTTTCAAGATAAAGATACCAGATCCTTGAAGGAATTGCTGGGATTTCTTTGAGACCTCGGTTTTCACAGTAAAGAGCAGTAGGGAAACTTGGAGGACAGAAGCATTCACTGGGACAATCAAAGTCGTCATGTTCATTGAAATCCTCTGGATCATTTATCTCATAGACCTGTCTCACACTTCGGGTCCATACAGTATCTGTTATGAATAACCCCCAAAGGATGAAACAGATGCTAGTTGCCATTATAGTACCTGTGGTAAGGAATATAGCCGTGAGGTGTTTGAAAATATTAAACTGGTGACTGTGTCCACCATCAGTTTACATTAAACAAGTCTCCTTTGCAGGGAAAGTAACCATTTCTCAACATTTTGCTCATATATAAGAATCAACAATCATTTTCTTAGCAAGCACCATATGCAAATCATTTTACTAACCCAGAAACTGACTCACCAACATGAGGCTTTCTGGTTTTAACTCAATTACAACAAAAACCGAGAAGTGGAAAGTAAATTTTAGCAGCTCTAAGTGCTTTTCCATTTCTAGCTGTTTAATGCAAGAAACTTAACCCAAAACTATAGCAGAAAATAAGAACATATAAAAGTGACCTTTAATAGTTTAAATTTAAAGTTTGTGCTATACCTGAGAAGTAGGCATTTACATTTATTTGTACTCCTAAACAATAAGAACATCTGGACGGCTTTCCCCTGTTTGGTTTTTTTTTTTTTTGATCTTGAACCAAAGATATAGATTTATAGCAGATTGTTTTGAAGGAAAAAATTTAAAATCTGAAGAAAAGTGTGTGATTACTATTTTGTTTGGTTGCTCAACTTCTCAGGTAAGTTTTATTTGGGGTAAAGGGGTAAGGTTTCTGAAGTAAGTATAGAATTAAGTTGTTTAACTAAGAAATTTGGATTGTGACTTATTTGAAAACAAAGCAAGTTTAAGATATAGGTAGAGCATCGTATGACTGCTGAAAAATAATCGGTTTAATCTTTAGTGGTATGTAAAACTTCTAAAATATATAAACCTTTCCCATTAAATATCAACAAAGTTATGGGTACAATGAACTACTATAACAAAAATATATATGTGTGTATATATGTATATACACACATATATATATTTATATGTGTGTGTAACAACATTCTGGAAAATATACATCTAGTTTGAATTCTGGATAACAATAAAAGAAAAAAATGTTGCTGGTTCCCTTAGGAAAAAAAAATCAGTGTCATACAGTGGTATTTCAATTTTATCACTAAATTGACAAATGTTGAGCTGCTTCTGCAAGCTGGCAAATTATTTTGCAGTTGCAGAATTCAGCCCTGGTCATCTTCCAATAGAGACACATTAAATCCTTTTTTTTTTTCCAGAATAGGAATCTGTTCATTTTGAAGCTATAAAATTGTCTCTTCTGAATCAGACTTTTAAAATCTTAACTTTTAAGAGTTTTTAAAAGTGCAAAAGCATTTACCTTGCTGTCCAGGAATGTATCGTTGAGTCCTGTAGCTGTCTCTGAAGTTTGCTATGAATCAGTTTTAATCTAATAAAAAAAAAAACACTTCAACTGAAATACTTTGGTATTTTATGTAGTCAAGAATAATTTTCTGAAAAGAAATAAAAATCTCTTCTCTGACCAGTTACTATGAACACCTTTTGATCTATTGTTTCTCCTTTGACAGAGTTTTAGGAGACTGCTTACCTCAGTCTTCTTGGATCTTCTTCTTCCGTTCTGATTGGTTAGTGTTCATTCAGAGTAATGGCTTGACCCAAGCACTACTACTTTGTATTTTAAGAATCCTCCCTAATATATCTGCATCAGTGGTTCCAACTTTAACCCCTTCGATAGCCATAATACCTTAAAAGTTGTTGGTGAAGCAAAGGATATTCTAAAGTCAAATCTGAAGAACATACAACAAAATTCTAGATAGTTACCATGATGCTGTTTATTTATGTGATCAGTTGTCTCTAAACTGAACTGATAGCAGGTATATCCAATTTCAGTAAAAGAAAAAGACAACAAACGTTTTCTCTAAATGATCTTTAAAAAAGTAAATACAAAGAATGAAAAGTTAATGTTCTTTTTAAATGGAAATATTCATTCACGTTTTATGTAAAACAGATGTTGGAATTCTATTCTGATATACTGTGATTTAGGGAGAAATGATATGGAAAATATCTTTGAAGAAATTTAAAAGAACTGGTATACCGTACTTAAAATGTTGGCATAGAGCATAGTGCTGCATTTTGTTTCATTGAAGCACTTTTAATTTCCAACTGGAGTTTTATTTTAAATAATTTTTTAAAATATAATTTTGGATGAAAAATATGATTTTCTCATTATAATAGATGTTTATGAGATAGTTTGTTGAATACCGCTAAGTCTTTTTTCTTTATGAATTTTTTTTTTTTTTTGGTTTTTGGGTCACACCTGGCGATGCACAGGGGTTACTCCTGGCTCTGCACTCAGGAATTACTCCTGGCGGTGCTCAGGGGACCATATGGGATGCTGGGATTTGAACCCGGGTCGGCCGCGTGCAAGGCAAACGGCCTACCCGTTATCTATCACTCCAGCCCCTCTTTATGAAATTTTTTAAAGAAATTTAAGATAATGTGTCTTCTATATCTTGTATTTGAGGAAATTTTGTTGTCTTTGTGGGTAAAAGAAATTAAAAATATCATTTTTAAATATTCTATTTGTGTTCAATATATTTTTAAAAATCTCTCTTAATATAGAATCAGGAAGTTTAAAGTGTGTTATTTGTTAAAGATTGCTCTCATCAGTATTATCAAAGAAGACAGTGAAGAAGAGAAAAACAATGGACTCGAATAATCATTCTGAGTTAATATCCTTCATTTTCACAAACTATAGGCAGGCCAATTAGAGTTTTATTTTCTCAAGTATAAAACACGATTGGACCAACTGACAGAATTGATTTGAGTATGTTAAAAATGGCTATGGGAATGACTAGCCTTATACTCTGCACTCAGAACGTTGTTTTATTTTAATAAATTTTATAGATGAATGGTTGATTGAGACATAGTGTTTTAGTGATTTTATAGGAGCTTTCATATATTAACAGAAAAATCAAGTGTCGTTTGCCTTTTTGTGATAAAGATCTCTTTCCACTGCATTTTATCCTCTTATCTCTACTTCTTAAGCTCTCAGGATATAAACAACAGATGATTTTCAGATCTACATGGTTCCCTTCAACTACTCCCCTAATTTTCTATTTTAGCCAAATTTATTGCAGTCATTTCTTAATTTTATTTTTTAAATTTCCCAACATAGTCATTGTAGATAAATTAGAATACCATACTAATTACCTCAATTTACCATTCTACTTATGATCTACCCAGTAAAACATGGTTTGTAATCTCTATTTTGCTCACACAAAAATCAACAATAAATATTATATTGTTAATTATTAACTGTTACTACACATCTTACTTGCAACATTTGACAATGCAGACCTATCATTTAAAAAGTATTCCTCTCATTTATTATTATTTTTATTTATAATCCGAAAGTTTTAGTTTCTGGCATTTAAAGATTTTAATAGGCTATCAGGAGTTATGTGATTTTCCTGACTATAGATAATCTCTGTGAGATTAAGTAGCTTTTATTATCCCCTGTACTATAAATTTTGAATCTTTATGTCCTAGTTGATCCAGCTGTAGAAGACATATACTCTAGTGTATGCATATACCCACTTTCTGGAAAACTCCCATTACATGTGTCAAAGACATATATATCTGACTAAAATTCCTTATTTACTTATTTTGATTTTATGTATTTGAGTGACACTATCATCTTTTTCAGTCTTCAAAACCAGCAATCTGAAAAGCATTCTTAACTCTTCTCTATTATTTGTGAACATATGATTACCATCACTTTTGAAAGAAACGAGGGGGCAAGATATAAATATAAAATGACCATGTACAATGCTTGCCAGGTTTGGTATCTTTGTTTGCAGACTTAAACACAGAATGTTTTCCATAATCGGCGCAATATTTCATTTCCTATATTTTAATTTTTTCTATAAACAATCCAATAGAGCCACCTCGGATTACTGGCTCCTAAAGGGGGGGAACTTAAACTCGCCATTGGATTTCCATCAGTGGAAGCTGAATAAACTAAATCAAGAGATGATGATGATGTATGACTTTAGCTAACTGTTAAAGAATTTATGAAAGATACTTCCCAATCTTATATGACTGTATTTTGGGAGAGGAAGGAAAGAGAGATAGTGAAGAGATAGTCTGGCCATCAGGTCCCAAGCCAGCTTGCACCCAGTCCCATTTGGTTTCTGGCACGGGTCCCCCAAGTGTCCAAGTGCAGTTCTAGTGACCCCTGAGTAATGCAGGGTGCAGCACTGAAAAGTATCAGCACTTCCAGGTTTACTTAGATACCCCCCACACAGCAGAGCCCTACCCTTGTTTTATCCTCTGTCCTTTGCTCTGAACCACTGACCTGGTGACCAGAATCACTGGTGGGGTTTGGGGAACCTCCAGAGAGCTATTTGGGTGACCAACAAGAAAAAAGAAAAGAGGATGAAGGAATTCCAAGGCTTAGTTTTGTGATTTTGACATTATCTCTCAATGATACATTATCAAAAAGATATTTTAGAAATCTCCCTGAGACTTTGGACATACTAGGTTCCAATACATCTTTATTGAATGGCACTGTAGCACTGTTGTCCCATTGTTCATTGATTTGCTTGGGCGGGTGCCAGTAACATCTCAATTGTGAGACTTTTTGTTACTGCTTTTGGCATATTGAATGCGCCCTGGGTGGCTTGCCAGGCTCTGCTGTGCGGGTGGGATACTCTCGGTAGCTTGCTGGGCTCTCCGAGAGGGACGGAGGAATCGAACCTGGGTTGGACACATGCAAGGCAAATGCCCTACCCACTGTGCTATCACTCCAGTGAACCTTTTCCTTATTGAATGGATATATAAAAAAACAAAAACACATGAGACACTGATGACATTGACTAGCATGACTTGACATTTTGGGAGGGGGGAAAGGGGTAGAACAGCAGATGGGTTCAGGGCATTCTGTTAGCTCTTCACTCAGGGTTCACTCCTCGCAGGGCACGGGGGATCGAATGGAGTGCCCAGGATATGCTGATGACAAGCAAGTTCCCTATCAGTGTATTACTGCTCTGGCCTCTGGCATAATTTTTTTGACAATGTAATTTTGTAAATAGAAATACAATAGAGAGGCTTAGATATATAGTATAAAAATGTGTGCTCAAATTTTCTTTTTGCAAATTAGTTGCTTGAACTTCCACAGACTGTTTAACTGTGGTGAGTCTAGCTAACTCACATACATTCGACATAATTACTATGAACTTTGGTTGAGAATGTTGTTGAGAAATAAAAAGACCCAGAAATATCTTTAAGCCCAGAATGTGATTGTTTTTTATTTACCTGAAAGAGGTTTTTGTAGAGACCTGATGTGAGATTAAAGGATGGATGTACTTTAGTTTTGGCTTCTTTCGTTTTAGCATTTCATAACGGTTCTTTTCATTTACCTTGCTTCTACATCGTTTAACGAGAATATGTTGCCATATTTTTTCCTCCACATGACTTGGCCTATACAGATACTTTATAGTGGGAGTTTTTCTTTAATATCTGATGGTGCCTTGCATTACTTTGATACATAGGATAAAGAAATAATGAAAATATTATTGTAAAAGAGACATGAAAATAACACTTGGCTTCACTCTTATGTGACCATTCTAATATTTAATTTTTTTTTGCTTTGTTCTGTTTTGTTGTGCTCAGGGCTTAAACTCCTTACTCTGCTCTTGGGAATAACTCTTGATGTGTTTGGGGGACCGTATGGGATGCCTGAGATCAAACTAGAGATGGGTACATGCAAGGCAAGCACCCCTCCTGCTGTACTATTGCTCTGGCTCCAGGTACTTATCTAATTCCCTCTCACATACATTAATAAACAACTATGCATTCATGTGTGCACATCCATGATTATAAAATAACAAAATCAGTGCTTATGCCTCTTAGTATATG
The DNA here is from genome assembly GCF_027595985.1 of Sorex araneus. Classification (NCBI taxonomy): domain Eukaryota; kingdom Metazoa; phylum Chordata; class Mammalia; order Eulipotyphla; family Soricidae; genus Sorex; species Sorex araneus. The sequence goes on from NC_073311.1 coordinate 32,843,650, forward strand.
TCAGTATTTATTAGTACTGATAATATGACATTTCTGTTATAATCACTGTATCACTGGCATCCCATTGCTCATTGCTTTGCTCGAGCAGGCACCAGTAATGTCTCCATTGTGAGACTTGTTACTGTTTTTGGCATTTTGAGTACTCCACAGGTAGCTTGCCAAGCTCTGCTGTGAGGGAGAAATCCTCTCGGTAGCTTGCTGGGCTCTCCCAGAGGGGTGAAGGAAACTAGTAAGCCTATCACTTTATATTTTGGTTCACCATAGAGATACACACACACACACACACACACACACACACACACATCTTCCTTGTTCTTATTGCTCTGAGAAGCTATGACTCATTTTGTTGTAAAAATAAAATACAAACCACCAAGAACTATCTTGCTTTAGAAAATTTTCGTCCAGATTCTCAAGTCTTCTTCATCTAGATCTGGTTAGACTTAAACAACTCATCTCAGAGGGCACTGAAAAACAAAAAATAAATTACTTGAACACTAATTAGTTTTAAAATCATTTCTATAGAAGTTCAGAAGAAGTCCTTCCAAGATAACAATTCATCAGAATGCTGACAAAATACTAACAGTTTCATCACAGCATCTCCAGTAATCTTAAAATACACTGAACCCTTCATGTTTTATTGTTATCCCTAGGCTTTTATAATACTACCATTCCATGTCATCTCAAATCAGAATTCTGTTGTAGCAATCTACTTAAATTGTTTTTGCAAATCATTTCATTTCGACCTTAGTCATATATTATTCAGAATACTCAGAACATTGTATTCAGATTATTGTAGGTAAATGGCAGAGAGTCTCTTGCACACACGCCTGGCTGTCTTCCCCGGGGCCCCTCGGAGGGGATGGGCTCCAGCTTCCCTTCCCACCCCAAGCAGAGCTCTCGGCAGCCGAAGACCACCAGAACCTAGCTGAAGCCATGCTGGAGGCTCCTCTCTACACGTTCAGACAGGCCTCATGCATGAAGGTACTGGCAGAGGAACCCAGGTGTGTGTAATCCCATCAATGGTCAACATCCAGAGACTTAAAAGCAAGCTCTCAGAAGAGATATCTTTAGCCTACTTCTCTCTCTAGGGGAAACTGGCAATCTTCTGAGAGTTTCCTGCCCCCATGGGACAGCCTTGCAAGCTCCCCATGGTGTATTCATATGCAAAATCCAGTAACAAGCTGGATCTCATTCCCCTGACCCTGAAGAGCCCCCAGTGCAACATCGTTAGGAGGGCCAAGTCGAAATAGACTTCTAAGATCTCAGGGAAAGGACGGAATGAGATGTTATTAACCATCCCCCCCCCCCGAGAAATCGGTGATTAATGGGATATTGTGATTGTGATTGTGTGTGATATTGTAGGTAAACTGGTATAAAGTCCCTATCATGTCAAAAGAGAGCCATTAATTGTGCCATAAGACTGAGGCTTGGTTGGTCCCATCACCATTTATATATTGATTTACTGAATCTTCTAGCATTTCAGATTAAGGAAGACATGTCCAACTGACTAGTATTTGTTCTAAATTAATGTGCAGCTAATATTAAATTTCTCTTTATCTTTACCTGGGTCTAATTTGTCAAAAAAAGTAGTCTACGATTTAGAATATGCCCTTACTTTAGAGAACACGGAGTTTTTTCCTCTGTGGAAGCTATATAATGCATGTATGTACTGTATACTCATACTCATATGCATATTAGTGTCCTAATATGCTTTAGAGTTTTTAAATGCCATTGAATTATATGAGTGATAAGCAGCAAGATCACTATGACTCAACTACCTATAGAGCCTTCCCTTGTCATGGGAAAATTTAGAAACTTCAACATCTCTCTTTTTTCTTTTTAAACTTTTTTGGGTCACACCCAGCAATACTCAGGGCTTACTCCTGGCTCTTCACTCAGAAATTACTCCTGGCGGTGCTGGGAGACCATATGGGATGCTAAGGATTGAACCCGTCAGCCACATGCAAGGAAAAGGCCCTACCTGTTCTACCATTGCTCTGGCCCCAACTTCAACTTCTTAACAGCAGTTTTACTTATAATAATAGGTGGATTCCAGGGGCCGGAGCGATAGCACAGTGGGTACGGTGTTTGCCTTGCACTCGGCCAGCGGACCTAGGTTCGATCCCTGGCATCCCATATGGTCTCCCCAGCACGCCAAGAGTAATTCCTGAGTGCATGAACCAGGAGTAACCCCTGTGCATCGCCAGGTGTGACCCAAAAAGCAAAAAAAAAAAAAAAAATAGGTGGCTTCCAAAATTCAATGAAATAATTCACATTCCTAATAGTGATGGGTACATAATTTGGCATTATTTTCTTCACTTTGGAGAATATCACAATTTTCCATAAATTTTAAAGTCCTACAGTAAATCAATTATTTGTATGTCTTATCAACTTTTATATATTTGTCTCCAAGGATCTGGACTTCAAGTATCCAATCTATATATTTAGATGATAAAAATTTACCCTATAGATTGTATCACTTGATGTTTGTGACATGGTATTTCTGTAGATTAAAATTAGTAGAAAGCCAACGATTTAATACAATCCAGAAACAATATGGCAAAAATTATATTGCTGTTCCTGTTTGGTGAAAGAAAACAGACTGCTTCTAGTTATTTTTTTTATTGGCATAGAGTAGAAAGACATTAATCAGACCAGTTGCTTCATACAAGGTACTAAGAGCTGTAATGACTTGGCCCACGTATGGAACAGAAGTTGTAACAGGAGTTGGCATCTAATTAAACTTTGGAAAATACATTTTTTTATCCTCTTACACTATAGTTCCACTGCCAAACACAAATGGGAACCTGCTAAGAATCATTAATTCTGCACTTTTACCCCTTCTCTTTTTTATTGAATCACCCTAAAATAAACAGTTACAAAGTTGTTCCTAATCCTTTTCAGTCACACACTGTTGCATCCCATCACCAGTGCACATTTCTCCCTATCAATGACCCCGATTTTCCCCCTGCCACCCTTTTAGCCTAGACTACCTCTATGACATCACTTTTCTTCTCTGTCTCTCTGGGTCTCTGTCTCATTCTCCCTCCTCTCTCTCTCCCTCTCTCCCTCTCTCTCACCCCACTCTCTCTCTCTTTCTTTCTCTCTCTCTATCTCTGTCTCTCTCTGACTCTCTGTCTCTCTTTCTCTTCCTCTCTCTCTATTTAATTTTAAGCAATGTGGTTTACATACAGGTACTTAAAGGTTATCATGTATATCACTTTACCTCCTTTCAACTAGAAAGAAGTGCCAATATCTCTGCTTCTTTTATTGAAGGCGTACTGATAATATTTTTGTAGGACTGAAGAATTTTTTAATTATTTACCTATTAATTTTTTCCAGTTAGAGCAATCTTTCCATGGATTGAAGAACCAATGTGAAAAATTTGTTCCTTTTCTAAGGTAATAAATTCTGACTCTATATAAAAATCTTGGTAAATAAATATGGGAAAAGTATCGAGTGGATAAGGATAAATTTACTACTTGCTAGATTATTCCCAGAAATCCTCACTAGTACACTGCAGACATGTCCAACATCCACAGGAATCAGTTTGTTGTTGTTTTGTCAAAATGATGTTCATTTGTTTATTTTCCCCTTGGGGTCCATTTGGTAAGTACCTCTGGTTCTTTTAGGGGAAGAGGTTGATTAAAAAAAAACATACACTTGTAACTTGCATTGCAAGTCACTACTTAGATTTCTTTCTCAGCTGCTTAAAACAATTTAATGAATCCAGAGTATTAGAATTATAATTATCTAACCAACACCAGAGTGATATAATATTATTATTCTCTTTCCTTGGATGGGTATGTTTAGAATATATCTTTCCTAATACTTAGCCAATGTTATTTAGAAAATTCCTTTCATTTATCTAGATAATGTTTTTATTCTTTCTCCTGGTATCCTCCTATTTTAGGTATCATAGAAGATTAAAAGGAATGAGGCATTAAAAAGGGAATTTCCTCTAAAAGATATGCCTTAAATTGAGGAAACAACAACATTTTTAACATTTTGGAATTGTGTAACAATTCAGAATTGAAAGGAAATTCAGTGTGGTTGTGATCATAAGCCTTATACCTCACCTAGTGTGTATGACATCATATATATATCTCAAGAATTGAGACACTGTTTCCACATAAATTTTCTTAATTTTTATAGAAAACAAAATAACACTGTATTTATCCCAATTCATAATGATATATTTTAAGCTTTCTTACCCTGCTTGCAAAGAAATGTCTTTTGCTTATTAAACTTAACTTTTGAAGTTCCTATATTTCACATGCAAAACTTGAGTATAGAACTGAGATAATTGATTTTTTTACTCTTTTATTCTAGCTTTTGCATAAATTTGGGCCAGCCATTCTACCCTTTGATTATGGTTGTGCCCTACATATACCATTGTAACAAATGTAAGTTCTCTTAGAGTTTAACTCTCAATAGTTATGTCATCTAGGGAATCTATAAATACTGTTTCCCATTTTTTGTGCATCATAGTTTAGTTTCTGATTAATTAATAATGTCAGGGATTTGACTTTTATCTAAGCTATGCAGATAGCCAATATTACATTACCCATATTTTCTAATATCATATAAATAATGGATTTCTGGTACTTATGATGTCTTTATCAAATTCCTAGGCTATAAACAGCTGATAGAAATTATCAATTTTTAACAAAAAAAAGGATTTTTGAAGTCATAATCATATAAATGAGGAGTTAGAACACTGAACTTGGAAAATATAAGCTAAGCAAATAGATAGAAATAACTATTTCAAGAAAGTTCCACTGAATTATTATTTGAAGTTTACTAAAATCAAATGGTCCCACCGATCTCTTCATTGGGTCAGTGGATCACTGCAATTAAATTTTACCAAAAATGTAAAGTATATTTGAGTAAATAAACTCACTACAAGTTTCAGCATGAGCTTTTGAGATTGGAAACAAAGAAGAAATTCCTTAGTGGCTATTGAACCCAAATAAGATTACAATTAAAGTAGCTTACTACATAAGAGTTTGGAATTTGTACATATAATGACATGACTGGTTTTTATCCAGGAATATATTAAAGAATATATTTGTAACATTCTGTAGTTAAGGTTACTGTCCAGAAGAAATGAGGCCACCAATGGTAGAAGGAAAGTTTAATGGGTTGGAATGAAAAGCTAGTGAATAAAATACTTCTCAAACGCACTTTGATAAAGAGAGAAAACTAACAGGCTACTTGTTTATTTATTTAGTCAGAGGTCAAGTGTAAATGAAAGCATTAATTGTACATCCAGTGCTTTACTGATCTTTCTTTTTTTTTTCCTTTCCTTTCCTTCCTAATAAGATCTTCTAAGGGTGGGGAGGGTCAGTATTTTTTTTTTCATTTTTTTCTTATATTTGGTTGCTGAAGATAAAAAGAGACTACTGGGGAATATTATAATGTAATTATTACACATTTTCATGTGTATGTAAATGTAAAAGTGTATTTTATTTAATTTTATATATTATATATTTTTAACCAACCATAGTATACTGTTTTAAGCTTACAGTGTTTACATTTTGTCACTGCTTCAAATCAAAAGATTTTTATTGGAAATATTCTTTGAGAAACAAGGATATTATATAAAAAAATTATGTTTGTCTTCCTATTGGAATAGTCACTTACTTCCATGACTAGAGACAATATCCATATTTTTATTATTCATAATTTTGATGAGTCTCCTACTCCCTCACCAGGCTTTCCTCACTGGGGCCCCTCAGAGCAGAGCAGGTTGAGATTCCCTCCCTACACCAAGCAGAGCCCCGGCAGCCAAAGGCCTCCGAAACCCAGCCACAACCATGCTCAGGGCCACTCTACACACGCTCGGACGAGCCTCACCCATGAAGGAACCGGGAGAGGAACCCAGGTATGCAGAACCCAGAGCTGAGATCTCCAAGTCTGCTTGGACTGGGACTGGGTCTCCTCCACCCAGATCCCCTATATTCCAGTAGCTTGGCAGTTACACCCGGAAACTGCCCCTGGTGCAAATCTCACCAATGGTCAAGATCCAGAGACTATGAAACAAAGCTCCCGGAAGCACACAACCTCTTATAGTATAGCCCACTGATATACCTAAAGCATCACACATGCTTTTGGTTTTAACATACTTGTATTCTCTTATATACATTCTCTGTCCCTCTTGGAGAGCCCAGCAAGCTACCAGAATATCTTTCATACATGGAGGAGTCTGGCAAGCTCCCTGTGGCATATTCGATATGCCAAATACAATAACAATAACGGGTCTCATTCTCCTGACCCTGAAAAATCCTCCAATATGGCACCAATTGGAAGGACAAGAAAGGAGAGGCTGCTAAAATCTCAGGGCTGGGATGAATGGAGACATTACTGATGCCCGCTAGAGCAAATTGATGAACAACAGGATGACAGTGATACAATGATATAGTGATAATTTTGATGAAGACACTTTTTTCCCCTTAAAATTGTAAGAAATAATTAAAGAAGAAACTACAAAGATAAAATGGCTGGTTTGTTTTATGGTCACAAAAGCTTATGTCCTAAAGAAGTGTAACTCAAACATACTTTTGTACATGTAATTCTCTCAAAAAGAAGCAAAATGTTTGTTATACTATGTTTAGTGCTGCCAGTGTATAGTAATGGAAATTCCAGAAACCATTGCGAATTTCATTTATTGAATCCGAAGAAATAAACTGATGGTAATACTGCCAACTGTTCTCCACCCTCTATTTGCTAAATTAGGAGAGCAGAAAGAAGGTGATTGTAGTTGTAGTCTGAAAGCCACTGTCAGATTACTTTCAGAGAATTCTTTTACTCTTTATCCAAGTTTTAAGAGAATCATTTTCTAGTGAAATGAAGGAAAAGTTATTAGTTATGTTTTTGAGTAAAAGAAAAGCTAAGATACTGGCCAGAGAGATAACACGCTGGAACATATCCCGATGCAGAAGGTCAGGGTTTAATTTCCAGCACTGCATAATCCTCCAAGAATTGCCAGGGGCAATGATTGGGCTAGACTGGCCCCTGAATACTGTTGAGTATGGCCCCCAAATACCCTCCCAAACATCCAGACAGTAATAGCTCTAATTTTTATCTCTATGTCTAGCTCAGGAGCTCCTAATGACTTTGGTATCAAACTGTTGCCCGTTTGGATTCCCAGGTGACATATAAAGTGGGGAGCAGAGAGGTGGCAGCCTCAAAATGGGAATTAATGGTGTTCCCTCTGTCACCCTGGTAAAGCCTGAGAGAATTAGGACTGATAACGTCTATGGGGCTTGAGCCTCTGTAGGACAAGACCAGCCCCACGCGGCAGTCATTAGCGGCTCATGGTGTCCACTTTTTCTGCTAGCATGGGAGTGGATTCCTTATACCTGTTTTCTCTCAGAGTCTTGGACTCTATCTGGAGAGAAAATTTGCTCTTTGCAGGAAAGGGCAGTGGGTCCTAGATCTCACTCAGGCCTTTTGGGCCCATTGTCTTTGTCCTAGAATTTCAGGAGAAAAAGAACAGTGAAGTATAAGTTTATTGTCAAATAAAGGGAGATAAGGAGAGAGGTTAGGTAAGAAACCATATATAAGCTCAAGTTTACATACAATTTTTGCAAACTGCCTCTCACCCAGTGTGTTGCTAGAGGGTTTACCAATGGAAAGACCTTGGAGGCTTTGATGATCTTCTTTTGATATATTTTTTCCTGGTCTTTGTTTCAGTAATGGGGACTCTTCTCACTGCTGGCTGGCCTAGTCACTTCTCCTTGGGAAGCCATCCTTGCAGTTGGCCTGGAATTTTGCATCTTGATGGTTTTCTGGGCTTCTATGAATGTACTTTTGTGTCAAAGGCTTTTATGCCTTTGGGCTGGTTTTAGTTTCTGACAGTGTTTTTTCCCAACATCCATTACCTGGACCCCCTAGCTTCATGCCTGTACTCACCCAAAACTATTCTTTTGTAATAAGTACACTAAAGAATGCTATAACAGGTGTTTAACATTGTTATGATATGATACGTAGAGACAAAATAAGGAACTTTTTATTTTCTCCAATTCTTCTTAAAAAGATGCTATCTAGTTGGGTCACATGAGATAACACATTATTAAAGGACTATTACAGAATATTCCTTCAAAATGGTCTTTGCAGACTGAAATAAAGCTTACATCTTAACAAAAGAATTCATGACCTAACTTTTTGCAATATTTTTCCTTTACCATTTCAACCTAAAAATATGAAATTTTATAGTGAGTTCAAACCTTTTTTTAGAAATTTATATTCTAAATGTCAGTACTATTTTTATTTTCACCTTTATTTTCCATCATAATCTGAAGTATTCTTTTATCTGCTTAAATGTTGGTGAATAATAATTATTAGAGAAAAAATAGCCAAAAGGAAAATTCAACAACGAAACACTTTTTATAGAAAAGAATTCTTGTAAAGTAAAGTAAAGCTACTGGAATCGACAGAGATTTGGCCAGGAATATTCACTGTTAAGTAGTTTTACCCTCAGGTAGAGAATTTCAGATTTTATTTGAAATACTAGAAATCTAAAACTAACTGGCCACATAACCCCCTACACACTTTATAATTTCTCCCAAACCAAAATCTTTATTCTGAAGAGCACATGCAAAGTATGATCAACATTATTAGCTATATTGTCAACTACAGTCATAAAAACTCAACTCTATTGATTTTTTTTCAATTGACAACTGCTTTCTATTTCTAAGACTATAATTCAAAACCATAAACATTATTAAATATTTAGATTAAGTCCTGGAAGGCTAGCTTGCATACTTTTAACATACTACTTTACTATTAACAAATACCTTTGGACAATTTTAAATATGGCCTAACCCTTTTCTAAATTCTTAGAAGAATTATTGTGTCAGTTCATATTACAAGACTAATTTCTTTACATAATTATTTCAGGAAGGAAAAAATGTAAATTTAATAGAAAATTACTTCTTTTAGTATGTTTCAAAATATTTGGTTTAGGGATTCTTTTGTTTTGTTTTGTTTTGTTTTGATTCTGTACTCAGGAGTTACTCCTGGGCCTGCTCAGGGACGATACGGGATGCTGGACATTGAACCTATGTAGGATGCCTGCAAGATAAATGCCATACTTCCTGTACTATTTCTCCAACCCTAATCAACTAAGTCTTAAAATGTATAGTCAGGGGCTGGAGCGATAGCACAGCGGGTAGGGCGTTTGCCTTGCATGTGGTCGACCCGGGTTCGATTCCCAGCATCCCATATGGTCCCCTGAGCACCGCCAGGAGTGATTCCTGAGTGCAGAGCCAGGAGTAACCCCTGTGCATCGCCAGGTGTGACCCAAAAAGCAAAAAAAAAAAATGTATAGTCATTCAGGAACCAGTCAAAATTTCATGCTCCTAAATCAAGTTTCAGATGATCTGGTTTACAGGCACTGGATTTGCATCTTTTTCATATCTCACAGGAGATGCTGATTCCGATGGGCCCAGTTATACAGCTACATAGTGATAAGAAGAAATAGGCAGGTCAAGATTAGAAAAAATAGCCTCAGAGGGAAATACTCCTGAGTATGATTCCAGATGGGCCCACAGGAAACTGGAGCAATAGTACAGTGGGTAGAGTATTTCCCTTCCAAATGGCCGAGCTGGGTTTGATCCTTGGCATACCCTATGGTCCCCTGAGCACCACCAGGAGTAATTCCTGGTTTCAGAGCTAGGAGTAATCCCTGAGCATAGACAGAGTAGCCAAAAAAAAAAAAAATCAACAATATGCACCCAGAATATGCATCCAGGATATTGGATATATGCATCCAGGATATATGCATCCAGGATATAAAATGGTGTTTTAATAGTAATTGTAATGAATTATTGTGAACAATTTTATAAAAATAAAATAAAGTTTAGAAAAAAAATAACACTTTCAAATATACAGCTGTTCCCTGGCACTTTTGTCTTACCTTCCAACTTTCATGTCTTTAACCCAAGCAGAGAACTTGCTGATCTCACTAGTAAAGGGGATATAACAAATGTTTTATACATTCTAGTTCTCTTAATCCCATTTTCTACTTTTCCTAACTCTTTCTTTCCTTTTCTCAAATTAAATTTCTACAGAATTCAGCTATCTTACCTCCTGTCCCTCACTTTCAATCTTGACGGTTTGAAGACAGAAACCTGAGCACACCTTAACACCAGCATAACAACGTGAACAAATGTACTTGATACTTTTAAATTAAATTGTGATCCCTGATATCAACCCTTTTCATTTCCCTTTAACATCTTGAATGAAGAAAACCTATTAAAGAGTTACTCAAAGCTGGGTAATTTTTTTATCATAATACTATAATTATAATTTTCCTGAGATTATTATTATTATTACAAAATAGTATCTGTTGGGGGGAATTAGGTTTACTTGAAGTGGAAAGAGCAGCTTAGAGTATCGCAGTGTCAGCTTTGAAATATGGCTCTGTTGTTCTTTGAAACTTGAAACTTTCCATTACTCATGAGAAGAGAAAGGAAAATGGAGAAAGTTTACATTTCCTTTCTGCCAATTGGTTGCTATGACAAAGTTGGGACTATAATGAAAAACCTGCACCACCTTTTTTTTCATTTTCACCAGATGGATTCTGTCATACTAGTCCATTTTAAAAGTCCCTCAGGTTGGATGGGGTGTACTATAGACAAATTGACTTCTCAAGTGTTGACAGGTTCCTTCTTTTTAGACATTACACCTCTCTTTCAAAAACTAAAACATTAGTGTATAAGGTATTAATTAGTCTGTACTGTTAATTCACTTTGTTCATCTGCCTGCTCTCATGAATATAATAGAAAATAAAACATACTGTTTCTGCAACCAGTCTAGCACAACGTATGCTTTGGCATATTTAAGAGTTGACAATTCTAGGTGAAAAGTGACATTAGATCCCATAAACTTTGCATGGCTTAGTAAAAATATTATCCACAGTCATCATTTGAACAAGTGAAGATACATGCACCATCCATAGAACTTGTATATAAATGGTTGCATGAGAGGTATGTTAAAAAGTTTAACAAGATATAAGGAGTTATATAATATGATACAGTGGTAAAATCCACATGAGTTAAACAGAAGGAGAGAAGAAGGAGAGGAAGAAGAGAAAGAGAACAGAGACAGAAATTGATGCAGACACAGACAATAAGAGGTATAGAAATTGAGAAGTAAATTGGAGAGGCCAGAGAGGTATTACAGTGGGTATGGCATTCTCCTTGTGTGCAACTGATGTGGATTTGATCTCATGAATCCCATATGTGTCTCTGAGTGTTAGCCAGGAGTTAGCCCTGAGCACCACTGGGTGTGGTACATCAACAAAACTAAACAAACACTAAATTAGATTCAGGGAAAGTTTGTGGAATCAGAAAGTGATATAGTAGCATCATGTGACTTTTTAGAAAAAGTGCTATTTAAATGTTTACCTAAAACATTTGAATTTAGGCATGGGAAATTAGTGTATTAAGAGTGGGAATGGTCAACCTTTATCTATAAATAATCAAATGTAATAGAATTATTGCTAATACTCACCCCGGATACTGTTAATGTTTTACTAGCATATAGCTGTTAGAAGTTCCCTTTGGCATAGAAAATGGGTTGGAAGGAGTCAAAACATTAAATAAAATAATTTACATTGAGAACCTTGACAAGAATGACAAACTCCTTTTTAACATTATGGGGAAGATGAGTATAGTGACTTATACTGATTGTCTATTCAAGACTTTTTCATGAGGTAATTCAAAACATTATATTGGTCTTATTGTTCTTGATTGAAAATGTATAGTCTTGGGCCAGAGAGATAATATAGCAGATAAGCACTTGCTGTGCATGTGGTCAACCTGTTCAAACCTCCAGTACCCACAAAGTTCTTCCAAGCACCTGTGGGTTTTACTCTTGAGCACAAATCCAGGCATAGCCCCTTAGCACTGGAGATGACCCCCAAGATAAAAATATAATTACAATAGTAGACAAAAAGTGCAGTATTTACAATATTTATGAACAATTTTACCTCTATTAGATTTTGTACCTTGAATAATTAAGTTCATTTCAGTTTATATCTTGAATAGACAAGTTCATTTCAGTTTATATCTTGAATAGATAAGTTCATTTTTTATGATATTTACATAAAATTTTTTACTTGGTATTTTCTAACGTCTAGAATCTTCTAAAAGGATTAGTTCTATGGGGAGTAAGTTTGTATTGGGATAGTAAAGATAGGGAAGCAGTTCTAAAAAAATTAAATGCTCCCTTTCAAAAGAAAACATGGCCACCAGATAAGAAAAAGGATATAATTATATAAATTATGAATCCTTGGTGAAATCTAAATATATTTATCACATTCTCTTTACCATGATAAATATTTTATGACAAGGTTTTCTTTTATATTCTAGTCAAAAACATAAAAATAAGCTGGGTTTCTCCAAAACAGAAAGAGATTCTTGAGGGTGAAGACAGAAGGTACAGGGAGCTGGAGCGATAGTAAAGTGGTAGGGCATTTGCCTTGCATGCAACCAACCCAGGTTCGATTCCCAGCATCTTATATGGTTCCCCGAGCACTATCAGGAGTAATTCCTGAGTGAAGTGCTAAGGGTAGTTCCTGTGCATCGCCGGGTGTGACCCAAGAAGGGGGGGGGGGAAAGATAGAAGGTACAATGGGCAGGGTCCTTGCATTGCAAGCTGCCGACCTGGGTTTGATCCCTGGAACTCCCATATGGTCCCCCAAACTCTGCCAGGAGGGACCTTTGAGCAGAAAGTCAGTAGTAAGATCTGAACACAGATAAATGTATTCTCAAAACCAAATTAAAATAATAAAATAAAAAATAAACACAATAAGGATCTTGGATATGGAGCGATAGCAAAGCGGGTAGGGCATTAACCTTGCACATGGCAGACCCGGGTTTGATTCCTCTGCTCCTCTCCGAGAGCCCGGCAAGCTACCAAGAATATCTCGCCCACGCGGCAGAGCCTGGCAAGCTACCCGTGGTGTATTCGATATACCAAAAACAGTAACAACAAGTCTCACAATGGAGACATTACTGGTGCCTGCTCGAGCAAATCAATGAGCAATGGGGTGACAGTGACAATAAGGATCTCATAAGGACTAAAGAATGTGATATTTATGAAGCTACTTCTATTATAATTCTGTACTTAATGATCCTCTAAGCTTTTCAATTAACTATACCCAAAAAGAAAAATTACATACCCAGTGATGGTCAGGGCCAACAAATTCTCATGTCTCTACCTTGATTCCATTTCACACTTTTCTCCTCTGTCACTTGAAGAATAAATGCACAGAATTCAAATTCATTCACATCCAGACTTCTCTCAGCTCTCTTTGTCATCAGAGGACAATATTAATCCATAAGCCCTTAGAGTCTATTAAAAAATAAAAGCACAGAATCTTAGAGTTCAAAGGATTATGAACTCTGTAGTCCAGTCTTCTTGATTTATATGTGTGAGAACCAAATTTCAGAGAATTAATCACTGTGTCACCAAGTAGTTGTGGCACAACCATGGTTATATAAATTCAGGACTTCTTATTCTCCACTGACTGTTCTATACACTGTATGAAACCACAGTCTTGCTTGCTTAGGAAATTCTGCCTCTCTTTCTTCTGTTAAAAATAATTAAAAATAATTAATATCACTTTCTACAGAATACTTGATAGTCTTTTCAAGGAGACTATTATAAGTTTTAGCCTCAGCTGGAAAACTTACCAATTTTAGGAAATACCAATAGCTAAAATCACATTTCTGAGATTTCAAATTCTTGGTTTGTAAAATGGTAGAATCTGTACAATGGAGCTCTGGAGATTATCTGAGTTATCTGAGCATTCTGAATATAACTGTGAAGGATGTTACAGTCAAATAGAGTCAAATAGGTTGTTCTTATATATTGATTTCATTATTTTCTTAATGTCTTTTATTTTATTGTCATGACATAGATTAAATGTTTTGAGTTAAAAAAAAAGGAGGTTAGAGAAAGAAGAGAAGAAGAAAGTGCAGAGATAGCAGGAGCAGGAAGAGCTTGACATTCTGAATGAGGAGTCAAACTTTAGAGTTTTTTCATCACTCAAACTTGAGATGGAAAAGGTATGAGTGGGAGAGGATTGTCTTATCTTAGGCTAATTATCTCCCCTTTTCTCCAAGAGTGAGAACTTGGTTTCAAGCTATTAGACTTTGCATATCCAATGCCTCAACTCAATAGGTACTAAATGGCTTTACTTAAGAGACAAAGAAAGCATTTTACTTCTACAACAAAGAATTATTTGAAGTCTGGAAGCCCCTGAGCATGATACTTTAAAAGAAATTTAGATACAGTTTAGAAAAAGGTACAAAAGAGAAAAATGTCTCTGGTGGTATATGCTTGGATTCTATCTTAGTTACACATAGACATGAAGTGTACTTCCAATTACTTTTTTCAAAGGTTAAGTGAAATTTAATTCCACTTGTTTCTTCTGTTTGGGAAAGGATAAAGAGAGACTAGAGATAAGCTAAATTCAATTATTGACTTGTTTGAAATAGAATATTTTAAAAATACCTCTGCTATTAAAAGATAAGCTGAAATTTCTTTTGAGTTATACATACTTTTGAGTATCTTTAAAACAATTAGTTACAACTGAGAGATTCAAATAGGAGAATATGAGTAGAAAGACTACAATGCAAGTGTGTTTTGTGTGTGTGTGTGTGTGTGTGTGTGTGTGTGTGTTGGGTAAGTACAGCCATAATAATAGCTAAGACAACTGGCAATGGTTGAGGGAATTACAAACTTAGTAGTGGCTAAAAAGGCAATTAAATTGTTCATGGATTGGAAATTAGAGTAAAATCTCAAGATTATAATCTTCAAGAAACTCTCATTCAAGGGTATAATTACCTAATGCAAAAGGCAGTTCAAATTCCTGTGCTCCCTGCTTAAAAGTTGATATTTTAGAGACAAGAATTGATGTGAGAAAAACAGTTTTATTCAGGGGTTAGAAACCTGAAAATAAGGCAGATGCATTGCCTACATAACCCCAACTCCATTGTGTCTTCATAATCATTTCCTTTATAAAAGAAAAGAGAAAGAACCACATCTCTAGGAAGAGTGAGTTACAGACTGGAGGTTTCTAAGACGATCAAAACATTTGCTGCCTGTAATGGTTTGTCCAGATCCTCACTACTTTTATTTATTTATTTATTTATTTATTTATTTATTCAGGGCTGGAATGATAGCAAAGCGGTTGGGCATTCGCCGTTCAGGCAACCTACCCGAGTTTGATTCCTCTGCCCCTCTTGGAGAGCCCGGCAAGCTACCAAGAGTATCACGCCAGAGAGGCAGAGCCCGGCAAGCTACCTGTGCGTATTGGTTATGCCAAAAACTGTAACAATAAGTCTCTCAATGAGAGACGTTACTGGTGCCTGCTCGAACAAAATCAATGAGCAACGGGATGACAGTGACAGTGACTATTCATTCATTCATTTTCACTTGTTATTTCTTTTTTACTTTTATTGAATCACTATGTGATACAGTAACAAGACTTTCATAACTGAGTTTTAGTCATAAAATGATACAACACTCATCCCTTCACCTGTACACATTTTCTACACCAATGTCCCCAGTATCCACCCAATCACTTCCACCCAACCCCACACCCTGTCTCTATGGCAGACAATTTCCTTCTTACTCTCTCTCTACTTTTAACTCAAAATTGACACCATGAACTAAAAGGCATAGAAGTATGGGAGAAGCATAGAGGGACTTGAAGCTCTAGGAAGTATTTCTTTATTAAACCTAAAATTTGGGGGAGGTGGGCTCCTGAGTGATGTCAGGGTCGGATGCTGGGTGACCTGATTCTTAGTGGGTCTTTATTGGTGCATGTGAGTTGTGCTTTTCTTTCTTTTCTTATTCCTTATTTATCTTCATTTCTTATGGTGATTTAATAATCTAAGTTTAAAAAATGCAAGCAAAATCTTGGAAACTTTCACCATAACCAAAGAGAAGAAAATCTATTGATATTCTAATCAGCATAATGCTGAGACCTCATGCAAGTAGCCCAAATTTTCAGTTTAATTACCTGGAGAACAGAACTCTCTAAAAGAATTAAGTCTAGATTAATTCTCTAGATTTTCTTAATCTTTTCATAGCAACATTTAAGTACAAATAGACGTAAATTGGGAACCCACATGATACTTAAAAGAGAGGGAGACAAGATAATCTCCGAAAAGATGATTCTAAGTCAGTGTTTGAAGTGCTAATCTATGAGGTGAAACTTTGGGTCATACCCAAAGAATAAAATTTTTTTGTATAATACTCACAAAAAAGACCTCCGGAACCTAGCCACAGTCATGCTCAAGGCCCCTGTCCACAAATTCAGATGAGGCTCACACATGAAGGTACCGGCAGAAGAACCCGGGTGTGTGGGACCCGGGACTGAGACCTCCAAGGCTGCTCTGATTGGGACTGATCGGGACTGGGCCTGCTCTGCCCAGATTTTCCATTGTGTAGCTAGCGGTCACACCCAGGGACTGCCCCCAGTGCCATGCGATCCCATCCATGGCCACCATCCAGAGACTTAAAAGCAAGCTTCAAGGCCACTCGATATCTTATAGCCCACTTCTCCTCTGGGAGAACTTGGCAAACTACCAGGAGTTTCCTGCTCACATGGGAGAGCCTGGCAATGTCCCCATGGTGTATTAATATGCCAAAACCAGTAACAAGCTGGGTCTCATTCCCCTGACCCTGAAAGAGTCTCCAATGCAGCATCGTTGGGAAGGATATGTAAAGAGAGGCTTCTAAAATCTTAGGGCTAGGACGAATGGAGACGTTACTGAGACCACTCAAGAAATTCGACTATCAATGGGATGATGATGATGATGATGATGATGATGATGATGATGATGATGATAATGATGATGATGATACTCAGCTTAAGTCTTATTCATGAGAAGTATTACTATGTAAGAAAAAATATCTCACTGATGAAATAACTCTGGAAACCTATAGAAAAATAGGTGCAAGAGTTGACAAGGCAGACTTTGGAAAATATCTTTCCAGAAAACTCAAAACAAAGACCTATAGTGCAGTTAATTAGGACTTCAATGTATGAATTTGGGTTGATGGTGGACAATTCAAGCAATAGGGGTAAACTAGAGAATAAAGAATACTTAGAAAGCACTAATAACTATGTGATTTATGTAGGAAGAACTAAATCTTACATACATTTGGGGACTAATGGGCATATTTGAATTGTGTTTTAATTGCATATTCACTAAAAATGCTGATGAACTATAGGTGAATTATGTAAGTTTAAAAAGTAGCAAGTATGTACTTTGTTTTGTCATCTTGCAAAATCTCTGGATGTGTTTTGTCAATTGTTATACAGGATTTAGTGTATGTACAAGATACAGGATGATATATTTTGTTCGTCGATTTATTCAAGCGGGCACCAGTACCGTCTCTACTACACTCAGCCCTGAGATTTTAGCAGCCTCTCCTTACTCATCTTTTCCAATGATTGGAGGCTCTTTCAGGGTCAGCAGAATGAGATCTATCGTTACTGTTTTTGGCATATTGAATATGCCACGGGTAGCTCGCCGGGTTCTGCCGTGTGGGAGGGATGCTCTCAGTAGCTTACCGGGCTCTCTGAGAGGTATGCATGTATCTTTTACTGTATTTGGTCATATGAAAACACCACGGGAAGCTTGCAAGGCTCTCCCATGATGGCAACAAACAATTAGTAGCTTGTCAGATTCTCCAAGAGGGAAAACAAGGCTATTAGGTGACAGCCAGGCTCAGGAGCAAGAAATTCTACATTGCTCTCTTCCAGGAGCTTGGTCTTACAGGCTCTGAATGTTGGCCATTGGTGGGATTACACAGCACCGCGCCGGGGGCAATTTGTGGGTGTGGCTGCCAAGCTACTGGAACATGGGGAGGTCTGGCTGCAGAAGGCCCAGTCCCAATTTGAGCAGGCGTGGAGATCTCAGCCCCAGGTCTCAAACACCTGGGTTCCTCTGCCGGTTCCTTCATGCTTGAGACTCGTCCAAGTGTGTGGTGAGTGGCCTTGAGCCTGGCTGTGGCACTTTTTTGACATATGGTTTTGCAGTGTGATTTACAGACTGTTGCCAATAGGGTTTTATACAAAACATTTAACCACCTTTCAGCACCACCTATTCCTCTAGGTTGAAAGCTTCCCTCCACCATAGACTTTGTCCCCTCCCTGTCTTATTCCCTAGTCTCTTCAAGTGCCCTGTTTCCTACTGAATAACAACAGTTCTCATATTTGTTTTCATTGTCTTTGGGGATTAGCTATTCCCGCATTACATTTCTTTATGTTCTACATATGAGAGAGATCCTTCTGTGCTCTTTCTTTTTGACTAGTATCACTCAGAATGACACTCTCAAGGTCCCTTCTTTTAATATATCTTTTCTTATGGCCAAGCAATATTCCACAGTGTATATGAACCATAGTTTCTTTATACAGTAATATCTCTTTAGACACTTCGATCATTTCCAGATTTTGGTTATTGTGGATAGTGCTCCAAGGAACATAGAAGTGCCAAGGTCTTCTCCGTTTTGTTTTGTACCCTTGTGGTATAAGGCCAACCCCAAGAAGTGAGGTTGCTGGGTCAAATAGAAGCTCAATTCCTTTTTTATTTTTATTTTTATTTTTTTTTTGCTTTTTGGATCACACCCAGTGATGCTCAGGGGTTACTCCTGGCTTTGCACTCAGGAATTACTCCTGTCGATGCTTGGGGGACCATATGGCATGCCGGGGAATCGAACCCGGGTCGGCCGCGTGCAAGGCAAATGCCCTACCCGCTGTGCTATCGCTCCGGCCCCTCCTATTTTTTTTAGGAATGCACATATTGTTTTCCAGAAGGCTGGATCAGTCAACATTTTCTCCATCAGTGAATGAGAATCATTTTCTCCTCATACCCACACCAGCACTGGTTGTTCTTGTTCTTTTTTTTTTTTTTTTTTTTTTTTTTTTTTTTTTTTTTTGCTTTTTGGGTCTCACCCAGCGATGCACAGGGGTTACTCCTGGCTTTGCACTCAGGAGTTACTCCTGGCGGTGCTCAGGGGACCATATGGGATGCTGGGGATCGAACCCGGGTCGGCCGCGTGCAAGGCAAACGCCCTACCTGCTGTGCTATCGCTCCAGCCCCAGTTCTTGTTCTTTTTGATATGTTCCACTCACTGTGGAATGAGATGATACCTCATAGTTGTTTTGATTTGCATCTCCCTGATAATTAATAATGTAGAGCATTTTATCATATGCATTTTGGTCATCTGTATTTCTTCTTTAAGGAAGTTTCTGCCCATTCCTTTTTCCCCATTTATGTTGGGGCTGGCTAGTTTTTTTTTTTTTTTTATTTCTTGTAAAGTTCAACCAATGCCTTACATATTTTGGATGTTATAACCTTAACATATAAATTTTGGGTAAATAAATTTTTAAATTCTGTTATTTGTTTTTGTATCCTGGTCATAGTATCCTTTGAGCTACAGAAGCTTCTTAATTCCATGCAGCTCCATTTATTTATATTTGCTTCCACTTGCTTGGTCAGTGGTATTTCATTCTTGCAGTTTCCTTAGCTCAATGTCATTGAGAGATCTATCTAAGTTTTTCTCTATGTACATTGTGGACTGAAGTTTAATATCAAGAATTTATTTTTTTGATACAAAGATTTGATTTTTAAACCATTTTTTAATTGACCTTTTGTGCATGGTGTTAGAAGAGTTCAATTCCTTTTTTTTCTCGTTTTTGCATGGAGTTCACCAGTTTTTCCCAGCACCACTTACTGAAGAGGGTTTCCTTAGTTTACTTTACATTGTTTGCTTCTTTATTGAACATTTACTGATTATATACCTGAGAATCTGTTTCAGGATATTCAGCTCTATTTCACTGGTTTGAGGGTATATCTTTATTTCAGTGCCATGATGTTTTAAAGACCACTGCTTTGCAGTAGTTTGAACTCAGGGAAAGCAATGCCCCTCATCGTCCTTTCCCCATTAATCACTTTAGCTCTTTGTGTGTATGTTGTGGCAGCTGGGTATTACTCATAACATTTTCAGGAGAGTTTAATCTATATCACTGAAAAATGTTTTGGGTATCCTATTAGAGACTGCATTGAATCTGTACAACGAGTTGGGAAGTATTGTCATTCTATATTAATTCTCACAATCCATGAGCAAGGGATGTGTTTCCATTTACTTCTGCCCTCTGATTTCTTGAAGTAGTGTTTTGTAGTTTTCTTCCTATAGATCTTTTTCCTCTTTAGTTAAGTGGATTCTGAGGCACTTCATTTTTTGAGGCACAATTGTGAATGGGATAACTCTCTTTTCTTTTACTGTATATAAGAAAGCCTTGAACTTTTGTATATTAATTGTATATTATGCCACTTTACTATACAAATTTATTTTTTCTAGAAGATTTTTTTGAGTGAAGAGTCTTTAAGATTTTCTGAATATAATATCATGTCATCTGCAAATAGTGAAGCTTGAAATCTTCCTTTCCCATCTGGATGCCCTTGATATATTTTTCCGGTTTAATTGCTATGACAAGTACTTCCAGTGGCAAGAGTGGCAAACTTGTCTTGTACCTGATCATCGAGGGAAGACTTTTAGATTTTCTTCATTGAATATAGGGTTTGTTATCAGCTTCTGATAAATAACTTTGGACTATGTTGAGGAAAATTCCTTCAGTTCTTACCTTGTTGAAAGATTTTTTTTTTATTATAACTTGGTGTTGGATCTTGTCAAATGCTTTCTCCCTGTCTATAATCATATGATTTTTATTTTTTCTTTCATTCATAGAGTGTATTGATTGACTAGTGTATTTAATCCTTGCATCCAGGATGAATCCTCTTAGCAATGGTGTATAATCCGTTTGATGAGTTGTTGGTTTCTGTTTGCTAGTTGAGGATCATTGCATCTGTATTCACCAAGAATATAGACCTATCATTCTTTTTTTGTTTTGTTTTGCTGGTCTCTGTCTGATTTTAGTATCAGGACAGAGTTTGCTTTATGTAAACTGTTTGGAAGTGTTTCTGTTTCTTCAGCTTCCTGGAAGAGCCTAAAAGGATTGGCAAAAAGTCTTCTTTAAAGGTTTGAAAGAACTCACTAATGAACTCCTCTGGGCCTGTGCTTTTGTTTTTGGATAGACTTTTGATTACCATTTCAATTTGCTTGATAGTGATAGGTCTGATCAGGCACTCCAAATCATCTTGGTTCAGACTTGGGAGATTATATAAGTGCAAGACTTAACCCATTCTTCCAAGTTCTCTTGGTTTATGACATAAAAATTCTCAAAATAATCTCTGATGATCATTTGGATTTCTTTTTTTTTAAATTTATTCTTTTATTGAATCACCATGTGGAAAGTTACAAAGCTTTCAGGTTTAAGTCTCAGTTAAACAATGCTCGAACACCCATCCCTTCACCAGTGCACATATTCCACCACCAAGAATCACAGTATAACTCTTCCCTCTCCCCCACCTCCCCAGCCCCCCACCCCACATGTGTAACTGGTAAATTTTACTTTACTTTCACTTTACTTTGATTACATTCAATATTTCTACAAAAAACTCACTATTATTGATTTGGAGTTTCTCCCCCCTAAGAAACATTGAAGACAAGGTTGGCAAAACCCTCCATGACATTGAAGCCAAAGGTATCTTCAAAGCTGACATGCCACTGGCCAAGCAAGTGAAAACAGAGATAAATAAATGGGACTATCTCAAACTAAGAAGATTCTGCACCCCAAAAGAAACAGTGACCAAAATACAAAGACAATCTACAGAATGGGAAAGGATATTTTACGCAGTACCCATCCGATAAAGGGTTGATAACAAGGATATATAATGCACTGGTTAAACTCCACAAGAAAAAAACTGCCAACCCAATCAAAAAATGGGGTGATGAAATGAACGGAAACTTTCCCAAAGAAGAAATCCGAATGGCTGAGTGGCACATGAGAAAATGTTCCACATCTCTAATCATCAGGGAGATGCAGATCAAAACAACAATGGATTTCTTTTAATGATCTGTTGTGACATCCCCCTTTCATTTCTGATTCAGTTCATTAGGATCCTCTTTTTTTGTGAGTCTCGCTAAGAGTTTATCAATTTATTTTTCAAAGTACCAGCTCTTGTTTTTATTGATCTTTTGGATTTCTTTTTTTAAATACCAGTTCATTAATTTCTGCTTAAAGGTTTATTATTTCCTTCATCCTGCCTGTTTTGAATTTCTTTTGTTGGTCATTTTTTGGTCTTTGAAGTTGTGTAGTCAAGTTACTTATGCTGACCCTTTCATCCTTCCAATTGAATGCTTGCAGAGCTTCAAACTTTTGTCTTAACACTGCTTTTTCTGTATCTTACAAGTTCTAGTAAGCCATGCTCTTGTTCTCCATTGTTTCCAGGAAACTTTCAATTTCTTAACTTGGTTTCCTTTATGACTCACTGCTAGTTCAGTACTGAGCTACTTAATTTCCAGGTGTTGCTTTCTCTCTGTTTGCGATTTTCTTTTATTTTCAGTATGTCATGGTTTGAGAAGATAGTTGTGAATATTTCTATGCTTTTGATTTTGTGGAGTTTTGTTTTGTATCCCAGCAGGAGGTTTATTATGGAGAATGCCCCAGGTGAATTGGAGAGGAATTCGTATTTGGATTTTTGAGAAAATCCATGTCTCTCTCTGGATAAAATATATGAATTGTATAAATGCATAAAATATAGGGATTAAGAATGGATTTCATATACAATTTCTTCCTTCAAAGTAAGTATTTTATTAGTGAACTTTAGTTTATCTATCAAGAAGTGACAGAATGGTCTTAAGGTCTTCAACTACTATTTTGTTGCTAACAATGCCTTTCTTTAAGTCTATTAACATTTGTTTTGAGTGTTTTTTTAGGGAAGTGGGGTCTCTCATTAAGTGCATATATGTTTAGAAGCATAAGTTTCTCCTAATGCAAATATTCCTTACTCATTAAGAAATGACCATTGTTGTCTCTTAAGATCTCTTCTCACCCTGAAGTCTATGTCATGTGATACTAATATGGTCATACCAGCCTTTGTTATAGAGGTTGTTTGCTTGAAGAATTGTTTTCCAACCTTTGACTTTGAGTCGTATTTGCTCTGACTATTCAAATATTCTTCTTGCAGTCAGGAGAATGTTTGGTTCAATTTTCTAATCCGACTTGTCCTGACACTACGGTTCTCTTAATTGGTGCATTTAACCCATTTTTATTGAGAGAGATTGTTGTTATGGAGTTTTTTTGGTCATATTTCTGCAGGACTTTGGTGTGTCTTAATCCAGTCCTTTAGTTATTTTTGTATACATGGTATTTGAATCGATAAAACTCCTCTCTTGTTTTTCTGTGAAGTAGTTTACCATTAATTTGAATTTTGAATGAGAGTCTGGTTAGATAAAGTATTCTTTGTGAGATGTTCATTTCTTTGAGTTTTTCACATTAGTCCATGACTGTCTTTGGGCTTGGAGGGTTTCATTTCATAAATCTACTGTAAATTTCCTTTGTATATAGTTTCTTTCTTTCAACATTCTATCTCTATCTTTGATTTTCATCATTCTGATTAGGATGTGTCTTGGAGAAATTTTATGTGGATCTCTTTTAGCTGTGATCCTTTGGACTTCCTGGATCTGGGTGCATGCACTCACCAGCTCTGGAACTTCTCAGCAGTGATATCTTTGACTCTTGTTTCTTCACCAGGATGTCTTCCTGGCCCTGTGGGATCCTGATGATTCTTATGTTGCTTCTTTAGAAATCATCCCAAAGTTCTTCTGTCAGCTGTTCACTTATTTTGACTATTTTTCCACTTTCTGCTGTTGTCTGGAGGTTATCTGCACCTCATACTGTAGCTCATTGATTCTGTCCCAGCATCTCTGACTCTGCTGTTTAAGCCTTCAAGTCAGGTTCTCATTTTGCCTGCACAATTTTTCAGTTCTGTTATTTCTATTCAGAGTTTTTCCATTTCTACTGTCACATCCTCTTGTGTTTTATTAGACTTAATTCCACTGTTTCTTTGAGCTCCTTAAACATCTTCATTATCTTCTCTTGAAAAGTCCTGATGAGCTTATATATCTCCTTTTTGCTGGTTGAATATTGTTGGCAACCACATTTATTCACTATGCCTGATGGGTTTCTGCACTGTGACTTTTATACTCTGGAGATGTTTCTTTGTTTTCTTGTGTGGATAAGTATCTAGGTTTAGGATGTCACTGTATGCTTACCTTGAGATAGGACGCCGTGAAGATATGTGCCACATTGCAGATTTGTGCTTCACAACCTGGGTGAATTCTAGTATGGAAGTAAAATGGTGATCCTGCGTAACAAGCAAAGCAGTGCCTCAGTTTCTGATGATGCTGTTATGTTATCAAAATTCACTCACCTTATGTTTAACTTTAGATCATTTTTACTGCTGTATAATATTCAGTTTAGGACTATAATTTGTCAGCTTCTCAATAGATGCATATATTTATTCTTGCAGTATTTTAGTTTTTAAGGGTTATGAATATTTATGTATAATTAATGTGTATCTGCACACCTGAAAGTTTTGCTTAGCAGCTTAGAAATAATCTGGAGTTTTATTGAAATGATAAAACCTTGCCACATGCCCAAAGCTGCAATGTAAAAAGATCTTCATTTTGCTTATATGCATAGATTTTATAGTTTATAGGATATGAGCTTTCAAATTTACAGGATAATGCCCAGTTGTTTACTTAAGCAGTTGTAATCTTTGCATCCCCATCATTAATAAGATTTCTTACTCTTAGATTGCTAAAGATGAGACTTACAGAACAATATCCCTTACTAATAGAGAATTCCAAAACTGAATTTAAGGTTAGATTCAAAGGATTAAGGGCAAGAAAGATAGCTCGATGGCCAGGTGTGGTGAAAACAAACTCTGAACAGACTCTGAACACAGAATTGAGGTTTCCAGCATGTAATGATATTTGAATGTTGATTTTGTATCCTGAGACTTCCCTGCATTTATTAGCACTAGCAGTGTATGTGTATATCTGTGTCATTTACACACTGATCATTTTAATTCTTCTTCTACATTTTCATACATTTTACTTCTTTTTCTTGTCTGGATTTCTTTAGCTAGAACTCCTAATTTTATGTAAAATAGTTGTGGTGATACTGTTCATCTCTGTCTTGCTTAGAATCAAAGAGAAAAATTTTCAGTCTTTCTCCACTGAGAAAAATGTGAGTCATGACATTTTTTCAGATGACTTCCTCTGTGATGAGATAATTTACTTAGTTTTCTATTTTTAAATTAATTTATTACTTTTTAGTTGAATCACAGTGAGATACACAGTTACAAAGTTACTTGTGATTGTATTTCAGTCATATAATGAACAAAAACCAATTGCTTCACCAGTGTACATTCCCCACCACCAAAGGCCCATTTCCTTTCTGCAACCCCTGCTCTCCTCCTCTATGATAGACACTTCTCTCACTCTGTCTCTCTGTCTCTCTCTATCTCTTTCTCTCACTCTATCCCCTTCTGAGCTTTCATTTTTTCATAACCAAATATGTTGAATTTTGAATTTAAATATGAATAAAATATGCATGATGCAATGATTTTGATGGTTACATGAATTTGTTCCTCATTTTGTTAATGTGATGTATCAGGTTTTGTATGATTCCTTGTATTTCAGGTATAAATCCTATTTGATCATGTTGTCTTATATTTTTAATGTGCTTTTGAATTTGTGTATATATTTTTGGATTCTTCTGTTAAATTTTATTATGGATATTGATATTTATTATTACAGATATTTATTATTATGGCTTTGGTTTTGTTGTCAGGGTAGACCTGGTCTTATAACATGAATTTGAGTATAACTTTGTTTCTCAGTTGTTCAGTTATTTAGGAAGGATTTGGCATGATTTTCCTCTAAAAATGTAGGTTTCCCACCAAATCAATATAATCCTGAACTTTTCTTTTACAGTAGTTTTGTATTTTTATTGAATAAAAATCCCTGGTAGCTAAAGGAGTATTCCGATTTGTATATTTTTCATTAATTAACATTGGTAAGTTTTATATTATTATAAATGTATTAGTTTTTTTTGTTTTGTTTTGTTTGGGGACCATACAAAAAAAAAGCTCTGACAATGCTCAGAGCTGATAATTGGCTCTGTGCTTAGTGTCGTTCCTGGTGGGCATGCAGTGACCATATGCATACTAGGCATTGAACCTGGGTTGGTTGTGTGCAAGGCAAATGCCCTACTCATTGTACTGAGACTCTGGCAGGTGCAATTTTTTTTTCCTTTTTGGTGAGAACAACAACAAAAAATCCCAGAGCCTGGCAAACCCCCCGTGGTGTATTCATGATCACGATCACAAAATCCCGTTGATCGTTGAATTGCTTGAGCGGTCTCAGTAACGTCTCCATTCATCCTATTCCTGAGATCTTAGAAACCTCTCTCTACTCAGTCTTCCCAACGATGCCACATTAGAGGTTCTTCAGGGTCAAAGGAATGAGATCTAGCTGGTTACTGGCTTTGGCATATGGATATACTACAGGAAACTTGCGAGGCTGTCCCATGTGGGCAGGAAACTCTCAGCAGCTTGCTAGTTTCTCCTAGAGAGAGAAGTAGGTTATAAGATATCTCCCAGCCACAAAGTGGCCGAGCGCTTCTGGAAGCTTGCTTTTAAGTCTCTGGATGTTGGCCGTTGATGGGATTTACACACACTTGGGTTCCTTCATGTGTGAGGCTTGTCCGAACATGTGGAGAGGGGCCTTGAGCGTGGCTGTGGCTAGGTTCCAGTGGTCCTCAGCTGCTGGGAGCTCTGATCGGGGCGGGGAGGGAAGCTGGAGCTCATCCCCTCCAAGGGGCGAAGGAGAACACAGCCAGGCGTGCGGGCAAGAGACTCTCTGGTATATTCAATATGCCAAAAACAGTAACAATAACAGGTCTCATTCCCTTGACCCTGTAAGAAGCCTCCAATCGTTGGGGAAGACAAGTAAGGAGAGGCTGCTAAAATCTCAAGGCTGGGACGAATAGAGATGTTACTGGCACCTGCTCGAGTAAATCATTTAACAACTGGATTACAGTGATACAATGATACAGTGATAAATGTATTAATTTTTCTAGAAAGTTGAATTTTTGTAATAATTATTCAAATAGCTTCAACTGTTATTTTTGCATCTATGTTATTAATTTTTCCTCTTTCATTTCTTATTTTAAATGTTAAGTTCTGTGGTTTTTTTTGCTGATCTTCTGTTCAGGGGATCTATTTGTAACTGAAAATAGAGTATTGAAGTATTGTAGTCTCCTATTATACTATGTAAATAGTTTACATCATTCCCCCCAATAAACCATGATATTAAGTAATTTTCCCTATTCCTTACTTATCCTTAGTCCCTAGTTACCCTTAATCTATTTTACCTATATATGTTTTTTCTTGCCCTGAACATTGTATATATATGGAACTATATAATGTGCTGTATTTTCCATCTAGAACCTTTTCTTAGCATATTAATTTTAAGACTCATTTTTGTCTTGGTCCATATTGTTACTTCCTTCCATATTAAGATTGAATCATAAAACATCATCTGTATATTGTGTATTTTGTTTATTCATTCATTAAACAATGTATGCTTTATATTTATTTTTCCCTCATTTTGAATGGTTTCAAAATACTATAAACTTTCTTTAATATTTGTAGATACATCCATTTCTCTTGAGTATCAATCTATTGGAATTCAGGGTTTCATAATATGTATATGTTTGACACAGGAATTACCAAACTATTTTTCCAAAATAGGGTAAGCATTTTGCAACTGTTGAGGCTTCTAAAATATCCTCGCCAATACCTGCTAATGTGCTTTTAAAATTTTATTCTGTAGGTTTGATTTGTATTTCCATAATGATTAATGATGCTAAGAAACTTTTTTTTAAATAACTTATTGTTCATTGTGTATCTTTATTGGAGAAATGTCTATCAAATCCTTCACACATTTTAAAACTGCAGTTTTGAATTGAATTGTCTTTTCCTAACTGTATTTCATATGTGTGGTTATAAGTGCTTTGGTAGATATATAGTTATTAAATTATTTTCTCCAATTTTTGAATATTTTTATTTGTTCGATGCTATTCTTTTGAACTCAAAAGTTTAATTATTTTTTTTTAAGTCACAGTCAAATAATGATTAAACCACCATCCCTTCACCAGTGCACCCGTTCCACCACCAAGAACCCCAATACCCCCCTCCCTCCCATCCCACCCCCCATCTAAGTAGCTGATGATATTCCCATTATTCTCTCTATATATTGAGTACATTTCATATTTCCATACAGAACTCACTATTGTTGATTGGAAATTTTCCCCAACAATCAGGCCTGCTGAATAAGCATCATCTAATAATTTCTCTTCCTTGGTAAAAGTGAAGACTTTGAGTCCGCGTGGCCGCAATAGCGGCCGCGCGGTTTTGGGTTTCTAATATTTTAGCTCAGTTCACAGTCAAAATGGATGGCTGCAAGAATCTGCTCTGGTGCCAAAATGGGTTAGGAGACCTCAGGATCACAGTCAGTAGGCGGGAGGCTCTGCTTCTCGTGCCGCGGCTCTTGGTTCATCTCTGGGCGGAAGGCGCGCCGGGAACACCTCCCCTCCCAGGATCACCTACAGGCTACGTCACTAAAGAGAGTCCTACCTCCTGGTGGAGGGGTCTTAGAGGGTGGCTCTCACCGCGTGGCTGCTGCCGCTGCCGCCATTTTCGCTCAGAAAAATGGGGTGGAGAGGGAAAAAAATCCCTCCCCGGGCTGCACGAGGTTGTAGTTCAGTTCACAGTCAAAATGCATGGCTGCAAGAATCTGCTCTGGTGCCAAAATGGGTTAGGAGACCTCAGGATCACAGTCAGTAGGCGGGAGGCTCTGCTTCTCGTGCCGCGGCTCTTGGTTCATCCAAAAGTTTAATTATTTTTGTAGGCAACATTAATTTACCGATTGTACATGCTCATATGCCTTAGGGGTACAATGTTCACATATCACAGTCTCTGTCATTTCTAAAATTTTAAAATGAAATTATTAGTTATGCTTCTGAGAATTTATGTATTTGTAAATGCTCTCATTTTTTTCTAACAATAGTAGAACTTTAGCTCTTACATTATTGTGCCATTTTTCTGTAGGGTTTGTTGTTCTTATAGGTTTTTTTCCTTGTCTTATAGTAGCCCTTTGAGTCCTTCTTTTAAATTTGGTCTTGAGTCTATGAAGTTCCTGAGCTGTTGTTTCTCCGTGAAATAGTGTATAGTTTCTTCAAGTTTAATTGAGAGTTTAGCCGGGTAAAGTATTCTTGATGAGGCATTCATTTCATTGAGTTTTTTCCACTATATCCCACCGTTGTCTTCGGGCTTGGAAGGTTTCTTCTGATAGGTCTGCTGTGAATCTAAGGGGTGCGCCTTTGTATATGATCTCCTTCTTTGATCTTGCTGCTTGCAGTATTGTGTCTCTATCCATAGCAATCATCATTCTGACTATGATATGCCTTGGGGATTTTTTATTTGGGTCCCTTTTAGCTGGTACCCTTCGGACTCCTTGGATCTGGATGTCCATATTTTCTAGCTCTGGGAGTTTCTTAGCAATGATGTCTTTAATTGTGTTTTTTTTTTCGTTAGGATTGGTCCCCTGTGTTTCTGGTACTCCAACGATTCTTATGTTGTTTCTCTTGAGGTCATCCCCTAGGATTCTAATTCGCTCTAGAGCCATTTTGAGATCTTTTACCATTATTTGTTGTTGCCTATATGCTTTCTGCAGCTTGTCTTCAAGATCACTGATTCTTTCTTCGGCAGTAGTCATTCTACTGTTAAGGACTCCTACTGAGTTATTCATCTACCGATTCTTTTATTATTTTATTATTTTATTTTATTTTATTTTATTATTATTTTTTAAATTCTTATATTAAGTCACCATGTGGAAAGTTACAAAGCGTTCAGGTTAAAGTCTCATATCTACCGATTCTTTTAATTATGTCACTTCTGTTCGTAGCTTTGAAATTTCTGCTCTCATTTCTTCCTGGATTATCTTGGTGGATCATTCCAATGCTGCATCCATATCCTCCCTTAATTTATTGGATGTTCGCTCCATAGTTGCTTTAAGTTCTTCAACCATCTTCACGATTTCCTCTCTGAATTCTTTATCAGAGAGGAGACTGTATTTCTGGGGAGCCATTGCTGGGGTTGCTGAGACCCTCCCTTCCAAATCTGCTGATGGTGGGGATTTTCGCTGTTTCTTCATGTTGTTTTGGGTTTTACTGTTAAGCGCTCTCCTTAGCTAGAGAGGACTCTCAAGAGAAAGCGTGGGGCTATGATCTTTTTACAAAGGACTTAATGTGCAGCTTGATGTGTTCACTGACAGTTTTTGTAAAATTAGGATAGGCTAGGTCAGTTGACTGTTAACGTATAGTGACTAAGATGACGAGGGTATTCTTCAGAGGAATAGATTCTATCAATTATGGCCAAAGCACAATGCAATGAGTGGGAAAAATCTCTTCTTAGCGGCCGCAGGTCCGGAAGAAGGCCACGCTCCTTTTGAGGCCACGCCCCTGACGTGTGGCCACGCCCCTAACACCCTGGTGGGGAGGGGAAGTGAAGGCCGCGCAAGCAGAGAGAGTGAGATGCGGGAGAGGGGCCTGGGGTCTCCAGACCGCAAAGCGCGGGCATGGGGGAGATCGCTGCGTTCTTTGGCAGGGGGCAGGGTCTCCGACGGAACGTCCCAATTTACCTGGTCAGGCGGGGAGGGAAAGTGAAGGCCGCCCCCGCAGGGAGAGTGAGACGCGCGAGAGGGGCCTGGGGTCTCCAGATCCCAAAGCGCGGGCATGGGGGAGACCGCTGCGTTCTTTGGCAGGGGCTACATTATTGTGAATGGTCTATTTTGATTCTTTGTTGTGGCAGCCCCCTCCCCCACCACCAATGGTACTGAAATGTTAATCCAAGATCTGCACTCAGGAATTACTCCTGGTAGTGTTCATTGTACATATGGGATGCTGGGTATAAAATCTGGGTTGACAACATGCAAGACAAGCACCCTAACTGGTGCACTATCTCCCCAACCCCAATATTTGATTATTTTAAAAATATGATGATGTACAGCAGTCTAGGTTTATTATTTTAAGTAGTTTCATTTTTTTTTCTTTTCTTCTTCTTTTTTTTCTTTTTTGGTCACACTTGGCAACACACAGGGGTTACTCCTGGCTCTACACTCAGGAATTACTCCTGGTGGTGCTCAGGGGACTATCTGGGATGCTGGGAATTCAACCCATGTCGGCTGCATGCAAGGCAAACACCCTACCCGCTGTGCTATCGCTCCAGCCCCGATTTCTTGCTGTGACTTTTGAAACATTCCTTTGTAAATATTTTATATGTCTGTGCAATCTAATATGCTATAAATATTATGCCTATGCATGAGAAACAAAATATTTAAAAATTAGTCATTACATATATGAAAGCAAAATAAAATTCAAATTGCCTTAAGTTGACAAGGACATAGACTTTGAATGCTTTATGGAACTTTTTATAATTTCACACATTACACATAATTTTTGTGTAATGCTACAAGGGAAGATTATATTATTATTCAGTTAATTTATAGAAGACTATGTGTTAGAAAACAGGTAATGTTGGATTGAATCAATAATGTCACTTAAAATGTTTGAAATTACATTCTGGCTTTTGTCCTGCAAAGTTGAACTGGTATATACATATTATTTGAAAAAAATTAATACATAAATAATATTTCTTGAGTTATATAATGGATAATAAAATTCAAATACATATTAGTATTACAATTAAGTCTCTCCCAGAAAGGATTTCCTTCTAACCCAATTAAAAATCATCTCTTCCTCCTTTTCCCTCTCTTCTCATTATTTTTTTAATTTTTTTAATTTTTTGCTTTTTGGGTTACACCCAGCAATGCTCAGGGGTTACTCCTGGCTTTGCACTCAAAAATTGCTCCTAGCAGTGCTTGGGGGACCATATGAGATGCCGGGGATCGAACCCGGGTTGGCTGCATGCAAGGCAAACGCCCTACCGATTGTGCTATCGCTCTGGCCCCACCTTCTCATTATTTTTTTTTTGGTGTTTTTTTTTTTTTTTAAGTCACGCAAGAGGCCTGGTGACCTCAACATTTACTCTTAATGATGCTAAATCCTGCAAGACAGACCTGAGGATTTTGTGACCAGGGACCCATAGTATAGTTTAGTCTTCTTCATAACATCTATCACAACCTGATTTCATGACATTGAACATCTTTGACTAATGGTTATTTAAATACACTGAAATATCAACTTTGTCAGGAAAGGAATTTGTGTGTTTTCTTTTTTTTTTTTTAGTTCCAATATGATCCCTTCTTGAATTGTAGCAGAAGCTCAAAAAATTTTTGCTTAATGAAAGCAAATATAAATGGATGACACAAGGAGAAATTGCTCATTCTAGGACAAACTTTGATTTTAAAAAAATTCTATGAAAAGGACTTTCTTTGAATAAAATATATTTGTTTTATTCTGAGACTGAAAGTTGAAGGGGATTTATGGAAAAATAGATGAAGCAGCTATCTGAGTTTTGAAATATGGTGTGTGTTCTAAGTACAAAGATCATACCGAAATTCTATAAAGATTAGAATTTTCAGAGACACTAAAGAAGAAGCAACTGTAACTAGGTATGTGTGGTTAAAACATGAGAAGACATTTATTATGTACATTGGTGAGACTAGAAAGGTCTCCTAACAGATGGGACTCTGGAGAAAACTAAGGACTGATCATAGAGGACCATTGTTAACCACAATCACCTTGCCTGTTATACTGAAGAGCCTGAATCACAATGTAATGGTAATGGTGTACCACTGTACAGTTTTAAGTAGGTATGTAATAAAGAACTAGTTTTACATGTAGGAAAATTCAGTTGTAAAACCTTGAATAATGAAATTGTGAAAATACAAGATTATTTAGAAATCTAAATGAAAATTGAGTAAATCTTACTCTTGAAATAAAATTTTTGAAAATGCAAACAAAAAAAAAAGGATTTATCTGAGACATAACCCATAACCCATAACCCAGCTATTATAATTGCTGGCTCTTTTTCATATAAGGATTATGTTCTTTTTTTAAATAGAATAAATATTTCATTTAACATATCCAAGACATTCAAGTATGTGATATTCCTTGGACTAGTAGCAAAAGAAGAGCTACTATACTTTAGAAATAGTCTCTTGCAACTCTTAAAATGCAATGAAGATGCATGGGATCTTGTCTGGAGTCATAGCTCAACAGGCTGAACTGCTATAGGAGGCCTAGCTTTCAATCCAGCACCAAATGATCTTCTGAAAACTTCATAGCGCAACCCCTAGCAAAGTAGTCCCTGAACACCACTGATTGTGGCATCAAAAACCAAAATAAGAGAAGCGGCAGGCATTCTGGTGAGCAATGCGGCCCGGACAATGCTCCGGACCCGAATCGGGGCCAGCAACACTGGGGGGCCGGAGGGAGGAGGTGCCGCCAGCACACCTTCTCCAGATGGAACCCTGGCGACACTGAGCAGCAACTAACACGGCTCCAGGATTCGGGACTGGGACTGGGACACATCCGAGCTAATGCGGCCGCGCGACCTTTTCTAACACCTGAAAACATACAATCTTTGAATGGAAAACTAATTATCAAATGCCTCCTTATTAGGGTTATCTTGTTTGGGGATATAACTCCCACAACAATAGTGAGTTTTGTGTTGAAATATGGAACGTAATCAAGGTGAAGAGAAAATAAAGTGAGGTTCATCAGTTATACAGTTGGGGTGGGGGGCGGGGGTATACCGGGGATTTTGGTGGTGGAATATGGGCACTGGTGAAGGGATGGTGTTTGAATACGGTATAACTGAGACATAAACCTGAGAACTCTGTAACTTTCCACATGGTGATAAAATTTTTAAAAAAATAAAAAATAAAAAAAACCAAAATAGAAAAAATAAATAAATAAATAAAATTAAAATAATAAAATCATGCATTGATCCTCACTCGTTTTATATTGCATCAATTTCTACTTTTCCCCTCATAAATCATAGTTCAGTTTTTATATGTTATTAAAGAAAAATATACTGAATGCATAAGTTAGTGAACATAATTTGCTATATATTTTTAATTGTACTTTTATTTAGTTTATGTCTTTAAGGCTTGTCTAACTTTTATAATAGTTATTTTACTTCCGTGTTTACTTTTGGTAGCAAAACTGTTTTAGAGTTATCTTTATTTATTCAATAAATATGTTCTTTTACTTGTGAATAAAAAGTTAAGCAAATGTATGTGATGGTCATAAAATCCAACTTAAGAATAGCTAAGGCCATCATCATGGTAAAATTATAGCTAGGGAAAAGAGGAAGCTGGATCTTAAAAGACCACAAGGAAAACAGTTCATGGTCCATTACGGAAACCAACCATTTATACTGTCCAGAATTTCTAAAAACAGCTATTACCAGTTGGAAAACTTTTAAGTAAGAGATCCACATTCCTTTTGTTCATTTATTGGTATCATTGCCTGTATTTTTTCCTGTTTATGAAAACAACAATTCCTCACTAACTTCAAAGCCTGAGTTTCCCTTTAACATAAAAGTAGGCCTTAGAATTCCTTTCAAATAAAGAGGTTGAGAATAAGATTTTTTATCTCAGTCTTCCTTCTTCATACCCAAAATAAGAGCCTACAATTAAGTTTCTAATGACTGGTCTTGGGGTAACCAAAATAATATATATGCACCCTTGCTTTAAGTTGTTCATGGCACTATTTATCTAGAAAGAGGCAATATCGGGAGCCTGGCCATTAGTGAAAAACCAAGAGAAGATCCTATTTTCAAATCACCATGATCAACATTTCAGAGTTGGAAATTTTATCAAAATGAATCCTAAACCTGGTCTGGATAGCACAGCGGGTTAGGGCATTTGCCTTGCACACAGCGACCCAGGTTCGATTTTCAGCATCCCACATGGTCCCCCAAACACCACCAGGAGTAACTCCTGACTGTATAGACAGCAGAAACCCCTGTGCATCACCGGCCGGATGTGACCCACCCACCAAAATAAAAATATATAGATGAAAGAATCCTAAACCATCTCTCCTGATGGAGTACCAATTATGTCTTTCTGAAGAAAAAAGAAGCAGAGGAAGACAAAAAAGTATATATAAACAACCTTCAAGTTTGGTAGTTGGGTAGCAGACATGTTTCATGACTGTTAAATTAGCTCTGACAATTTTTAAGTGATAAGGAAATTGAGATTTGGAAAGCTCATGTACATCAAAATAGGGGTAAATTAACATTTTTTCATATGTAAATATTGTGGTCTGGAGTAATAGCACAGTGGGTAGGGCATTTGCTTTGCATGTAGCCATCTGGGTTTGATTCCTTGATTTCCTAGTCTCTCTCAGAGAGCCGGCAAGCTGCTAATAGTATCCGGCCCACACGGCAGAGCCTGGCAAGCTACCTGTGATGTATTTGATCTGCCAAAAATAGTAACAAGTCTCACAATGGAGATGTTAATGGTGCCCAATCAAGCAAATCTATGAACAATAGGACGACTATGCATTAACAGTGTAGTGCATATATTGTAAACTATTAACTTATTTCTATTTCATATTCTTAGAGACATGTGCTTTTTTTGTTTTCCAATTATTTTTAATCACAATTGACTAATCTTGTGTCACATTGAGTCTGTGTCTTTAAAAGTGTGTCACTCTGGAGCTTCCCAGCCGTTGGTGCCGGCGCGCTATGCACGCGGCCCCCGGACTCCATCCCCAGCCAATGTCCAGCGGACAGGGACTCGCCCCTCGCACCACTGAACCTGTGCCTCCTGATTCGTGATCCAGGTGTGCCTCTTTCCCTAATTGAGCTTCCCAGCCATCGGTGCCGGCACTGCGCTTGGGCCCACAGACCCCATCTCCAGCCAGTGACCAGTGGCCAAAGGGGCGTGGCCTCTTTGGTAGTGTGCATGGCCCGTTTCAGTGGGCGTGGTTGACGGGAGTGGCAGCTGCAGTTATTTTCCCCGTTCTAGTGTACTTGACAGACATCGCAATCCCCATTAACTAACTGTGTAGATCTCCCCAGCTACCTCAAACACAAAAGACTAAATTAACCACTAGCCTACTCCAATTGCACCAAAATATCGAAAACACATGAAAAGAGAGATTAGCTCTAGTGAACTGGAAGTTCCCACCTCCATACAACCGTGACAGCATGAAGAAACAGCGCAAATCCCCACAGCAAGGAGAGGAGGAGGTGGAGCAGTCAGTGAAAAAATTATGGAAAAAAATGAGAGCAGAAATAGGAAAGCTACATTCAGAAATGTCACGAATAAAAGACACTGTAGATGAAATAAAAAACACAGTTGGAGCTCTCAACAGTAGAATGGCTACAGCTGAAGAGAGAATTAGTGAGCTTGAAGATGAGCAACAGAAATCCCACAAGCTACAACAAACAATTGGAAATGATCTTAAAATAGCTCTAGGGCACATCAGAGACCTAGGTAATGATGCCAAGAGGAATAACATAAGAATCATTGGAGTTCCAGAAGGACAGGGAGGCAACCCTAACAAGAAAGCCACAGTTAAAGAAATCATTACTGAAAAGTTCCCAGAGCTGCATGATGCAGCTGTTCAGATCCTAGGAGCAAGAAGGGTGCCAGCTAGAAGGGACCCCAATAAAAAGACTCCAAGACATATCATAGTCAGAATGATGGATGCCACGGATAGGGAAACAATACTACAAGCAGCAAGGTAAAAAAAATTCACATACAAAGGAGCACCCCTTAGATTCACAGCAGACTTATCAGAGGAAACACTCCAAGTCAGAAGACAAAGGTGGGATATAGTGAAAAAACTCAATGAAATGAACACCTCTCCACGAATACTTTATCCGGCTAAGCTCTCACTCAAACTCGAAGGAACCATGCGCAATTTCATAGATAAACAACAACTAAGAAACTTTATATACTCAAAACCAAGCTTAAAAGAAGAACTAAAGGGGCTATTGTAAGACAAGGAAAAACTCTACAAGAACAAGAAACCCCGCAGAAAGATGACACAAAATTCCATGACAATAATCTCTCTCAATGTCAATGGCCTAAATGCACCAATTAAAAGACACAGAGTGGCAAAATGGATTCAGAAACAAAACCCAACATTCTGCTGCCTACAAGAAACACACCTGGACAGTCAGAGAAAACACAGACTCAAAGTCAAAGGATGGAAAACAATCCTGCAAGCAAACAACTCCCTCATAAAAGCTGGGTTTCCCATACTAGTATCTGACAACATAGATTTCAGGTTGAAAAAGATCAGAAGGGACAGCAAAGGTCACTTTCTATTTATCAAGGGATATGTACAACAGGAAGAAATCACACTCTTAAATGTATACACACCCAATGAGCGACTGGCAAAACACTTAAACCAAGTCTTAACGGACTTTAAGGAGGACATTACTAGCAGCACAATCGTAGTCAGAGACGTCAACACCGCCTTATCACCTCTGGATAGATCGACAAGAATAAAACTCACCAAGGAAATGCTGACACTGAAGGAAAAAATAGAAGAGAGAGACCTAATATACCTATACAGGGCTTTACACCCCCCAAAAGAAAGAATACACATTCTTTTCCAGTGCACATGGAACATTTTCCAAAATAGACCATGTACTGGGCCACAAAACATACGTCAATAAAATCAGAAAAATAGAAATTGTATCAACTATCTTCTCAGACCACGATGGGCTGAAGATAGAAGCTAACCACACACAGACGCAGAGAATCAAAGCAAACACCTGGAAATTAAACGGCTCAGTGTTGAACAGTGAGTGGGTCAGGAAGAAAATCAAGGAAGAAATAAAGAGATACCTCAAAACAAATTAAAATGAAGACACAAGCTACCAAAACCTATGGGACGCAGCTAAAGCTATGTTAAGGGGAAAATTTATAGCTCTGCAAGCATTCCTTAGGAAGGAAGAAAGGGCCTACACAGATAGCTTGACTTCACAGCTCAAGGCCTTAGAAAGGAACCAGAAAATGGAACCCAAACTAGACCGAAGGAAGGGAATAATAAAAATTAGAGCAGAAATTAACAACATGGAAACCCAGAAAACAATCCAAACGGTCAATGAAACCAAAAGCTGGTTCTTTGAGAAAATAAACAAGATTGATAAATCTCTAGCAAGACTCACAAAGAAAGAGAGAGAGAACCCTAATAAACCGAATCAGAAATGAAAAGGGGGACATCACAACAGAAACCAATAAAATTCAAAAGATTATCAGAGACTACTTTGAAAGTCTATATGCCACGAAACAAGAGAACCTAAAAGAAATGGATAAATTCCTTGACTTCTACAATCTCCCAAGACTGAACAAAGAAGATTTGGAATACCTGAATAGGCCCATTAATATCAAGGAAATTGAAACTGTAATCAAAAGTCTCCCCAAAAACAAAAGCCCAAATCCAGATGGATTCACTGGCGAATTCTTCCAAACATTTAAAGACATGTTGCCAGTTCTCCCCAAGCTTTTCCAGGAAATTAAAAAAACAGGAACTCTCCCAAATAGTTTCTATGAAGCACATATTTCCCTAATAACAAAAGCAAACAAAGACACCACTAAGAAAGAAAATTATAGACCAATATCCCTGATGAACACCAATGCGAAGATCCTCAGCACAATATTAGTAAATAGGATCCAACAACTCATCAAAAAGATCATATACCATGACCAAGTGGGATTCATCCCAGGGATGCAAGGATGGTTTAACATTTGGAAATCAATCAACATAATCCATCATATCAACAAAAATAAAGATATAAACCATATGATCATATCAATTGATGCAGAGAAAGCATTTGATAAGATCCAACATCCATTCATGATGAAAACCCTCACCAAAATGGGTTTTGGAGGAACTTTCCTCAAGATAGTCGAAGCCATCTATCACAAGCCTATGGCAAGCATTATCCTCAATGGGGAAAAACTAAGGGCCTTTCCTCTAAGATCAGGGACAAGACAAGGATGCCCACTCTCACTACTTCTGTTCAATGTAGTACTGGAAGTACTTGCAATAGCTGTTAGGCAAGAAAAAGATATCCAGGGCATCCAGATAGAAAAGGAAGAAATCAAACTCTCACTATTTGCAGATGATATGATACTATATCTAGAGAAGACTAAAGCCTCTACTAAGAAACTCTTAGAAACAATAGACTTGTATAGTAAAGTTGCAGGCTATAAAATCAATACCCCAAAATCCATGACCTTCCTATATGCAAACAATGAGACAGAGGAAAGGGACATGACAAATAAATCCCATTCACAATTGTGCCCCAGAAAATCAAGTACCTTGGAATCAGCTTAACTAAGGAAGTAAGACCCCTACAAAGAAAACTACAACACGCTACTCCATGAAATAAAAGAGGACGTGAGGAAATGGAAACATATCCCCTACTCATGGTTAGAGATAATCAACGTTGTCAAAATGGCAATACTCCCAAAAGCATTATACAGATTCAATGCAATCCTCATAAGGATACCCAATACATTCTTCAAAGAAATGGATCAAGCAATCCTGAAATTCATATGGAACAATAAGTGCCCACAGATTGCTAAAACAATTCTTGGGAAAAAGATGATGGGAGGCATCACCCTCCCCAACCTCAAACTTTACTAAAAAGTGATAATAATCAAAACAGCATGGTACTGGAACCAAGGCAGAGCCTCAGACCAATGGAACTGGGTGTAATATTCCTACACACAACCCCAAATGTATGACCATCTAATCTTTGATAAGGGAGCAAGAGATGTGAAGTGAAGCAAGGAAAGCTTATTTAACAAATGGTGCTGGCACAAGTGGACAACCACATGCAAAAGAATGGGCTTAGACCTCGACCTGACACCATGCACAAAAATCAGATCAAACTGGATTAAATACCTTAATATCAGACCACAAACCATAAGGTACATTGAAGACAAGGTCGGCAAAACCCTCCACGATATTGAAGCTAACAGTTTCTTCAAAGATGACATGCAACTGACCAACCAAGAGGAAACAGATATAAACAAATGGGACTACATTAAACTGAGAAGCTTCTGCACCGCAAAAGATACAGTGACCAGAATACAAAGACAGTCTACAGAATGGGAAAGGATATTCACCCAATACCCATCCAACACAAGGTTGATATCAAGGGTATATAAGGCACTCGTTGAACTCTACAAGAAGAAAACATCCAACCCCATGAGAAAATGGGGGAAAGAAATGAACAGAAACTTTCCCAAGGAAGAGATATGAATGGCCAAAAGGCACATGAAAGGCACATTAGTGTTCTACATCACTAATCATCAGGGAGATATAGATCAAAACAACCATGAGATACCACCTCACACCACAGAGACTGGCACACATCCAAAAGAACAAAGCAACCACTGTTGGAGAGGATGTGGGGAGAAAGGGACCCTTTTACACTGCTGGTGGGAATGCCGACTGGTTCAGCCCTTCTGGAAAACAATATGGACACTTCTCAAAAAATTAGAAATTGAGCCCCCATTTGATCCATCAATACCACTACTGGGAATATACCCCGAAGAAGCAAAAAAGTATAGTCGAAATGACATCTGCACTTATATGTTCTTCACAGAACTGTTTACAATAGCCAAAATCTGGAAAAAACCTGAATGCCCGAGAACAGACGACTGGTTAAAGAAACTCTGGTACATCTATACAATGGAATACTATGCACCTGTTAGAAAAAAATGAAGTAATAAACTGCATATAAGTGGATCAACGTGCAAAGTATCTTGCTAAGTGAAATGAGTCAGAAAGAGAGAGACAGACATAGAAAAATTGTGCTCATCTGTGGAATATAAAATAACAGAGTAGGAGACTAATATCCAAGAATAGTAGAAATAAGTAGCAGTAGATTGGCTCCATGGCATGGAAGCTGGTCTCACATGCTGGGGAAAAAGGCAGCTCAGATAGAGAAGGGAAGACCAAGTAAAATGTGATTGGAGATTCTGTGTGGAAAGGGATATGCATACTGAAAGTAGACTAGAGACTGAATACAATGGCCACTCAATACCCCTATTGCAAATTGGAGGGAGAGAACAAAAGGGAATACCCTGCCACATAGGCAGGTTGGGGTGGGGGAGAGATGGGATTAGGGGGTGGGAGGGATACTAGGTTTATTGGTGGTGGAGAATGGGCACTGGTGGAGGGATGTGTTGTGAACATTTTATGAGGGAAAAACAAGCTCGAAAATGTGTGAATCTGTGTCTGTACCCTCATGGTGATTCACTAATTAAACAATAAAATAAATTTTAAAAAAGTGTGTCACTCTGTTCACCAGTTTAAGAGTCACTTTCTTTGTTCTTTTAAAATGTGTAATATGGGGTCCTGAGAGGTAGTACAGTGGACACGAGGCCTTGCACACTTTCCAAACTGGGTTTGGTCTTCAGCAACCTCTTTGGTCCCTTGAACTGTATCATTAGTTATCCCTGAGCACAGAACCAGGAGTAAGACCTGAACACTGTCAGGTGTGGCCCCCGGACAAAATAAAAAAAAATCACAATAAAATGTTGAATCTGACATTTCATTGCTTGCTTAGTCTGTATCTGGGTCATTTTTGTATGGTATCTGTGTTTAGAAAAAAACAGTTGAATATGTTGCTTATACACCCTAAAATTTGAAAAAATTAATCCAATGAGTAGGGTATGAGGATGAAGAATGAAGAGATATGAGTCTTCACATACTTTTCCCCAATTAGGACTAGGATAGTGAGTGAAAAGATTGAGTGAGAAACTTCTATTCTGCTCTTTGCTGAAGAGAGGTTACCTGTCTTTCAGGAAAGGGAGTTGTCCTAAAATTGGTCATAACTAGTGCCTTTCTCAGATGCTTCTACAACAAAGTTTTAGTTTGTGCTGAATTTAATCCTTGTCAACCTACCTCAACTCTGAAGAGAAGTACTGCTTTAAAAATTGCATTGGGTTTTGAGACTTAAGGATAAGACTTAGGATAAGTTGAGACTAAAGGATAAGTTCTAAATTGGTGAGTTTCAATATAAATTGATCTTCTAAATTCTCACATTCAGAATCCTTTGCATTATTTCAATGTTTTCTTTTATTCCTTTTATTTAACTGGTTGTGAGGTCATTGGTTTTGACCTTAGACTGCTCCTCTCTGTCCTACCTGTCCTAGGGAGTGATTCTCAGTGGTGCTTGGAGACTAAGGTTCTGGGGATCAAACCTGGGTCTGAAGCACAAAACCATGGGCTTAGCCCATTGAGCAATCTCTCTGGTAGGAATGCAACATTTTAAACTCAGGGATTCATTTAAAATATTTGCTTAATAATCTAGTAGCTACTACTGAGAAATTACAATTCCTTTGTTGTTAAGAGACAACTGTGTCTAGATTCAGTAAAACCAACAGGAATGTGAACAAGGCTGACATTCAAAGAAATTGTGAGATTTAAGTACTTATTTTTAAGATGTGTTTTAAAACTCTGTAAGCAGCTGCTAGAAGCATTTATTCTCTAGTGAGATACTCTATATTAACAATAGCACACTATTGTACAGGCCAGAGAATTTTGAATTTTAATAGATTGCTTTGTGTACTTTTGTATATGATAAGAATTTCACAAGTAGTCAAGCAGAATAATTGCATTCACTGTTTTATTTTGCAAGTAGTTTCTTAAACATAACATGCAAATAATAAAAAAGGAAACATCCACATGGACTTAGAATGAAAAATAATTCTAGAAAAATTTAACTAGGTAACTATAAAAGTTCTTAATACTTAAACACTGCTTTAAGTATGTGACTTCATAAATATTATCTGGTATTTTTTGCAAGATTATTGATTTCAAATACATCATCCATTTGTTCCAACTTAATTTGAATGTACATTAAGATAACTTGGTTCAAGGGAGTTAATATGTGATGTATGTAGTCTATGTTTCTTGACTTTAAGATTTGGGAATTATAAAGCTAAGTTGGTGTCTTTAAAATAACTAAAGGACTTTGCATTCATTTGAGAGTGAAGATGAAGAAAGCATTAATTTTACAACTAAGAGCATTATTTGTTACCTATGTTGATGACATGGATGTGTCTGTGCTTGTGATGAAACAGGCCTGCCTTTCATCTTTTCTTTTTTTTTCCAAAAATGTAAAATTTTCACAAAGCGATTTTACTCAGAATTTCCATTTCAATGGTAACAAAAACTAAGAACAAGAAATTAGTAAAATGAAAACTTGACATAAAGGCGAACATAACCATTAAATGCTACTTCAGGAATATACTTCCATTTGATTGGGATTAATGAAGATTAATAAATGGTGATTTCATTTGCCATGCGTAGACATTCGTACATATCAGGTGGCAGACTACTCTGAGTGAGGCGATTACCATCCAAACGCAAATGCTTGATTTTGGAGAAGGATACTGGACTCAATATCTTACAGAAGCTCTTAGTGTCAAACTCTGAAAATTTAAGAATGAAAAATTTTAATCATTTTGTGTTAGTACACAAGTTAAAAGCAATCATAAAGACTCTTTAAATTCATGACATCTTCTTACTAAAAAAGTCACTATTCAATATACATGTTTAAATTTGAAACAAACAAACAAACAAACAAAAAGAAATATATGAGGATACCAGGTACCAAATGACTCAGTAATGTTTAACAAATAACAATTGGGATATATTAGAATAGTCAATGGAATATTCAAAGCACCAAATTTATTTCAATTTCTTCTTTGAGAAACATTAGATTTTAGGATAATATTTAATAATTATGTTACTTCTTAAGATTTCTTTTAAACAATTGTGCTATAATGATGAAAAATTGGTGTTATGTATCTTGTTTTTTTATCTTAAAATAGATGTGATTAAGAATCACCATGATAATGATTTAAAGTTCCAAGAAAAGAAACAACTCATGGAAGTTCACTACCTCAGCCCACAATTAGCAACTGTTTAGTTTTAAATAGAACTATTGTCATTATTAGATTGAAAAAAAAAATCTATGAATGTATACATATAAGCTCTTTTATTTCACATGAAAATAAATTCTTTATTTTTGTTTATTCAATTTTTTAAATTTTATTTTTCTCTCCTCTCAAATTCTAGTTAGTAGAAATCTATTGAAAACCTAAAGACACTACATGCTTTTACTCTAAGATACCATTTTAAAAGACTTAGGAATCACATTCCAGATATTTAACTCTGTCTCTGAAAATAGAGTAGGATAACAGGGATAATGTGAGCTCAAGCCAATATAAATTTCATACTTCTACAGGTCTATATAGCTTTTTCTTCTACTTAATAACTGAAGAACTTTGGAACATATCTTGATCTATTTGTTAGAAATAAATTTATCATTGAGTTTTATATAAATATTAAATTAATTTAGTGTGCAGACTTTTCACACTAATGCTAGCATATAGTAGGAGTTAAATATTACTAGTGCTCATTTAATTTTTGTTTTTTAAACTGTTTTGGATTAGAAATCTTTGTGGTAACGTTAATGCTTAAAGTTTCAAGTTGATAACCAAGAGATCTCAAGTATTTGTAAAATTTA
Source organism: Sorex araneus (assembly GCF_027595985.1). Classification (NCBI taxonomy): domain Eukaryota; kingdom Metazoa; phylum Chordata; class Mammalia; order Eulipotyphla; family Soricidae; genus Sorex; species Sorex araneus. The sequence goes on from NC_073311.1 coordinate 32,888,205, forward strand.
GAAACAAAATTAATCAGTCTCATCAAAAATTGACAAGAGATGAGCTGAAACTTCCTCAAAGAAGACATGCAGATGACCAATAGGTATATTTAAAAATGCTCTGCATCACTTACCAGAGAAATGCAAATAAGAACAACAATGAGATATCACCCAGTACCATAGAGACTGGCATTCACCAGAAAGAATAAAAACAACCATCACCGGCCAGATGTAGGGGAATGACACCTTCCTCAACTGCTGGTGAGAATGTTGTTTGGTTCAACCTTTATTAAAAACATTATGGACTATTCTTAAAAGACTAAGAATTAATCTTCCATATGACCCAGCAATTCCACTTCTTGGCATTTCTCCCAAGGGCCCAAAAACTATATTTTAAAAATACATCTGCATTCTTATTTACACTGAAGCTTTCATCACAATAGCCAAGATCTGGAAACAAAAGTGAAACTATGGTATGTATACACTGTGGAATACTACTGACCCTAAGAAAAGATAAAATCATGCATTTTGCAGCTAAGTGAATGGATGTGGAGAATGCAATGCTGAGTGACCGGAAGTCGGAAAGAGAGTTACAGATATCGAGTGATCTCTTTTTCTAAAGTGGGTTATTAAAAAAAGAAATGTAGTAAGGAAATAACAAATGCCAAAGGCAACAGAACCTGTGACCTGATCTACCAAAGTGAGCTTATCACAGTAGGACAGGGTGGGAGTTGGATGAGAGGCAGAGAAGGTGACATGGAAACAGTGGTGGAGGAAAGCAAGACACCTTGGTGGAGGGTGAGGGTCTAGAACATGGTATACATGCAGCACTACAATTATTAGTATTGAAGATCATTATGACTAAAATAGGATTTAAAAATTAGATGTTCTTGACATTATGCTTTTCATCTCAGCTTGTCAGACCCTGTTATGTTTCTCCCATCTGTCTCCCACTGGCTATATTGTTTAATTTATAGTGTCAGGCATGGTCTTATATCATGAAGTGATCCTGATATGTATCTCTCCCCCTTCTTGTCTGAGACAAAGTGCTCTAGTGACTAACCTCTTACCCATTGTGAATAATTTGAGCCCTCAAAAATCTTAAATTGCATTAACAAAATTTCATTTTGACCTGAATGTCTTCTCTTCCAAGCACAAATGTTTATAGTATGGAAACATGTACTTAAAATAGTGAATTTTCTACTAAAACCAACTTTAATGGTTCAGTTCTAATGAGTTAGTGTATTATATGATATGATGAATAAATTTTGCAGGCATAAAAATATATTGTGACATTTTAGAGTTGGGATTCAAGATCTCCACGATGATATTCTCAGCCATACTAGAAGTTATGTAAATAGCTTCAAAGCTACAAGTATCATGTCTACAAGGCATATAATCTTTTTGTCTGTTAGAGGTATCAATGTCCTTATCCAACATGGCACAGGAACCAACTTTCATAACATAAAGACGTTCAAATTCAATAAACTATTGTGCAGATAAAATTGCTTTGTGTGTAAATCAATATTTCCCATTTAATTTTTCATTTAAGATGTCTTATCCATGACTAATAAGTTTCTTTATTGCCAAGCTCTATTAAATGACTTGTAGAATGGTGAAAATCAATTTCCCATTTATTTAAATTAAAAAGATGTCCCAGGGGCCTGGAGCAATAGCACAGCAGGTAGGGCATTTGCATTGGATGTGGCTGACCCAGGTTCAATTCCCAGCATCCCATGTGGTTCCCTGAACATCACCAGGAGTAATTCCTGAGTGAAGAGCCAGGAGTAACCCCTGTGCATTGCTGGGTGTGAACAGAAAGAAAGAAAGAAAGAAAGAAAGAAAGAAAGAAAGAAAGAAAGAAAGAAAGAAAGAAAGAAAGAAAGAAAGAAAGAAAGAAAGAAAGAAAGAAAGGAAGGAAGGAAGGAAGGAAGGAAGGAAGGAAGGAAGGAAGGAAGGAAGGAAGGAAGGAAGGAAGGAAGGAAGGAAGGAAGGAAGGAAGGAAGGAAGGGAAGAAAGAAAGAAAGAAATGTCCCAGAAGACAAGCAGAAAAAAGAAGAATATATAAAGAGTTCAAGTGGATCAAATGAAATACTCATCCAAAAGTTAAGGCAAGAAAGTAAAATAAGGCAGCCAGAGAAAGGAAGGCAGGGTTATGAAAAAATCAAATGAGAAAAAGAGTGGTGTGGAAAAGAAAGGGAAATCGGTAATGCTATTATTAAAACTGTTTCAAATCCTCATCACGTAGCTTCATTCCTTAATTTTTCCCATAGTTCTTATAGGACAAATGTGTGAACAACCATATATACCACCATAATATAGATTATAGAAATAAGTCTAGGCCACAAAGGCCAAGTAACATATTGAGATTCAAGTAAAGAAATAAGAGAATAGTATGAGAATATAAAGGCTGTGCTACAGATAGGGAAGAGTAATACTTGAATCCTTCTTGAATCTGTTCCTCTTCCAATCTTCTCCCTCAGCTAAGTTTTCCAATAAGTGAATGAAGCGTACCAACTGAAGTTATGAAGAAGAAGGCAAATAACAATAACATGACAGGGTTGATTTGCCCAGAGTACTAAATTTGAATAGATTAATGTTTACATTTTAAATCATCATGGTTTCTTGTCTGAACACTTCAGATGTTGGATATGTCACTGAGTTAGAACTATTAACTTCTCTTTATTTGAATGGCAGGGATATTTGTTTGACATTTTTCATTCAAGTTTTAAAATTAAGTCAAGCGTAGACATTGTTTTGCACAAATTACGTTTAAAATGGGTAGAAACATCAATCACAGGCACAGTTTTACTTACTTTCAATTTCGTTGACCTCTAGGTAATAGTTTTCGAGGTTTTCATTAACAGATGGTATGTTTTTGAGCTTGTTATATGAGAGATCCAACTCTAGCAGTGATGACACATTGAAAGTATTTCCAGGTATTCCACCATCAGCCAGTTCATTATGGGATAAACGAAGATACTGTAGCCCATTAAATTTCTTGAAATACTCATCAGGGATGTTGCTGATCTTATTGTTGTCTAAATAGAGAGTTAGGATGGATACTGGGAGACCTGAAGGTAGTTTTGCCATCTGATTGAAGCTCAAGTCAAGGTACTCAAGTGACTTCAGCCCTTTGAGTGCTGCTGAAACAGCATCTTCTTTCAGCTGGTTGTGTTGAAGGTGGATTAAGGACAGATTTACTAGTCCCTCAAAGGAGCCAAGCTTGGTGATCTTGTTATGAGTAAGCTGCAGGTCCTCCAGTGACTTGGGAAGTGGGCCCACAGACTCTGTCAGATTGTTGAAATTGATGTGAAGCTTCTTCAGTTGCTTGAGTTTAGAGAAAACTTTACCTTTTATCTTGGAGTTTTCTAGACGGTTATTGTCTAGAATAAGCCACTGCAGATCAGTTACATTTTCAAAGGCTTTTTCATCAATGTGGTCAATCTGATTATTCCTTAGGTAAAGATACTTGATTCCTGAAGGCACCATTGGCACACTTTTCAATTTCAGATTATCACAATACATGGCTGTTGGATAGTTAAAAGGACAGTCACATTCTGGTACACAGTCTGGTGATGAGGGCCCATAAATTGACAAGGGGGCGGCATAGTAATCATAGTACTGGCTGCTGGCACCACTTATCAGTGCCAAAAGCAGAGTAACCACACATATATTTGTTTTGGGCATTTTTTGAATCCTGTACAAAATAGAAACAAAGCATTTTAAAATAACATACTTTTAGGAAAAGAAAATTCTTTTTGTAATTTTTAATGTACACAGAGAGGTGAAAGATCATTACAGAGCAGTATAGTGTGTTCAATAGTAATAACATTTTTAATTTAAATACAAAACTAATTATATAGGTTTGCAATTTGTGTTTCAAGATTAATTGCTGCACCCTTCTGGGAAAGTCATACCTATTTTCTTTTGTCATAGTCTTTAAGTGCTACCCTGTAAGAGGTTTCTGAAGAGGTTTCTCTAAGAATCCTAGTTCAAATCACCCATCAAAATCCAAATACATGAACAAGAAGACATGAGGACAATTATAAACAGTACATCCTACCATATCATTCAGTATCATTAAAATGGTTTTTCTTCTGTTTGGCCTGGAACAAAGCTGGGGCCGTGTGTGTGTATGTATTTGTGTGTGTGTGTGTGTGTGTGTGTGTGTGTGTGACTGAGACAGAGACAGACATTCCTTTAACAGCATCTGATTGATTTTTAAATTTTATTTTATTTTTAATAATGTAGGAGCACTAATATTTATTCAGACATTGATTAAGCTGATTGAATTGGGCATGAACTCCACCTGTTTATTGTCCATTCTAAAGAAGGGGAAGATAATTTTCAGTAAAGGGATGGTTAAATGATATTGCTTTAGCTTTTGTTTAATGTTTCATTATTTTAAGTACATTACAATGTACTTATAAGTCACAAACACTAAAAGTTTTAAATTTAGAGATCCAACTGGTAGAGAAAGATATTATTTTATTAGTCTTAAATTAAAGTTGTCCTCTTTTTCTATTAGCTCAGAAGTTCTCTGCATTCTTCATGCCTAAATTTAGAAGCATGATTCACTTAGCTGGATTATTTTGCTTTCACAGAACGAAGTGGAAGAGAGGTAGAAATTGACAAAAAAAAAATCTGCTTTAAATAATGGCATTAGAGGCCAAATAGGAAGAATAATAGAATAGAATATTGAGGATATACACCAAAATTATTTTTATTAGTGATTTTAAATATGTTCAAAAAAATATGTTCAATAAAGCATATTACAATTTCTTGGAAGAAATACAGAATCAGCAATTTATGAAAAGGAAAATAAAACATAAGTATTAAACTTCAGTAAAATTAAGAATTTTGATGAAAAAATTGGTAACCCTGGTAGGGAAATGAGTGTAGAGCAAGTCCCACATTCCAATAGAAACCATTAGATATTACATATTTCTATCATATTTGGTACAATATTTTGGAGGTAGATATTTTGGGCTAAGTAGTGTTTCTTTTAATATCAGAAATTTTATCTAGAAATTAAAAGGCACTTTATTTTAGCAGAAGAAACACCCAAAAAGTGTTTTTAGATATATTTTGATAGTTATTGTAACGTAATACGATTCTGAATAATCACCTAGATTATGATGGAATAATTTAATTTAGTAGGCAGGGACTTGTCCTTGAAATAATTTCTGGTGGTAATGTAATAACTAGGATTCTCTATAGCCTACAGTGTGTTAATGTTGTAAAGAATATTTGTCTAGTTTCATCAGTAAGTTTCACCTTAGTTTGAGTACACACCAAAATAGACATGGTAACTATAAAGAGAATATTGAACAGTAATGAAAAACATGCTTTTCCAATTTATTTGCACCATTAAAATAAGGCTCTGTATTCAAAAGAGTATGTAAACAAATAATGCTTCCACTGAGAAACAAGAGTAAACTTTACTTTCATCCTAATTTTGCTTCAAATAAATAAATACCCATGGCTATGGGGGAAATACTTTTAAAAAATAAATTGTATTCCCAGAATTTCTATAAATTCTTTTTCTTAAGAAAAACTCTAAAGAAACAATTACTTAAAACTAGCAAAATAGAAATAAGTAATCATAAGAGTGTGTAAGTCCCTTAAATAACATTTTATAGCAGCATAACATGTTTACCATAAATTTAAACAATAATTTAAATATAGAATTATAAAATATTTTTTATGATGGAAGAATGTTTTTCATGTGCTCTAAACTTAAGTTCTAACAATTCTGGCACATAACTAACACACAATAACATATTTTAATTGCTATATTTTTATTGTGTCTAGTTTAAACAATGATCCACCTTAAAATTTTTATAAGTTCCTTTGCCAAGCAAAACTGTAAAAATTCTATTTCAAATACATGAATTAGAAAAACGCATGTTAAGCAAAATTTGAAAATAAGTGCACAGAACTGTAGGTTTACTGGTGAGCAATTGGCAAAGTTGTTCTGGATTTTATTTTGTTCCTGTTACAATGTGCACTGTCCCAAACAGTCAGCAGCCCCAGTGCAATAGTTAAAACAGCACTTACCTTGCTGTCTTGACACTGCTTTCGTTAATTCTTAAAACAGATGCTCTGTGGATAAGAATCCACCACTGTATGCTGTAAACTCTGTCAGGACAGAACTGGCTGCCAGATTCTTAGTGATACAAGAGCTGAAGGGGGTGGGGGGAACCCAGCCCAGTCACGCCAATGTCTGAATGGAGTTAGATCATTGTGGGGCTCTTGTGGTGTGGCATGTGAAAGCAGTTCTCTAACGAAATGCAGGTGGACATAGTGAACAAAGACAGCCCAGCCACTACCCTATGGAATCAGAGAGAGATACATGCTCAAACGCCCAAATAAGATAGCTTTTAACCCCAAAAATGAGTCTAACTGCAAAAGAGGCAACAGGCTTTGAGCACAATTCTCTCACAAAACGCTTTTCTGCTGTTTTTGTGGCAATAGTTAAGTGAGATTTTCTCAGTTACATCATGGTCATCTAAAGGCCTTATAAATCATAAGGAAGAAAGAATTTCAGGAAAAATGAAAATAAGCAGGCTCAGAAAAATTGAATTGTGTAATACATTGCTTTTGGACTCAATATTGATTTACTTGAACTAAATTAATTTTTGGCCGAGGGTAAATTACATTCACTTCTACAATAGAAAAAAAATTACTTTGTATGCACTCTAAAACAAATGATAAGTATCAGCACTTCCAGTCTACTTTTTACGTTAAAGGGACTCATTTTATGTGCTTCAAATCTGGAAACAATCAGTTATGTTCTGTCTGTTTCTTGTTTTGTGGATTGAATTTAGGAGTTGACCCAAAACCTTTCTCATGGATTGAATTCTACAGCTTAATGCCAAGAAATTTAAGGAAAAAACATGAAAAATAAATGTATACTAAAATATCACCAGGCAATAATCATTCACTGTGTCATTTCATGCTAACAATATTTTTTAAACTGGGTTGTGTAAAGTTGTAATTCTCAGATGATTTTGCTGTATCTTTCATTGTGAAACTCTTACCCATGCTTTTAGTAGATAAGAGAGCCAATCAATTTCTTCTCTATTTCATTAATGGTTGGATCAGCTCTACTTACAGAAGATCTCCCTCCAATATTTTCATTTATTATGCTGATAAGAACTTTAGAAACAGATATTTTAATTTTAACACTCTTATAGTTTAAATAGATTGATTTTTAGTTGTAAGTTATGTGAAGTATTATTTTATCTACATTACCACCCATGCATTTGTCCAAAAAAGTTTTCAGAAAAATGTTTTGTCAGAGTCTGGAGTGATAGCATAGCAGGAGGGCTATCTTTATGAGATAATAAATGTGGTGTGGTGTTTGTAATAGAGATTTAAGGAATTAAATAGGATTCAGACCCATGTGAAGGTGGCATTGTCAACACATTTTTAAATTGTTGTTATTTCTGTTGTTTAGTTTGTTTTACAATTCTGAGAATTGAACCCAAGGCCTAACACATGCAAGTCATGTGCCCTGCCACTGAGCTAAGTTCTTGGTTCTGCAACTTATTTATTTTAAAATAAAATTATCTCTGTAAAGTCAATATCTGGAAAGTGTTGCATATTTTAAAACATTTCTTTTTTGCCTTAAGAAGATGTGAAATTAATGCTTAGAGTGTAGGTGTTTCCTCTTACTATTTGTTCTTTTAATTTTTACATATTTATAACTAAATTGAATAATTATAAATCCAATACCATTATAACATTTTCAGAAGTAGAAAAGAATGCCCATAAAGGATAAACCTGCAAAAACTAACCTAGCAAGTATATAAAAGAACAAAATTATGATTATCTTCATCCCATTATATTGTTTGCATATTAGAAGTGGATAGGCAGGAGATAACTGGGGCAAGCCATTATCTTAATCCATTTAACATGTTTTATAGACAATATTATAAGTTGAGGGGGAAAACAAAATATAACTAGCCAGTGGAGATACTTTTAATTTTATAGCATTAACTTTATTATTTTTATTTATTTTGATTTTTTTAATTACTGGTGAATATTATTACAGAATTTCAGGGGTATTACTTTACACTATTATCAGTCTTACTGCACTAAAACTGAGGTTCCATTGTCCGTGACCAGCTGAAAACCTCTCTGCTCATTGCTCCTAGCTCTAAACCCATTTCTTTTTTTTTTTTTACTATTTTATTTTATTTTTAATTTTTATTAGTGAAATACCGTGAGGTACAGTTACAAACTTACGAACTTTCATGTTTGCATTTCGTTTACATCCCTCCATCAGTGCCCATTCTCCTCCACCGATGTTCCTAGTATCCCTCCCACCACCCCCACCCCAACCCCCACCATCCCACCCTGCCTCTGTAGCAGGGCATTCCCTTTTGTTCTCTCTCCTGTTGGATGTTGTAGTTTGCAATAGAGGTATTGAGTGGCCATCAAGTTCAGTCTATAGTCTACTTTTGGCACGCAGCTTTCAACCTGAGTGGGTCCTCCCAACATTCTCTAGTAGGTGTTCCTTCCAACAAAAACCTGGGTTTTCATTGAATCTAGAAGTCAATTTTGTTGTTTTTTCCAGTTAATTTTCTCTTGTATTCTACATGAGTGATAATATTTAGCAGTTGCCTTTCCTTTCCTTACTTTCCTTTCCTTTCCTTCAGCATACTCATTACAAGTTCTAATTTTTTTGTCCCAATAGGAATCATTTATAGTGATATAATAGTATTGTGCTGAGTATATATAGTACTCTTACTTTATTTATTTATGTGTGTTTTAGTGTATTTAAAATTATAACATCTCTTAGCTACTGTGAATAATGCTTCGGTGGACATAGAGGTGCAAATGACCTTTCAAATTAGTTATGATGTATGCTTTGGATAAATGCTTAAGGGTGGAAAACCTGGGTTATATAACCTTTTACGAAGATAATTGGCTAGAAAATTTTAAAATATTTGTTGTAGTTCGGGTAAGATGAATTTGTAATAGTGTTACATTTGTGTTATTAGTCTATGTAACTACCACATCTTCACTCTCACTGAAGTGGAATCTCTCCCCCACTTTATGTCACTTCTAGTCTTCTTTTTTTCTCCTTATACAGATCTTCCCCCATTGCTTGGTAATCTTGCAATCAAAAGCCAAAAGTTTGTCATCATTTAATACTATCTGTTTCCTTGTTTATACATACATATTATGAATATATATGTATTATGAGCAAGTGAGATAACTTGGCATTTAAACTTCTTCTTGACTTATTTCACCTAACAAGATGGCCTTTAGTTCGATCCAAGTTATAGCAAAACACAATATTTTTTTCTTAGAGTTGTGTCATAGTCTGTTTTATAAATGTTCTACAAGTTTTTATTGATTTATGTTATTAGATATTTGAATCTTTATATATTATGACTGTTGTAGTTAGTATTGCAATAGACACCGGTGTCCAAATATATATATATATTTTTTTAAATAAAGTCTGTTGGTTTATTGCATCTTTTTAAAATTTATTTATTTTTAATTAGTGTCCAAATACATTTTAAAATTAATTTTTAGTGTTAGGGGGATATATTCCAAGATGTGGAATCTGTGTTATATGGAAGTTCTTTTCCTACTTTTTAGAGACATTGCGATACTATTTCTAATAGAGACAAAACCAAGTGGTGATCCCATTAACAGTAACTGGGGGTTCCCTTTTCACTACATTGCCACCAATGCTGGTTATTCTTGATGTTTGCCATTCTAACTGAAATGAAAGGATGTTTTGTTAATCATTTTATTTGAAGTTTTCTGTTAGTAAGGATGAGGAACATATTTTCATATTCCTATTAGTCATTTGTATGTCTTAATGGAAGCTTTTTCAAATTATCTCTATATCTTTAGTGGGTTTATCATTTTGTTTTTGTTGGGTTTGTGAATGCTTTATATATCTTGGAGGTTAATCCTTTAAATTTTTTAAACCACATGATTCACGATTTCTCAGTAGTGTCAGTAGTAGTATTTTATGCATAGAACATTCTAACAACAAACCCTCCACCGACAGCCCATTTCCCTCCACCATCGTTCATTGTCTCAGGGTATTTCATCACCTTCCTTCCACCCTCACTATCCCCACCCAACCTCTTAATCAGATCTATATGCCTCGGTAAAACCCATGACATAGATCAGTTCTCACATTCTGTTGCATTGGGTCAATTATTCTCTTACTATCTATGAAATCTCAATTCTATTCTATTAGTCTGCAGGTTTGCTTTTATTCTTGTATGATACAATTTTCATAGCTATTCTTTTATAGTATGATTTTAATAACAGAATATGATAATCTCACATAATTTTTTCCTCAATTGATTTGATTGTTTTAGTTGACCAATTGATTTGACAGCCCACAGTTGTTGGAGTGGGATTACCTTACTGCTGGCAACTTTAGATATTACAGTATCTCTGAAGTCTTACCTGACTCCCTCCTGGGTGTTGGGGGATGGGCAGGTCTATACTATATTTCATTTTAGGACTTCTAAGTAATATAATTTCTAATGGTGACTGAACCAATTCACCTTTCCACCAAGAATGTATCAGTCCTTAGTTCTTCAAATATTGTCAAGACTTGCTTCCCATCTTATTCTATATGTCAGTTCATGCAGGTTGGGTGATATCTCATTGTCTTTTATGTAAATTTCCACAATGATTAGTGATATTGAGCATTTTCTCATGCCTGTTGGTGATCTGTATGGAAGCAAAACTTAGGATATCTAAGATATATTCAATAGGAATGTGACATAAAGATGATAATTAGGGAAGGAAAAGACCTTTGGATAATAGTGGAGAGATCTTGGCATTGATGATGGGAATGGAGAAACTGCACTTCAACTATATGACAATAATATTTGAACTATTGTAAAAGGATATAAAAAGCAAATGTGAAAAGTAGAAAAAACAAAGAAATGGTTGTAGAAGATCTCCTGCACTTTGATGATAGTGGAGGTGCTGTGAAATTTTATTCTAGAAGCTTATGCATTAAATTTTTGAAATATTACCTCAACTACATTCAAATAAAAACTTAACATTTTAAGTATTTTTACAATCCAATACATGTCAGTCCAATGTATAATTCAAATTAAAATCAAAACAAAATCTGAGTAGAATAAATTCAAATATATAAACAGTTATAATACCAGTGACAACTTCTTCTATAGAAGGCAAAATAAGATGCTGCTGTTTCTTAGACCAGCCTCAGAATCAATCCTGACTTTATTTAAAATATATTTTAGGAATGGAAATTTAAAATAAAGCTTTGTAATTAAGGATAAGCTGTGGTTAGACATGTGGAGAATTATTCACACAATTTCAGATGAAGGAGAACTCTTTAAGGGTACAAAAGAAAGTTATTGTACTTAAGAAAATTTTCTTGATCCCTATAACTCATAAACATAAGATATGTAGATAAATTAGTGAAAAATAAATTTTCTTCTGATTAACTGTGTGATAACCTAAAACATATCATTTATCAATCAGCCGTATTAACAATATTCTAGTTGTGAATAGCATTAAAAGTAAAAAATATTTTGACATAGCCTGCATAAAAAAACTTTGCTAGGATATCAGTAGGTATAACCTCATAAAGCATAAAAATCTGAAGATTTAAGTAATCCTAATATGTGTTTTTAATGCCAACTTCATTTGTTATGTTTTGGAAATGACATAATGTTGACTCGTTTTAGGGTAGGTTCTATTGAAAACAACTTCACATATGACGCCACAGGACATGAGTACTCATTATTTTGGTGTTAAAAATTTGATCTTGAATTTTAATATGTATCTTATTCCAAATGTCATTTTCAAATTATATTCCCCAAGAAATGTTTGACCTATTAAATTAAGTAGTTAATATACTTTCATACAATCAAGTTTTTCTAGGGCTACATGGTTTCCCTGAGATTCAAAAGAGAATTTAAATAAAATGGCCCTGGGGTTTAAAAATACTAGCCGTGGTTGATACATAAACCACAAAGATGTTTTATGAAAATTATTTAAATATGTAAAACTACAGTATATGCCTAAGCTTTCTCTTTCTCTGCAGAATATATATTTTCAGATGCTCACTCATATCTACTGCATTCTATTTCACTCCCAGTTTCTTTTTTTTGCACAACAATAGAACTATCAGAATGACAACAGACGTCTTTTCTAAAGTTTTTCAACAAGAAAATGGATTAAATTCACCTTGTCAATATTTTGTTAGTTTTAATATTTCTGTACTTTTAATAAGACTATTTCCTTGTTAGATTGTCTATAGCTCATATTTTAAAATGTTAGTGGCTTTCAAAGTTGACTGCTGATCAAAATTCACTCAAGAACCTTTTCCCATTTTCATCTTGCTTGAATATGTGTGGTTGAGGGGCTGACAATTTGAAAAAAATATTGAAAATGATTAGGACTTTTATGTGAAAGGAAGTAAGTCGTATTCTATGTTTTTTACTTTGTTCATTTTTAGAATAGGATATCCTTTATTTTAATTTTATTTTTTGTTCACTCTTTATTTTTGTATTTATAGTTGAAGATTATTATATTAGTCTAAGTACTGAGATTTTAGACTGACATCAGATATGAAGAACATACCAGTTCACGATATTGAAGTGATGTGCTAAGGACTTCAGATTCCAAGTACAGATCCCCAACAACTCCTGCATTTATTAAAGAACTCTACTAAAATATGCTTTTCCAGTGGTCTTATTCAGGATATTGTAAATAGACTCATGGGGGAAGCCTGAATGGTCGACAGCCTATCTCATATCTGTCTATTTGACCTACAAATATAAATTTGAGTCAAGATCCTAAAAGATAAAATCTTTAAGAATCTTCCTAAGTCAGTAATTGAGTCAACAAAGGTAGAAAAAAATGAGCTAGAGTATTTATTAATTTCACATTAGCTAAACTTAATGTTTTATATTCAAATGAATTTGAAAATTGAGTATTGGTGATATTTTGACTCTCTTTTGGAGGTTGATCTCTCAAGAGGATCAGAGGGAGTTTATTCCTATACCTAGAGACTCTCTGCTACCTGGACTGGAAGCTTAGTACTGAGACCAGAGAATGCTGACGTTTAGGCATCAGTGGCACCTTGGGTGGTGATTGGTTGCAAGAGTTAGGCAGGGACCATGCATTGATGACCCACCAGGACCACTGTTCATACATCTGGTTGACTAGATGCACCATGTATACAGCCTTAGTGACCAGGACTGTTCTACACATGGCCTGGGTGACCAGGTGAACTGTGTGTATAGACAGAATCATCAAGTATAACTAGAATACATCATGGGTGACCAGGTGTACTCTGTGGACAGTCTGAATCATCAGGTTCCATGTCAATCTCAGATTTAGTCCTCCACGTCTAAGGCATGTACTCCAGCCAATCTGAGTCATCTGTCATCTATTTTTAAAGATTTTGTAATTACATTAGGCCCACCCAGGTATTAGAGGATAATTTCTCTAATTTTATAGTTGGGATCATTATCCTTTATTCCATATCTTTGACACCACTATTCTGCATATAATAGTTTCTGAAACTTTCTTGAAATTATAGGCTTATTTAAATAAAGTCATCAATTGTGTCTATCTGCATAAAACTCTGTTCCTTAGATATATGATTTCAATATAAGTATTACTAATTTTTCACACATAAAAAATATATACAGCCTATAGACTCTTCTAACCCTCACATTTGAGAATTAAACTATTTTAAGCTTTCTTTACCTAGTTAGGAAGGTACACTGAGATGTAGTCTTTAACAGAGTCATTGAGTTTTTATATTGCTCAATTGTGAATATAATATGCCTTTGGAAACCAAGAAAAAGTAAAAAGAAGTTTTCTGGATTTGGTTGATGTTTTCTTTGGAAATAGGTTTTTGGAGTCACTTATAAACACACTGAGAAATGTGTTTGTGGGTATGTGGGTTGTTCTTCTCAGAAGTGATGCTTTGCTTTAAAGTGGCAACCAAAAGACAGGATAGGAGTATTTGCAAGTCTGCATTTATTCCTGTGATCACCATGATCGTGACTCAGAGTGGAAGCCCTAAGTGAATCATAATCTCATTTTGTCACTTTGGAATATAAGAAAACTATTCGTTGCTAAGCAGAAAAAAACAGTTGTGCAATAATGGATAACAACTGAAATTGAAAACACGTACCCAAGTTTCTGCGTATCCACACATGTGTTATAGCACAGCAGGTAGGGCATTTGCCTTGCAGGAGGTCGATCCGGGTTCAATTCCTCCATCCCTCTCGGAGAGCCCAGCAAGCTATTGAGAGTATCCCACCCACACCGCAGAGCCTGGCAAGCTACCCATGGCATATTCGATATGCCAAAAACAGTAACAATGAGACTCACAATGGAGATGTTACTGGTGCCTGCTCGAGCAAATCGATGAACAGGACAACAGTGCTACAGTGCTACATATGTGCAACCACATGTATATATAAATATACATGAATAGACACGTGTTTATTATATATGCTTTCCACAGAGATTGAGAATAAAAGGAACAATTAAATAAATGAAGGAAAGTATTGTGCCATTATTTTTAGTTTTAGTATTTCTACTTTATTACCCCTCAAATGCAATCCTTGCTTATATACACTATGATCTAAACCTGCATTTTTCAACAGGGATCCATATCCCTATGGGCCCTAGGATATTCTAATGGTCACAAGTTAAATTTTTTAAAAGGGGAGGGGGGTGGCATGCAGAAGACTAAGGCACTGATTGGTAGGGTAGGGGGACTAGAGGAAGGAAACAAGGTCAGAAGGAGAAGCTGTTAGAAAATGTTTGAGAAAACCTGTTGAAGAGGATACCCGGTGTATATATTTTTCAACATTTCCTTAGGGAAAAAATGCAAAGTATTCTTTAAATATGGTAAAGCATGTGATTTAATTTGATCCCTACACCTTCCTTCTTCCATTCTAAATAGCACTTTCTTTCTAAGTATCTTTCAAAATCCGGAAAGAAAAAACTAACAATGAGAAAGAAGTTGGAGTTCCAACATAGATGAAATTCCAAGGTTTCTTTCCTTAGATGTACACAAACCTTTCTGACTGATGTGATTAAAATGTTTAAGGCAAGACATTATTATATGTTTGAAGACTTGACTCAAAAGGACTAGGTCTAATCAAGACTCTCTAAACATGTCTCATTATGTATACAGTGCTCCTTAAGCAGTTTATTTTAATGCCTAGGTCTAAAAGAGTTGTTCACGGTAATAATAGAGAAATTCACCAGTTTACTATTCTTGAAAAAGTTAATAATGATAATTTAGTGTTTTACAATTTAGAAAGCCCGTTCACATATATTATTTGTACTGACCCTTATTCAAGTGCAGTGAAATACCAAGTATTAAATTTGTATTAAAATTAAGAAAATCAATTTTCAGAAGCAAGATGTGTGATTGCAATTTTGAGACTGAGTTCTTCCATCCTTGAATAAGTACTCTCTCTCATGTTTTCTGAGTTTCTTTAAATAGTTGCTCTCACCAGCCCTCTCCACCACCCCAGTTCAACTCAGATTCTTTCACCACATATAAAATACAAGAGCCCTGGGGATTTATTCTCAGCATGAGGTTCTATCAGCATTTATTACTCTTTCATGGCATTCATTACAATGAACATTTCTGCTTACTTTTATGTATGTATGTGTATGTATGTACGCATGTGTGTGTTCATATATTCCTCAGCAGTATATGAACACAGTTGATTCTTTGCTGTATTCACTGTATTGTATCTAGTATTTGTCACAACATCTCAGAATAGGAGTTCAAATATTTGTTGTGTGAATAAACACATAAAGGATCATGGATAAACTAACTCACAGCTGAAAATAATCTATGCACTCATCAAATTTGAATTCTACTATGAGTTTCTTGACTACCCTCTAGAGATTAGGTTATAATCGAGGTAGTCTAGAATGATGTAAGGGCTTTGAGAAAATTGGAAGTGTCAGAATAATCCCACATTCCAAAATAATCCAATGTTTCTTGCATGTATTGTGAGAATATTCAAGTTTCATCCCTTTCTATTGCACAATTTATTTTCTTTCCCCTTTGCTTCTGCAGGTTCATGGTTGAATGTTGCTCCAGTCCAGCCGTGTTGGGGGCTGGTAGGCTCATTTAGCAGCGTTCAGAATCGACCATGGTCATGCCTGACAGTGTTATAGGGAGCATGCAATATTGGGGATGGAAGTTGGGTATTACTATATACAAGACTTGTATTACAGCTTTTAGAGTGATCTATTTCTAAAATAATTTGCATTTCAGAAATACTTATACTATAAATCGGACACTTAGTTGGCTGTCATTGATAGCTTTTTTGTTTGTTTGGGGCGTCACACCTGACAGAGCTCAGGGCTCCTGGCTCTTTGCTCAGAATCACTCGAGTAGATCCTGTCAGTGATAGCTTTGCATACCTACTAGCAGAAGTGTAAAAATGAATATAGACCTGAGTGATATAATACATATGAAATTTGAAACCAATGAAGTATTTGTTCTTTCATTAATTTTTCTTATTTTTTTATGTAAGCAGTCATTTACCTTCTTCTGAGTGTAACTATCTTTAACACTATAATAAAGTTAGAAGAGGTTAACTAGGAAAATGGTCATTGCAAAATAAAAGTAAGCAAAAATGTAATTTACTGTTGTGAATTTATGACATAATTTTTGACTACACCTGGTTGTCCTCAGGGTTTACTCCTGGCTCTGTCTCAGGATCACTTCTGGTGGTGCTCAGGGGACCATATGAGATGCTGTGCCTTGAGTCCAGGTTGGCCTTGTGCAAGGCAAAACAAACACCCTACCTAGTCCCAAAATATACTAATTTAAGAAGTTTTTCTCCCCCATTGATACAATGTATGGAAATGTTTATAGCCTTTGATTCAGTAATCCCATATCTGGATCTCAAGTTGTTTTTAAGTGATTCATAATAGAAACATCCTTTGAGCACTATAGCTATAGAGAGCTAAAAGAAATTCCAAAATTGGGGAACATGTATATGGAGAGCTATCTGCAATGCACACAAATTATGGAAATTAATATATATACATGCACTTTAATAAATAATTAGAACAATTTCTATTACAGCAATTTATTTCTAAATTATATAAACATAGGCACTTGTACTGACACAAACACCGAACAATAGGAAGATTTAAGTGAAATCATTGAAACAATGATCTCCTTGAACTAAAGATTCCTTTAACCTTTACTAACTTAATAAAAACTTGTTTCATTATGAAAGGATGCTAATCTTGCTCATAAACAATTCCTAAGTACAGATGTGAAATTTATTATTTTGTGAATTCCTTGTGTAGTACTGTTTTGATTAATAAGAAATTCGATTCTATTATTAGCACATCTGTATTATGACTATAAATAAAGAATTTGTCTGATATGCTTTGCTTTATGTGGGCATTTTGAAGAAAGCCTTAAATTATTCATTTAATTTTAATGTTTGACAATTAAGTGTTCGAGTTTTTTTCCTTTCATTGCTCAGGGTTCCCAGCATTGCTCAAGGGACTTACATGGAGATACTCCCCACGCTATGCTACCAATTGTGAGCAGTTCAGTGTTAGGGTGCAAGGATAAGTGCTCTTTGAACCCCAAGTGCTGGGCCAGAGGGTGATTCTTAGGTGGGTGGGTGCTCTCTGGATCACACCTAGTGGGGCAAAGAGGATGTGTCAGAGATTGAACCCAGTTAGGTTCATATAAGGCAAGCATTTTACCTCAGGTATGATCTCTTTTGACTCCATAATTCAGTAGTTTTAGGAAACAAAATAGTGCTTTTTGTTTCAAATCTGAGAAAAGATAAAATAAGAAAATGTACTTATATGTTCTACGAATTCCACCACACTTTCAAATAATGCTAGAAATATTGTGATAATTTTGCCAAGCATGTGCCCCCATTTGTGTATATATTTACTCTGAAGAAAACACTCTGAGTATTCACTCACTCACAGAAGACTGTGAGCAAAATCCTTACTCAAAAACAGTACTGCTTTTAAATAGATTCAGAACAATATTCAAAGAAGATTTTCAGACATTATGCCTTATATAAATACTGGCAAACCTCAAACATATTCTGGCTCATTTAGTTGAGCTGTTAAGTTTCATTAACTTCAATTTTCCATTTCACCAGCAATAACTCCTTATAATTCCAAAGGACTGTTGCCTTAGGTATCTGTAGAACTCACCAATATTTATAGAACTCAGTACTACAGATGTGATTTTTTCCTCACTTTTTTTGCTGAAAATAATGTGGTATTAGACCTCAGCTGCAATTCTCTGAGTTCAAAACTTAATAAGAACAATTTTATTTGGATTTCTAATTTGGCCCAGCTGCGGAAGTCCAATCACGCTCCTTTCCGCTTTTAACAATTAAGTGAAAGTGGAAGCAACCCTGGCCAAGAGTGCATCTTTTCATATCAAAATTCTCCTTGTACACACCTGTTTCAGAAAGCAGGTGTGCATGGGTATTTACAAGGAGTTATGAAAACAGTACAATTCTAAAACTTAGTTCCTAGGATTTTCACCTTAGACCTTATTTTCCTACCTTCTCCTATCCTACAGGATGGACCAGATAATCCAGGCATCACAAAGCCTGAAAAGTCCAGCACCCTTGGGTCCTTGCACTGAACTACTAGCCTAATTGGGCTTCCCATCAGATGGGACCCACCCACATAAATAAAAAAAAATTAATAGCTTTATTGCCAGTGCACACATCTTTCCCTGATAATCAAAATTACTGTTTTATTCACATTTCAGTTTATTACTTCTTAATATTTAAAGGCCCCCATAATTAGAACCAGGAATCATTAGGGTTCCCCAACAGTACTTGGGCTCTTCCAAGGCTGCATTCTGCCGACTATGTGGTGCCTGGGCTTAAACCTGGATCTGTCCTATGCTGATCCCTGATTACCAAATGTTTATCAACTATCTGTACTATCACTATATAACTGTGTCACTATCATCCCATTTATCATTGGTTTGCTCTAACGGGCATCAGTAACGTCTCCATCTGTCTTAGCCCTGAGATTTTAGCAGCCTCTCTTACTCGTTCTTCCCAGCAGCACCTCATTGGAGGCTTTTTCAGGATCAGGGGAATGAGACCCATCATTGTTACTTGGCATATGTTATTTGGCATATCGAATTCGCCACAGAGAGCTTGCCAGGCTCTGCTGTCAGGCAGGATGCTCTGGGTACCTTGCCTGGTTCTCTGAGAAGGAGAAGTTGGCTATAAGAGGTCATCGCGCGGCCACAAGTACAGTGGTGCACTTCCAGGAGCATTGTTTTATAGTCTCTGTATCTTGGCCATTGATGGGATGACATTGATGGGGGCATTTTGTGGGTGTGACTGCCAAGCTACTGGAAAATGGGGGATCTGGGTGGAGGAGGCCCAGTCCCGATCCAAGCAGGCTTGGATATATCAGCCCTGGGGCCCACACACCTGGCTTCCTCTGCTTATTTCTTCATGTGTGAGGCTTGTCTGAACGTGTGGAGAGTGGCCTTGAGCATGACTGTGGCTAGGTTATATATGTACTATACTAATTATAAATGAGATGTAAGAAAATAGCAGAAACAATACATAGACAGTCATGCCTAGACTTTTTCTATCAAAATGCCACTTCATTTACCTCTTAACTTAATTGCTACAGAGAAATTCAATGCAGGTATAATTGTTCTCTCTTGCAAGACAGGCTTTTTAAAAATATTATTTTATTGCTTGCCTTATAATACATATGAGAGGGTTTTTTTTTTTTGAGGGGTTGATTTTTAGTCCTTTATCAAAAGTGATAGCTTTTATTTTATCATTAACTTTGATACTTCATAGCCCCCATTTAGGCTATAGTTCAAGTTTTTAATTCAGAGAATTCTTCCTTATTTTGAATTTGAATATTTCCCTCAACCATATAAATTACATTATTCTAAAAATCAGAAAGTATTGATCATTTATTTCTTTCTATTTTTATTTGTCATTTATGAATCACTTATCCCTTTATCTTTTTCAAGTTTTTTCATTTATCAGTGTGGGTTAAGTTTTTTATGTCTAAACTATATTATTTTTCTCTTTATGCCCTTTTACTTTTCTAAGCCTTTATGCCCATGCTACAGTTCTCTATTTCTGTCTACTTTAGTGAGGTTTCTTCTCAGTAGAAATGAATTTTTTATATTAACTTATAGTTAAAATAGGTCTTTACAAAAGTTCTGTTCTCTAGATAAATGGTTTTTAAAGAGGTGATTTTCCCTGAAACTTCAGTTATCATTTTTATTTTGTTACAAGATGTTCATAAGTTTGTAGCTTTTATTACAATGAATTCTCATCCTTGATGTTTTTCATTTTAGACATTTTGATTTATAGCATAAACATTTGTTTCAGTTTCTCATCTCTATTTTTTAAGCTCTCAAAGAATAAGCCTCTTACATGTTAAGAGTTAATGAGTGCTATGCAGATGATATCTCATATTTTTTTCTTTTTCTTATGTGAATTTGCTGACGGGAGAGAGAAATTCCTGGGTTTATCACCTGTTTATATCTCTCCAGATACAATAAAAGTGGAAAGTAAAAAAAAAAGAAGAACTTAAAAGTGCACCATATCTTGGGATCTGCCAGGAGTCCTAAAAATTACAGGTAATGTTGCTGGAGAGACTTTCTGCTCAAATGATGGAACATACATCTGGCTTGTGCAGCAACATGAGCTCCACCCCAGTACACACAGTAACTTAGGGCGGGCTCAGCACCAGTCCTCTAGTCTAAACACACGAAATAAAGGCCCACTACCGGTCAGCATTAATGGGTGTGGTCTAGGAACTCCAGAGCATAGCTGGGTGTGGCCCCTAAATGAAAAGAAAGTGCATCAAATTATCTTTTTGAGCTTTTTTCTTCTGTTTTGCTTTATTTTCTATTTTTCTATAATAATAGTGCATATTTTGGTGGGAGAGATAAGTCAGTGGACTAAAGTGCATGCTTTACAGCTAGGTGGATTAGACTAGTTTCATCACCAGCAGTGTGCAGTCCAAACATGACCATCAGTGACCTCAAGCACTGAATTAGGGCACCTTACTACTGCCAGGTATGAAAAAAAAACTTTTTTTCATTCATATATACATGTATGTGACTATATACTAAAATATGTACAAATATATATGCAAAAATATTCGCAGTATGCATAAACATATGTGCACACACATGTACATATATACACATATGTATATATGTCACAGATGAGATGGTTCTCATTTCCCTCTTCAATAGAATTTCTCATACATATATGTACACAGACATATATAAGTGGTATCATTGTATCACTGTCATCCCACTGTTCATCGATTTGCTGGAGTGGGCACCAGTATTGTCTCTATTTGTTCCAGCCCTGAGATTTTAGCAGTTTCTCCTTACTCATCTTTTCCAACCATTGGAGGCTCTTTCAGGGTCAGGGAATGAGACCTGTTATTTTTACTGCATTGAGCACATCGAATAGACCACGGGCTATATTTATATGAATAGCTTGCCAGGGTCTTCATATAAATGGTAATAAAAGTATAATAATTACTCAGAATGAGCTAATTAGTATATCTTCTAATATACCTTTATAATATTTTTAGTACTCAGTGCAATATCTTTTCCAGTACAAAACTATCTCAGTGCTATAGTCATCATGTGTTTTAATTTTTTTCCAACACATCTGATAAATAGGTTTGCTGAATATTTCACATTTGCTTTGTAATTTATATGCAACTTTGTGTATGTGAAATGTCAAAAAATTTGAAGAGTGTTTGGTTTTAGAGAATTTGAACATTTAGCAATATATATGATTTAGCTTAAAGTATTTTGTTAAACATGTGTTATAAATTTTTTCTCTCAAGCTTCCCTTTTCCCCAATGTGCTTATTGAAGTGTTAAAGTTTTTAAAATTGATGAAATGCAGTTAATCACTTTTACTATATGGCTAATGCATTTTGTATTTAATTTATAAAATATTAATTTACCTCATGTTCACAAACATTGTTATAAATTTTCTTCTAAAGTCATTATTATTTTAGCTTTCACATTAATTTAGACTACATTCTGGATTAATTTATACTGTATAAGGCAGTATCCATTATGCATTATTTCCAGAATAATATTCAGTTATTCGAAATCCATTCACTAAAAAAATTTTTCTTTCCCTATGGAATGCTGCTGTCAAGCTGAAAATTGTTTTGCTGCACATGTGTGTGCTCATTTCTGAAAGACTCTATTGTGTTTAGTTGTTTTCTCTGCTTATCCTTTCCATAAAACAGCACTGTAGCAATTGTGTGAACAACCTAACAGTAAGACAAAATATGTTAGGTCTATGCCTAAGCTTAGACTACAACTGAGTATTCTATAAAGGCCCTTTTAAACTGCTTATTTTTTGTCTGACTTTTATCAGAGATTTTTTTAGGTTGTGATAAAGTGATGATACATTGGATACACTTGTCAACCAAATGCTGTAATACCTAAAATGCATGCAATACTTGCTATATCTCAATTATATCTTGCAAATTGAAAAAAAAGAACAAAATAAATGGTTGCTTATGTAAAGAATCAGAAACAATTTTAAATAAGTTTGCTATTGACAACTGACAGAAATAAGGAAGGATAAGGGATGGGAGAAACCTACAAAAACACCAGACATTATATTGTCTGATTTCCTACTTTTGCAACTAGGATTCAAGGTGAGGAATCTGAAAGTATATCCTGTTTATCTGGAGAAAGGATAGACTTTGAATACAATAGCAGCTTTCTGATTTAAGCAAAATTCAACTGCTCACTTATGAAACTTCTTAGAAATTTCTGCATTAACTTTTCAAATGTGTACAATCTGTATCCATTACTATAGCTGCTGAACTTAGAAAGGAATATCATAAAAAATAATCCATTTATCAACCCAATTGGTGAGAGAAGAATCTTAATCAAAATAACAGTATCAGAAACATCTGGTCTTCAAACTTTGTTTATCATTCCCTAGGCCAGTAAAACCTTGGTCTGTGATTTGTAAGTGACTTGATATTTCTTACAGGGTTCCAGATGTTTTTCTGAAATTAAGGACTGCCACAGGAAATTACTTTAACATTATAATTTTTAATCTTGAACAGTTACACAATACTTTTGACTTTCATTTCCTCTCAAACCTGCTCAGATATTATCTTTTTATTTGAAAGTTTATTGAAATGCTATCATTTTCATGTCTCATAGTTTTCACTAGAAAAACACAGTTTTATTCAGATCTAGCATAACTCTTATAATATAAAACTTCAATGTGTATGTATAAAATGAACCATGAATAAATGATCACATTTATGACTGTTTCTCAAATGCTCATGTTAAGATGACCAATTGATACCCCACCACAATGACACAAATATCTGCTTTTGTGAAAGAATAGGGAAAATTAAATTATTTCAGAGTCAAATGTTTTATACATTTTCACATATCGGTGTCTGATCAAATTACCCTATGGACTATTTTTGTTTATTTTGGGGCCGTGTTCCCTGGTACTCAAGCCTGACTCATGGCTCTTCGTTTAGGGATCACTCCTGGTCATGCTGAGGGAACCATGGATGGTGCCAGAAATCAAATTGGATTGCCTTGTGAAAAACAAGTATCCTAAGGAATTTTTATAAAGCCTTGACCAATATAAGTTTTCACAGAATTACATATTCTGGAATTCTATGAAAGAGTGGCCTTTGTTGTAGAATTTATATGTAATTCCATAATTTTCTAGTGAAAGGTGGTACTGCAGTGGCCACAATCCCCGGAGACCTCCTGCAAGAACATGCTTTCCTTAAGGCAGAGGTTTGTTTACTCGTTAAATGTCAAACTGCCAGGGATTTTCAACCCACTTTAAAGTCAGGCAAAAAAAGAACTTTTGTTTATGTGAATTCTTGAGGGAAATAAAAAAAGACTTTTTATACATGTTTAAGCTCAAGAAAATAAAGGTGCTATTTTTTGTTTTGTTTTTTGTATTTTTTTAACAATTAATTCTCCTCTCCTTAAAAGTTTTTGCTGCCTTCCTGTCATTTAAGCAAGGACTATTTGGGAAGTTTTTACAGGATCTTAACGAGGACATCTAGAGAGAAGCATATAACACGCTTATCTTAGAAACCACAAGAACATTGCAAAAGGCCAAAATTGGACCTCAAAATGTGTTACTAACATGTACAGTATGATTGCTTAGTTTGGACAAATTCAAGACTTTTCTGCCTGGATAAAACAATAATTTACTTTCTAGCGTTTCCCCAATTTATGGCTATAGCCCAATTTTCCATCCTCAATTCAAGATTCCTATATTCAAAGTTTCCTTGATAATTCTACAGGGAGATTTTAGAGGAATCTCAGAATGAACAAATTCCAACCCAAACTTTCAATCTTCTCTCTACTTACCTCAAGCTTTCACAATCTTTATCCTCTGCACTGGCAACATTTTCTTCCCAGTGACTCAGAACAAAATTTTTGGAGCCATCCCTTTCTCGATTCATTCTCACTCAGATCCTATTTGGTTTCAGATATATCTTCGTATATATCTTCAGAAGTGTTCTACATAATGAGGTTTCTTACCACTTTCTCTACCCACGTCCACATCAGAACCATCCTGCTCTGCAACTAGATTATTTCAATATCATCTTCAATACCCTTTTGGGGTTCATCTTTGGTCCCTTCCATCTCTACTACCAGTAGGGTCATTTTATAGAGAGTAGAATAAGTTATCTGTTTCCAGAAAACTCTCAACAGACACTAGTCAAACTGAGAGGAAAAGTTAATATTCTAAATAATGTCTGAAAAGTTTAGAATTTAGGTTCTTATTAGTTCTCCAATCTCCACCTAGTTGGCCTCTCCATCTGCTGACATTTTCCATCTAGCTATTATTAAAATTTCTGAATCTTCCTAAGTTTCCTTTGTTTTATTTGCTTCCTTCCAGACTTCACAGTTCTGCAGAAATGTCACTTTATTAGAAGTTATTTCTCCATCATTACAATATAATGTAGCAAGTCCTACCTTCTTAATCCTTTGTTTCCCAGTCCTATTTTTTCCTTTATTTTCTTTGTACTCTCCTTGTATTGACTTTGAAGGTTTCCCTCAACCCATGATGCAAAAGTATAAGATTTTATCCATTGATACATGTCAATTACTAGGATAATGTCAAGAACACAGAAGTTAGTAAAAGTTTTTTTCTGATTAAAGTATTATATTCTAGTAGATACATCAGATTCAAACTGATGAACTGAACAATTTTGATGATGCTTTTTTAAATTTTATGACACCATTATTTACAATATTTATTATGTCAGGGTTTCAAGCATAAAACAATCTATCACCACACCCTCCACCATTTTCTCTTCTCTCCACCTTTATGCCAATGCCCCCTTTTGTATCCTAATACTTTCCCCTCATCATCCTACAGTGATATGCTTTCTACTGCTTATTAGCTCTCAGTTTTTGTTCCCTTTGTATACTTATTATTTCCTTTCTATGTTTCTTTATACCCCACATATGAAGGAGATATTCTCTATCATCCCTCTCCTTTTAACTAACTCTCTATGCCCATTTTAGCACACTGTTATTACAATATTTGACTATTCACAATAGTCAAAATCAGGAAACAACTCAAGTGGCCTAGAACAGATGAGTAAGAAAATAAACTGTGGTACAAATACAACATGAGATGCCACTTGCCTATAAGAAAAGATAAAATCCTTGCAACTTGCAACTATGTGGATGAATGTGGAGAGTATCATGCTGGATTTAGTTAGTCAGATGTAGCACTGTAGCACTGTCATCCCATTGTTCATCAATTTGCTCGAGCAGGCACCAGTAACGTCTCCATTTTGAGACTTGTTATTACTGTTTTTGGCACATTGAATATGCCATGGGTAGCATGCAAGCCTCTGCCATGTGGGCAGTATCCTCTCAGTAGCTTACAGGGGTCTCCGAGAGGGATGGAGGAATTGAACCGGGGTTGGCCGCATGCAAAGCAAATGCTCTACCCACTGTGCTATCGCTCCAACCCTGTAATGAAAAAAAATATAATTTTTATGTTTTGAGTTCATTTTAAAACTAATATTTGGGCTGGAGTGATGGTCCTTCTTTTATAGTCATAAGCAGATGAAGTGCTCTAGGAATAACCTCTTTGATCCCCAGTGTAAGGAGTCATGTAATTCAGCGATATTTCACCCTTTCTTTTCTAGATATATTACATTTGGGGACAGTAATCCTTTTGCTTACTCTAAAATTATTTAACAGTACTTGAAATTTGCCTAACATTTCTGAATGCTTCTGTCTGTATTTTGTTTTGGTTAAGTGTTTTCATCTCTTGACTTTGCCCCCGCTAAGCGTGCTTTGTAGTGTGAAACTGGAAGTTTGTCACAGATCTATGACTCTAAGTAATTGTAACAGATGGTGTGCTAGAATTCATGGAGGGATATACAAAAATTAATGTGGTAATTAAAAATAAGCAACCAAGTCATGAGAGAAATGGCTATAAAATTGGCCAAGGAAACTCCAATATTTGCACAGCAAGAAATCCCAATCTGTAAGGCAAATGAAGTAAGATACAGAGTTCTGTGTATGTGAAGGGTCAACCTGGGACTAAACCTTGCTGAGAATTTTTACTGAAAATAAATTTAAGATGACATTTTTAGTTTGCCTACAGGCTTAGGCATTTCTCTATTTTGTATAGAGATAAGACAAGGAATTTCTGCATCTGCAACTGCAATAAACCACAGAATGCAGGAATGTCTTGAAGGAGAGGAAAGGATTTATCAATTGGTATGTGAGTTAAATGGGTTGATCTAGGGCATGGCTCTAAGATTAAAGTCCAGCATAGGAACAGAGTTGAATATATTAGTGACATTTTTATTATCTTCCAGGCAACATAGCCCAGACTACAGTCATCTCAAAGAAACATGAACGTGATCCGGGTCTAGAAGGAATTCAGGTATGTATTTTTCAAAGAAATTCCCAGTAATGTTGTTGTTCCATGTTTTTTTCATTCAAGGAGCAAAGCTATTGAGTCCTCTGGGACATCCTGTGGCCCATGTCTGTCTTATCTCCCACTGGTGAGCCTCTGTGAGAAATTCTCACTCTTTTCGTTTTCTTGGGTTGCTAAAGCAATTGATTTAAAACATCTTTTCCTCATAGTCTGGAGGCTGGAATTTTGAAATTAAGGTATGGACAATGCCACATGGTGCCACTAAGGCCTTTCAATGAGAAAACTTAGACTGTTTGATGTTTTGTCTTAAGGGAAATTTTCTTACCATAATCAAATAAACTAAAATTTCAGGGACTTGAGAGAATACGGAGATTAAGTTACTTGCCTTAAATGCAGTCAACCCTGGTTTGATTCCTGACATTGCTTTTGGTCCTTCGAGTACTATCAGGATTGATCTTTGAGCACAGAGCCAGGAAGGTACCCTGAGTACTTGGAAAGTCTTAGCCTCTCCCTAAACAATGATCTAACATTTTAGGGAATTATATTCATGAAGATTCCATGCATTGATCTTGAATGACCATTATCTGGCAATATACACAGCTGCATCATTCTGATCCACATATCAGGCATAGTCTAAGTTTCTATTTTCTTTATACTTAATTTCTTTTACTAAGAAATTAAAATTAAAATTATTATTATTTTCCTATGGGGTGAAGTAATAATACAGCAAGTAGGATTCTTGCCTTGCACACAACTAACTCAGGTTTAATCCCTGGCATCTCATTTAGTTTCCAGAGCTCTACTAAGAATGATCCCTTAGTGCAGAACCAGAAGTAATCCCTGAGTACTGCCTCATCATCATGTGGCTCATAAACAAAAACAACAATAAAAAAATGGACAGAGAGAGAGATAGAAATAGAGCGTGCACACAAGAGAGAGAGAGAGAGAGAGAGAGGAGAGAGAGAGAGAGAGAGAGAGAGAGAGAGAGAGAGAGAGAGAGAGATGAAGGATATAGTATAGTACTGGGAAGATTGCTCAAAAGGCTGCGGCACATATGTCTTGCTTGTATGAGGCCCCAAATTCAATCCCCAGCATGACATGTCCCCAAGCATCACTGGATAAAGTTCTAGTGGCTCCTAGGCATCAACAGTTGTATCCTTGGTAGCCCTTAAATATTGATGAGTGATGCTGGTCTATCCCAACACTACCACGACAAGCAATACTGCATCTCAGGGCATAAGCACTACATAGTCCAGCTCTCATTGCAAGACTATTAGGGAGGTGGAAGCCAGTTTCTGAGAATTACTGGAGAGCTTTCCTGCCCACAATGAAGCTTATAATACAGGGGCAGCAGGAATGTAGTATATAGTGATTACACGCACTCAAGTTCAGATCTCAAGAGTAACAGCAAAAAACACAACAACATTAAATATCTGAATAATTTCCAGAGGACAATACATTTTCATTATAGTCATAGAAACAGGAAACCTCAGGAGGTATAAGAGAGAAGACAAAAATAATGTTTCCCCTTTCCCATTAAACATTATGCAAAGTTAGAGCACCGCATCGCACGCCATTCGCTCAGGGCTTTCCCCGCCCATCTGGCCCTGTCCTCTCTGTCCGGACCTGGCCGAACTGAAGGCGCCTTCATGGGAGTCAATATCCGCCAAACAAAGACGGGGAGGTGCGGCGCAAAGAGCCCAAGAGTCAGGACATCTCCCTGAGGCTGCTGGGCAAGCGCTACCGGTTTCTGGCCAGACGCACCAACTCCACGTTCAATCAGGGTGCGCTGAAGAGACTGTTCATGAGCCGGACCAACCGGCCACCTCTGTCCCTGTCCCGTATGATCCGCAAGATGCAGCTTCCTGGTGGGGAAGGCAAGACAGCTGTGGGGGTGGGGACAATCCCAGAGGATGTGCGCATTCAGCAGGTGCTCAAACTGCAGGTGTGTGCCCTGCATGTGACTGGCCGCGCCCGAACTTGCAATCAAGGCTGGAGGCAAAATCCTAACCTTTGACCAGTTGGCCCTGGACTCCCCCAAAGGCTGTGGAACTGCCCTGCTCTCCGGACCCCGCAAAGGCCGGGAAGTGTATAGGCATTTTGGCATGGCTCCCGGGACCCCACGCAGCCACACCAAACCCTATGTGCGTTCCAAGGCCTGCAAGTTCGAGCGTCCCCGAGGCAGAAGGGCCAGCCGCGGCTATAAGAACTGATCTGAGCCTGCTTTACTGTGAAAGATTTTGGTTGCTGAAAAAAAAAAACATTATGAAAAGTTATTCTTTCATGGCTCAGTATTACTATAGTAGGATAATGAACAGAGGATGAGTTCTCCTGTTATCCTTAGATCCCTATATATCAAATGCAATTATAAACTACGGCCTTTTTTTCCTCAAGAAAAAGGCACAGCAGTTGAGCCCTCTTCATTACAACTTTTCAGAGATGGCCTCAGGTATACATCTGAGTTTTTCAATTTATGCTCTGCCTCTCCCCTGACCCCACAATTCGCTGAAAAACACTAATACGTCCATCAAAATCTACCTCAAACATTAGCTCTTGATGAAGTCTTCTCTGTGTTTTGTGTCTTTGGCAAAACTCATTGCCCCTTTCTTAATTCATAGCTGCAATTTGAAGATATTTATGCAATAAAATGTTTTACTGTATCTCAATTATATAATCAAATAACTGTTCTTTTCTAAACCTTGTTCACTTTTAAGTTAAGGTTGCTACCATTTTTGTTCTTATCTCCTCAGTGTAGAGCACAGATGAAATAACTGCTTCTCCAAAGATGGGAATTTACTCTGTACCATCTAAATCACCAAAAGTATAAAAATCTCATTAGCAGTATAGAAAACATAATGTCTAAAATATTTACAAATCATGCATCGGTTTGCATTTCAATTTGTTAAAATAAAAACTTTGTAAAATTTTTCTCTTTGACTACAGCATGATATTTTTAGTGTTCCAGAGCTGTGTGCATCTTGTAAAATTGCACTGGCCAGTATAGTTTAATAAAGAGCATTTCAAAATTGAGCAGTACTGGCATAACATATCTGTATACTTTTTGATGATCAGATGCATACGTTTTAAAATGCAAACACTAACTCTGACTGTTAGAATTGCTGAATACATTATAGCCCTGAAAATATTGCAAAGAAAATGGAAGATGCTGTAATATCCAGTGAACCATTGTTATTAAATATGAAAAGTGCTTTGTCCAAACAGAACACTCCTAGTAGAAACTTTATTTTTCTTACAAGTTGTGCATTCACAGAAAATTGACTTGATCTCTCAGGAACTTCATTCCCTTATCTGCAAAATAAAAATCATGTCTAACCATTGTCAGTATTAAAGAAGTTACCAGGTGTACATTAAGACACAACATTTCACAAATGATCAATAAAACATATTGATCACTGTCATCCCGTTGCTCATCGATTTGTTCGAGTGGGCACCAGTAACGTCTCTTATTGAGAGACTTATTGTTAACTGTTTTTGGCATATCCAATACGCCCGGGTAGCTTGCCAGGCTCTGCCTCGAGGGCTCGATACTCTCAGTAGTTTGCCGGGTTCTCCGAGAGGGGCGGAGGAATCAAACTCGGGTCGGCATCGTGAATGGCGAACTCCCAACTGCTGTTCTATCGCTCCAACTTGGGGGGAATCCTATGCATAAGACTAACTTATTAAAATAATGCATAATACTGCTAAGTATAATGATCTTTTGAGTTCTTAAGGCTTGATGATTTACATAGCTATAATAGTAATAGTAAAGATTGGTACTAATTAGATAAACACCCAGTTAAGGGTCAAGTTGGGGATTGAAGCTCATGTTGGGGATTGAATCTGGGTGGGCAGCATTCAAGGTGAGAATCTTGCCTGCTGTACAATTTTTCCTGCCCAGGGTTAATTATTTCTTATGGGAGTTGTACAATAAGATATGGTTCAAGTGGCTAGAGTAGATAGCACAGCGGATACGGTGTTTGCCTTGCACGCGACTGACCTGGGTTCGATTCCCAGCATCCCATATGGTCCCCTGAGCACTGCCAGGGGTGATTCCTGAGTGCAGAGCCAGGAGTAACCCCTGCACATTGCCAGTGTGACCCAAAAAGAAAAATATATATATGGTTCAAAGCGGATCTATAACTGAAACTGATAGCTCATATCTACTAAACAAGCTACTGAGATACATATATATATATGTATATATATATATCAGTGTATATGTGTATATATATATATGATGTCTATTTTAAAATGTATTTTAGATTTATTTTTCTTACATTCCCCATCTCCCTTATTTGTTGTTGTAGCTGTGATGGCCCTAACTGGCACAAATTTGAATAGAATACACTCACACTCATCAAAAATAACATAATTTAGTGACAGTCTGGAAAATGTGTAGCTGCAATGTCTAAGAGATCACAGGCATAGTTATGGTACTGAGAAACCCAAGAAGCTGTGGTGTGCATGGGATATTGATGTGACCAGAGAGCTGCCTTACGCTTCTTTGTACCATCTTTCTACCAGACGTTATTTTATGCCCAAAATATATCTCATATTAGTTTATTGAAGAAATGAATAAGACACACTAAACAAATGACCACGAATATTGTCTGAAACTAGAATAGTAAAAAAACATCATTGGCATTTTAGGTTACTTCATAACAGTTTTGCATAGAAATAAGTAACCCATAACAGTTTTATACATATCAGGCTGAAATTAGTATGACAGACTATGACCTCAATAGCACCAGCCTAATTTGATTCTCAAACTTTCATGATTTTTCAAATAATATTGATTTTATGCTTATATATATTTGCAACAACTATATACTTTTCAGTAATATAAACCATTTTCTGTTTATAGTTATTTCCTCATTTTGTTTTTGGACCACACAAAGTAGTCCTGAAGGGTTCCTTTCAGCTTGGGCCTCAGGAGACCACCTGGTGTCAGGGATTGAGCCTGAGTTTCCTACATTCTGAGCATGGATGAGATCCTATACTTTGTCACTGATCACATTTCTTTTTAAAAAGTTAACTAATGGGCTGGAGTATCATAGAAAGGGCAGGGGGTTCATCTTGCACATGGGCCGACAAGAGTTTGATTCCAGAACTGATTTAATTCCCTCAAGCCCTGCCAGAAGTGATATCTGAGCACAGAAATGAAATAAGCCCTAAGCACTGTGGGGTATTGCTCAAAAATAATATATAACTATATATATATATATATATATGTACTTGCATGCATGTAATAAAATATTCTTTATCATATTAATTACAAAAGTGGACTAGTGTGTTATAATGAAAAATAAAATTCATCTAATCATTTCACAGCTCCGTTAATAAGTTTTATTTATTGGCTCCTCTGATCAATGCAAAAATTTGTGAAAATTTTCTGGAGTTAAGACAAAATACCTGAGATAATATGTGATATTAATACAATGTTTGTCCGCAGTTGGTACAATGTGTTCAATAATCCAGTTATTATCACTATAAACCTTAGTCTGGTTATTCTCTAAAAGTCCTGATTAGATTTCCTCCTTTCTTTCCAGATCTCCCTTACTATTTCCTCCTTTCTTCAGGCTGTCTCAGAAGGAGTCTTCATCTCCTGGCTAACAATATGTTGGCTGGTTTTCCATTAGATCTGATCAACGTGATATAGATAGGTAAATAGGAAAGGACGCCTAGGGCAATGGAATTTTTAGGAAATAATAAAGCCAATAGCCTAAAGGCTATAAAGAGCTCACCTTATGAGCTCAGGAACTATGGCCTAATAAGACTTCACCCAGCACCAACAGACTCAAGGAAGGCTGAAACCACAGCTCTGAGAGATACTCCAGTAGAAAAAAGGGCTAAGGAAAGGAATTTCAAAGAAGACCATTAAACCACTTTCATCTGTTCCCCTTGGTAACAAACTGTTCAATTGACTTTTGCCTAGTTGGAAAGGCCCATGTGGGGTAACAGGGAAAAAGTCTATAAAATCCAACTTGAAGAAAGAACACTTGCACATATGCTGCCCGAGCCCACGGGTTGTGGCCATGTGCATGTGGTGCCCAAGACATGTGATGGCCTACATCTCCCTTTTGAGATGTGTACTTTCATATCTAATGCTAGCATGCCTACAGGCATGCATATGTTTCGGAAGCCCATGTGCTGCTTGTACCCATGTGGTCAAGCACATGCGGTATCTGAGCATATGTGTGAACTGTAAGTCCCCATTTGAGGAGAGTGCTCTGACTCTCTCCATCTTTATAGAAGCCCTCAATCTCTCTTGAACATGTTACTCTCTCTATATTTTTGTCCTTCCTTCCAGTTCCTCAAAAAAACTCCAAGTAAAATGTTTTTGCCTCACTACTCATCTGCTCCTGAAATTCTTTTCTGTGAGGACAAGAACCCAGAAGCCGTTGGTAAGGACTGGCTTTCTTTTCCTACAAAGAATCATCTCTGCTCCAGCCTGAGTCCACAGCCCCCTGAGAAACTAGGTAGTGGGGATTACTCGAATATGCAAGACCAATGGATGTCAGGTGGGACTTGAAAGCTACCTAGCAGAGTTTGGCTGGATTTATGGTCCATACTGAGAACGAGCACAGTGTACAATTTATAAGTCCTAACCTTCCCAGTGGATCCAAGATGGCAAAGATAGATCAGGAGAAAGTTGTTTTCTCTTTGCTCCACATAAGGCACTGGAGAGGGGCTCACCAACTTTAAATGGGAAATTCTGAAGTAGAAGGAAATCTTATGTAGAAAGAAATAATGATGACGTCATGGAATTTGCTTATAAGTCCATAGGTATTGAGAGTATCATGCTAAGTGAGATGAGTCAGAAAGAGAGGGACAGACATAACAGGATGCACTCATTTGTGGAGTATAAAATAACATAATATGAGACTGATACCCAAGGACAATAGACAAAAAGAACAGGAAGATTGCTTCATAGTTAGCAGCCTGCCTCATGATCTGGGGGAGAAGGCAGCTAGAATAAAGAAGGGATCACTAAGAAAGTGATGGTTGGAGGGATTGGTCGGGATGGGAGATGTGTGCTGAAAGGAGATAAAGGACCAAAAGTGATGGCCTTTCAGTATCTGTATTGCAAATCATAATGCCCAAAAGTGTGGACTGTAGCTATAGCACAGAGGGTAGGGCGTTTGCCTTGTATGTGGCCGACCCAGGTTCAATGCCTCCGTCCCTCTCTGAGAGCCGGGAAAGCTACCAAGAGTATCCCGCCCACACGGCAGAACCTGGAAAGCTACCCGTTGTGAATTCAACATGCCAAAATCAGTAATAAGAAGTTTCACAATGGAGATGTTATTAGTGCCCACTCGAGCAAATCAATGAACAAATGGATGACAGTGGAGGTCTTTGGCCGCCAGAGCTCTGCTCAGGGCGAGGAGGAAGGAAACTGAAACCCACCCCCTCTGAGGGGCCCTGGGGAGACTCTCTTGCCCCACCTCTGTGCATGGGCAAAAATAGAATAGGAAATTGTCAGAACTTTGCTCCCTATTTTAAGGATACCTGATAGTGAACTAAGTAAAATACCCCAACCTCTGAGTTTCTAAGTGTCCTAAACATCTCTGTCAACAATGGGTCAATGGCTTACCTTTTAGGAGCCTGGAGGGAGTGGAGGAATGATCATAAATATCTAGGCTGTGGGATCACTGATGGCTGTCTAGGCAACCTAAAGCTTGGGCAGTTCACATGGTTTGTCTCATTCTCTGTGATCAACATTGATGGGACTGAAGTCAAAGTTGCCAATCCAAATGGCATTAGACAAAATATGCTCAAGTGAATAGACGAATTACATATGCAATAGCTTTAAAATTGCTATAGTTCTTAAAAATTGAGAATATCAATTTTCTAATTAGAAAGGGTTGGTTTTTTCTCTACTGAGCTTAATGTTGAATGTGTGTATGTTTGTGTGTGTGTGTGTGTGTGTGTGTGTGTGTTATAATGCACACATATCAGGTACAGGGAAAGAAGAAATACCTGAAAACAAGTGATATGTATTTGTTTTTGTTTTTATTTTTATTTTTGGGTCACACCCAGCGATGCTCAGAGGTGATCCCTGGATCTGCACTCAGGAATCACTTCTGGTGGTGCTCAAAAGACCATATGGGATGCTGGGAATCAAACCCAGGTCAGCTGTGTGCAAGGCAAACACCTTACTCGCTATGCTATCACTCCAGCCCCTTAGGTTTTTGTTTTTTGTTTTTTTTTGTACCAAGAAAACATTTTCTTTAGCATTTTCTTCTGTATACTTAATGTACGAAAGATTTAAAGTTACACTTTTATTCACTTAATTTTTAATGCATTTGAAAATTTATTTTTTCAAAACAATGACATAAACAAAAACTTTACATAGTCTATATTGAGTCAATGCACTCAAATAGGCTTTAACAGTATAAGTGGGGTTAATACATAGCTAGAATTTTATC
The DNA here is from genome assembly GCF_027595985.1 of Sorex araneus. NCBI lineage: Eukaryota > Metazoa > Chordata > Mammalia > Eulipotyphla > Soricidae > Sorex > Sorex araneus. Next base: position 32,923,596 of record NC_073311.1, read on the forward strand.
TTTTCCTTTCTGGCATATGAACTAACAAACTTATGAGTTACAGAAGATTTGTACTTTCTTATTTGGTTCCTTCTGAAAATTAAAAAAGTAAGCTTTACTGAATTGTGGACATATATCTGCACTCCAGATTTTACATGCAGTGATATAAGGATATCTGCAATAGCTCAGTTAATATCAACAGAAAGCTACAAAATAAGATCCACAAACTGGCAGGCATTTTTTTATTTATTGTAGGCAATTATTTAAACCACATATTTGACTTTATGAATAATAAATCATGTGGGAAAAACGTCCACATTGCAGTTATATTTTCAGGATCTAACTTCTTTTACTTTTTCTTCTGAGAAATGATAATGATATTTTGTAGTGTCATATGGAAAATTCCCCTTGTGGAAATTACTTGTAGTTTCCAAGCTGAATGGCAGAGCGTACATAGACACAACGGAAGGTGGATGGTTGGATTTCCCAGTATTGGACTGGGTTGCTGAAGAGGCTCACACCAGAATAAGAAGCCTTTTTGGTGTTGTAGCCAGGTGGACAGAAGTCATTAGACCCAACTGCAGAGATATTATTGTTATGAAGGTAGACAACCTGCAATATGAAATAACATAGGATAAGTATTTTCCTCCAAAAACACTAAGGAACTAAATATTTTTTTTTTTGGCTTTTTGGGTCAAACCCAGCGATGCTCAGGATTTACTCCTGGCTCTGCACTCAGGAATTACTCCTAGCGGTGCCTGGGGGACCATATGAGGTGCCGGGCATCAAACCCAGGTCTGCCACGTGTAAGGCAAACGCCCTACCGCTGTGCTATCGCTCTGGCCCCATATATCTTAAAATTTCTTATGAAACATTTTTCTTTCTTTTCTGGACCCTCTGAGCACTGCTTGTGAGTAGCACTTGTTAGAATACTGACATATATAGATATATACACATATAGTCTCATAAATCTATACATATATAACAATACACATATACAACAACTGCAGCCACTATTAATATGCAATATGTATTATGTGCATATATACACATAATATACATATATACTAGCATATATGTGTATTATATGTATATATGTTCATTGACTATTGTGTATGTGTGTGTGTGTCTGTGTCTTTGTCTGTGTATATAAAACAACTGTAATATCTACTTAGTTTTCATCCATCATGGTGGAACCTGTTGTGTTTATGAGGGTATCTCCAGTGTCTACAAAAAGAATTAGTTATCCAATAAATATATGTTGAAGAAATAATGCACAGATTCATAGTTTTAAAATTGTGTTTACACATAGTACTATGTTTTCAGAGCCAAAATAAAATGATAGACTTTATGGGGATGACTTCCAAGCAAGGGGCCTGTGAACCACTAACGATTATTAGCCAACAAGGCCAGACATCTCCATACTTTGGCCTGATGATGTGCAGAGAACTACGTGTTCTCAGATCCCATAGTACTGGGGAATACCAGGGCCAAACCAATAGTTCTCAGAGATCATGAGTTGCTGCAGATCAAACCGGGATCATGTACCAACTCTTGACCTATCTTCAAAGACCCTAAAATCACTGCACTGTAGCACTGTAGCACTGTCATCCTGTTGTTATCAATTTGCTTGAGCGGGCACCAGTAACATCTTCATTTTGAGACTGTTTTTGATATATTGAAAATGCCACAGGTAGATTGCCAGTCTCTGCCGTGCGGAGATGGAGGAATGAAACCCAGGTCGGCTGTGTGCAAGGGAAATGCCCTACCCACTACAGTATTGCTCCAGTCCCTACTTTAGTTACATTTGATATTTTTATAAAATAACAGATTTAATAAAATTATATAATAAAATGATATGGTGCATTGCAAATAAAAACAGGAGATACAGAAAAGAATCACGTTCGACAAAGCAGTTGATAACTGTAGCATTTGGAATAGTTAGAAATTTTGACAAAAGTGATTCTCTGTTACAAATTCTAATTTATGACTGTAATGTGAGTATTGACTGTATTGATATTTGAAATAGATTTATCATCATGTTTAAGATAATTTATGACAAATAATATTGAGACAATTAGCTATCCACATGAAAAATAAACTTTTCTGTCATGAAATACACTGAATCAATACACTAAGTTGATCCATAATTGGATTATAAATATAACTATAAAAGTTAAAACTATAAAATTTCTAGAAAACTGGCAAAATCTTCTTATTTGAAGTTCTAAAATATTTAAATTTTATTTAAATTTGAATGGACCCATGAAACCGTAAAAAATGCTAACTTGGACTTTATCAAATTTAAATATTTGTGTTTCAGATCCATAAGAGATAAAAATCACTAGAAAAGTGTTAATAATAAAAAGACTTGCTTGCAGGAGATCTGATTTCTTACACCTCATAGCTACCAAACACACAGCCAGAAAAGCAGCTCAGGGCAGAACTGGGAATAGCTGCTTAGAACTACTAGGTGTAGTTAAAACAATAGCAACACAATTATTAACTAATGAAAACCAGTAATCAATAAGGTTTTTATTGTGGGACCTAAAACCTAAACCTAAGCAAGTATACAGTGTATATATGCATATATACATATATATGTGTATATATAGATAGAGGTAAATACTATGTCTGTACCTACTTATATATATTCCTTATTGTGTCTTCTAAACATCTCAATTTTACCTCAGAATCCAACTATGCTTACTGCTACACTACTGCGAAAGATCCAATGAAAATCTAAGTAACATGAGAATTACTTTATGTAGTCAATTTCCTTTCCTTCCTGTAGAATAAAAGATCCATAGAGGACCAAAAATACCTCTAAGTTTATCTTTGTGTTTACAACATTCAGATAACTAAAATCTAACAATCTAAACTTGATATGCCAGCTTAATTCAGAAGTTTTTCAGTTTTATTGACTCGCTGATGAATTAAAAATAAAACAGGTAATTTATTGAAATGACTGAAAGTAGAGCAAAATATAAAACTCTTAAAGCACTGCCAAAAAATTCAAGATACTAGATCACCAAGGGTTTGGAGAGATAGCACAGTTTGTAGGGCATTTGCCTTGCACGTGGCCAACCCAGTTCAGTTCCTCCACCCCTTTAAGAGAACCTGGCAAGCTACCCATGGTGTATTTGATATGCCAAAAACAGTAACGGCATGTCTCACAATGGAGACGTTACTGGTGCCCGCTCAAGCAAATCGATGAGCAATGGGATTACAGTAATACAATGGTGCTAGATCACCAAAAGACATACTCTACAAAATAATTAATTAGTATGAAACATCAATGTCAAGCTGCAGTTTCTAAATTACAGTGTAGGTGTCAATCTAAATTTCTGAAAGAAACAGTTTAGATATGGCCTTTAAAAAGTGAAAAATCGGGGGCCGGAGCGATAGCACAGCGGGTTCGATCCCCGGCATCCCATATGGTCCCTCAAGAACTGTCAGGAGCGATTCCTGAGTGCAAAGCCAGGAGTAACCCCTGAGCATCGTTGGGTGTGACCCAAAAAAAAGCAAAAATAAATAAAAATAAAAAAATAAATAAAAAGTGAAAAATGTAGCTTAAGTAAGGAAATATGTAAAATGTATTCCTGAACACATTACATTTAAAAATTATATAACCAGAGTATCATGCTTATCTATTCAAAATAACACTAGATGTCTTGTGCTTCTACGTATGAAATTATTATCAAAAATAAAGGCAATATGCATGCTTTATACTATCGAGATTAATACTATAAAGCTCTATTGCCATAGTGAACCACTGAAGCTTATCTTTTTATCTTTATAAAGGCGGGTTAACTTGATGTGTTATATGAATTTGATTCAGTCACAGCTGGACATTCCATTTGACTTATATGACATCCATGGAAACCAACAGTTAAACCTAGTTTATTCCTTACCTCTGTGTCATAAATAATGTCATTCACTTTGTTATGCTACCTGACGTGTGAATTGCAACTATTTCTTTCTCTCTTTGTTTGTTTGGGGTTTACAAACGGTTGTTTTTGGGGTTGATCTCTGTGCTCAGTGATCACTCCCAGTGATGCTTCCGGGACCATATGCAGTGCTGGGGATCAGATATAAGTCAGTTCCATGCAAGGCAAATGCCTTAACCACTGTCGTATCTCTCCAGCCTGGGTACTATTTACTTCTTTTAAAAATGTTATTTTTAGAAGCAAATATTATTGTAAGTTCAAGAAAAGAATTCTGTTGTTTAAATAGTTGAAATTGGTTCTTCACAAAAATCAGAAATATTATTTATGTGGGAACTTTTAAAAATATCTCTTCAAAAAAATCTATTTGAAGCAGAGCATCTTGTTTTGTAGGGAGATTTTGTCCCAAGACAGTTTTCACTTTCAGTTTTCACTTTCACTTTCATATTCTGTGGCATTGACTTACCTGTATGTACTTATGCTCTGCCAGCCCACCGGGCACTTTGATAAGCTTGTTGTTATCCAAGTGAAGTTCGCGCAGATGAGGAGTGTTGGCCAAAGAGCCATTTTCAACAACAGAGATGCTGTTGAAACTTAGTCCCAGCCTTCAACAGAAAACAGAAATAAATGCTTACAACCAAACATGGGTTGTTTTTTTACTTTTTTTTTCCTCACAGGTGGTTATCAATTGATCAAGTAAACAGAAAGCCCTTGTTTCCCTGACCATACCATCTGACTAGAGTACCTTTTCCAAACTTTCTGACTTAAAATAGAGCACACTTATTTTTTAGTTTTCAGCCTAGTGCTACCCTCTTTGAGACTCCTTTGACAGTAGCCAGCAGGATATGTAAAAGATAAAATGTAATTTGTGAATATCCTCTGTAGAACTACAGAATTGTGGGTTTGCATGGATTCATTCTTTCCATAAGAAAAGCAGTCACTGTCATTGTCATCCTATTACTTATCAATTTGCTTGATCAGGCACCAGTAATGTCTCCATTTTGAGACGTGTTGTTACTGTTTTTTGCATATTGAATACACCACGGGTAGCTTGCCAGGCTCTGTGGGCGAGATACTCCCAGTAGCTTGCCGGGTTCTCCAAAAGGGGCAGAGGAATCAAACCCGGGTCAGCAATGTATAATGCAAATGACCTAAAGCTGTGCTCCAGCCCCTATTATTAATAATAATGTTGTAAATCACATTGCCTAAATAAAAACAACTTAAAGATAAGAAAAGTGAAATTGTTATATCACATTTGGGCTTAAAACAGCTAATTGATCAAAGGCTGTATGATAAATGCAATAAATACACATGGGATATTCTTAAAAAGATTACTATTATCATTTAGCCACTTCCCCAATCATAATATATATTTATCATATGCATTTATTTATTGGAAATAAAAGCTTCAAGTTTCTAATGAGCTAATAATTCTTTCTGCTGGAAAGTCTAAGAGTTTGCATTTCATATTAGTTAGAAAGCATTTGTTGGTGATCATCTGTTACTGTAAGAATTTGCCTGGTGAAAACATTCTCAGATTCTGGTCTTGATCTTTGAATATATTTCTGTTTTGTTTTTTAAAAAATTACTATTAAATCCCATGACTCACATTACTGGTGCCCACTAGAGCAAATCGATGAACAATGGGACAGCAGTGCTACAGTGCTACTATTAAATAACTAATAACTGAAAATTCTGAAGCTGTGAAATCCTTTCATAAAAAATCAGGATTATTAAATCAGACAAAGCTGACTTAAAGAGCATACTAGTGTGATGAATGTTCTAGTGATGAATCTATCAAAACTATGGCACTTCCAACACAAAAAAAGAAGAGATAGGCATGAAGGATGAAGGAACAATGTGTTGGTAAAGATCCAGCAAGCATCAGGGAGAAATGGATTCCCTTCAAATGCAGAGAAAAGGCTTCAAGTAGGTTTTGTAGGATGGTTTCTGTGTCCTTCAGCTAGGTCTCAAGTACTTCTGAGGTTGGGGCTGGAGAAAAATTACAGCGGGTAGGGCATTTGCCTTGCACGTGGCCGACCAGTGTTTGATTCCCAGCATCCCATATGGTCCCCTGAGCACTGCCAGGAGTAATTCCTTACTGTAAAGCCCAGAGTAGCCCCCTGTGCATCAACAGGTGTGACCCAAAAAGAACAAAACCAAACATGTTCTTTTGTGGTTTAGATTCTGGTATATGAATCCAAAATCTTCCAATTTTGATCATATCTTGATGTTTGAGATGATCAAGATTAAGACTGATTGGTGCCCGCTGGATTGAATCAATGAACAATGGGATGACAGTGCTACAAAGCTAAGATTTGTTGATTTTAAGTGATTGATGGCATCTATTTCTTTAAAAATAGTTGTAAGTTTGCTTTCTTAATGATACTTATTCACTTAACAAACGTTTTGGAGAACCTACTTTGTTCAGTTTAAGACTAGACTTGTGAGGATAAAAGAAAAATCAGCTGAAAGTCATAAAAGTCATAATTCTTTTCAATAAGTATTTCAGCTAATAATCACTCAGACTATGATCTGTTGCTGAAAGTATGTAAAGGAGCTAACACAATGATCTCTTGATACCTGCATTGCAAACCATAATGCTCCAAAGGCGGGGGGGGGGGTGAGAGAAAGAGAGAGAGAGAGAGAGAGAGAGAGAGAGAGAGAGAGAGACAGAGAGACAGAGAGACAGAGAGAGAGAGAGACAGAGAGACAGAGAGAGAGACAGAGAGAGAGAGAAACAGAGAGAGACAAAGAGAGACAGAGACAGAGAGAAAGTGCCAGCCATAGAGACAGGCTGTGGAGGTTGGTGTATGATGGTGGGGGGGGGGAACTGGGACAATGACAATGGTGGGGGTAAATGTATACTGGTGGAGGGATCAGTGTTGTGGAACATTGTATGACTGAAACCAAATTATCAACAGCTTTGATATGGTTTATCTCACGGTAATTAAATAATTAAAAATAATATTTAATCTAGTGAGGGAGGTGATTAGATAATGTATGTGTGTGTGTATATATATATATATATATATGTGTGTGTGTGTGTGTGTGTGTGTATGTAGGGTTTTTTTTGTTTGTTTGCTTTTTGTTTTTTGTGTCACACCTGGCGATGCTCAGGGGTTACTCCTGGCTTGCACTCAGGAATGATTCGTGGCGGTGCTCAGGGGACCAAATGGGATGCTGGGAACCAAACCCGGGTCAACCATGTACAAGGCAAATGCTCTACCCGCTGCACTATCACTCCAGCCCAAATATATGTAAAGTAGGTTTTTAAAAAAAATATTAAGGGATGTTTGCCTGATATCCACTTTATACTTTTGCAGAGTAACATACATTATTTTCTCCCACATGGCCTGAAAAGTAAATGAAATAATCACTCTATAATACTACTCTGAAATCAGAGGCTGTCTTTTTTAAAAATTCTTTTCACAGTTATTATTATAACACCAAAATATTCCTCATGTTCCAGCAAAAGTGAGGAACAAACAACATAAGGATTTGGTGATTTAATAGATTTTCCTGGACTCAAATCAAAAAATAAATGTGTTTGATAAATTCAAGATTTGGGAACGTATGCTTGGCCAATTAATCAATCTTCTCTGAGTTAATGAATGGAATTTGAAGATAAATCTTTATTTCTCTTGAGAGAAGTTTTTATTTAATATTTTAAAAGTTGACAGAGAAGTTTTCATTTCAGTTGATTTTTTATTTTATTAGCTCTTTGTGCTTCTATTTAAATACAAAGTATGTGATGTCAATATTGAAGTATAGAATCACAAAATTCCCATACCGTTTTCAGAACTAAATAAATAAATATTACGAACGGCATTTGCTCGAGTGGGCACCAGTAATGTCTCCATTGTAAGATTTGTTGTTACTGTTTTTGGTGCCCGCTTGAGCAAATCGATGAGCAACAGTGATACAGTGATACAGTGAGAGATGGCATACCTTACACACTTAATTATTGTTTTTATTTTGTTTTCTTTGGGGGACACATCCACGCAGTTTCAGGTGTTACTCCTGGTTCTGTGCTCACTCACCACTCTTGATAATGCTAAGGGAACTGTGCTTGATGCCAAGCATCAAACCCAGGTCTGGCTCATGAAGGCAGATGCACTGCAGAGTGTACTATCTCTCTGGCCTAACATACTATATTTAGAATTTTTAAGCATCATTCATTCCTACTATAGTTAGTAGCACTACTATTTTTCAAATACAAGTTGTGCATTTTGTTTTTTGACATGATATATGCATATAATTTTAATATATATATTTAAAAAAACAGGAGCAAGCTAATTTTACATCATAATGCTTAGTTTTTCTATTAAAAATATTCATACTCAGCCATGAAAAGATGTGTGGAACAAGAACTCTGTTTTCTAAATAGACTTCAACTAGCTTTCCAATACTCTCCCTTTTATCACTTACAACATAGAACGTGAAGTTATCTCAGATAACAAGACATAATTACTTAAATCATTTAAAAATTTTAAGAAGGGCCTGGGGTAGTATGATAGTTCATTTCTTAGTATAGAGGAAATGTTCATAGATTTTTTTTAAGTATACATCAAAACTAGGGCTGGAGTGATAACACAGCCGGTAGGGCTTTTGCCTTGCATGAGGCCGACCCGGGTTCAATTCCTCTGTCCCTCTCGGAAAGCCTGGCAAGCTTCCTAGAGTATCTTGCCCGCACGGAAGAGCCTGGCAAGCTACGCGTGGCATATTCCATATGCCAAAAACAGTAACAACAAGTCTCACAATGGAGATGTTACTGGTGCCCGCTCGAGCAAATCAGTGAGTTACAAGATGACAGTCATACAGTGACACAGTGATACATCAAAACTACCCTTATACTACAATGTGGAATGGGTAATATTTCTACATCATTAGTTTTTATTGTAATTTATTTAAAATTATAGTGTCCTTATTTATTTATAAGGAATTTGAGCATACATTTTAATTGATACAAATATTTAGGTGGCTATAAACAATAAAATGTGGTATGGGAAAAATCTCAGTCATCTTGCTTCTGAGTCTGAGCAGGTAGGCACTAACACATCTAGTTATTTTTCTGGTAAAATGACAAGAAAGAATATTATTACTTAGCCAGGTTATTCAATCCTTTCAGACTATCTCCATCAATTTTTGTAATTTTGTTGCCATCAAGGTGTAATTCAGTAAGGGAAGAAGGAAGACCTGGAGGAAGAAAGTAAAAGATTTTAAATCAGCAGATAAATATAAATGCAGGATGTTGTGATTTAATTAAGACATATACATTGACTTTCTAAAAGAAATTTTCAAAGAATCTGTCTTTATAAAAGAATATTTTAGTTACCATGATTCATAAGTTGTTAATTAAAGGTTTGCTGCTTCCATCCACCATTATTTTAGTTCCCCCCACCCGACATCCCTTCCCCCACCTTCCTGCATGAGAATACAACTTTGAAGACCAATTCTTGGGATCTGTTGCCTTTGAAAAATATGTAAAATAAGATGTAATGACAGCACAGCTTTCCCCACTGCTATTAATATTTCCCAGTGACCTAGAGCATAGAGAAGACTGAAGTTAAGCAATTTCACATGATTGTCACTATAATACATTGGCTCTGATGTCTTGAGAAATGAGCTGTCACTGTCATCCAATTCATCGATTTGCTCGAGCGGGCGTCAGTAATGTCTCTATTTTGTCCCTGTTGTGTGCTAGTGTAGCCCGATGGCGTATTGGGGGCTCTTTCAGGATAAGGGAATGAGGACTATCATTGTTACTGTTTTTGGAATATCAAGTATTATTCTGATGTATTAATGAATATAGCAACAGTATTATATATTGTTTTTCTTTCTTTTGATGATCTTTCTAGCTCCAAAATAAATGTAGGATATAGTAAAATAAATCACATTGTCTGTTCAGTAGGACTATTTTTAGGCCAGCTATTATTATTGGATTAGTAGTAGTACTAGAAACTTGAGAAAGGGGATGTTTTGAGAAGAACTTTGTATAAGAAGTAAAAATATAAGATAGGAAATGTGAGAATAGTCAATCAAGTTTTAATTACTTATATTTTCTGACTCACCAGAATTTTGTATATTCACTACACATTAATACTAACCTTACTATGTCAAGGTGTTTATGTTTCTGTCTTTCTTTAAGCAGTTAACTCCTTCCGGTCAGGAATTATATCACATTCACTGTCTTTAGTGTTTGGTGCTTGAATAAAATGGGCATTCAAATAACTTTTTTGGAAGGAAGGGAGTTTGGGTCAAAGATTAGCTGTACACAGAAATAACTCCTGGCCATGAAAGAATTAAACTTGGTGGACTGTGGACATGGCAAAGGTCTTAGTCATAGTATTATCTCCCTGACACACAAATAACTTTTAATGATGAAAAGAAGATAATAATAATCCACTACTTACCAAAGTGTCAATAATTCAATACTCTTTTAATTCTAAAAGAACCCTATGAGTTGGCATTTGATATTATTAATACATTGAAATATACATATTTAAAAGATGATGGGACACTGCAGATTCTCTTATGTAAACACAATGAACTATGTTCTAAGAGGGAAAGGAATTCACTATTAAACTGGAGAAGTAAAATTCTGTTACATTTCAAAGTTAACTCCTATATTATTTTTAACAAAGTTGAACATAGTTTAAAGGAACTATATTTCTTTTTAACAATGGTGCCTTTTAAAAATATGTACCATTATAATTATATAATATAGAGTCATTGTTCAATAATTTATGCACTGTAGCACTATTGTCTCGTTATTCATTGATTTGCTGGAGTGGGCATCAGTAATGTCTCCATTGTGAGACTTGTTACTGTTTTGGGCATACTGAATACTCCACTGGTAGCTTGCTAGGCTCTGCCATGCAGGCGGGATACTCTCGGTAGTTTGCCAGGCTCTCCAAGAGGGACGGAAGAATCGAACCCAGGGTCGTCCACGTGCAAGGCAAACATGTGGCCTACCTGCTGTGCTCTCAATCCAGTCCAATAAGTTATGCATTAAAGGCATCTTTTCTTTTTTTTCTTTACTTTTTGGGTCATACCCAGAGATGCACAGGGGTTAGTTACTCTTGGCTTTGCACTCAGAAATTACTCTTGGCGGTGCTCAAGGGACCATACGGGATGCCAGGAATTAAACCAGGGTTGGTCATGTGCAAGGCAAATGCCCTACCCGCCAAACAATTGCTCTAGCCTCTAAAGGTATTTTTTAGGCAAAGAAGACTAGTCATTTCTAGTGAGCTGGTTACACAGGATCAGTCATACAGGTCTGACAGTAGAAACTTTCCTAGGTACAAATAATTTACTGAAAATAAAGTCGGTGATATGAGAAGCCATTCAAATTTCCATACAAAACAGTTTGACAAAGTCCTTGCATTTTGATTTTCAAATTGCTTTGAGGAAAGTTCTGTTACCTTGAGGGATGGTGGTTATATTGGTATCAGCAATACGGATGTAAGAGAGCTTCTTCATTCCCTGGAATGCTCCTTTTTCAATTCCTGAGCTTTTCAGAGGGTTGGTACCCAATTCTGGAAATACAGTAAGAACAAAATTTTAAGAGCACAATGTTAGGACAATTAAAATTCAGCATGGTGTTTGTTTTACCAAAGAACACAACAAAAATTTGGGTCAGTTACAATCTGATTGAAAAATAGAAAAACATAATCCTCTAAAGGAGAGCAAAATAACGGGAAATTTCCCTTTGTTATTCATTTTTGCGATTCCAGGCATAAACTCAGTTTAACACACGCGGGACAAGAACTCTACCACTGAGTAATACAAAAAGTCCCTGATTGCCATTTTTTAAACAATCTCAAGAAAAAGAAAAAGAAACAGAATCTTCTAAGCCAAATATTTATAGAAAAGCAATAGTAGCAAAAACAATAACAAAAACTCATTTAAACTAAATTTAAAATCAACAATAGCGAATGTTGGCAAATCATAGTCTTTTATGAACTACTTTCCTAAGTAATATATAACAGAATGTTACTAAATATTTTGATCAACATTTTTATCACTGTATCACTGTCATCCTGTTGCTAATCAATTTTCTCAAGTGGACACCAGTAACATTTCCATTGTGAGACTTGTTGTTACTGTTTTTGGCATATCAAATACGCCACTGGTAGCTTGTCAGGCTCTGCTGTGTGGGCGAGATACTCTAGGTCGCTTGCCAGTCTCTCTGAGAGGGGCAGAGGAATCGAACCCAGGTCGGCTGCCTGTAAGGCAAATACCCTACCCACTGTGCTATTGCTCCAGCCCCAACATTTTATTATCTAGTTATATAACTGAAAAATGTTCTACCACACATATACTAAAATATTCAAAGGCATTTTAAAATCAGTTGTTTATGTATGTTCAGCATAAATAAAAGTCATGCAATGAAAAGACATATGGAGAAAGTCTCAAATATACATAGCTAAAAATCACATAATCATACTCCACGTGAAATAAGGCAAATGAAGCTCTTTCTTCACAGTCTCATATCCTTAAAGACAAAGACTGAAAACGTCAGAAATAATCTCAAAATCTTATTTCTTGTTGCCTTATGATTATTATTTTTGTAAGACAGGTAAATATTTTACTAATTCATCTTCCTACAGCTTTAGCTTACATTGAATCTATTAAAATGATGCTTATATTCTGATCTTAGAGTTACAAGAATATCTGTACCTATGACAATCATCTGGTTCAATTCATTGAAAACAGCTTTTCTCACTTTGCTGATCTCATTCTCATGGGCACGAAGTTCCTGAAGAGATTTGGGCATTTTTTCTGGCAATTCCTTGAGCTGATTCTTGGACAGATAAAGTCGTTCCAATTTCACCAAAGGTGCAAATGCTGCAGGGCTGATTTTACTAATTTTGTTGTTGACAAGAATCAATGACTAAAAGTAGTGAAAAAAATAAGTAAATAAAAATAAATACCTCATAAATCAAACACTTTTCAAATATAAAAACATATACAGTCAATACATTGTTTATGAGGCTAGTAAAGAAGTATACAAATTTGTGAGATGTCATGCAAAAAGTAAAAGTACATAAATTGTACATAAGTCTAAGCAAAAGGAAAAAGAACATATGATGAATATAGATTTGTTAATTCATCATTATAAAAAATAATCTTGTAGATTAAAATACTAGTAAAACTCAAAATACCTAAAAATAATTCAGTGTCAGTCATTTGTCTACCAAAGTCAAATTTACCTTTAAAAAACCCTCATAAACAGTTGAAATAGATTCCTATGAAAGAGTAGCCTCAATTTAAATTATCAGAAGAAGGAATAAATAAATTTTTTTTGAAGCCTCGTGAGTTTAGACGTATTTGTTTTCTTTTAACTTGACATATTAGCACTATGTTGTAATACATTACTTTGCATCTCCATGTTAGTTTAACTATTTAAGCAAATTTTGTTTTGCTTTGGCATTTCCCTTTAATGTACATATTTATTATATTAACAACCATTAATATTTGGGAATATATTTTTCTGTGATTTTCATATAAAATTTATTCAAATTCATCTTTATGTCTATGAAATTTTAAAATTAAATGAAATTTAAAATCAGATTAATTATAATACAGATATTAATAAGAGTATTTTCAGATATCTCATATCTCCAAATCATGACCTTTTATTATTTTACATTGTTTTATCAATTAATTCTATGGAATTTAGGATAAATTCTTTTGATCTAAGAAATTTGTATTTTCAATGACCATCTAGTTTTTTTAATGGAATAACAGGAAAAAGGGCAAAAATATGAAATGCGTAAAATGAAACTGAGAACTTTCAATCTCAGGAAGTCAAGAATGTTTTCTGAAGTTAACGACTGATAATAAATCTGCATACCTCACATAATTCATGTTATTTTACTAATTAATCCAAGCTACAATTAATACAATCTCTACCCAAATTTTATTAATCCTAAAAAGTACATCAGTCAAGTTAAACAAAATCTTAATTAATTCTAAATAAATGTTAAAGATATGAACAACATATACAGGATGCAGTAAGTCTAGTGTTAGAGAATTAAATTCTGAAGACTTGATATAATTAAATGCAAGGACCATTTATTTTATGTTATATATTGAAACATGACTCAATAGCATGTACAATTTTCTTCAGAGTCTTTTTTAGGGTTTTTACTATACCAAGTACTATTAACAGTTTTATGGTTGTAATGGACTGGAGCGATAGCACAGAGGGTAGGGTGTTTGCCTTGAATGCGGCCAACCCAGGTTTGATTCCTTCTTCCTTCTCAGAGACGCCGAGAGTATCCAGCCAGCACAGCAAAGCCTGGCAAGAAACTCGTGGTATATTTGATATGCCAAAAACAGTAACAAGTCTCACAATGGAGACATTACTGATGCCCGCTCAAGCAAATGAGCAATGGGACAACAGTGCTACAGTGCTTATGGTTGTAATCCTATCTTCAAACAACTGTTACTAAACAGACTGAATCCAGAATGCTCCTAAAGTTAGATATTTAAGTCTGGCTCTTATTTGCCTTATGACTATGAGCAAGCAATTTAATCTCTCTGTGCTTGAGTGTCCTCACATGCAACAAAGAGATTATTGAGAATGTCTATCTAACAAAATTTATGAAGACTAAATAGGAATACATAAAGTACTGAGTATAATGCTGAGTATACAGTTTGCAAGCATTTTCTAGTATTAAATATTTCATAATTTTGTTGATAATTAATTAAAAATGACAACTTTATTACTAGATTCACTGACCTCTTTAGTTCAAAGGAAACACATTTTCAACTTAGCAGTGTTATTATTCTTTTTCCATTATTTTATATATTTTTAAGTTTTTCTGCATATACATGAGTGGAAAATTTCTCTTATAGAACATGTTCTACTCACAGAATGGTAAATTCATTAAAGATATTGAGAATAAAAGAGTACTTTATATTGAATCTCTTTTATTTTAATCATTTCCAAATTCTCATTTTTTACTTCCTTCTCATTAAGTGTAGTTTTCTTGTCTAAAATTATGTTTATTTGCATAATAACAAGGATAGAAATGATCACAAATGAAAGAGCCAGAGAAAAATAGTAGTTTTTTTGTCATCTAAAAGGTTAGAAGCTCTAATAAACTCTGTTTCTTCCACTATGGAAATTGAAGTAGAGAGCAAGAGATTGCCAAGCTGATGACTGATTAAAAACATACTTAGCAGGAGTCTTGAAAAAGTAAGAACTTATTATTATAAATGCCAAATTCAATGAGGACATATGAAAAACTAGACACCTTTTATTTAAGGATCATACGCATTTCAATAATTTATTCAGTTTACACTTAAATATACAGAAATTGGAAATAAAGTAAGATTATTTCATTTTTTAAAAAACATAAACTTTGCATAAGCATATAAAATAAAATGCACTTTTTAATATTTTAATTTATTGAAACTAATGATATTAATAGTTTATTACTCTGAATTTTTTTGTTTCTTTTGGGGCACACATTAGCCATGATCAGGGTTTAATCCTGACTCTTCATTTAGAAATGACTCCTCATGTTGCTGTAAGGACCTTGTGTGGGGGATCCAACCCGGGTCAGCTGCTCGCAAGGAAAGCACCTTACCTTCTGTACTATCTTTCTGGCCCTTATCATTACTTTCTAAGGTATTTTGACTCCTGCAGCACTGTAGCACTGTTGTCTCATTGTTCATTGATTTGCTGGAGCAGGCACCAGTAATGTCTGCATTGTGAGACTTGTTACTATTTTTGGCATATCGAATAAGCCATGGGTAGCTTGCCAGGCTGTGTCCTGCGGGTGGGATACTCTCTTGGTGCTAATAACACACACTTCATATATTGTTCTTTTGGTGTTGTCCTATGCTGTTATATTATGTGCTATTCTTTTCATTAATTGACTTTATGATGTATCTTTAAAATATTAAGGAAAGATTGTTGTCCCCTTAAATATCTGCTATATTTTCTTGAATGGATAGATGTTGATTGGTTTTGCTTATATTGATTATTTAATTGTTGACAGATATGTTGCCTTACTATAGTAACTCCATAGCTCCATAGTATATCATGATCAGTTTTTTTCAATTTTGCATTATTTTTCCTTACACCTTAATTTCTAATTTGATGCATAATATCCAGATGATTGATGATTTATATTTATAAAGGTATTATGTTTATTGTCTAATAGTATAATATATCCCCTCTATTATAATAACAATTATTATTATTATTAATATTTGCTTTGGGGTCACACCCGGCGATGCACAGGTGTCACTCCTGGTTCTGCACTCAGGAATTACCCCTGGTGGTGCTCAGAGGTCCATAGGGGATGCTGGGAATTGAACCTTGGTTGGCCTCGTGCAAGGCAAACACCCTACCTGCTGTACTATCATGCCAGTCCCTATCCCCTCAATTATTTTCAATAATAGTGATGAGAAATAGTATGAGAATTTCTGTTATTGCTCCCAACTCTAAAAAGTATTTCTATGATAGGCACAATAAGAAACTAAACTTATCTCTGTAGATAACTGACTCATCACTATGCCATCCATTTAATCTTCTAAAAAATTCTCTGAATGGTATTTTAATGTTAAACAAAAATCTGCTTTCCAAAAATTTCCAGTGAATTCTGTCATTTTGTAGTTCAAAGTAATAAACAATTTTTTCCAAACATTTTTTAAAAATATTTCACTCATATCTATTTTTTATTAACTCTAAATTGCCATATGTAACTGTGGAACATGAATATATATAACTTGATTTCCAATTTTTTGCCACATGATGACAATTATCTGGATGCTTGAAAGTCAATGCAATTTCTAAACTGCAATTCTACATTTTAGTAATTTCAGTGGCCTATTAGAGTAGAAAATACACAGTGAACACTGAGTATTCATTTTGGATGTTGAAATATGGTTTATTTTATTTACTCTAAATGTGAACTTATACTGTGAGTAGAGACCAATTATGATCATCCCACAAATAGACCACTGGACTATCTAATAATCTTTACAGGAGTTCCAATGTTGTAGTCTATGAGAATAAAAATGTACTTTTATAGAGGCTGCACTGGCAAGGCTTAACTTTGATTTAGCTCACCATTTTATATTTACAGTATATCCCCATCTATTGCTATATTATCATTCTTTGTGCTTTGACCATTCCCTCTACACTGAAAAACTGACTTCAGGGGGATTGCATCAATCTGATGCCCTTGTCTGCTAGTCTCAGTTACCTTTAACCATAGACTACATTTACAGGAATTTAGAAAATAAGATTATAACTCCCCAGCTATTCCATGGCTCAGAAACTCACAAGTTTCTTTGGGTCTATATGTTTGGGCGTATCATTATGTCTTATTTGTTTCTATACTCCTTTGTTAAATGGTCCCTTCAATTAATTCTCTGTAACATATTTTTGAGAGTGCATTTCATTTATTCATTTATAATGGAGAGTACATTTCTTTTAGTCTGTTATGGAGAATGTATTTTTCTTATTTTGGGATCCTGAAAGTAGATGGGATGTGTTGCAGTAAAATAGAAGA
The DNA here is from genome assembly GCF_027595985.1 of Sorex araneus. NCBI lineage: Eukaryota > Metazoa > Chordata > Mammalia > Eulipotyphla > Soricidae > Sorex > Sorex araneus. The sequence continues at coordinate 32,941,063 of NC_073311.1, forward strand.
AAGGTAGCCAAAAGTCATAATAAGAACTTATGCATATAGGATACAGCAGACATTATCCTAAACACTTATCAAAGAAAGGGCATTATATTTACTAAATAAAATATATGTGACTTAGTCTTTTCTTATTATTACCAACCTCTGAGTCTTTATAAAGTAATTTGTACAACTTAAAAGTAAATTTTAAATAATGCAAATAATGCAATAATGCTAACAACAATCTATTTTGTGCACTGTTTCAGTCTTAGATTAAAATATTATTGGAAGATAAACTTATTTATAAATCATGAGACAAAAAAAGATAAAAAATATTTTCACAATTCAACCTCAAAGGATACATGAAGTATTTTTAATAAAATTAGATAAATTTTAAGGGATGAATAAATATGATGCTTAGCTCCATTACCAACCCCTCATAGAGAACTGATTAACCTACTTAATTGGCACTTACTTATCAACATGCAGCCTTTCCTATATTTTGTTTAAAATACACATTTAGTCATATCTTGTGGAAATTTAAAAAATAAACTCTTACGTGAAGGTTCTTAAGGTTCTTAAAATCCCCATCTTTTATTTCAGTTATTTTGTTGTTTTGCAAATCCAGCAGCATAGTATCAGGGGGAAGATCTTTTGGTACTGTTTCCAGACCTATCATGAAAGTAAAAGTTAGTAAGAAGGGAATATAAAGAGATCACAAAGCATATGTTCTTAAAGCAGTAAATATTTTAATGACCATTTTACTAAAACATATTTACCATTTTTTTCTTGTAGGAATCCTAACAATTATAATATAAAATATCCTTTTTACCTTTTTCCCAACTCAGAATATTTTTATGATAATCAGAATGCACTTTTCCCATATAAATAATTTTCTGCATAAGATAACAAACTTCGTTTTCTATATGTGGTTCAAAGTTCTAAGTTTTTGGTATGTTTTGAAATTGTTCTTGTATTAGAAAGTAACTCCTTTGGTTAGTGATAAGAATGAGTGATTGGTAAATCTCTACCTTTCTAACAAATATCCACTTGGTAGTAAAATGCTTTATTAAATAATAAGTTGAAGATCCTTTAGTAAACCAAACACTAACATTATATCTGACATTAAAGTTACATGAGCATATACCCATCGTAGTCAATAACTTAAGAGTTTCAAGTCTTTTAAAAATGTTTCTTTAGCTTTAATTGGAATGTGAAAGCAATGCATATTTTATAACCAACAGAAAAGTGGTTAAACAAATATTGAAATAAAGTTAATTAGAATAACATTTGAATAAGTTCATTGCTTGTAGCTTCTCTAAGCTTTATTATTTGAACCTTCACTTTTATATATTATTGGCGGCAGGGGCGGGGCGAGGTGCGGTCGGTGTCACATCTGGTAAGTGCTCAGAGGTTAACTCCAGATTCTGAGCTCAGGGATGACCCCTGGTGGTACCCTTGACAACACCAGGGTTTCCTTGCAAAGCCTGGGCGAACAAATTCCATTGACTGCAGGCAAATTTAGTGACTTAATTTCCGTACTATCTCTCCAGCAAGCCTTACTTTTAGACTTTAAATTTTGGCCTAAGTAATGGAGTATTGCTTTTGTTTATAAATGTAAACACTGAATAACAAAATATTCTATAGAATTTAGAATGTCAATCTTCATTCCGCTATTACGGGTAAGATGGATGGACTGTTTGGGTTGAAAAGTGTGGCATTTTGAGTAATTCGACGTTAATAAACATTAACTAGAAAAACGTTAATTTTTCTGCCTTCAGCTTTTATTTTGTTTTTGTGTTTTTGAGTACCACAACCGGGATTACCCCTTCTTGGAGATCACTTCTAGCAAGTTAGGAGACCATGCCACGTGCAAGGCAAGAGCTCTACCCATCTACTTCTGCTCCTTCCTCTGCCTTCTGTGCTTAACCTTTCATTATTTTTTTTGTTTCATATTGATGCAACATTGTAAGAAAAATGTGGATTAAATTCATTCAAAGTTAAACAATTATTTCTGTATTTGAAACATACTAAGGTGCCATCTCAATCCTACTTTATTCCCAGGTCCATATAAATTGATGGCACATAGAAGTAGTTAATAAAACTTTGTTGACTAAATAAATGAAATATTTACAGCACTTAAGTTTAAGATATATAATTCTATGTCTATAAATTAGAATTCTAAATCTATATCTTAAACTTAAGTGCTGTAAATATTTCATTTATTTAGTCAACAAAATTTTATTAACTACTTCTATGTGCCATCAATTTATATGGACCTGGGAATAAAAAGTAGGATTGAGATGGCACCTTAGTATGTTTCTTATGGAAATGTAATTCAATCTTCAGTTTTTAATTAAAAAGAAAAGTATAAGAAATGTAAACCTGGTATGTTGAAAATATCTGTATTTCTAATTTTTAAACTATGTAAGTACAAACTGGTATTATAATGTGACAGCAAAATTCTTACCTTAATGTTTTCCATAAAAATTAAAAAAAGGGAGTCTGAAATTATCCTTTTTTGAGCACTTTTAATTTTTTTTAGTTTACATAATCACTGTTCAGCTAATAGTATTAAAGTCAAGTTTCCAATTATAATCTATTACAAATTTGAATTAAAAATGCTCATGATTCTAAACACGCACTATAAGACTCACTACAGAAATAGTTCATAAATAACAAGATTGAAGTGATTTTAGTGATGAAGAAAGAACTACCAGAACATTCACCTTTGAGGATGATATCTAAATATACTTTGTAATTGTGAATAATGGCATTCTTAGAAAAGTCAATTTGAAATTTTTATGTAATTAAGATTGGAAAATACCTGTGAAATCTTTGATACTGTTTATATGTATGTGTATATATGTTATATATGATATATACATGAATACATCTATACACATGAATGTATACACATATATGTTGCAGCCTACATATCATCCTTCCTTTGTGACTTCTTTATTTCCACTTGTGCTTATTTTTTTAACATTTTAAAATCTAATTTTAGTATCTCTAAAACATTTCTTTAATTATAAAGTATACATAAATTTCAGGTTTTAAGAGATTAACGAAATCAATTTGAATGTATGACATTTTGAGTATATTCTCTTCCTAGAGTTTAATCCTTGGAAATACTTTGTGTGTGGGGGGGAGGGTTGGTGGGGGTGCTGGAGGACAGAGTTGAGCTATAACGGACAGTGCTCAGGACTTACTCCTGGCTTTTGCTAAAGGATCACTCTTAGCAGTTCTCAGAGATATACAGGGTGCTGTGGGTTGAACCCTATGACCACTTCATTATTACTCAGAACCCAATCACTGGAAACGCTTGAGGTGAAATATATAAGGGGGGGGGGTGGTATATCCAGTGGTGTTCAGGGCTTACTCCTGGCTCTGAGCTGGAGGAATCACTGTTGCTGTCCTCCAGGAAACTTATGTGGTGCTAGAAGATCAAAACCGCATAGCGTGTATGCAAGGCAAGTGCCCCACCTGTTTACTAGATAGATCTCCAGCTCTTGAAGTGTTTGTGTGTGTGTGTGTGTGTGTGTGTGTGTACGTGCGCGTGCGTCTCTGTGCGTGTGTGTATGTATGTATGTATGTATGTATGTATGTATGTATGTATGTATGTATATAAAGACTTGGTGTTAAAAAATATCTTCCTGGGGCTGGAGCGATAGCACAGCGGGTAGGGCGTTTGCTTTGCACGCGGTCGACCCGGGTTCGATTCCCAGCACCCCATATGGTCCCCTGAGCACCGCCAGGAGTGATTCCTGAGTGCAGAGCCAGGAGTAATCCCTGAGCATCGCCAGGTGTGACCCAAAAAGCAAAAAAAAAAAAAAAAAAAATCTTCCTATTTTCAGGGTCCAGAGAGACAGCACAAAGGGAAAGGCACATACCTCGTTATACAGCTAATTATGGCTCCAGCCTCAACCAACATGCTTCTTGAACATCCCTCTCCATGTGCAAGAGACCCCTGAACATTCAGGATTCACAAGCATCACGTTTTTAGGACCTAGCTTTGACTGCCAGCTAAGTTGGCAGAGAATTGCTGGAAGATGCATTCCCAACTTCGAATACAGTTTGAAAAACTGTTTCCCACTGCAAAAAAGTGTGCGTGTGTGTGTGTGTGTGTGTGTGTGTGTATCACTACATCACTGCCATCCCATTGCTCATTGATTTGCTAAAAAGGGCACCAGTAACATCTCCATTGTGAGACTTGTTACTGATTTTTGGCATAATGAATATGCCACGGGTAGCTTGCCAGGCTCTGCCATGCAGGAGAGGTACTCTCGGTAGCTTGTTGAGCTCTCTGAGAGGAGCAGAGGAATCGAACCTGAGTCGACCACATGCAAGGCAAATACCCTACCTGCTGTGCTATAGCTTCAGCCCATATATATGTATATATATATGTATATATACTCACACATACATACACACATATATGTGTCTACATGTATATATATATATATGTTTGTATCTTTTACATCTTTAGGCTCTGATTTTTTTCAATTTAGTTCATAGAGTCTCTTTTACTAGCATACATATGTCTTAAGCTTTGTGATCTTTCAGTTTATTCTTACAGTTTATTTTCCTTATTTAATAATCCCAATTATTAAATATTTAAATCTACAATCTAAGTAACAAATGTGTACTCCTTTGAAGTATTTCCCAAAATAAATTATTTTGAGTTTATACAAATTTCAAAGCATATTGTCTTTTCATGTAACAAAAGTTTCAATAAAATAAGTAAGAAAATAAGATGATAATAGGGAAAATAATTTTTAAAACTAGAGAAATGAATAAGTTAATGAATAAATTAATGTGTCAGGAGTATATAAAGCACAGTTTGGCTTGCAGCATATTTTTGTTTTATTATAGTGTGTTTTTGAATTTTAGTGATACTATTATATTAATTATATTAATGGTACTATTAATACAAGAACTATTCCCAATTTCAATCTAAAAACATGAAACAACCATATATGGAAAATAGTATGTAATTAGTTTGCAAAAGAATTACAAAGGAAAATGAAAAATTGGGGCTGGAGCAATGGCACAGCAGGTAGGGCATTTGCCTTGCATGCAGCCGACCCAGGTTCGATTCCCAGCACCCCATATGGTCCCCTGAGCACCGCCAGGAGTAATTTGTGACCCAAAAAGCAAAAAAAAAAAAAAAAGCAAAAAAAGTTAGGTAGAATAAGTATAAGTTCTTAGAAAGATACAAAGTGAAGTATTCATAATTACTAACTAGTTCAATGTTATCCATATGCTGATCAAGTAGATTCATTAAGATTTTGAGATTTAAATATGAAAATTTAAAAACAAAGCAAAATATGGCTGATTTTAACATACATTATCACACATATTAATGACATTAGACCTAACCTACACTATATATCATGTTTTGAAAAAAAATCCCACTAGCAGTAATAAATTATCATATGGTCAGACCTGGCTTGACCTTAATAAGAAATTTGATTTTTTAAATCATTTTTAGTCTTCTTAAGATTTTATTTTAGGCACAATGGTTTATAAAACTGTTGATTGTAGGGTTTCACTGTAGCACTGTCATCCCATTGTTCATCAATTTGCTCGAGTGGGCACCAATAATGTCTCCATTGTGAGACTTGTTGTTACTGCTTTTGGCATATCAAATATGCCACAGGGATCTCGCCAGGCTCTGCAGTGCAAGAAAAATAGTCTCGGTAGCTTGTCAGGCTCTCTGAGAGGGGCGGAGGAATGGAACCCGGGTTGGCCTCACGCAAGGCAAAAATGCTATGCTATTGCTCCAGCACAAAGAGTTTCCTGTATAGCAAAAATCCTTCATCACAACTTTCCCTAGAGTATCCACTTCTTTTCCTCATTGCCCCAACCCTTCTCTCTGCAGTCCCTCCCCAACCCCCGCCAGGTGTCCTATTTTATCCACCCCATCCCAACTCTGCCATATAGTAAGCTCCCTATTGAAGACTAGTTCTTGGTTTCTGTTGCCTTTGGGTATTTGTTATTCCCCTACTACCTCTCTTTATACCCTACATATGAGAAAGATCATTCTTTTCCTTTCTCTCTATGTCTAACCAACTTCACTCAGCATGATACTCAGCATATCTATTCGCATAGCAGCAAACTGCATTATTTCATCTCTACAACATTCAAAAATATCACTTGTCACAAAGATTTCCAAGCTCCTCCTATACTTTTTTTATAGGAAACAAATAGACCAGATGGAGTCTTATGGCTTATCCAAGGTTCTTCATTACTAACGTAGACCATATGATATGACCATATGATACGACTTCTTACTCGAAAGCCAACAATGTGAAAACATTGAACATATTTTTAAAAGATATTCCTTTTCATTGTCACTCAAATATGTTATGCTTAATTCCTAGTGACTCAGGTCTGCTCATAAATTTTGTATTTGATGGAATACTCTACTCACTCAATGTTTCTACCTCTTTTCTAATTTATCTTTTAAAGTATCCCATTGAGACCAGAGTGATAGTACAGTGGGTAGAGTGAGTACCTTACACATAGCAAACAGGATTGATCCCTGGCACCACATATGGTCCCCTGTGCCCCACTATAAGTGATCCCTGAGCACAGAGCCAGGAGTAACCCCTGATTGCAAGGTGTGTCCCAGAAAACAAAAACTGAGTAAAATAAAAAGAAAATGCATCCATTATTCTCTTCTATAATATTAACTTAAATATCCTCAGATAAAAATTGTCTCAGCTCCAAATTTCTTGATAAATTTTGATATATCATCTTATATTTTAGTCTTTTTCTTTTGTTATGTTCTAGGTAAGTTGGGACAAAATATTTTGTCATCTGAGCTTTGATTTTTTTTGCTCTTATGCAAAGGAGGTAATTAGCTCAGTGACATTCTACAAGGAAATGTAACAAACATTATTGAAATTCATATGAAAACACAGAAGATTCCGAGTAGTCAAAGAAAAACTGAGACAAAGTAAAATACTGGTGGTATCATAACCTTTGATTTCAAAATAGGCTATAAAACTATAGTAATCAACATTGTATAGTATTAGAATAAAATTAAATATACACATCACTACAATTGAATAAAAAATCCATGTTTAAATTCTCACATATATCTAATTTATGATAATGAAGCCATGGTCGAAATGGGAAAATAAGTGGTTTTTTTGTTTGCTTGTTTATTTGTTTTTAATAAGGGTGCTGAAAAACTTGGATTACTGTATGCAAAAAAACAAAATTACATTTAACAACAAATCACTATCTCATGCCTGCATAAGTTAACTCAAAGTGGATTAAAGACTTGCATGTAAGGGCCTGAGCGATAGCACAGCAAGTAGGGTGTTTGCCTTGCACTCAGCTGACCGGGCTAAATCCCGGCATCCCAAATGGTCTTCTGAGCATCACCAGGAGTAATTCCTGAGAGTAAAGCCAGGAGTAAATCTTGAGCATCACCAGGTATGACCCATAAAACAAATAAATAAATAATTAACTCATTAAAAAATAAATTTCTTATAAAAAAAGACTAGTATGTAAGAGCTAAACCATTAATATATTCAGAAGAGAACATAGAAAGCTCTTTGATGCTGGCTTTGTTACCTACTCGAGGATTTGGCTCCAACAAATAAGTAAGGGGAACAAAAAGAAAAATAAACAAATGGGACTTGATCGACTGAAAAATCTCTATCAGAGAAACTATCATTAAAGCATCCTATTTAGGGAGCTGGAAAGAAAGCAGAGCCTGTATGTTCTTGCCTTGTATGTTTCTGATTTAAGTCCCCCATCCTCCATAAGGGCATAAACAGGCATGTGATTACTCCCTGAGCCATTCCAGGAGAGATCCTTGACAGTAGAGCCAAGCTTAAATCCTGAGTACTGTTGGCTGTGGCTCCCAAACAAACAAACAACAACAACAACAACAAAAAATCCTGTTTAAAAATTTTATTCTGGAGCCAGCGATATTGTGCAGGGGTTAAGGTACCCTGGCTTCATGTCTGACATCCTATGGTCACTTGAGCGGCACCAGGTGCAGCTGCGGAGACTCCCAATATCACTGGGTGTGTCAGCCGACCTCCAAAGACCAGCAAATTGACTCAGGTATTCTCTGACACTATAGATCTGGAACAGCACCACATACTCTGGTTTGATCCTCTGATTAGCTCAATTGATCAAGAATCACAAAAAGGGACCACTGGATCTCCTGAATATCATTTTGGATGTCTCCTCCCCACCCAAGGACAAAGAATTCTCTTTTATCTTAGTATGGTTACTGAATGGGACAAAATATTTGAGTAGTTTACTGGGAATTGACATCTACAATATCTATCTAGAAATGTACACACACACACATGCACACACATGCACACACATACACACACACTTGAACAATAAGAAAACAAATAGCCAAAATATAAAGAAATGAAAAAGAATATTTTACAAAACAAGACATATTAATATCCAAGAAGCACATAAAAAAGTCTCAGTAACAATAAAAAACAGGGAAATATAAATTAAAATTTGAATGTAGTATCATCTACTCACAGAACTTAAAATGATCTATATCATAAAGGTTATAAATAATTAGTGCTTACAGAAATTTAAATATAATATATAGGGCTGTAAACAAATTAGAACTTTTATACATTGTCTTTGTTAATTTGTTTAGGGGATACACTCACTCTGTGCATTGCTATGGGGTCATATGACTTAACAATGAACTCCACAGAGATATGTGATGTCCACAACATTACATAATGAATACTTTATGCTTTCATTTTTCATGAAAATTTACATAATTTAATTGAGGATGTAGAAAATTGTATTTTCCTGATAACCTTCATTGTATCTCCTATCATATATGCTTCTCTTATTAAGTGTTTGTCTCAATCCCATCAAAAGGTGACACTTATTCCCCTTCCTTCTAGTATGGCATTATTTACGATAACTTATGGACTGTGGTGGAAGTGACACAGCCAAACCCTTGAGGTAAGTCAGAAATGTATAGCTGCTACCCACCTCTGGGAAGCTCATTCAAAAGGCATCCGAAGACCACGCAAACACTCTTTGTACAATGAGCCTTCCATAGTGGAAAGGACACAGGCCATATTCCAGATGACAGAATACCTGAATTCACTACTGATAGCAATAAGAGTGAGATATTTTGAGGGTCTAGCCTTGATCATGCTTCCTCTATCAAAACATCAAGTGAAAAAAAAAGTAATTTTGAACTCATCAAGTTTAAGACAATCTTGATACAGTAACAGTAATAAGAATACACTGGTTGGGGCTGGAGTGATAGCACAGCGGGTAGGGCGTTTGCTTTGCACGCGGCCGACCCGGGTTCTAATCCCAGCATCCCATATGGTCCCCTGAGCACCGCCAGGGGTAATTCCTGAGTGAAGAGCCAGGAGTAACCCCTGTGCATTGCCGGGTGTGACCCAAAAACCAAAAATATTAAAAAAAAAAAAAAGAATACACTGGTTTCCTAAATGTAGCTATTTTCATTGCACATTCATTAATATAACTACAAATTTCCATCAAAATGTGATTTCTTCTCTAACTCAGCCAATAAATTTCTATCACCCAAATTTTATAAAATGAATGTAACCTTCTTTTAAAGAGTCATTTATTAATATAACTAGCACTGTACTTAAGATGTGAATAGAAAATGATTTGAGAGTCAGGAGTTGGGTCATAACCAGAGATGTTCAGGGACTACGGCTGACGTTGTGCCCCGGAGGCGCTCTAAATGGTACTTGAGGGTAGGGATGTGGCACGGTTTCTCAAATTGGGGTCTCTCACACACAGGAAAAGTCCCTTAATCCCCATGTAATATTTCTAAAGGCTAATAAATAATTGTTTTCTACTAGTTGTTTAATCTTTTTGTTGTTTTATTTGCCTGTTTGTTTATTTGTTTGTTTGTTTTGAGGGTTATGCCAAACACTGCTCAGGGCTAACTTCCAACTCTCTGCTCAAGGATCACTCCTGGCAGAGTTCTGGAGGGTATCTGGGGTGCTCGGATAGAACCCAGGTTAGCTCTATACCATACACGTGCCTTACCTGCTGCATTATCACTCTGGCCCCCAGTTGTTTCATTTCCAAATAGCATTGTTCTGTTCCTTAATACCAGCAATCACCTTGGACAAAGTCCAGGTTAACCTCAAACATCATTGTTTTACCTATCTTAGGACAGGGGCCCAAACTACAAGATAACTCATACAGCTTTTCTCCATATAATGTTTTTCAATGCTGTCTTGAACTTACTTATTAGTTTCTGTATAAAGGCAACATATTTCAGTTATTTATATGTGACCAAAACTATAAGCAAGTGTCTCAACCCACCAATAAAACTTTCTGCTTCATATACAACTGTTCCCCTCTGTCCCTCTTAGACAAGACACTATTAGATAGAAACAGAATAAGGTTTCATAAATATAAAATCTTCCTCTCAGATTCCAGTCTGGTTTCTGCTCCTTTAGTCACAGCAAAGAGAAAAAAGAGGAGCAGCATGCCAGCTTCATGACTCCCCCCTGCCCAGGCAGACACAGTTTTCTCCTGCTTCGAGTTAGAGAGAATCCTGAATATTGTAAAATTCTGTACCTATGCAAGCACTAATTCATGAATATGTTAATGCTTCATTCACCAAAATTTATTTACATTTAATATCTATCAAGTATAAAACATTTTGTTGAGTATAAGAGTTATAATGATTAAATATTGGGGTCAGAAAGTGAATAAGTCAGGTATGGTGCTTGCTCTGTACAGGGCTGGCCCTACATCCCATAGGATCAGTGCCATCAGGAGTAACCCTTGAACACAGAGTGAGGAGTAAGCTTGAGAGCTGCCAGATGTGACCCCAAACAAAAAAATATTCGTTATTACTATACTTCCCTTTTGATAAATTATGCATACAATAAACAATACCAAGTATCGACTATATATGTGTATATATGCTATATATGTATATATATATGCTATATATGTACTTATATACATATATAGCACTGTAGCACTGTAGAAGTGTTGTCCCATTGTTCATCTATTTGCTCGAGCGGGCACCAGTAACGTCTCCATGTGAGACTTGTTGTTACTGTTTTTGGCATAGCAAATATGCCATGGGTAGCTTGCCAGGCTTTGCTGTGCAGCTGGAATACTCTTGGTAGCTTGCCGGGCTCTCCGAGAGGGACAGAGGAATCAAACCCAGGTTGGCTGCATGCAAGGCAAATGCTCTACCCGCTGTGCTATAGCTCCATATATGCTTATATATAAAGTCAACATTTTAAAATAATCATAAGGAAAATATTGAATAAAGTTAGAGTATACAACACTGCAAGCCAAAGCAATCTGAAGACTGAGCCAAAGGAAATTGGACCTTGAAAGTTAAAATGGAACTTATTGTAAGGCTTCCTATAAACATTAAAACTGAAGTTCAAGCCATTGAATTATTTATCTGTATCCTCAAAGAAATACACTTATTTTTTTCTTTTTGCTAAACTGCTAAGGCTTTGAAAAAGTTAAGACTAGAGAGTTCTCTACTTTTTTCCCCTTTATCCAAGAAATTGATATTCCAACTAGCCTATTCACATCCCCTGGAGTCAGGGAGAAACTTCCAGAGGAGAATGCATCCCAGCTGTTGTCTAAGCAGATGCCTTGATCCTACACAGCTGTCTCTCTCCCTCCTGGGATGAAGAAGGAAACCAGGGATGTGGTCAGGGCACAGGCAGGTTAAGGAAACAGATGCTTTCTTTGGCCTCCTCTTGAGCCCTCTCTTCTGTCCCTTTTTGAACCCCTTGAGTCAGAAGTTTTGATTAAGTGAGTCATATTTGAGCATTGCTCTTGCTTCATCTGAAGAGCTGTCACAATGCACCTCTATCACATGTTAATTTGGAACCCTCTGGGGCATGCTATGTGCACAGTCTTCCTCCTGTACTCCACATTAAAGAAGCCCTTTTGATTATCATTTTAATAAACGAAAATCATCCCACATCCCTGCTGTTTCTAGGTCCAAGATAAAGTATGAGGCAGCTGAACTTCCTGCATTTTCTCTGCTTTATTACAAAATATTTCCAACAGTCTTCTGTGGAAAAAGTTTAATGGTTCTTTGCCTTCTGTGTGAGGTTTTACAGCAGTCAAGCAAAAACCTGGGTAGTTGTACATAACAAGTAGTGTCCACTGGGGGAAAAAAAATCATCACTTAAAGCAAAATGGTTAAAAATAAGTACGAATAAACCTATGCAATTAGCAGAGAAAATATTTTTCCTGCTCTTAAAATAATTAAAATATCTACCATATCATGGTTTAGAAATAAATACAATGCTTCTGCATGACAAAATACTCTTGCATCTTCCAGTGTCCTCTCTAGAGGCTCTAAGTGTGGGTTGTGAGTTATTTATTTATTTATTTGTTTGTTTGTTTGTTTGCTTGTTTATTTGCTGTTTGGGTCACAACTGCCAATGCACAGGGGTTACTCCTGGCTCTTCACTCAGGAATTATTACTGGCGGTGCTTAGGGGACCATATGGGATGCTGTGAATCAAACTCAGGTTGGCCACGTGCAAGGCAAATGCCCTACCTGTTGTACTATTGCTCCAGCCCCGAGAGTCATTTATGAATGTAAAAATAATAAGTGCTCATTGTTCTCCACTTAACCACACTAATTTTCTTCAAAGGAAAGTTGTGAGTGTTTGTAAAACTCTAAATATCTAACTAACTGTACAATTCATGGAGGAAGACATGGAGGGCTGGAGTGATAGCACAGCAGTAGGGCATTCACCTTTCACGCGGCCAACCCATGTTTGATTCCTCCACCCCTCTTGGAAAGCCCAGCAAGCTACCTAGAGTATTGCACCCCCATGGCAGAGACTGAGAAGCTAACCGTGGCATATTGGATATACCAAAAACAGTAACAATAAGTCTTACAATGAGAGACGTTACTGTTGCCCGCTTGAACAAATCGATGAACAATGGGATGACGGTCACAGTGACAATTGTACAATTCTATGATTATTGTCTATTAATTCTTTCATATTTTTCTTGGGGTCGGAGGAAAGCCTGTCTGTGTTCAGGTCTTTCTGCTGGCTCTGGGCTCAGGGATCACTCTTGGAAATACTTGGGAGACCATATGTGGTGCTAGGAAATGAATTTTGGCCAACTGTATGCAAGATAATCACCATATCTGTTGTATTATCTTTCCCACTCCTTACTAATTTTGAAAGTAAAATGACTTTTTTTTGTGAAGAAGCTTTTTTTTTCTTTTTGGGTCACACACGAAAATGCACAGTAATTACCCCTGGCTTGTGCACTCAGGAATTACTTCTAGTGCTTCTTAGGGAACCATATAGGATGCTGGAAAGCGAACCTGGGTCAGATGCATGCAAGGCAAACGTCCTACATACTGTGCTATCACTCCAGCCCCCAAAGAAAAAGTTATTTTGTATCTAGATTTATAATACTTGATAGATCCTTATAAAAGATTCTCAATTTCAAAGGAAAACCAAAGACCACAGAATTAGCTGTTATTTAAGTAGTCACTGACTTTGGCTGAAATGGTAACTGAACATGACGTGAGAAAATTTTTACATATTCAGTATTCCTATTGAATAAAATAAGATATAGTCCCATTTAACAAATGAGAGGATAACTTGAAAGCTTCAAAGCTACAGCTAGTTAGCAAAAAATAAGAATTTGAGTTGAGAGTTAAGACTGCAAAATATAATTTATTTTGTGCTGGAGCGATAGCACAGCGGTAGGGCATTTGCCTTGCATGTGGCTGACCCAGGTTCAATTCCTCTGCCCCTCTCGGACAGCCCAGCAATTTACCTAGAGTATCTTGCCCGCATGTTAGAGCCTGGCAAGCTATCCATGGCATATCTGATATGCCCAAAACAGTAACAGCAAGCCTCACAATGGAGATATTACTGGTGCCTGCTCAAGCAAATCGATGAGCAACAGGGTAACAGTGACAGTCCACTAATGAATTATTGTAAAAAGTGTTTTAATTGTGGGCTGGAGTAATGATACAATGGTGAGGGCTCTTGCCTTGAATAATTTTGGTCATTCCATATGGTCTCCTGAGCAGTGCCAAGAGTAATTTCTGAATGCAGAGTCAGGAGAAGCCCTTGAGAACCATCAGAGTGAACCCCCTCCCCCAGCATGCGTGTACACACACACACACACACACACACACACACATACACACACACCACGTAAAAAAGAATCTATAGGCCTCCAAACTATATATAGTCTTCCTAGCTTACCAAGAGTGATACCTGAATGCAAAGGCAGGAGTAAGTCTTAAGCACTGCTGGGGTCACCTCCAAACAAAAACAAAATGACAACAACAACAACAAAAATTATTGAAAGGGGCTAGAGTAGTAGTAAAGCAGGTAGAATATGCGCCTTACAAGCAGCAGACAAGGGTTACATCTCCAGCATTTTATTTGGTCCCACAAGACTGCCAGGAGTGCTTCTTGAATGCAGAGCCAGGAGTAACTCCTGAGCACTGTCGGGTGTGGCCCCCAAACCATAAGCAAATAAAAATTATTTGTTTTTAAAATGTTCTAATTCTTTTGAAATGTTCTTGTAATAAATGGATTAATAGAAATTCCTTTAACTTGGAAGAAGAGTCTCGAAACAATGTTGTGCTAATTTCACCTGACAGCACTGATCTATCAGCAATGAACTGACAGTACTGAATATAGCCACCAGGGAAACAGTCTCCAAGACATTGTTTATACAAAACAGAGCATCCAATTCCAGGGTCAATAATTGGGCTTTAAAAAAATATTTGACACACACGTTTTATCAGGGAAATGCAAATCAAAACAAAATGCCAGTAAAAGTTATATACACCAAAAAGAATTAGAACTGCAAGAACTGAGGATGGAGAGTATAGTGGATAGCACGCTTGCTTTGCATGTGGCTGACCTGAACTATATCTAGATCTTCTAGGCCCACCAGCGGTGTTCCCTAAATGCAGAGTCAGAAGTAAGCCCTAGCCTGGCCAGGTGTGGCCACAAAATGAGCAAAAAAAAAAAAAAAAAAAAAAGAACAATGCTGTGTTCGAGATTGAAGAAATATGAACTTCCATTCACTGTTGGTGAGAATGTATATTGGTCCTCCCTCTTTGGGATAAAACAGTTAAATTTCTCAAAATATTTAAAAATGTAATTCCACTCCTCATTAATCAGGACAAGAAACCTAATTTGAAAAGATGCAATTAATCATTACATCTGTTTATTGCAGAGCTATGACAATAAACGAGATTTGGAAACAACCAAATGATAGATGAGTAGATGTAGAAAACATGGTATAAAATGAATATGGGCTAAATAAATTGTACAGAAGGCAAGATGCTTGCTTTGCATATTGCCTACCCAGGTTTAATTCCTGGAACCCCATAAAGTCCCCTGCGAACCTCCGGAAGTGATACCTGAGCACAGAGCCAGGCATAATCCCTGAGCACCAGCATGTTTGACTCAAAAACCAAAAACAAACAAGCAAACAAAAAATCACTGTCACTGTTACTGTCATTCCATTGCTCATTGATTTGCTTGAGCAGGCACCAGTAACGTCTCCATTGTGAGACTTGTTTCTGTTTTTGGCATATCGAATACGCCACTGGTAGCTTGGCAGGCTCTGTAGTGTGAGTGGGATACTCTCGGGCTTACCAGGCTCTCCTGGAGGGATGGAGGTATCAAACCCAGGTCGGCCACGTGCAAGGCAAATGCCCTACCTGCTGTGCTATCGCTACAGCCCACAAAAAATGAAAAAAGGAAAAAAATGAATCTTTGCAGTTGTAATAATTGGACAGAAATTAATGGGGTTATGCTGTAGCACTGTAGCACTGTCATCCCATTGTTCATCGATTTGCTTGAACGGGCGCCAGTAATGTCTCCATTGTGAGACTTGTTACTGTTTTTGGCATATCGAAAATGCCACGGGTAGTTTGCCCGTCTCTGCTGTGTGGACGGGATACTCTCGGTAGCGTGCTGGGCTCTCCAAGAAGGATGGAGGAATCGAATTCAGGTCAGCCGCATGCAAGGCAAAAGCCCTATTCACTGTGCTATGGCTCCAGTTGAGAAAGCAAAAGAGAAATGTCATCAGACAATATGATTCATATGTGGAATATAGAAAAGTAAGGGAATAGACAAAATTAAAAAAAAAAGAAATCTCTGAGCTTATATATCGGATCTAAGGCTGCTATAGAATAAAGGAAGTGAATTGAAGGAGAAAGTGAATTATGGGGAGGCACGGTGTTTTGTATTGTAGTCAAAGTGTGAAGAAGTGTGAAGTTCTGCACCTAAAATATAGTCATACCTAATGTCACATCAAATAAGGATTAAAGTAAGGTACAACAAGAGTATGTTACATTATAGGCTTATTATTTTAAGGCAGTGCATAAATTTCTGAATTTGTTGTCATATTTATAGTATACTGGCATTTTTATGAGTTCTATAATTGATTGCTTTATTACTTCAGAGAATATATGAGTAAAATATGAGGTTCATAAAATTCTGGTTCAAATAAGCTAAATTATAAAGTCAGCTAAACAATTTATTTACTATCTGTGGAGTTGTCATCAAATTTTAATATAGCTAGAGTAGGCATTAACTTTCCCAATCCCCATGTTCAAGGAAACATAGTATCTGATAAGTTAGATAAAGCCATTAAACAGTCAATTTACATTCCTATAGACCTCACGTTTTCTCATGGAACAACTACTCAGTTTTACAGATTTAGACTTTTTTTGCTTCTTGACCAACCCAAGAAAAACTCAGAAGGCCCTGGGAATCTGTCCAGTAATTCTCAGCCAACCTAGCTAAAGTTTATTGATACAGCTGATTGGTATAGTGCCTGGTAGTAAACTCTAAGGCTGTACCAGGCAATGTTAAGAGACCATGGGATGAGAGGAATAGAACAAGAGTCAGCTATGTGCGAGACATGTGCTACCTCTCCACTTAGGAGTTAGCTCTTTACTCCCACAAATTACTTATTAATGCTGAATTATTTAAAACTTAATGTCTACTCAGTGAATTTTAGGCTGAGAATGCCTAAAAACTGGCATTAGTCTGTGTATGAGCACTGAAAATCACAGATCCAACATTTTTAGAAATATTACCACAATTTTTAATAATAAATCATATAAAAGTTTCTATGAGAACAGACCTTTAACTCTTCTCACAAGAAGAAAAAAATGTAATGATATCAGTGGTAGGAAACGGATATTAACTAGATTATTTTTTCTTTTGCTTTTTGGGTCACACCCGGCGATGCTCAGGGGTTCCTCCTGGCTTTTGCACTCAGGAATCACTCCTGGCTGTGCTCAGGGGATCATATGGGATGCTGGGAATCGAACCCAGGTCAGCTGCATGCAAGGCAAATGCCCTACCCGCTGTGCTATTGCTTCAGCCCCTAACTAGATTTATTTTTATCTTGTGAGTAATTATCAAATTATTATATTGCACACTTTAAACTCATAATATCATGCCAATTATACATCAATTAAAATAAATATAATTTAAAATGTTCATTTATATTAATAATTTCTTAGATAATAAGGCAGAGTACTTTGTTCTTCAAAACTATTTAACTATTCATTAAAAGGTTTGGCTAGAATAGTCTATTAAAAAACATTAGTTTTTGATACTGGCTGGGATAATCCTTATTTTTCAGAACATACTACTGGTTCTGAGATCAGGGATCACTCCTAAGTGTACTGGGGAACCATGTAAGAAAGATGCCAGGGATCAAACTTAGGTTGACCACATGCAAGACACTTACCTTACCCGCTGTGCAATCTCTTTGATCCAACACTCATATCTCTCATTCCAAAGTAAAGTCTATTTTTAAATTATTGTAATAATCAAAGCTTCATATTAGGAGAACTATAGAACTTAAAAGAACATTAACATAACCTGAGCTTTCATAATTATAGCTGAGTTTCCTCTTTTTCTTTTTTGATTTCTCTCTTACATTATTCAAGTTAATCATTATATTGCAAAAGAAAAGTATTGAACTCTTTTATATAATATACCCCACAACAATTATAGGATCGCTAGACTATGATTTTTCTGTAAATGAATATGTCAAGACTTGAACAGCTTGCCAAGACCACAAAATAAACAGCAGTTTGGTTAGTAATCAAAAATGTCAGCTCATTATTTTTAAGATACATGGATTTCTTTCATTTTGAAAAAAATACATATTTTTAAAAATGTTTGATAAAAACATAACACTATATTTATATACTTATCAGTAAATTAATTGAAATGAATTTGGGTAAGTCTACTTTTGGAATACAGGTTTTTTTTAATTAAATATACACCCCCCCCCCAACACGTTGTTACTTTCTTGGTGATATTTTTCACACAATGGTCAATAAGTTTGTGTTTAATAGAGAATTGATGTATATTCTGAATTCTTAGAGTTGAGGGGAAATGTAGGAAAATGTTCTCATTTTAAAGTAATGCAAGTGTCAACTGCAACAAAATTCAGCTATGATATATTCAAGGCAAAAAACTACTTATTTATGAGCCACTGCACTTATGTCTAGTTTTGAGCATATATTTCCCCCATTTCAAAGATTGGGGAAGTGCCCCCACTGTTTTTATCAGAGTCAAGCCTTAACTACTTGCCAAACAAGCTAAATAAATAAATATATATGCATATATATATCAGCACAACTTCAGGGTAGTGACTAGACAAGTTTGTGTTTTCATTACAAGTATTAACACTTCATTATTGATTATACATTGTGGGAGTAGTCATAAAGACTTTTAAATTTGCTCTCAAAAGAAAATTGGATTTAATATTTATCACATTCTTAGGAACGCTAACATTTTGTGAACACATATGCATCAAATGATGATTTTATTTGGTTTGGATATTTTTCAACCTAATTTTCTTATCAATAATGCAAATAATCTTTTAATGTTTAGAAAAATTAATGTAGAATTGTATACTAATCTTATTCTGCCTGTAGTGAATATAAAATTTATGAAATATAAGTACTACCAGAGGGATAGAAAATTGACCAATAAAGGGACCATATATATCTTTCTAATCCCATACTTTCTGGGCCCAAACACATCTGACCCATTTGGGTTCTAAATATATTAGCTTAATGAAAGAAGCAATGAATGTACCAATGAATCTGTGGTACTATAGTGTGACTTTTTTGTTTTGTTCTGGGACTACACCCATGATGCTCAGTGTTTACTCCTGGCTCAGGCATCACTACTGAAGGGACTAGGGGATACTATACAGGGTTTGGATCCGGGATCAAACTTAGGTTCACCTTGTGTAAGAGAAGCACCTACCTTCAGTAAAATATCACCAGCCCCTATTATGTGACCTTTTGAAAGCATTTCTGTTCACTATTTTTTTCTGTGTTTCTAATGCCAATACACTACTATATGCCAGCATTGAAGATGCTATTTCCTTTTTTTTCAATTGTTACTATCATAACATTTCTTTTGCTTTTATGTTTTTTTTTTGTGTATATTCCAGTTGTCGAAGTTAGTGTCACACTTCTTAAATGAACAGAAAGAATTTCTGTAATATCTGTCTGAGTACTCAGTGGATTTTTTTTCATAAAGGAACTGCACTAGTCATTTTGCAAGATTTTTTCTTTTGAAATAAGAAAATATATTAAAGAGAGGAATATGAATCAGCAGTCAAGAAAACTAAATTCATCTCTCTTTGGCCATTCTACTGGTTTTCATTCTTTCTGGAGATTAATCTTTAGAATATAGTGCTCTTGGAATACCCAGGCTCAGTTTTTCTTGAATGTCAATAAATCAAACTACATTTACACTGTTATGTTAAAAACACATGTTTTGTGGTTACATAAAATATTAACATGATAACTTAATTATAAAAATTTCCCTTAAGACTATGTAAAACTACAAATAGTTGGACTATGCAATGCCAAAAGTAAAGTTAAATCTAAAAATCAGAGATTAAGGAAGTGTTTGGCCGCTTGAGAGGCAATTTTTAACACTAAAAGTTTACTATTTTGCTACTGATAGTTCTGCATTCCTTAAAACTTAGTAAGGTTCAATCTCCATTAAGTGGGCGAGTCCAAGAGTTGAAAGTTTAACTAGATTTTATTATTTAAAATTCAAGAAGATACCATATTGAATTAGATAAATCATCACTCTGGAAGCATAGAACAAGATATTAAAGGACCAGTTTTTATCTTATAGACTGTGTGTCAGAAAATGCTGGATGTTTTAAATGTGATTTGCCTATGATTTCAAAGCCATCAAACCCTGACTTTAGAAAAGAAAGAGAAAAATAATCTCAAACTACTTCCCTTTTTATCCTATTCTGCTTCCTTTATTCCTCATTAGGTGGCACTGTCTCTCATATTTGAAGTTGCAAAGGTTAAAATTGAAAAATGCAAAGTCACTTTATGAAGATGACAAATGTAAAAGACAGCCTACACCCCACTCACCCAAATCAGAACACTGGACAACTCGAAGATGACACTGGCAGCGGAAGGGACACATTGGTCCTAGGGGGTCGAAGATAGGAACATCAGGTTTTATGGGCTTCTCTTCTGAACCTGCCCCAGAAGCTTCATCTTCTAACATAAAGTCAAATAAGCCTCTCTGTTGAAAAGGACTGGCCCAGGAAACTTGAACAAGTAGAAGGACGATGAGAGTTGCCTTCATGTTTTATCTCATGTATTTTCACAACCAAGGAACCTAGGAAGTAAACAAAAGGTTCAGACGAATAGCATTGCCTAATTTTTCATTTCTTATCCCACACAGTGGAGTGAGCACAGAGAAAAATATTTTTAAAACACTTCTCTTATTAGAACTTTAGGGATGCATTTGAATGATAAGGTATAAACTAAGTCATGTATCTATTATGATAAAATGGCATACTATTTAATTCTGCTTCTTTGAATTTGGGGTCTGAATTCAAACAGTTTATAGTATATTTGTGTTTTGTTTTGTTTTGTTTTTGCTTTCGTTCACACCTGGCAATGCTCAGGGGCTACTCCTGGCTCTGCACTCAGGAATTACTCCTGGTGGTGCTCAGGGGGCTATATGAGATGCCAAGGGGTTGAACCCGGGTCAGCCACATGCAAGGCAAATAGCCTCTCCATTGTACTATCACTCTGGCCCTGTATTTGTATTTTTTAAAAAAATGATGATTATCTACAATAATTGACTTTTTAATGGTCACTCAACACAAACTATACAAGCCATGCCATATTCAGTACACATGAGAAATCTCTAATTTCTGCTTCAGAAGTGTCTCTGGACTCCAGTCTTATCTTTCCATTCCTCAGTATTTATCTTGGTTCGTGACATTCTTATCACTCTCTGAACTCTGTCAAGAGCTTCCAACTGGTTTGTGTTGGAAATTTTCTCTTCTCCGTGCCATCTGTCATTCCACTACCCAAAACATCATCTTAAAGCCAGATGCAATTGGATAAACCTACTGCAAACACTTTGCTGACTTCCCATGGCTTAACAGTGAGGTCTAATCCCTTGTGCTACATTTCAAATCATTCGTAATTTGGTACCAACTGATTTCTCCAGTCACATTATTCTTCCTTATTTTCCACTTCCAGTCCCAAATCAAAGTTCCTCCCTCCCCTTACTCACAACTAGCCATCCATTAAAACACCTACCTGGTAAGAGGTCTGCAAAGTTTAAAGGAGAGAAAGGGTGTCCCTTCTGTGTTTCCTGGCTCATCCAAACAGGATGTTGCTTTCTCTCTCTTCTGTGTTCCCAAAGCACAATTGCTCTTACTTCTTTTAAAGAACTTATCAAATAATATTGTGATTTGTTTTGCATGCTTGGTCTGCCCCTCTCCCCCCAGCTAGAAGATGTACTCCTCCAGGGCGTGCCTTATTTTTCTTTGTTCTGTACTCCAGCTTGCACAATATTATGCACATAAATGACTCAAATGACCATCAATTTCTTAGCAATACAAGTTACTCAATTTTTCCAGTAAGATCCCTGCTTTTTCAGATCACAAAATTATCTCTGCTCTAGTAGCAAAGATCAAAAACCCTTATTTGTGTTTAGGCAAGATTCTTGCTTACAGATAACTTTCACCCAGTTTCTCAAAGTGATCAATTTTAATAAATTAATAAATTGCGAGGAAAACTAACTTTTCTAGGTAATGTTATTGGTTTAATCAATAGGGCTCTCTTGTAAACAAACTAACAAAAAGTATACATTTGACATCAGACAACTTTTGTCCTTTCATTCAATACAAAATTAAAGCTTTATACATTTTTGTCCAGTTGATTGTTTGACTGCTATGAGTTTACTAAATATGATTAAGAAAAGTTGATTAAGTGAAGTAAAAACAACTTCTAAGTTGATAACATAAAATCCCATTGGCACTATTCTAAGTAGTCCCAAAACATACTGTGTGTTTGTTTAACATTTACTTCCTTTGAATTTTACACTTATAACAATTTGTATTAATGCTATAGATTCATAACCGCAAGCAGGCAATTGAATGGGGTCCTTAGTCAAGTGCAGCATATGCACAAGGAAATCTTTTTATGCATTAACTTGATTGAATCTTGGGAAATTTTTGCCAAGATCCACTAGAGAGGCAACTAATGATTTTTAGTGTCTTACCCTTTTGTTATTAGTTACTGAACAAAAACATTGTTCCTGAAGTATGTGAAAAGCAGCACACATATCAGTTTCTGAATTTTTATTTTTTTAATGCCATGTAGATGATTATGTGTCCTGTCCCTTTAAATTCACTCTCAAGTTTCCTCTAAGAGCCCATTCCCCCTCTGTTACTAGGTTGCCCTTTAAAGGAGACCCTATTGTTTTGGCAGTGTGTCTTGGTAGGATCTTTGGGAGCTGAGTGGGTTTTCTGTCTGTTTCACTTTAAAATGTAAAGTTTACGGTTTACCACAAGTTTGCTAGCCTTGCATATTTAATGTCTTACAATTTTAGAAGAAAAATGAAGCAAAGTCATTGCAGATTTAATAAATAGCAACAAGAATTAATGCAGATGTTGTTGTTTTAATCTTTTCTCCAGAGCAGAAAATGTCTGGTTGCTTCACTCATCCGAAGAAGGAAGTAGTGAGCGTCCAGAGGAATACCATTGCCTACGTTTGTGTTTGTGTACTTTTGTTAAATATCCCTTGTTGGTTAAAACTGAACTTGAACAGTGTCCATTACTTATTTTATATCACTAGCATTTGTTTGTATGTGCTCTACTTACACATGGGTGCATTTTTAACCCTTAAGGTTCCGGGGAAGAGTATATCTAGGACTTTTATACTAATTCCTCCATGAAATCACTTCTTTTAAATTATAATTTCATATTTGAAAAGAGCATTGTCAAGAAATATGAACAACTACTAATAATTATTTCCTTAACTGTTTTTGTCCTTAATAAGTCAGAGAAACAAGCAAACAAATCCTCCCACATAGGAACCGAAGGTACTATTAATCAAATAATACACTTTTAATATTTTGTTGTAACAGCTTTAAGTTTTCTCAAAATGCATCTCTTGTTCCTAAATGCTAATTGCTAAAATTAATTCTTTACTCCAATAATTGTTATTGTTTATTAGAGTTTTACTAAAAATCCTCTTTTCCCTTAAATTACCTCAGCCTTTAAATTAACTATATCATGCAGATTGACATTTGTGTGATGTTATTAATTAATGCCTTGGGGATTGTGAGATGCTTAAAGTTATAATTGCAAAGCAAAGCTACAGTCTCCCATAACTTAAAAAAATAAAAGGCTAATAATAATAGGATTATTTAATAATGAATAGTAACAATAACATCAGTCCACATATAAGTGCTAGTATTAGAAACGGTTCCTTTACTGGTCAGATATCAAGAAGAAAAAGCCACAGGTATTTGTATCCTTGAAGCTCTCTGCACTAGTAATCATCATGTTACCCTGTTTTGAAATTCAGAAAGTAACATACATCCTAACATTTACTGAATGTACCTTATAGTAAGAGTACATTTGATTGAAAATACTTACGGCTTATTCTTTACATTTTAGAAAACGTAACTGAGATAGTTCTGTCTTTAACAGTCAGAATAACTATCTTAATGTTTACAACTTCTCTAGTTAAAATTTCTATCCTTTCATCAGTTTTAGAAATATATTTAGGGCTCCAATTAATCACCAGAGTTCTCTGGGGTTTTAAAATTTCTTAAAATACACAGGAATTCGGTAAGGGAATAAATCCTTAAATGTATCACCAGTTACAAATAGTCTAATAGTTTAGAACACTTCTTTGTAAAGTCTTCCTAAAGAGCTAAACATTTTACTAATACAAATGCAAAATACACACATATAGTCATAATGTTAGATTACAGGTTTAAAACATAAACATCTTTGCAAGAAGAGAAAGAACTCAAGAATTGCATTCAACCACTTACTCAAATATATAACTTCTGTTTTAAGCAATACTTTTTTCACATGCTGCATAAAGATTACTCAAAGTTTAGCTCAATTTTTCTCCCTTTTTCCTTTTCTCCATAAATGATTCCTTTTGCTCTCGATGTGATTGAAGTTTTATTAATCTGTAGCAGAGTTCAGGACAATTATTGAAAACCATACCTTTTAATCCGGGAATTTGCCACAGGAGCCCTCAAAGCTGAGATGTAATTACACTAAATTCAGCCCAAGCAAAAGAGCTTGCAGGTGTGGAAAGGAGGAGGGGTAGGTGCTGCGCTGTGACTGTCACTAGATTGAAATGCTTCTGCTTCTACTCCATAGCACAGTTAAAAAATAAGGTTTCCCTCAATGAACAAAATCCGGCTGACACCCACATTAGATCATATGGTAATGATATGTCTCTTGTATTGTAGCCAGAAACTTTATCGGTCATTTTTTTTTCTCTTTCCTCCCCGTTTGCTTTAGTCCTTTGCATCTGCTTAAAATTGGAAACTTCTTATGTAGTAAGAGTAGAGTAACCTGACTCAAATTTAGTCTTATTCTGTAGATTCAATTCTCTAAAATATTGTGTTCAAAGGCTTTCTTACCCCTCCCCCAATTCTAGTGCATTATCCACCCCTTTGTAGTAGTCCTGCATTCAAGTAACATTTATTATATTTCTGAAATCACTTTTCTTGCAGATTGTGTATGACCACAAATGGAATGAAATTCATCTTGTAGTTATTTCAAATGTGGTCTGTGAAAACAAATGAGCAGTTTTATGTGCAAACATTCATTTGGTTTCTTTCTTGCCTTGGGCTATTTGTGCAAATTCAAGTGGAGGGTCCCCTCCCCCCCAAGTACTATTTTGAATGCACTTCTAAAGTGTTCTGGAAGAAAGTCTTGTTTTGCAGGAAAAGCATGCCATTTATTACTCTCATTACTCAGACTTTAAAATATATCAGTTGACTTTGTGTGTGTGTGTGTGTGTGTGTGTTTAAGTAAACTATGTAGAAGCTAGAGTTGGTCACAATTTAGACTGTATATGAAAAATTGTATTTCCATAAATTATAATTTTATAGAGTCCAGAACTTTGAAAAGCCAATAGAATCTATGGCATTTTTCAAACTTCAGGAAACAGCAAAAACGGAAGTTTAGGCATAGGAAAACATGTTATCAATGGGAAGTTGTTATTAAATTTTTTGAAATTCCCTTGCTAGATTTTTTACAGTCCTCTGTGTGCATCTCTGTTTCCAGGTGCAAACATAAATTGAATATCTGTGACACACGAGTTCATACCCCTCAAAGTACCTCTTTTTTGTTTTTCCCTCCTTGAGCTATCAAAGCTTAAAATTCTATAGGAAATATCCTCTTGCCTAGATGAAATGTAGAGGAATTAAATTCTTAAGTGGCTATCTAAATGAGATGGTAGAGTTAGCACATGATAGTTTACCTTATTTTCTCAACCCAACCTCCTGAGTTATATTTTTAAATTAATTAAAATTATTTATAGTCAGGCAGTAATTATACTAGTATTATTGTTTATGGTATTGAATTCAAAAATACTTCATCCTATTATCATCAAAGTAATGAATAAATACCCTCTCTCCATCAATACGACCATATCATGTCTAGCCCAGTTTTTTTATAAATGATTAAGAAATACTTGGTGCACATTTAAGTAACCAGATCATGATTATGAACTGCACCATGGTTTACTTTTTATCAAAACCCAAGCACACTGAAGTATACATTTAAAAAATGACAATAGGATAATTTTTCCTCTCTCTCTCTTTCTATCTCTGTCTCTCCCTCTCTATCTCACTCCTCACAGCTCTTTAAATTTCTTAACAATAAAAACTATTTTGCCTCAGTAAACAATAACAATATAAAAGTGCAAGAAACAGAGAGAGAGGAGGTCAAAGCATTTTTTAGCAAAGTAGAAAAATAGAAGTAAAGCAGGAGTAGACAACACAGACATATCATTCTGCTGTGTGTATCATCTTACTTTTATTAAGCAGAACAATTTGCTGTTTTGGTCATTGTCTGCCTGTGTCTTCCTTCTGAGTGTAAACTGTGTGGAAGCAGAAATCTTACTTACCCTGGGGCCGGAAAGATAGTACAACCAGCAGAGTTCTTATCTTGCATGCATCTAATCCAGGTTCCATCCCCAGCACCCCGTATGTCCCCTGATTCCCACCAGAAGTTATCACTGAGTGCAGAGCCAAGAGTATGCTCTGAGCACTGCCTAGTGTGGTCCAGCTACCAAAACAAAACAAATCAAAACAAAATCTTACTTAATTTTTCTGAGCGCATTTTTCATAGCTATGAAATAGATGAAACTGACCTAATGTAGGGCTCAAGACATAATACAGCAGGTAAGGCACTTGCCTTGCATGCAGCTCATCTGGGTTTGATCCCTGGCAACACATATAGTGCCCTGAAGCACCACCAGAAGTGACCCCTATATACAGAGCCAGGAGTTTTTATTGCTGACCACAGCTCAGCTGCAGCCCTCACTCCAGAAAAAGGGGAAAGTAAAAAAAATTATGTAACGTATATACTGGAGTAAAGAAAAAGTGAGCCTATGTTATATACACATATGCATAAATAATATAGTATGTAACTCAGTTAAGCCTTTCATGTATGGATATTTGTTTTGTGTGTGTGTGTTTGTATTTTGTGCTCTGTCTTGTAGTAATTGTTCCATTTGAGCAATGGAAATTATATTTTGTTTTTGACAGATGAGAAAACCAGTTTATTCATTTGTATCCAAGGTCATAAAACTGGTAAGAAGCATAGCAGAAACTACACCTAGTCTAGTTTTCAACTACTATAATCAACTTTAATGAATGTCCACCAATTATTCTAATAGAAAATAACTTGCCAAAATTAACAGATAACATAAATTTGTGGGCTATTTGAAAAATTACGAATAATTTTAAGCTCTATATTTGTATAAAAACAGATCTTCCAACTTGGGGTGGATGGAGCAATAGTAGAATGGGTGGAGCACTTGTTTTACATGTGGCCTACCAAGGTTCAAGTCCTGGCACTTCATGTGATCACCAGAGCCCTGGTAGGAGTAACTCCTGAGTACAGAGCCAGAGTTAAGCCCTGAGCACTGTCTGGTGTGGACTGAAAACAAAACAACAACAACAACAAAATCTTCCAATTTTCAACGGTGGATTTTAAGTTCCACAATCCCAAGTATGTTTCAAAAAACAACTTCTGATTTATTACATGTGTGTTTTTTAGTCGTAAATTGCACATATTGTCACATCCACTTATAGAGAGAAGAAATTAAGTCATATCATAGACATGTGTAAAGTGAAAAAGGAATCACAGAGTTATCACAGAACCAGTTGTTTTGCTACCTGTTGGAAATGGAACAATTTTGAGGGTAGACACATTGCTTACACAGAGACCGCTTACATTTATCCTGATTAAAGTGTTTGGAGGTGGGCTCACTAAAAGCATGGCTTCTGTATAGATATTTATTATATTCTAATTCAAAGTACCCACCACAACTTCTGTAGGAAACACTAACTCCATGATTTCTACTGAAAAACTAGTAGTTACCAGAGTAGCTATATTTTACATATTTTCAAAGTTGAGTTCAAGACTGGTCACTCATTCTCAAGGACATCAGATTTAAGTGATTTAAACTGGACCTGCATATTAAGGAGAAGAAGAATGCCAGAGCTTATAAACATCTACTTCTGATACCCTTTTATTTTCTAAGAGGTCTAGAGATGAGTGGTTATCTTCAAAAAAGGTAATGCAACTGATTTATTCTTAGACTAACTTTCCAAAGTCAGGTCAGGGTCTGGCGTGGACTGTATGACTCTTTATTTTGAACCCTAGACAGAGTTTTTCTCTGAGATGTTCAGAAATAGGATTGTGGTGGAATTCTAGGAATCCTTGAACATAAGATAGCCTCTGTTTGTTTGCTTGCTTGCTTTTTGGCCATACTCGGTTATGCCCAAAGCTTTCCCTATGTTCTACACTCAGGAATCACTACAAGTGGTGCTGGGGAACCATTTGGGGTACCATAAGCAAGGCTTTACTTGCCATACACTCTGTACTGTATCTCCTAACTCTCTCTAGCTTTTGTGGTTTTTTTGGAGGGAGGTGTTATTTGTCTAGGTTAGCCTTAAAATAAAATTTGGCATTTGAGAACTATTACCTTGTCTGGTTCTCTACGGAAATACAAATAATCTTACACATACTACTAGCTGTTTGATAAAGAATTGTAATGTTTTCACTGTGTAGCACTGTCATCATGTAGTTATATATTTGCTCGAGTGGACACTAGTAACATCTCCATTGTGAGGCTTGTTCTTACTGTTTTGGGCATATTGACTATGCCACTGGTAGCTTGCCAGGCTCTGCCATGTGGGCAGGATACTCTCCCTAGCTTGCCGGGCTCTCCAAGAGGGACGGAGGAATCAAATCTGGGTGAGCTGCATGCAAGGCAAGCGCCCTACCCGCTATGCTAATTGACAAAATTATTCTCCTAAGCATTTAGTAAGAGTCTAAAGATTATCTAATTGTAATGTACTTGTTTTACTCAACATGCAATAGTTTAGGTGATTCTGTGATTTGCTAAACAATAAAAATTTTGAGTTCAAAGTGGGAGCAGTCTAGTTGCTGGAATGAAGTATCAACCTACTGGAACTGGAACCACTGTTAGCACAGGATGGTGATAGCAGAAACTAATAATGGTTGGTGTTTAACGTGTGAGAGTCAAACATTAAATGAATGTGCTAATGTTAATGGCAATTACTAAAGGGAGCAAAAACAAATAGGTTAATGTTCTAGGGGGTGGGGAAAGTCTTCAATAAATTATGCAATCATCCATTCATTAAATAAATAATAATTAGTGAACTTATGTGCCAATTAATATGTTCATAGTTAAATACTATAAATGGTACTGGAATAATGTAGTAATATGAGAAAAGATTTTTTTTACTAAAAAAGTCTACTGATTTTATAGAGTCACAAAACCAGAATCAAAGAAACTGGGTATTGGTTTTTGTTTTTTCATGTGTGTGTGTGTGTGTGTGTGTGTGTGTGTGTGTGTAGCAGCCTTTCCATCGGTGCTACGGACCAGGAACTACTCTTGCTAATACTCAGCTCAGTGGTGCAGTCCTGATAGTTCATGATTCAACTGCAATTAGGCCACACCAGAGGTGCTGGGTGGCCAGAAGGGCCTGATTGACAGTGCTCACAGAGCCATGCGTACCAGGAGCCAGGAGGCATATAAGGAGTGAACTCCATCTATTTGGGCTTTGTCCCCAACCCTGATTATTGTTTCATAACACATTGTTATACTAATGTTTTAGAAACAAGATGGATATCATTAAAAATAGTGTCACCAGTAACTTACTATTGTCATATATTAATGATTAAAGTTTGGAGTATCTATGCTGAGCCAGAGATTGTCATCATATATTCTTTCATTTTACATTTTAAAAGTTTTTGTTTTTGTCTAATTTGGACAGGAGCTATAGCACAGCAGGCAGAGTGTTTGCCTTGCACGCAGCCGACTCAGGTTTGATTCCTCTACCCCTCTCGGAGAGCCTGGCAAGGTACTAAGAGTATCTCACCCAGATGGCAGAGCCTGGCAAGCCACCTGTGACATATTCTATATGCCAAAAACAGTAACAGCAAGTCTCACAATTGAGACTTTACTGTGCCCACCCAAGTAAATCTATGTGCAATGGAATGACAGTGCTACAGTGCTACAGTTTCAGGTATAGAAAAAAAATAGTTGCTACTTGTATATTTAGAACATGATCAACTCTATGAATTGATTTAACACCTGCCACTATATATAAAGTTACAATTTTTCATATGTTTTTATGGCTTTTTGAGAAACTTTAGAATATACAACACTATTATTAAGTACAATCATAATGTTCTACTTTATATAAGCATGATTTTTAAACATTTTTAGCTACATATTTGTATATGTTTTACCCTCTAATGCTTGTAACATAACCGTGTTTGAGTTAGAATTATAGGCAAAAAATTAATTTGTGCCTCTAGTCTTTATAAATTAGTCAAAAATGAGCCAGACAAAATTAATTTGTCATCCTGACAGTGATTCTAGGACAAGATTATATGAAGAAACCAGGCAATCTGAATTATCAAAGATATAAAACAAAGGGATGAATAGAAATTATTCCTGTGAGTTCTTGAATGAAACAAGTTCTTCTGTAGAATGAAGTCTTCCAACACTACTGACAAAATGTTGAGATTTTACAGATGAGAGCAGGTTTGAAGATGTACATATAAAGAAAACAGGTGGGCACTCCACAGCAAGGCAATAAAAGCCAGATGTTACCTCTAAGATCCCTTCCTGGCTCTTATCCTGGATTGTTTACTTACTCAATAATGCTGTTAGAACGAGGGATGCTATCATAAGCTCACCAATGCTGTACTTTCTTTTAAAAATAAAAGAAAAAGACCCTCTGTGAATGTGAAAGTTGAGGCCAAGCATAGGAGGTGGCTATTATTCAGATAGGAGTAATAGTGCTGGGATTGTGCAAAGAAAAGATCCGATGCTTGTAATTTCCTTCAACTAAGATGACTTTTCTTCATTAGCTTATAATGGAGATTACATATTGTGAGAACTCACCTAGATCTTTGAACCAGGCTGCCCAGGTTTGATTCTTGTCTCTGCCTCTGTATGGCCTTAAGCGACTTCGTTACAAAGGAGAGTATCTTATTTTACGAAGTTTAATGAGGAAAGAATTAGATGAATTTGTGTCAAATAGAACTCACAGGACAGATCATTGAGTTTAAGAGACAGTTTTACTTTTCTTCATTCTATATGCGCAATTAAGTGGAGCATTCAAATACAGGCATGCCAGTATAGTATGTTATTTACTGTAAGGCACTTAATAAGTCTGTAAATATTGCCCTTTATTCTGTAACCTACTAAAAATAATGGTACTACCATAGAGAACATCTTTCCAGATATTTAATGAACAAGTGAGTGGAAAGTTTTATTCAAATTGTCTGTATTATTAAATAATGACTTTGTTTAGAAAATTTCTGTCACTCTCACTGTTAGAAAACTTATCAGAAATATTTATAGTCCCTCCAGAAGTAATTTATTTAAGTTGTCTCAAAAATTGCAACAATTTCTCACTTTGTACTTGCCTTACTGAAGTTGATTCTTTAGTAATTCATAAGATGAATTTTTGATATACTTATATATGTGTATATATGTGTGTATAAATGTGTGCGTGAGACAGCAGAAGTCAAACATGCCTCCTTGTTTGAGTCAGGAGGGTCTTTATGATTTGTTTTGTTTTTACTTTTTGGAAACAATCGTATACTTTAAAAAATAAATCCGCTTAAAATACCTGAGGAAATATCATTCTTTAGAAGTTATTTATATGTCCATTTTTATTGAGTGCTGTCTTAGCAGATCATTTTCAAAAGCGTTACATCATTAATATATGGGTTTACTTTATAGTTCGAAGTCTATTGGGAAAACAAAAGAAAACTGAAGCATGATCACATTTGGGGATTCAGGTTTACATCAAAAGCTTGGCTTCTCATGAAACACCTTCAATCCCTGAGGCTAGGTTCAATAACTTCAGTAGTATTACTCATGGTATGAGGAACACAAAACCCAACCAAAAACAGAGCATTTATGTCTTCCCATAGGCTTAGAACCACAGAACTATTTGCTATCAAATTAGCTCTTTAGAATGGGTGACTTGGTAACTTTTTTTAACTATTTAAACTTTAAGAACATTATGTGCTTGTCTGGTAAAAGTAAAACCACATAGTGAGAGCTGCTACAGAAAATACGGTGTTTTTTTGTTGTTGTTGTTTTAAATTTCAAGTTGTTGCTAATATTGACTTTTGCCAGCAGACAATTAAAATATGGTGGCACCAAGGATACACTGGCAAGTGTTTCATGACATTCTTATAAATCTGGTGGTTGCAAAGAGTTTTTTAATTGTTTCTTTATTGTGGCAAATGTGTGTATCACATATGTCATTTTACCTTTTATGTGCTCAATTTAGTGTCATTAAGTATTCTGCAATGTTATGTAACCATAGCTACGATTCATTTCCAGAACTTTTTCATCACACCAAACTGAACCTCTGTACCCATTTAATAATAATTCCACATTTCCCTTCTCAATTTCCAGTAACCTCTGTAACTGTTTTCTATCTCTATAAATTGACCTATTCCAGACATCTCTTGTGAGTGGAAATGTACAACATATTTTTAACTTAGGGAAAGGAAAAAGCTTGATTTTGGTTTGGTTGTATTTACTTTTTTTTTCTCTCAAATAGTGCAGCAGTGGAATGAGTGGAAAATCAGAAAAACAGGAGCCAAAAACAAACTGTTCAAGAGAAGGGCTTCTTCTGGAGGATAACTCTGACTCCAGGCAATAAACACTGATAAATGAGACTGGATGCTTGCCAGAACAGTGTCAAGATGTAATTTGGAAACACCTAAAACTTCTTCCAAACCAAAAGATAAAAGAAATAAAATAAGTGTACAGACTCTTTATAAAATGTAATTTACCAGAGAAGCTTTAACTTTAACAAAACTTTGTTTATAAAATATCCGTTGAGAATATAATTTAAAGGCTTTAGCTCTTCTGCATTCAGAATAATGATTCTATTTTTTTATTAATAAACAAGCATTTTCAGTTCTGGTGATTGAGCTAAACAGTTCTGTAAAACAGGAAATATAAAAATAAATTTTATAATTACTATCACAAATATACTCATTAGGCACAGTCAAGTAAACTTTTTAATCTTGGTCTTACTAGAAATATTTCTGTAACAACAGAAAATGGTTGCATATATTCTATATGTTAATGCTTGGAGATTAACATCAGCAAATAGCTAGTTTTAGCTGGTTTATGTCATGACTGAATGTTCTAAAGTGGTCTATGGTAATGGTTGCACATATCTTGGTATATACTAAAAACCAATGCATGGTATATGTTAGATGCATGGATTCTGTTATATGAGTAAACTCAACTAGTCCTTGTGTTGGTATACTGAGGCTCCAGGACATGTAAAAATTTACCCTCGGTAAATGAAGAGAGCTAGGCACTTGACCAAAGAATGCTCTTCTTCTTTTAAAGATTCCTGGTTCGAAACAGTAAATATTAAACATGTGGGACAGTAAGGCTTTTGATCCATGAAGCTGTTAGTCCTCTACCCCATTTTTCTTTCTTATTACTCTCTCATTTTCTTAATCCTCCATAGACATCCTGCCTCAATCCTGTCCACCTGGGCCGGTCCAGGCACTCTGGCTAGATTTAGTATGTGTATTTCCCTGGGTAGAGGCTAATCTGAGACGCTTCCTTCATCCAAAGGATGAAACATTAATTCTACTATTGTCAACAATTCTGGCAACTAGAAAACTAAATGTCTCCATTTTGAAGAGGGAAATTTGAGCTACAACTCCAATGTCCAGACTGAACACATCTTTTCTTATTAAATAGAAACACCATTTATTTTGTTTTTGAGTTGGGCTGGAGCGATAGCACAGCGTGCAGCGCTTTTGCCCTGCACGCAGCCGACCCAGGTTCAATTCTTCTGCCCATCTTGGAGAGCCTGGCAGAACCTGGCAAGCTACCTGTGGCATATTCCATATGCCAAAATAGTAACAACTAGTCTCACAATGGAGATGTTACTGGTGCCCACTCGAGCAAATCAATGAGCAACGGGATGACAGTGACAGTGACAGTTTTTGAGTCATATCTGGTGGTGCTCAAGGCTCCAGCTACAGTGCTGTAGGTATCATCCAGCTTGGTACATGCAAGAAAAGTGTTTTATCTTTTGTGTTATCTCCCTGATTGTAAAAAAAAATAATATTTGTGAATAAGGTTCACAGTTTTTCCCATTATTTAAAAAAAGTTTTCATAGTGCTAGAAGAATAGATATGTATATATATATTTGCTCAATAATTATTAAACAAATCATTGAAACTATAAAAAAATGGGTTCGGGCACTAAGTGCATATATCAGACAAAATATCATATTTAAGCATGTACAGTGTTTTGAAGACTTTAAAAACTCATGATTATATTTCTTAATTTTGAATTTTGTTTGAAATGTTTCTATTGATCTATTTTTCCAAGGACCACACAAAGAGTCTAACGGGAACATAAAAATGTTTATTATTATAGATTGTTAGGGAAACAAAAATTGCATAACACATCTACATAATAGTTGATATGTCAACTCATAACATTGAGAATGGACTCTATCCAAAAGGCTAGCAACAAGTAGTTTGTAGGATTGTAGAAACAGGAACTCTCATTCACTTCTGGTGGGAATGTAAACTCGTTCAGCCTCCATGAAAAACAATATGGAGATTCCTCAAAAATTAAACTAGGACAACAAAAGTTCCAGCAATTATATTTCTACATATTTTTCCAAAGGACACTGAAATAGTAATTCAGTAAGATTTGTGTATACTGATGTTCATTCTAGCATCATTTGCAATAGCCAAGATCTGAAAATAACCCTTGTGTCCAAAAACAGATGTTTTTATGATAAAGACGTTGTTATCATACTTATCCCCATATATTCACACATTTATGTATATATGTATATATCCAATGGAAATCTATTTTCTAATAATAGACTAACTCTTTCTTCTGCAGCATGGATTAAACAGGCTTTAGGTTCACTGAAATGACAGAGGCAGATGTTATTCACATGTGGTATATATATAAGCAAAGTGAGAAATTAGAAGATGTTCAATGAAAACAAACTTGGAATCTGACCTCATAAGAGATGTCAGAAAAATATGCAGTAGGGGCCTAGATTGGGTAGGACGCTTTGCCTTGCATGTGTCTGACCTGCGTTCAATCCCCAACATCCCATCTGGTCCCCTGACCACCTCAGGAATAATTCCTAGGATAGAGCCAGGAGTAACTCTTGAGCACCACCAGTGTAACCCTTAAACCAAAATAAATAATAAATAAATAAAACCAAAAGAAACATAGACAAAAATATAAAGCAAGAAGAAATAAAGCAGGGATCTATGCACAAAGGTGAGGAATATTGGCTTGTTGGGAGTACACATGATATATCACTAAAGTATATCATCATCATCATCATCATCATCATCATCTTCATCATCCTGTTGGTCGTCAAATTTCTCGAGTGGTCTCAGTAAGGTCTCCATTCATCTTAGCCCTGAGATTTTAGAAGCCCCTCCTTACTCGTCCTTCCCAATGATGCTGCATTGGAGGCACTGTCAGGATCAGGGGAATGAGACCCATCATTATTACGGGTTGTGGCATATGAATACACCACGGGGAGCTTGCCAGGCTCTCCCATGTGGGCAGGAAACTCTCAGTACCCTGCTGGTTCTCCCAGAGGGAGAGCTTGTTTTTAAGTCTCTAGATGTTGGCCCTTGATGGGATTACAGGGCTCCGGGGGCAGTCCCTGGGTGTAACCACCTAGCTACTGGAAAATGGGAAATCTGGGAGGAAGAGGCCCAGTTCTGATCTGAGCAGGCTTGGAGGTCTCAGCTCCGGGTCCCACACACCTGGGTTCCTCTGCCAGTACCTTCATGCGTGAGGCTCACCCGAACATGTGGAGACGGGACATGAGCATGGCTGTGGCTAAAGCTCTGGAGGTCTTCAGCCTTGGGAGCTCTGATCAGGATGGGGAGGGAAGCTCAAGACCATCCCCTTTGAGGTGCCCCGGGGTAGATAGCCAGGCCCACAGGTCCACAGACACTAAAGTATGTATACATGTATACTGTTATAAATCAATGTTATCTAAAACTAAAATTTTAAAAATATTTTTACTAAACAGAGAATAAATGAATGACTTATTAAATAAATAAATCATGACCCATTTCATCAGAGCAATAGTTTTGCTGAGAAAAGTTTCCTTTTCAAATAATTTCACCAAACCTGCTTAGGCAGGAAGCTCTTTTGGGCTTTCATAGATGTAAGAATTAAAGACCTTCCATGTTTCTGAAGTTATATATTAATTTTTAATTGCTCCAAGAAAAACTGTATAGTAGCCAACTTTATTAAACATCCCAGTAGGAAACTTGCATAAACCAAGACAAATTTATTTCAAACTTGTCAAACTGGGTAGAATTCATATATTTATTTAAATAAAACACTTTTCTTTCTAGTATCTTGATAAGAAAAAGTTCAACATTAAATCCTTTTTATGTTAGCAATAAACAGGTTGAATCATAACTCCTACTGGTTAAGTTTTTTATCATTTTTTAGTTTACTATGTGGAACATATATTGTTCTTAATAAAACAACATTCTAATTTAGCAAGCAGGTGAATGAATGGGCTTGATACACTTTGGTTGAGGGAAGTATGTTTACCATAGACCATATTAATCTTT
The DNA here is from genome assembly GCF_027595985.1 of Sorex araneus. Lineage (NCBI taxonomy): Eukaryota > Metazoa > Chordata > Mammalia > Eulipotyphla > Soricidae > Sorex > Sorex araneus. The sequence goes on from NC_073311.1 coordinate 32,977,812, forward strand.
CTTTAGAGCAGAAGTCAGCAAACTTTACTTAGGTAAAGTGCCAGGTATTAAATATTGTTGGTTTAGAATCATAAATCTCTGTTATAACATGTTAATTCTGACATTGTGGGGAGAAAACAACCTTGGAGGTCATGTAAATGAATAGGCATGACTCTGAGGCAACAACTCCTTATTATGTTAATGTATTTTTTGTGAAGTAAATAATGTTTAAGAAATGAGATAAACAAATGAAACTATATTAAACTAAGAAGCTTCCGCACCACAAAAGACACTGCAAAAGTAAAGTGACCAAAACACAAAGGCAATCTACAGAATGGGAAAGGATATTCACCCAATACCCATCCTATGAAGGGCTGATGTCAAGGGTATATAAAGCACTGGTTGAACTTTACAAGAAGAAAACATCCAACCCCATCGGAAAATGGGCTGAAGAAATGAAAGAAACCTTTCCAAGGAAGAGATACGAATGGCTAAGAGGTACATGAAAAATTGCTCAGCATCACTAATCATCAGGGAGATGCAGATCAAAACAACCATGTGATACCACCTCACACCACAGAGAATGGCACACATCCAAAAGAACAAAAGCAACCGCTGTTGGAGAGGATGTGGGAGAAAGGGATCCTCCTGCACTGCTGGTGGGAATGCCGACTGATCCAGCCCCTTTGGAAAACAATATGGACACTTCTCAAAAAATTAAAAATTGAGCTTCCATTTGATCCAGCAATACCAATTCTGGGAATATACCCTGGAGAAACAAAAAAGTATAGTCGAAACGACATCTGCACTTATATGTTCATTGCGGCACTGTTTACAATAGCCAGAACCTGGAAAATCCCGAGTGCCCAAGAACAGATGACTGGTTAATGAAACTCTGGTACATCTATACAATGGAATACTATGCAGCTGTTAGGAAAGATGAAGTCATGAACTTTGCATATAAGTGGATCAACATGGAAAGTATCATGCTAAGTGAAATGAGTCAGAAAGAGAGGGACAGGCATCGAAAAATCGCACTCATCTGTGGAATATAAAATAACAGGGTAGGAGACTAATACCCAAGAATGGTAGTATACAATACCAGGAGGTTGACTCTATAGCTTGGAACTTGCTATACAACCTAACAGCCTCACATGCTGGGGGAAAGTCATACCAAATGGAGAATGGATCACCAAGTAAACTGTGAGTGGAGATCCCACGTGGTAAGGGAAATGCGCGCTGAAAGTGGACTAGTGTTCGAACATGATGGCCACTCAATACCCCTATTAAAGACCACAACACCCAAAAGGAGAGAGAGAACAAATTGGAATGCCCTGCCACAGAGGCAGGGTGGGGCGAGGGGGATGAGATTGGGGGTGGGAGGGATACTGGGCTCATTGGTGGTGGAGAATAGACACTTGTGGAGGGATGGGCTCCCGAACACTGCATGAGGGAAAAACAAGCACGAAGTGTATGAATCTGTAACTGTATCCTAATTGTGACTCAGTAATTAAAAAATTTAAAAAAATTAAAAAAAGAAAAAAAAAGAAATATAAGAAAGGAGGAGTATAGGTGAGAGGATAATAATAAGTCCCATAAAGGTAGAAAAATAATACAAGTGACCTGGGTCACGTCACCCCAGAGTTTGTGTGAGGGTGAATCAATTTACAAAAATTAAAAGTCTACTGGATTTCAGCCATGCTACCATACATAGGCAAATCCTGTACAAAGAATCTAGAGATATGTCTTGCACTCTGTAATTTTCTATTCCTCTTTATACTGCACATTTCTTGGACATCTTATAGTTCCCCAATATTGGCAGGTAAAATCTAAGATAATCATAGTAGTTCACACACACACACACACACACACACACACACACAAAGTAGCACATATGATAAGGTAATTGTTCAATTAAATTTTTAATTTTATTTAATTTTTACTCAATATACACAGGTCAAGTGACTTTTCAGATTTAGATGACAGAGACAAATCACATTACAAAGAATGTAGGCTAATGTCAGATACTTGCTTTAGTCTCTGGATTCATTACTTAATATGCCTTTCCATACTGTATGTGAAGCCCACCAGTGAACAACTTAATGGACCTTTGAAGCATTATATCACTTTATGCCCCCTAATTCATGGATATACTTTGTTTCTATTTTATCAATGAGTGAAATATGCTTCTAAAAATAGCCATTTAAATATTAAATATTTGGACTGGAGCAATAGCACAATAGGTAGGGCATTTGCCTTGCACACAGCCAACCTTGGTTCGATTCCTCTGTCTCTCTTGGAGAGCCCGGCAAGCTACCAAGAGTATCCTGCCCCCATGGCAGAGCCTGGAAAGCTACCCATGGAGTATTCAACATACCAAAAACAGTAACAAGTTTCATAATGGAGACATTACTGGTGCCCGCTCAGGCAAATCGATGAGCAAGAAGAATACAGTGCTACAGTGCAAATATTCAATATTTATTTAAATATTTTGTCATAATCCTCATTCTTATAAGTAGTTAATTTCTTTTAAAATAATTGATATTGGTGCATATGCTGCCTGAGCCTATGTACTGTTTGTGCTCACATGACCGTGTCACCCATATCTCCCCTCTTGAGATGTGTATTTTCATGGTTCTATATCTAATTATTAAAAGTTGGGACTCTAGCTGCCTTTGGAGACTCCCATGTTCTCTCTGAAGTGCATACTATCTCTCATTTTCTCTCCCTCCTTCCACTTCTTAAAATTTTCCAAAAAAAATCTGCTTCTACTTCAAAAAAATAAAACAAAATAACTGATACCAACATAAATCACATTAGATTTTTCTGAAATTGACAATTATGTTATTTTGCTGGTTAGTTTTAATGTATCTCTCCTCATAAGACAATACATATAGTGTATTCTCTGAGACAAAAGATACTGCATATTATGTTTAAAATTTAGTATTGCAAATATTTTATTAATTCAAAATGAATGTTCAATGAATTAATATATGAATGAAAAGTTAGGAATGTTATACTAGCAAATTTTAAGAACATCTAGTTGTGCTTATAAGTATCTAGTTTAAAGGAAAATTCTAAATATTAATTATAATCACTGTCACTGTATCACTGTCATCCCACTGTTCATCGATTTACTCAAGTGAGTGCCAGGAACATCTCCATTTGCCCCAGCCCTGAGATTTTAGCAGCCTCTCCTTACCCATCTTTCCCAATGATTGGAGGTTCTTTCAGGGTCAGGGGAATGAGACCTGTTATTGTTACTGTTTTGGTCATATGGAATATGCCAAGGGGAGTTTGCCAGGTTTTGCTGTGTGGCAATTATAATGAGTCAATAAAATGAACAGAAATTAATGCCTCTTATTTTATAAGTTACATTTTTAAAGCCCGGAGCGATAGCACCGTGGTTGGGCATTCACCTTTCACTTGGCAGACCCGAGTTTGATTCCTCTGCCCCTCTAGGAGAGCCTGGGAAGCTACCAAGAGTATCGAGCCTGCGCAGCAGAGCCTGGCAAGCTACCTGTGTGTATTGGATATGCCAAAAACAGTAACAATAAGTATCTCAATGAGAGACGTTACTGGTGCCCGCTTGAACAAATCGATGAGCAATGGGATGACAGTGATATAGTGCTACATTTTTTAAAATTCACTGTTACTGTCACTGTCATCCCATTGCTCATCGATTTGCTCGAGTGGGCACCAGTAACGTCTCCATTTTGAGACTTGTTATTACTGTTCTTGGCATATTGAATACGTCACGGGTAGCTTGTCAGGCTCTGCCCTTCGGGTGAGATACTCTCAGTAGCTTGCCGGGTTCTCCGAGAGGGATGGAGGAATCAAACCCGGCTCAGCCACGTGCAAAGCAAATGCACTATGGCTGTGCTATCGCTCTCTCTCTCTCTCTCTCTCTCTCTCTCTCTATATATATATATATATATACATATATATATATGGTTTAAGATTAGTCATATTTTTAAAGAAGCATCATCATAGTTATCTTAAATTCCACAAAATTAAAAAACATTTTAAACTTATTTTAAATGTCTATGTTACTATATGTACAATGTAACTTGGAAATAGTGTAGAAAGCTAAAATTTATAAACCTATGAATTTCTAGTGCCCTGCTATCCTATTTGTCCCAAAGCTATGCTTGAAATTTCATATATATGGAAAGATAGAGCATAGGCACATAGTTCTTCATGAGAAGATATAAAACTCCTTTATAAAAATTGAAGTACTGGTGAGAGAAAAGAAAATTTATAGGCTAATAAATTTAAAATACTGCTTTGAACTTAATACTGACATTCTTGAAAAATATTAACTCAAGATTTCCAAATTTCTTAGCCTTTGATTGCCTTTATTCCTTCATTGACTTGTTTTGACTAAATTCAATTTTTCTCTAAAATAAATTTATTTTTTCCAAAATGTCTGTGTAGAAACAGGCTACAATTTATGAAGACACATAATTTATGTATTTGGGGGAGACACCACTGCATGTTTTCACTCCAGTTAAATTATACCCTGAAGTTAACAGTAAAAGTTGCTCAAATTGTTTTTTTCTTCTTTTTGGTAACATAGAGACACAAAAGTTCTTGATTTATATATAAAATGAAGGTTACAACAAAGACAACTGTGGGGTGCTGGATCAATAGTACAGCGGGTAGTGCATTTGCCTTGCATGAGGCCGACCCGGGTTCAATTCTCAGCATCCCATATGGTCCCCTGAACACCACCAGGAGTAACTCTTGAGTGCAAAGCCAGGAGTAACCCCTGTGCACCGCTGGGTTAGACTCAAAAAGAAAAAAAAAAGACAATTTTGGAAAAATAATATAAACCTGTTGAAAGAAATTTATATTTTTTGTGAGAATTTACCTTTTATTGAGATAGCATTGATTTAGAAGAGTATAATGTTTACGTATTTTTGGGATAAAGTGATGTCACATCCAGGACATAAATGCCAACATCTGTGTACTGCACATATATTCAGTATCCACTGGATCCTTTTAATTCACTCCATACCTCCACCCCTTGAGATCCTCAGTTCTGGGATCATATTTTGAGAGATTGTTTTCATCAGACCTTGTCTATAACCTTGCTTTGTTTCTTTAATTACCATATGACACTGGTAAATTTGCATTAATCTTTCTCCTTGTAACTTATTTTACTCAACATAATCCTCTTTATTTCTATTTATGTTAGAGCAAAGACAATATTTCACCTTTCTTTTAACATTATATTGCAAATATATGTATATGTACACATATATGCACACATATACATCATAATTTATTTATTTTGGGAGAACTCCCAACTAGTGCTCAGGATGTGCACGGTACCCTTAAAGATCATTTGCCATCATGGCTCGTGGTTCAATATGAGAACCATGTTACTCAGGCTCCTTGGTGCCAGGGTCACATTGGGTCATATTGATAATGGTGGGGGACTCTTATCTGCATGTGACAATGCTTGAGGAAGTATATGGTGCCAGGGATCAAACCAGGGTCAATTATATGCAAGGTATGGACCTTAACTCCTGTGTTATCTCTTCATTCGATGGTAATTTATCTACTCATTTTGTCACTAAACATCTGGTTGTTTCTATCACTTATCATCATCATCATCATCATCATCATCATCATCATTATCATCCCATTGATTGTCGAATTTCTGGAGCATTCTCAATAATGTCTCCATTCATCCTAGCCCTGAGATTTTAGAAGCCTCTCTTTACTCATCCTTCACAAGAATGCTGCATTGGAGTCTTTTTCAGGGTCAGAGGAATGAGACCCATCTTTGTTACTGGTTTTGGCATACGAATACACCATGGGGAGTTTGCGAGGCTCTCCCATGTGGGCAAGAAACTATTGGTAGCTTGCCATGTTCTCCCACAAGGAGAACTAGGCTATAAGATGTCTATAAGCTTCCGGGAGCTTGGTTTTAAGTCTCTGGATGTTGGCCGTTGGTGGGATTACACGGCATTAATGGTGGTCCCTGGGTGTGACCACCTAGCTACTGGAAAATGGGAAATCTGGGCTGAAGAGGCCCAGTCCCGATCCAAGCAGGCTTGGGTGTCTCAGTGCTGCAATGAACATAGGTATGTCTTTTTTATTTTCTTTTAAAAATATTCTTTAAAAAAATGTAGGCACTCTGTTTTCCAATATTGTTACTTGCAGGGCCCATGCATAACCTATTCCAGCACCACATACTCCATGAGTGTCTACTTTCCTCTACCACAGTCACACTGTCTCACCCATCTTAGCCTCCTACATGACACCCTCCTTGCCTGAGTGATAAACTTCCTACTACAAAGACCAATTCTCAGTTTCTGCTACCTTCGGGCATTTGGTATTACTCAAAAATCTTTATAATCTTAATATCTCATGTATGAGAGAGATCATTCTCTGATTCCTGTGTGCAGAGCTAGCAGTAAGCTCTGCACATCACTGGATATGATCCAAAACCAAATAAAAAAGAAATTAATTTCTTTACACTTTCATTATTCTCACAATTATTTAAAGCAGAATCTCTTGAAAAAATTACCTACTGCTTATAATATGGTTAGCATTATTAATAAATGTCATATTCCATAATAACTCAGTTTTTTATCCAGTTCATTGGCTTACCTATATATTTTTTTATAGCACAAAATGATTTTTGGTTTTTATTTACTTTTTAAATACTATTGTACTGTAGCACTGTTATTCCATTGTTCATCGATTTGCTCAACTGGGCACCAGTAACATCTCAGTTGTGAGACTTTTTGTTACTGTTTTTGGCATGTCGAATACATCACGGCTAGCTTGCCAGGCTCTGCCGTGCGGATAGGATACTCTTGGTAGCTTGCTGCCCTCTCTGAGAGGGATGGAAGAATTGAATCCGGGTTGGCTGCATGCAAGCTAAACGCCCTACTCACTGTGTTATTATTCCAGTCCTGCTGAGAATCCTGAGAATCTCCTGCCACCACCCCCACCCCTCTGCCCCCAAGCCAGGTTGTTTTCACTGGGGCCCCCTCGAAGGAGGGTGGGTTGAGTCTTGCTCCCAACCCCAAGCAGAATCCCAGCAGCCAAAAACCTCCAGAACCCAACCACAGCCATGCACAAGGCCACTCTCCACACACACAGACGAGCCTCACGCATGAAGAAACCAGCAGAGGAGCCGAGGTATGCGTGACCCATTGCTGAGATGTCCAAACCTGTTCAGATCAGGACTGGGCCTTCTCCACCCAGGTCTCCAGTTTTCCAGTAGCTTGGCTGTCACACCCACAAACTGCCCCCAGCGCCATGTAATCTCACCACTGGCCAAGATCCGAAGACTATAGAACAACGCTCTTGAAATAGAGCGATGCAGAATCTCGCATGACAGAGCCTGGCAAGCTACCTGTGGCGTATTCAATATGCCAAAAACTGTTAGAATAGTGGGCCTCATTCCCTTGACCCTGAACATGACAGGGACGAATGAAGACATTATTGGCGCCCGCTTCAGCAAATCAATGAACAACAGGACGGCAGTGATAGTGATTTACTTTTTAAAATTTTATGATTTTTTAAATATTTTAATTTATAATACTATGAATAATGGTTTTATATGGATATAATTGGGCTGGAGTGATAGCACAGTAGGTAGGGCATTTGCCTTACACACAGTTGACCCGGGTTCGATTTCTCTGTCCTTCACGGAGAGCCTGGCAAGCTACTGAGAATATCTCGCCCATAGGGCAGAGCCTGGAAAGCTCCCCGTGGCATATTCAATATGCCAAAAACAGTAACAACGAGTCTCACAATGGAGATGTTACTGGTGCCTGCTCGAGCAAATCGATGAGCAATGGGGTGACAGTGACAGTGATGGATATAATTACAACACCACACCCATCACCAGTGTATCCATCATACCTGTATTTTTCATAATAAAAAATACACACCATTGTTTCATAGGACTAACAGTAGTAGATATTTCTAGGTTTAAGCACAAAGTCTCCAGTAAATTCTTCAATGGAAAGGACAGTATGCTACTGCTCTAACAAAATTTCAAGAAGCAGATACTTGATTTAGTACCAAGAGGGAAAGACAAGAAACAGTTTACTTTTTGTGTTGAAGCCACACCTTTCTGTTTGCAGAACTTACTCCTGTTTCTTGTTTCATTTCTCAGGATCACATATGGTTCCAGGAATTAAATCTGGGTGACCCCATGCATCTAGAATATATAATATATTATATTTATTATATATCAAGCACACTACCAACTGTACCAACAAAGATTTGTTTAAAAGAAATTGTAAAATCTTGTAAAAAGAAACATAAAATAAAATAATATAGGAGACTGAATAATGGCAGTTTATGCTTACAGTTTTAACATTTTACTAGAAACACACATTTCCAAATCTTAAAGTTAACATATGTGGGTCTACTCATATTCATCTCAGTAAACCGGAAAATTTTCACTGTAAATGGGAAGCATGAATTGCTATGTTCCAGCACCTTAATTGACTCCAAGAAAGATGGCCTTTTGTGTGAGTCAGACCTGTATAGAAATAAGTTTCAATACTTCATATTTTATAAGTTATGGGTGAATTTCCCTCAGATCTGGTTTGCAAAATTATAAGGCCCATAACCATAAGTATTCCAGAGAGTTACCATTGGGTTTTTCCTTTTAGTAAGGCATGTGATGTGCGCTGGAATATAATAGTTCTCTGTAAAACCTCCAAACATCATAATATATTAAATGACTGAGTAGGTTTCAAAATTATTGCAATATGGTCTTTTAATAAAATGGAGCACTGCATAAGGTCCTATCAAGATCTCTATCCAGGAAGGAAAGTTCCAGGAGGTCAGGGATTTGGTCTCCTTTTCATTGTTTTATCTCAGTCTCAAAACAATGCATATAGGCATACAGTTATGTATTTGTATTCTAGGAAAATGATAAAATGCTAGCTTCTAGAATGAGAGGACACTGAGCTACCCACCTCTTCTTCGGAGTGTGCTGACATCAGTGAACTTGCCAATGCAAGCCTGGTGGCAGATTGTGCATCCGGAAGGACACACATCTTTTCTGAGAGGGCCATTTCCATTCACTTCCAAAATTCTGGTGTAATTTTTTAGAATTTTGAAAGTTTCAACATTTTCATGGGAAATTTATAAGTTTTAAATATTGGCCTAACTTTCCTTTGGGATATTCAAAAGTCTAACTATATACAACCCTGCCATTGGTTTATATTATAGCTGTGATTATACCTTCCACAATTGTGTTTACTTTGTGCCTTAGAATCTGGATCTGAAAAGCTGAGGAAATATCTCCTTCCCACAATTATCATGATCATCTAGTAAAACAGTGTCTTTGGGCAATTTAGTGACTGGGTCAAGACTCAAACTTATGAAATGTGAGTTAGAGTTTAAATCCAAGTTTTGTCTGTTATTCTCTCTCCAAAATGTGGCTTTAACTTTAATTCACCAGACTAAAATGAACACTTTTTGATATTTCTTCAAGTAAATCTCTGTCAGTACTAAAATGACATTTTTTCAATGCCCAGAAAATCAATTTTTCACTCCATTGAAAAGAAAAGAGAGAATTTCCAAGTATGTTTAGATAATGTTAGATATATGATTATTATAAAAACTAATCTGGAATAAATAACTCTATTTACATAAGACATTTAAAGAGCAGCAGTGTGGGCCAGTGCAGCAGAAGCCGGGAAAAGTATTCAAAATGCTCACCTATCCTTTGCCAACTACAAGAGCAGGATGACTGCCCTCTGACATCCCAATGGATCTATTACATCTTCCAGAAAGGCAATGGAGAGGATTATTCACAACTTCTACTAGGATCTCTTTGATAGCCACGTCCACTTGCCACATACAAATTCTGCAGGATAGATATGTCATTCCCAAAGTCCTCCCTTCTGAAATCTGACACGCCATTTCGTACAGGCCAAGATGCATACAGCACCTGTTCTGGACAAGGTCAGACTCGAACACCTGAAGAATCTGCCGCCAGTACTCATCAATATACTGGCTAGACTCTTCACATGCTACCTGTCTGAATGCAAGGTTCCATCTCAGTGGAAAACCAGTAGCACCATTCTGTTATACAAGAAGGGAGACATCCACGACAAAGGCAATTATCGCCCAATCTGCCTGCTGTCTGTCGTCTACAAGTTGTTCACTCATGTCATCCTGAATAGAATAGGCAAGACACTAGACAAAAGACAACCATGCGAGCAAGCCGGGTTCCAAAGGGGATTCAGCACTATAGACCATATCCACACAGTGACCAAACTCATTAAAGTTTCACGAGAGTTCAAGATGCTGCTCTGTCTAACGTTCATTGACTTAAAGAAGGCCTTCGGTTCTGGATTCTCTTGAGACTGAAGAAGTCATCTAAGCCCTAGCCAAACAGGGCGTTCAAACACAGTATATCAAAATCCTCTGCAAGCTGTATTGTGGATTCACCACCAGGATCTCACCATTCTACAAGGAAATGATCATTGATGTAAAGAGAGGGGTGCGGCAGGGTGATACCATTTCACTAAAACTCTTCAGTACCACCCTCAAGAACATTATGCGATGACTGGAATGGGAAAGAATGGGAGTGAAGATAGATGGTCGGCAATTACACCACCTCTGCTTAGCTGATGACATCGTTCTCATATTACCAAACATTAGCCAAGAGGCACAAATGCTGGCCGACTTTGACCACGAGTGTGGAAAGGTCAGATTGTAGCAGAATCTCAACAAGACGATGCTCATGAAAAACGAACTAGTCCCTGATGTTCCATTTGCTCTCAGCAGAATGAACATCTCCGAATGCAGCAGCTATGTGTACCTGGGTCGAGAAATAAACATGAGGAATGACCTGGTGCCAGAACTGCGCAGGAGGAAGAGAGCAGTATGGAATGCCTTCAAGAGCATCGAAGAATTGGTTAAGAGAATGAAGCACCTCCGACTCCGGCACATCTTTTTGATTCCACCATTCTTCCTGCACTAACATATGCCTTAGAGACCTTGGCCCTACGTAAACAGGATGAGAACGTTATTAGGGTATCCCAAAGAGGAATTGAAAGAGCTAGGCTAGGAGTATCACATCTCACTTAAGTGAGAGAAGGAATTCAAAGTTCTGACCTCCGCTGACGGTCAAGAATCAGGGACGCTGTCTCATTTGCCAAGGCGTCAAAAATCAGATGGGCCGGTCATGTAATGTGATTCAGAGACAACAGCTGGACTAGAGCTGTTACCAACTGGATTCCAAGGGACGTCAGAAGACTGCGTGGCCGCCCACCAACTAGATGGTAGATTTCTTCGTCAAATCCCTGAATGAACGATTTGAGGCTCTTCCTGTGCCTGGAGCAAGTAGATATCATTGGGCTGCACTAGCATGCGACAGGGACAAATGGAGACATTACTGGCTGGCACCCGCTCGAGCAAATCGAAGATCAACGTGATGACAAGTGATACAAGTGATGAACAAAATAGTCTCTGGCACTCCAGAGTCTAAAAAGTAATGCATGCTCCAACAACCAGATTGGCCTCAATCAACTAGGATGGCCCCAAGTTTCCCCAAATACCACTATCATTACTTCAGTATAAATTAATTATTCTTTTTGAATAGTAACATATTTGGGCATAACTGTGTTATGATTATTATCACATTCTTATAATAATAAGAAAGGTTAACATTTCAATTTTAATCAATTAAAACAAATATTTATGGATAAAATTTTATTGTTAGGCTTTCCTAGAAGAGCTAGCTTCCAACATTATTATCCTCATTGCATTTAGTGGCAAATTCTACACTTCAAAAGAGATTGAGATCATCCTTCTTTAAGAAACTATTTTGTACAGTTATTGGTGTTTTTAAGAAAATAGAGTGACAGATGTTGTATCATTCTCTTTTATTGTTTGACAGATTTCTATAGGCATTTCAGTACCACACAGCAAATGTGAAAAACAAAATTTTTGCATATAAAATGTAGAGTGCTGGCTTAAGAAGTCTGAGACTGCTATATCATTTAATATTATAATAGTTAAATGCAATGTAGAAATTTTACACCTTCATAAAGACATTTTAGGAGTCAGTCTTGGGTTGACAATTTCAACTAATTTTTTTTCTAAGCCTTTTAATATACAGGCTTTCAAAAATATTTTCTTCAATCAGTGACAATTTTTAGCATAGAATCATATCATAACAGAAAATAAACTCTGAGGTCATAACATCAGAAGAAATTAAGTCCCTGGTCATCCTTTTGAGATGCATGACCTTGGGAAAATCATTCTACCTAATATTTATCTGTAGAAAATATTCATCTCTAAACAGTATCTATCAGTTTTAATTATTATGAGCCTCTATATCATTTTAAACTGCTGCACAACAGTGCTACTTTTAAGCTATGATTATTACGACTTTGTGTTAGGGTATGAATGGGGTAATTATACTCAGAGTAGTAAACTGAAAAGACTTTAAGGAAAGAGCTATTTAAAGTTATGTTCCACATTGAATTCCTGAAACTATTTGGTAAATTGTGATGTTATAGTATCAAATTAAAATGAAGTTATGTTCAGCCATAAGGACAAAGAAGGAAAGATTGATCACCCGAAAAACAGCAACAGTGTCAAACAATGAACACAATCCCCATTCCTAGAAAGACAAGGAAGGAACAGGTAATACCAGAATCCAGGGAAATCTCTGTTCTCAGGAGAGTGAGTGTGTGTGCCTCACTCTCATGATGCTGTGGCAAAATCTTAGAACAACCAACTGGTGGGAATGACTGAATCAATTCTTGCCCCACCCTATAACCTTTACTTCGATTTTTTTTTTCAACAGTTTGAGAACTGAAAACTGAAAAAGTATATAGCAGTTACAACAGAGGATAAAATGATGGCAAACAGCTTAGTTGGATTGGCACTAACCTTTGTGATTTCATCCTGAAACCCCGTATCTTCTCATGCATGAATCGTGACAAGCCGCAGTCCCTTGCCAAGAGATTCTGGCTCTATTCTATCAAGAACTTGCCTCTTGACTTCATCCAGTTCCATTGCTCTTGGTGCCAGTTATTCTCTCAGTCATGGGACTCTTCTTTGAAATCAAGGGTTTCAAAGCCACAAGTCCACAAAGCTTGCCTGTACTGGACACATTCTTGGCCTAGAGTGATCATGGAAAACCATTGCCAGAGACTTTTATGTGATGACAAGGTGTAGGTCTGGATGTATGATTCTATTGGGTAATTTCCAATACCAGCAACAAATAACCAGGTAATTAGCATATTTCCCTTTCCCAAAGCCAAACTTTTAAAGACACATTGTTTACTCTGCACCCAACTTGCCTTTAACAAAAGGCTTTGAGATAAAGTGAAGGTATTAAACATAAGATGATTGTCAATAGCAGTTACCATCTATCTCAGAAATAACAATAATTTTTTCATGTAAAATTGTTGGTGCTTACAAATTAATTGATCCACAACAGTATTTAAGGGAGAATAAGATGCTATCATAAAGTGTTATCGGAGAGGAATGTTTTACACAACATCTTTATTGCCTTAGATGTAGCTAAATATAACTTAAAGCAGAAGAATAAAAGTCAGAAATAAATTTCTTACTCTATTACTTAGTAGTTCAGAGAGCTCACTTCACTTTACTGAGTGGACGTGCTTTCCTCTGAAGCTGTAGGATTTAATAATGGCCCTGCTCTGGAGATGAACTCCCATAGCAGATAAGAGGATCTTTATGCCCATTGCAATTTATTTAAAAACTCTTTTTTTATCCTTATTTCCTCTGCCATTATCTCTGGTGTCATCTTTTATATATTTCTCTTAGCCCGTTTTTTCCCTTACAACAAGAACTACACTGGTCTTTAACTCAGGGAAAACCTGCAGACTTCCTGAAAACTCATTAAAAATAAGTCACATATTACTTATTTTTGTGACTGTGAAGACATCTAAGAGCAAACAAATAATGAATTTTTTTAAGATATGTATTAACTAAAACAACTTGCACAAAAGATTTAATTTTATGTTGCCTTATGAACAAATTGTGTGAATTTATTAAATGGTTTAAATACAATTGAATTTTGGTTTTACAGTTTCTTCCTAAATCAATCTAGAATTGTATTGCTTTAAATAACTTGATTGATAATGGTCAATGCACTTATGCTGTAGAATAACATTTGAAAAAATATTTACCCTAATCCTAGAAGGAGAGTGATATAATATACCAGATGGAAATCTACTTACTCCTTAGGGGTCAGGAATGCAAATAAAATAGCTATGTAATAATATGGTCCAGCTGCACTTTTCAGCTTAGCAGAGGCTTTTGTTGCTATGTGATAGCTAAAGGATTTTTCAGAAACTATTTTTCCAGCTGAAATTCATCATTTCCAGATACAGGAGCTGCCAAGTTAAAAAAAAATCTAGAATGATGCTAAAATTTTTGTGAAAGAATTTAAACAAGTTCTGAATTGTTTGGTAATTTCTACTCCTCCCTTCCCATAAAAAAAAATCAAACAATCAAAGAAATATTGTCCAATTCATTTGCAAAATAGGAAATTCTATCTCATCCTAAGAGGTTATCTTCATTTTACATCAATAATTCCTGATAAATGGTGTAAACATTTATGTGTGTGTTTTTATGGGCATACATATTCCCATAGCATATGCACTTCTCTGTGTATGAATGTATGTGTATGGACTATAATAGGAAAATCCAAAAGATTTTGGTTAGTGTATATTCAAATCTCCACAAATGCTCTATTAAGTTGACTGAATCCAAGGACAGATTCTCCCATTTCCATGGTGTCAGGTTACAAAGGTATAAACTTGCAGAACATAAAACTTTAAAGCTTAATTATCCTTATGTTGCAAAAAATATTCTATATTTAATTTATTTTTGTGGTGTCAAGGTTCCATTCTAAGGCCTCATACTTACAAAGCAAATGAACTACCGTTGAGTCACATTCACTGTCACTAATATTTCAGTTTTAAAACAATTTTAGATTTACAGAAAAAAAAAACTGCAAATAACACAGGGAATGCCTGCGCATTCTCTGCTTCCTTCTTGAATTTCCTTCATAGTTTATATTAGTATGATGATTCGTATTATATTACTATAGTAATTTCATATTACTATAGTACATTTGTTGGGCTGGAGCAATAGCACAGCAGTAGGGCATTCGCCTTGCACATGGCCCAACAGTGTTCAAATCCTCCACCCCTCTCGGAGAGCCCAGCAAGCTACCGAGAATATCCCACCCACACTACAGAGCCTGGCAAGCTACCCGTGGCATATTCAATATGCCAAAAACAGAAACAAGTCTCACAATGGAGACGTTACTGGTGCCCGCTTGAGCAACAGGATGACTGTGACTGTGACTGTGTGATGGTACATTTGTTTCAAATGAGCTTACACATTAACTGAAGTCTGTAGGTTGCATTAGGTTTAACCACTTACATTGCACAGTTTTGACAAATTTTGAACGCATGGAATCACCATTACAGAATAATACAGGCCAGTTATAATAATCATGGAAGTATTCATGCTTTATCCCTCTCCTAAACTTTGGGAAGTTCCTTTTGATGTCTCTATAGTTTATCCTTTCCCGGAAAATCCTGCAGAAGATAGACTTTTCAGATTGATCCTTTTCTCTCTGCAACATACATTTAAAGCCTCTCCACGTTTTCTTGGGTTTGAGATAATATATAATTTTCATACTGAGCAATACCATGCTATGTGAATATTAGATAATATAATTTATCTATTATCCTATTTATATATTTGTTTTTTCAATTCTTTGTGTTCATGAAAAAAGTGCTACAAACATTAAACAAGCAAGGATTTTGATCAGACATAAACTTTTCAACTCATTTGTATAGATAACTAGTAGTATAATTGCTGGATTGTACTTAATGATATCTTTGACTTTGTAAGATACTGTCAAAGTTTCATTTAGTTTTACCTCAATAATGAATGAGCCTTTCTAAAGTAAGTATTTTATTTATTGAAAAACACCTTAATGAGTTCAAATAGCTTCTGAATATTAATAGTTTAATAAACATTATTTAGCTGATATTTCTATGGCCTATGAATTCTTATATATGACTAAAAGCATTATTTGTGTATACAATAGATTTGTTTTACAGATGTTACTGCTTACTAAAATATACAACTAAAATATTGAATATATATGAAATGTACTGATTTTGCATAATGTCCTTTAAGATACTTTTTGTTACATGTTTTTAAGTTTATTACATTTCATATATGTTTATATTGCTATTGGATACCTATACAATATTTGGTCTCATAAATTTCTGCAATAGTCTTAAGATAAGCATGTAATACTGATATTATTTAATCTCATTACTTGGTTTCCACTTGAAATATATCAAATATGTCTCAGTATGTAATACTTAGGATTCCATTATCAAAGATGTTAAATATTTGAGCAAAAATCAAAAGTTTTGAAAAATCTATACATTTATAATGCAACCACCAATTTATTTCCATTCTTTCTCAAAAGAGTTTCCAGATATAAAGTAAAGCTTGGCATAAGAATCTTTCCTTTAGTTTCAATATGCCACAAATTGGTGATCTATATAGCAGATTTTGATACTGATTCTAGAGGAAAGGTTTTAGTTGAGGTTTCATATATGCAAGTTAAAAATGTGAAAATAGATAAGTCCATTTTCAGTGTTATCCAAGAAAACGGATAAAAGTTATATTAATATGAGGCTTTTAATTTATATAAAAAAACTTCATGAAGTTTGGTGACACAAAATGATACAGTATCTTAAAATATATTAGCACAGTAGAGAAAAAAAGTAATCAGTGCTAATGTATTATCATTTAGAGTATTGGACCTGTTCTATTTGACTCACTACTCTTCTTTCTCTATTTCTCTTATTTATAAAATACTTTAGGTATCATTTCTAAGAAATCCTTCTTGACATTGTCCTCAACTAACCAATGGAGTAATTTCTCCTCCATACATGGATCCTTCTGGTTTTTATTCTCAAACTCAGCACACTGTCAAGTGTATTATTTTTTATTTCTTCACACACATGTACATTTCTTAATGTTATAAACTCATTATTTTTTACTTTGTTATTGTCAGTACAAGATACATAGTAGTTGAATCACATAGAAATTTTTGTTAAAATAATAGAAAATGTGCATCATACTCAGACCTAAATTAACAAAAGAACTTGATAGAACAACTGAGGATCAGAGGTACAGCAGGTTTTAGGCACTTTGTCAGTGCATTAATGATATTATAAAAGACTCTGTTTCTTTCCATGTCTTTGTTCCTTTCTCAAGATTTTCCTACCTGTTAACTTTCTATGTGGATTATGAAATGACTGAAGGTGTCTGCTAGTGGTTACCAGTTTTCTTATTCATAGTATGCATGTGGAAAAACAATTGTACTGAGGAGTTCTAATTGGAGATGATGAAAGCTTTTGTCTTTGAAACCTTCAGACAGTTGTCGTTCCTTTGATCTAAGTTGCATCAAGCAATCATCTCTGAAGACTAGAAGCATGGATAGAACTATTGATTTAGTTAAGTTGGGTTATAGCAGGAGCTAGGTTTGAGGTTACATCTCTGTATCACATCACGATCACGATCACAAAATAATTCCATTTCTCAATTTCTCGAGCGGGCTCAGTAACCTCTCCATTCATCCTTTCCCTGAGATCTTAGAAGTCTCTCTCCACTTGGCCCTCCCAAAGATGTCACACTGGAGGCTCTTTCAGGTCAGGGGAATGGGATCCAGCTTGTTACTGGATTTAGCATATGAATACACCATAGTAAACTTGCAAGGCTGTCCCCCATGTGGGCAGGAAACTCTCAGTAGCTTGCCAGTCTCTCCCAGAGGGAGAAGTAGGCTACAAGATAGCTTCTGGGAGCTTGCTTTTAAGTCTCTGGATTGACCATTGATGGGATTACACACACCTGGCTTCCTCTGCCAGTACCTTCATGAGTGAGGGCCTTCTGAAAGTGTGGAGAGGGGCCTCGAGCATGGCTGTAGCTAGGTTCCGGTGGTCTTTGGCCGCCGGGAGCTCTGCTCGGGGTGGGGAGGGAAGCTGGAGCCCATCCCCTCCTCCCCTCCAAGGGAAGACAGCCAGGATCTGTATCACATGAGCAACTTAAATAAATAAAACATCTAGAATAAAACTAGCTATATGAGAAAAGAAAAAATGAACAATGACAAACATTGGGTGAGAAAGTATCTATGAATTTTGAGTTTATAGCTTCTATGAAAGAGAATAGTATCCAAAAACAAAAGATGATTTTCCTTATGTCACTTAGATGAAATTTAAATTACATAATATGGAGTTAGCTTTTGATATATGCACAGTGAGCTACAGTTTAATTTATAATATATTTTAAGTGCCTAAAATATAGTGCAGTAGATAAGTAACTTGCCATGCAGCAACAAATGCAGGCACCTCATATGATTCCCCAAGCACTACCAGGGGTAATCGCTGAGCACAGACCTGGGGTAATCCCTGAACACCAATGGGTATAGTACCCAAACAAAAGAATAATCAAGACTCAGCAATACTGCCATGGCTAGGGTGCCTACATTGCATGTGGTTGACCTGAATACTATCCCCAGAATCCCATACAGTCTCCAAAACACCATCAGGTTAATCCCTGACTGCAGAGACATAAAAAAAACCCTGAGCACTTCTGGGTGTGGCCTCAAAATAACAAAACAACAGCAGCAAAAACCCAATAAAGTAAGTAAATTAATAAAACAAAAACACTTTATGAGATCAAGAACATACTAAATTTTGTTTAGTGATGAATTATCAAGTTGGTTTCTTATACATTGTAGATATACAATATACATTTCTCTAATTTATTCATGTAACTAGTATTTTGGTGTTTGAGATTTACCAATGAAAAGGCTACCAATACACATTTATACTGTCTATAATCTTAACATTTCTAAAATTGCTTTAGCTTACAGGACATTAGAAATAAAGGAAGCAAATAAAGATGAGGTATTCAAATAATTGTATAAATCAGGTTATTGTATAGTGAGCAGCATCATTAAATGACTAATGAATAATCTACAAACAACATAGTAAAAAAAAAACTTTAGAAGTGCTTGTTGGGAGAAAGCAGAGTTCACCCATTCCAGACTCTTCTCAGTTCAGAAGTGTAAGTGATGGGTTAAATCTAATTCTTAAGATGTATCTCTGATCAAATCCTGGATAAAAAGAAACTTAGTAATGAAATATCAAATGCCCAATCGCAATAGAAATGAAGAACAGGAGAATTCGTCTTGGGTAAGAAGTTTGTCGCTGGGCAGGGACTGGGGAATAAGTTTGGGAAGGGAATACGGGGACACTGTGGGAGGGGAAGTGCCTACCACAGAGGCAGGATGTTAGGTGGGAGGGAAAATGAGGACATTGGTTGAGGGTATTAGGTGCTGGTGAAGGGAGTGGTGTTGGAAAAATATACACTTAAAGCTCAATAAAAGAATACCTATGTAATTTTGTAATTTACAATGATTTTTTTAAAAACTCTGAACTTTTCAACTAAACAAACAAAAAGTTAAAATTCTTATTTTTTTTTTAAATTTTATTAAATCACCATGTGGAAAGTTACAAAGTTCTCAGGTTTATATGTCAGTTATACAATATTCAAACACCCATCCCTTCACCAGTGCCCATATTCCACCACCAGAAACCCCAGTATACCCCCCGCCCCCACCCCCTACCCCCTACTGTATAACTAATGAATTTCACTTCATTTTTTCTTTACCTTGATTACATTCCATAATTCAACATAAAACTCACTATAGTTGACATAACTCTCTCTCTCTCTTTTTTTTTCTTTTTCCTTTTCCCTTTTTTTTTTTTCCTTTTTCCCCCTCATCCCCCTTCCTGCGCCTCATAGTATGGTGTACGCCACGCCGCGTCGGCCAGCGTGGGGCTTTTGCTTAGTTCACAGTCCAGAGGTGGCTGCTACATTAAAAACCTTCAATATTTCAACAAAAACTTACTATTATTATTTGGAGTTTCCCCCCCAAGTCAGACCTGTTCAAATGGAACCGTTTCACATTGCTGACAATTATAAATGTTAAGTCGCGCGGACACAGCAGCGTCCGCGCGGTTTTGGATTTCTGTATAAAGTCCAGGGAAAATTCTGCCAGAAATTACATAGCCCAGCTCACAGTCCCAGTGCATTGCTGTAAGAAGTCTCTGAATTCAAAATATTTAGGCAAGAGGGTCCGATTCGAGCTCAGCGGCTCCGGATTTATCTGGGCTGAGGGCGTGCTGGTTACGCCCCCTTCCCATGAGTTCCTGGGAGCCCCCAAAGTAAAATCCGAATACCTGTGGGTTTGGAGTCACAGAAGATGGCGCCTGCCACATGGGTGCCGCCAGGCCGCCGCTTTCCGTGCAGGAAGACAGGGTGGGGAGGAAAAAAAAATCCACCCCCAGCAGCACAGAGTTGTAGCCCAGTTTGGTGTCCCAGTGCATTGCTATCGGATGTTGCGCTGGATGCCCGAATGTGTTACATCTTTGGAATCAAAGTCTTTAGGCGAGAGGGTCCGATTGGCGCTCAGCGGCTCCGGATTTATCTGGGCAAAAAGTTAAAATTCTTAAAGGGCTCAGAATCAAGAACCACCAGCTCTACATCACTGTGACATATATTACTTTCTTCTCACCCATTCTACCCCCACCACAATTATATTCTTGTAATTACTCATATACGCCATTGTCCAGCTTTAAGTTCATTTTACTAGGTAATTCCCCTTTCCTTAAATAATGTTACCTTGCATTGTACAACTTTGTTCAGAGTTGGTCATTCTATAAGACTTAAAATGGCCACCTAATTTATAGACCATATTGTATTCCTCCCTTGGGCCCTGATTCTAAATTCCATTTACTACACTAGACCTTTACTATTTCCATAGCATTAACTCCTTATACCCTATAATGCATTTTTATCTTTGTAAGTAATTTTCTCTCTCCCTTATGAGAATAGCACTATGAGGATAATAATTATTATTCTATAATTATTAATTTGTTTACTGCTGCATTCATTCTAAGACATGACCTTATACTGTGCTGTTTATTTAAGTCAATTGCATAGACACATCCTAAAAAGAGCAGCACTACGTAAAAAATAGTGAGGCTTATTATTTTACAAAAAAAGAAAACTTTTACTTATGCTTCTTACATATTAGAAATCAGTTTTTGTCAAAGAGCTATTTTGAAGCATTGATAATTTGATTTTTTCTGAATATGAGTTTTTAAGAAAACAGCTGTTAAATAGAACTAAGGATAATATAGTATGCATCTTAGTGACTAATTTGTAGCTAGTTTTTTTCCTCAACATTTGTCCAAGGTTCAAATATTGTATTTAAAATGATCTGCCTTTTGATTTTTTGTGTGTGGCATATTAGGTTTGAAATGTTTGTTTGTTTCTTTTCCACGATGATATAGCTCAATGTGATGATTTTAAGTTTATCCTTATGATGACATTTGTTTTCATCTGAAGACCATGGGGTCCTCTAAAAATGATTCTAGGTTTCAAATTTTAAAACACTAAACAATAAATAGTTTTTTTTATTTAGTGGAATTTTAGTTATAGAGACAGAGGTTTGTAGAAGATAAGTTAGTTTTTCTTGCTGCTTTTTAATTTTACCTGATTAGGTTTTTTCCAAATTTATTGAATAGTATTATCAGTAATGATAGACCCTTCATAAAATCAACTGGTTCAGAGATAGTAATTATCTCAGTTTATTCATGTTGCTAAAATAAGAGAATATTATCTGAGTGGCTTATAACGAATACTTATTTCTCTATAAAGAATATTTATTTCTCCCAAATCTGGAAGTCATCAAAGTTTTCATTGATGACTGTTTTCTCACATGTAAAGTGTGAGTGTCACCCCTGTTTAAAAAACAAGACACTAATATCATCCAGATATTTGTGTCTTGACTCTAATCAGTTCCCAAAGACCGGAGTCCTAATACCATAATCTTCGGGTTTAGAATTTCAGCATACAAATTCTAAAGGGAACATGAATATACAATCTCCATACTCTAGAACTGCAGGCATTTGGCATTATTTTTTTCTACAAAATTTGTTGCTTGAAAATATTTTTGTCTTTGTTTAGTTTCTCAGGATTATTGTTTCAATGGTATTTGTTTACTGTATGTTGAGAAAGAATAATGTTTGAGGTGTCAAATTTTGTAACTTTAAATGTCTTAAAGAACTTGTTTTCTTTAAACTGAACCGGCAATTTTCACTTGTCAGATTCTGACAGCCTCTCATCTTTCCAATGACGTTTGTATGAGTCACAAAAATCTCTCACCTGAATGTAGTCTAGTTTGGCTCTCTAAAATTAGAAAATTTCCATTATTTTGTGACAAATTATTGCCCAGTCTTTTTCTTGAGACTGACTCCTGTCTATGTACTCCTGGTTGTGCAGGGAGTTGAACCTGGGTCATTCACAAGCAAGGCAAGAGCCCTCTTGGCTGTACCATCACTCTGACCATATGACCTCCCAATTTAATCTGTATCACTGTATCACTGTCATCCGTTGCTTATCAATTTGTTCGAGCGCGAACCAGTAAAGTCTTCATTATGAGACTTGTTGTTACTGTTTTTGGCATATCAAATATGCCATGGGTAGCTTGCCAGGCTCTCCAAGAGGGAAGGAGGAATCGAACTTGGGTCAGCCGCATACAAGGCAAACACCCTACCCACTGTGCTATCGCTCCTATTTAATAAGCGCATATTTGTTATTGTTCATATAACACATTATTTTATTTATGTAATAATTCTGGGACATATTTTTGCCCTTATTATGAACTAGTTGTTATTCTAATGTAAGAAAAGAGTGGATAATATAAACAGGTATTCTGCCATCATGATCTGAGGCATACTAATTCTGTCCTCTTTCTGTAATGGAATATCCCACTAGTATCATATTTTTGTGTAGTCTTTCCCTGAAAGCCTGAGATTTTTCTGTGTTCTCTTATAACCAGGAGAATACTGCAGAAGTCAATATCAGCAATTATCTACAAAAAAATGGAGATTTGGTAATTGCACCTTGGACAAAGCTATTGGTGTTCATAAAAACCTGAACAACTATGCACTATCCCATATAAGAAATACAACTTAATTCCATAAGGAGTAATGAGACAAACTTGTAAGTAGATATTAAATTCCTATATCCCAAATGAACTACGTACAATAATCTAATCACTATGGTCTTAGCCCAAAGTGCAAGATTGTAATCAAATAGATAAAATAATTGATATTTTAAGCCACTGAAAAATGGGATAGGTATTTATGTAGTATAGGTATCCCAAACAAAATATTTATGTTTCTATGATGGAGTTTTGAAGTAATTGAAAATCAAAACTCACTAAATCTCACCATCTGCAACTCTCCTATTATATGTGTATAGTCTTGGAGAATGAAATTTGTTTGAAAGTAATATAAGCAATAACCATCTATAACTTTCTTTGCAGCACACACATATCAATTTATTAAATATATATTTTATGATAATTGAGTGATTTTTTACTTAGGCAATAGGAACAAAATCATTAGTAAATAAAATGTATTTCACAGACATTAGACACATTATTCATACTTGTAAGATTAATCTACTGTTTGATGTACTTGATTATACAGTTACAGATAACTAATTCAAGGTTTCTATTCAGAATATTTCCTTTCACACTTTAAACTCACATCCCTTCTAGCTTTTCAACCCACTTTCTTTTTAAGATTGTTTGCCAAATTTTACTTTATGAAAGTACTGTGATTTACAAAGTTAATCATAGTTAGGTCGAGACATACAATGTTCCATCACTGATTCTACCACCAATTTTATCTTTCCTCCACCAGGATTCCCAGATTCTATCTCCTGCCCCCACCCCACCCACCCTGCCCTCTAGATAGGCTCATTTTATGTTTGTTTATTTAAGTTTGAGTCTCATGATTTCATTGTTGATTCTGTGGTTTGGATATTTAGCTCTATCATTCATTAAAACCACTGAAGTACTTAGACTCCATCTCTTGATTCTCATCTGTCTCAACTCCCTCCATCCTCCATTTATTGTTTTTCCTTCTCCTCCCCATACTTCGGAAGCAAGGGTGATCTAGGTATTCCCCCTTTAAAATGTTGAATTTCCTCATCCAGTTTTTCTAACTGTTAGAGATATCATCCTTTGTTTATCCTTTTTCTTGCTTACTTTGTTTAACATTACATTTTCCAGTCCCACCCAGGTTTTAGCAAATTGCTAGATTTCATCCTTCCTTACAGCTGCATAGTATTCCATTTTGTGTTTATATCATATCTTGATGACCACTGATCTGATGTTGGACATCTAGATTGGTTCCAAGTGTAGCAATTTATACTACTGAGAATAGTATGCATAGATCCATTTTCTATTTTGGGGGTAAATGCCCAAAAGTGGAATTGCTGGGTCGTAAGTCAACTCAATTTAAAATTTACTGAGAACCCTCCATACTCTTTTCCACAGCAGTCTGACCAACAATGAGTGAGAGTTCCTTATTTATCACATCCCCACCAACACAGATTGTTCTCAGTATTTTTCAATATGTGACTTTCAAACTGGTGTGAGATGGTATCTCATTGTTTTCTTGATTTGGATCTCCCTGATAATTGATAATGAGCATTCGTCCATAAGCCCATTGACCATCCATTAGTCTTGCCAAGAGGACTCTTCATTTCCCTTCCTCGTTTTTGATGGGATTTTTGGACTTTTTTGTTGATCATTGTGAGTCTTATATAAATCCTTGATATATGTCTGACTCCCATTGTTTACTCCCATTCAGTTATCTGTCTTTTAGTTTTAGCCTATGTTGTTTTTGTTTGTTTGTTTTTTTGTTTACCATACAGAAGCTCTTCAATTTGATGTAGTGTCATTTGCTTATTTTTATTCTGTTGCCTTTGCCAGTGGCATTGTTTTATTGAGGACAACTTTGAGGTATAGATCTTGGACAGTTCTGTCTAATTTTTCCTCAATACATTTTATAGAATCTGGTCTGATCTCAAGGCCTTTGATCCATTTTGAGTGTTGCATAAGGTGTGAGATAAGGATCTAGCTTTAATATTTTACATGTGGTTATCCATTTTTGCCAGTCACATTTTAAAATAAATAAAACATAGGTTCTAAATGAAATAGACCTTTCTTTTAGGGGGACTAAAGGTTTTACTGGGTAACAAAGGATATGCTCAGGGGTTACTCCTGGCTCTGAACTCAGGAATTACTTCTGGTTGTGATTGGCAACCACACTAAATGCTGGGGAATAAACACAGGCCTGCTGAAGAGGGCAAGGGCCCTACCTACTGTACTATTGCTCTGGCCCCTGGAATTAGATCTTCTTTCTAATTAGAAATATGTGGTTTCCTCATCACATGTCTTTGGAGAATTCATTTGAGAGTTCTGAGAAACCTCTTTCTTCAGAAAATTAACTGTTTATTATGTCTGGATGTCGTAGTCAGCAAGATAAACAAAGAAGTTTCATTTCACTGCTGTTCACAACATTACATGTGCCTTAGGGAAAATTTCCTGTCTAAGAGAGGCATCATCACATGACTCTTTAGAAGTCTCTAATTTTAAGCAGGAGAGGGCTGGAGAGATATTTCAGCAGATAGCACACTTGCCTTGTTGTCAGGAGAGATCCCTGAGCACAGAGCCAAAAGTAAGCCCTGAGTAAGTGGGTGTGACTTGCCCCACACCAAAACTCAAGAAAAATACAACGTAAGATGTGGAATATTTTTCATGGAGTACACTGGCTCAACATATCTGAATACAAACTTGGGTGTAAAGCTAAATAGCAAAGAAAGATTTAAAATATTTGGTTTTATATGTTGTAGATAAGCTATATTGAAAACTAGAAAAAATACTTGAGACTGTATAAGCTGTCTTCAGATCAGCAGTATTTCTTGTTCACTGCATTAATGTTTATAGGAGCAGTTCTAGTGCTGGCTTAGAGATAAGTGAACGCTGATTGAATGTGTCTATCCTAGATAAATTTCATGGAGTTCTTATGGGAGTTCTTATGTAATTCTCAAACCTTTATTTGAAAAATTTCCCATAGAATTTTATAAAATTAATAAAAATGATCATTTATTATTATTACATCAGTTATAAATACCAGCTAATTAGAATTGGGGCAGACTAAAGTGACCCAAGAACAATGTTGGAGAGTTTATGGTAATTTGAGAATGGTGGCCCCTGGGCATCTAATAAGAGTCATCTTGGGCATCTCCTTTCAGAGAAAAACAATTCAGATACCAAAAGATTAAGAAACACTATTAAGTTCAAAAACTAGGAAATGTGTTACATTTTCATCAATTAATATTAAAATCAAGTTGTTAATTTTTCCAATACTTCATGCTTGTTAGAGTCATTAGAATATTTCTGAAGGCTAAGGGAGACTTTAATTTTTGCCCCATCTTCTGTTCTATCTGTTCTATCCCTACCTTCTGCCACATCGGTGGTGCTCAGTTAGCATTTGATAAATGAATAAATATAATAATTTTCTGCAAATGGAAGAGCTCAAAAAAACTTAAAAGAACTGTTGTAACCTTATCTGGGGTCACTGAGTAAATTATTTTTAATTAAAGGCAAGTCCATCTTCAAGAAGGCCAGGCAAACTGTTCTGGGTTTGGCTCTTCATCAAATGTCTGTGTTTGCTCAAACTGGGAATTTGTGGATGTGTACTAAATGAGCAACCTTTGGGTCATTTTGGATGACACACAGAGGGTTGGAAGTTTGTGGTTCTAGAGAAGTATGGAAAGTCCAAGTCCGTAAAGTTCAACTGCTTACTATAATAGCTTTGTTCCATTTAGTAAACTCTGGAAATATAATAAATTTTCAAGCTTTCAACCACAGTTTTGTGTCACACTGTTCTATAAAAATAGGAGTAACTCATATAATAAGAATCTCTGGTATCTTAAGTCACAAAAGTTATCCTGTTTCTGGGAAAAAGATATTCCCTCAGTCCACTGCTGGCAAAAAAAATAAATAAATAAACCTCCATTCCTGCAATAAATAATAAGTATCTCTGCAATAAATACCAGATAAGACATGAGAAAAATTCTGCCACTTTTAACAGCCTTTAGAAGAGTTATCAGTTCTGTGTTTACATGAGTTTTGAATAATGAACTTGTACTGTAGTATTCTACAGAGAAGATCATCGAATAGCCCTAGCTCATAGAGAATTATTGGTTGTGTTTCTTAAATTATTTCTTAAAAGACTGCTATCCCTTTGTTTAATTTGAATTTACCTTTTTTATCTTATAAACAAAGCAAATGATAAATTTAGTTAAAAGTAGATATGGTGCTAGAAATGTTTGTTAGTTTTGCATTTGCTTTGCATACCTGAGGCCCCAATACCACTTGCCACCTTTATGAAGGGAATGTTAACATGAAAATATTAACATGAAAATAAATGAAAAAAGAACACTCTTTGTATTCATAGTCATAATTGCCACAAGACAATTACGTTTGATTTTTTAAAACATTTCCCCTAGCTTAGCAAACTTTTGAGAATTAAAGAATAATTTGTTGGTTTTTGATTTGCTCCTTTATTTGAGATAAAACATTATTACCTAAGAAAATAAAGTTGATTTTATCAATATTTAATTTTTTATTTAATCCTCTATTTTGTTTAGTACATTGTTTTCAGCCAATGACTTCATCACATCTGGGATGCAACACAAAATTCCCAACTGATACTCTTGAGCTTAAATCAAAAAGTCAGGGTGTTCCTGCATATTGTCACAGAACAGCTGACACGCAGTTTCTCTCTGCCCTAGATGTTGCAAAAATGTAATTTACTTTCACAGATTCCAGAGTGGTCAGTCTTGATAGGATCTTCAGATTGCTAAATATACTTATTTGTTAAACATTACCAGCCTAACTTTTTCCAGCCCTTATGACTTTTAACTTCCATTGAATTTTTAGTCAAAGAAACAGTCACTACGTGAAGCTTCAATTTCCTTTTCACATAAATAACTACTTAAATTGACATGAAAGTGTATAAGTATAGAGTGAACCTTCTCCCCAAAACCAGATATAGTTATCAAATATGGGCACACAGAGGGAAGTGTGCTGTTACATGACATCTTCCTTTACTATTACTGACTAGAGAGCAGAATATGCTTAAAAACAGGAGTTCTTGTCATCGTGGTGGGTGTTCAAATTTTAATAAAATGAAGCAAAGTTGTTACTTTATTATGGCCTTTTCCTTGTCAGGTAATTAGCAGAAACAAATTAAAAAATACTTTCCTGGGTTTTTTGGGTTTTTTAATATTTTTTTTGGGGGGGTGTATATAGCTTGTAAGATTTTTGGTGTTCTCACTGGATTTTCTGGCAAGTAAGAATATTACCCAAATACAGTCATTTAATTAAGAAATTACAGTGAAATACTCATCTTAAGTAAACTTCTAATATCACATGACAGCCTTGGGCTCTCAAATTTGAAATTCTTTGCAGAAAATGAATGGCAATTCTTGGGAGTGTGGGGTTATTTGCTTGCACTGCTTTTCTTGCCTCAATGAATCACAGTGTCCAGGCCACACCCAAGTTCCAGAGTTAATTTATAGCAGTCTTGCGAAAAATTGCCTAAAACTTCTAGGATTCCAGCAATAACTTAGTCATTGAAATAGATGAATTGGCTATTAGAAAATATTCAGGACTATTTAAATTCCTTAATCTTTTAAATAAAATACTTCCATTGAAAGTTCCTTTCTATGAATCTGATAATATATTTTAACTTTTCCAGTTAAACCAATCCAATTTTGCTTGTCCTTCCTTCCCAATTTCCTGATATCTCTCATCTTCATGCCATGAAATCTCTGTGAATCCCCTTTTTTATTGTTTTACAATTGTTCCTGATTCAAAAGAATATCCTTAACTCACGTCCTTATAGGAAACTCTCTCAGGTCTTTCTCACTTCTCTAAATAATTCTACTTTCTACTATGTTGCCTCATTACAGGTACAGGCTTTGTGATATCTGATAGTCCTTCATCTTGTCATTCTTATTTAGTCTAGAGTTGAGTGAAGGAATAATTAATTGTACCCTCAAAGCCTCACCACCACAGTCAACACATCTCTTGTATCTCTTGCCACTCAAATCACAATTACAAAATAATGACAGTGTACAAAAAGAATGAAAGAAAGATAAGAGTGATACTAATTATCAGGGACTGAAAACAATCACGGGAGAAAAATATGTTTTACATGCGGTAAATTTACATGCCTTGCATGTTCCAGACCCTAGGTACCTATAGCAACCTGAGCATTGCTGGGAAACTCACCAACACACCCTCAACCCTCACTCATCTGCCCCAAAAGTGCATAATCTTAAGAACAGTCAAGGGAACAGAATATACTATTTAGTTTTAAGTGATGACAAAATATTTGAATAATTTCTAATGAATACAGAGAGCACATAGTGTGCTAGCAGAAAAATTTCAAAAATATTTTTATAAGGGACACAGAATAGGGAAAAATTTCTCTTAGATGGTTGTCAATATGTACTATATAAAAACACTATGGTTGGGGCTGGAGCGATAGCATAACAGGTAGGGTGTTTGCCTCGCACGCAGCCAACCCGGGTTTGATTCCCAGCATACCATATGGTTCCCTGAGCACCATCAGAAGTAATTCCTGAGTGCAAAGCCAGGAGTAACCCCTGTGCATTGCCAGGTATAACCCAAAAAGCAAAAGGCAAAACAAAACAAAACAACAAAACACTGTGGTGGTGGTGCCAGTAGCTATAATAGTGGTAGTACTAGTAGTAGTTGAACTAATAGTAGTAGTAATAGTATTTCTGATTTTCTGATTCTGTGACATATTCATATTTGTCAGGGACTCTTTTTGACATAGTCCTCAGGGGTTGCTTCCTATAGTACTCACTGGAACTTGTTGTTTTAGGGAACCATGCAGTGTAAAGGATTGAACTTGGGTCTCTTGGGTGCAAATCATGCACTCCAGTCTTTTATGTTGTCTCCTCAACCCAGGAGGTAGAATTAAGAAGGTTTATTTCATGGATTGTAGAGATGGCACAGAAGTGAAGTGCTTGTCTGGCCTGATGGCCAATTCTATTTCAATCTACATCACCTGTGATCCCCCAAGCACCTCCAGGAGTGATCCCTGAGCACAGACCTATAATTAAATCCTAGCACATGTGACTATGTTCCACATTAAGAAGTTAAATTTGTTTAATAAATGCCTTCACAAACGTTATGGTCAACAATATATTGAATAACTTTGTAGTAAGTGAAGAGAAAGGAACCAAAGTCTATTTGAACATGGATGGTTGTAAGGCTGCTGGGATATATTCAGTGAGTATTTTTAACTATCTGATATTATATTAAGTTCTAGACATTCAGAAATTACACAGGACAACCCTATGGTCACCCAAGAAGTCAAAATATAGTGTGGCATATAAGTAAATAATCTTCAACAACATAAAAACGTACTAATGTATAACCTAGGAATCATGTAAATCATGATTCTAGACAGAGGAGATAGAGAAAAGATGCATAAATTCTACACTTAATAAAAGAGAGATAACTAATACAGCAGATGCAAATACTGAAACTGAAAATAAACAGAGTACATTGAAGAATTGCAAATATTTGGCAGAAAAGCTAGATTAGCGATGGAAGGAAAATGACTAGATACTAGATTAGAGAAGAATGTAAGGACCAGGCAAGTGAGGTTTTGAGAGATTTCAGGCAAGTGAGATTTTTCAGAGACTTCCTGAGGAATTTGAAATTTAGATTCCTTATATAGAATAAGAATCTTTTTTTAGTTGATCAGAGATGTGATCAAAATGGACAACTTGATTGGTAAGTAAGGAAAATGAAAGATGGTTAGTCAAGTTCCTAATTTTAAAAAATCCTTTACTTTTTTTTTTTTTTAATTTTATTGAATCACCATGTGGAGGGTTACATAGTTCTCAGGATTATGTCGGTTATACAATTCTCAAACACCCTTCACTTCACCAGTGCCCATCTTCCATCACCAGCCCCCCCCAGTATACCTGCCGCCCCCTCCCACCTCCCCAGTCCCAACCCTTGCACATGATATGTTTCACTTCGTTTACGCCTTATTTCGATTACATTCCATGTTTCGATACACAACTCAAAGCTAAAATATAGTGAAGGATACCAGAAGCATTAAAATGAATAGCAGAGTCAATAAAAACGTGCTAATTAAATGATTCAGTGATTACTGGTACTTGATTCCTGGCATTTTGCCTGAGTAGAAAAACATAAAAACATAAAAGTTAGAAGATAATACTCTTGCTTCTTAGTTGAAATTCCATGTGGGAGAATCGGTGCCACAGGTTGCAGGGAATGCTCAGGGCCACACCAAGGAACAAAGTGTGTCTGCCAATCTCTGTCCATCCAGTCAAAGGGGAAATCCATTCATCTGAAGATAATGGAACTGGGCCAGAAAACCATTTAGTCAGAGGCAAATAACCATCCCTTTTGGGGAAGCTTACCTATTATTATAGCTCTAGGGTAAGTCTATCTATACAATGGCTATAGCAGAAAGTGGTATTTTTTTTTATTTTATTGAATCACTGTGTGATAGAGTTACAAAGATTTCATGTTTGAGATTCAGCTATGTAATGATCAAACAACTCCACCGGTGCACATTTTCAACCACCAATGTCCCCAGTATCCCCCTGCTCCCATCCTAGTCCTCACCCTGCCTTTATGACAGACAATTTCCCCAATACTCTCTCTCTCTTTTTTTGGGCATTGTTTTGCTCGAACTTTCCCACCACCATTCAAGCCTACCGTGAATAAGTTAACCAGTTAGTCTAAATGCATTACTCAATCACTTGTATCACTTGTATCACTTGTCATCCCATTGATTTTAGATTTGCTCGAGTGGGCACCAGTAATGTCTCCATTTGTCCCTGTTGTGTGCTAGTGTAGCCCAATGGCATCTGCTAGCTCCAGAAACACGAAGAGCCTCAAATCATTCATTCAGGGTTTTGACAAAAAAGTCTGACCCTCTCACAGGTGGGTGGCCACGAGGTCTTTTGACGTCCCGTAGAATCCAGTCGGTAATAGCTCTAGTCCAGCGGTCATCTCCAAATTGCATTACATGTCCAGCCCATCTGATTTTAGACGCCTTGGCAAATGAGACAGCATTCCTGATTCTTGACAGTCGATGGAGGTCGGAACTCTGGGTTTCATCTCTCACTTGAGTAAAATATGATATTCCAAGCAGAGCTCTTTCGATTCCTCTTTGGGATACCTGAAGAGCATTCTCATCCTTTTTGCCTAGGGCCCATGTCTCTGAGACATATGTTAGTGCAGGAATAACGGTGGAGTCGAAAAGTTGTGCCTGGAGCCTGAGTCTCTTCGTCCACTTAACCACTTCTTCAACACTCTTGAAGGTGTGCCACACTGCTCTCTTACTCGTGCGCAGTTCTGGCGCAAAGTCACTCCTCATGTTGAGTTCTTGACCCAGGTACACGTAGCTGCCTCATTCAGAGATGTTTATTGCTCTGAGAGGAAATGGAACATCAGGGACTAGTTCGTTTTTCATGAACGTTGTCTTAGTGAGATTCAGCTGCAGTCTGACCTTCCACACTCATGGTCGAAGTCGGCCAAGATTTGTGTTGCTTGGCTAATGTTTGGTGTTATTAGAACAATGTCATCAGTGAAGTGGAGGTGGTATAGTTGCCGACTGTCTATCTTCACTCCCATTCCTTCCCATTCCAGTCATCGAATGATGTTCTCGAGGGTGGCACTGAAGAGTTTGGGGAAATGGTATCACCCTGCCAAAACCTTCTCTTTATGTCAATGATCACTTCCTTGTAGAATGGTGGGTTCCTGGTGGTAAATTCATAATACATCTCACGGAGGATCCTGATGTATTGATTTTGAATGCTCTGTTTGGCTAGGGCTTCGATGACTGCTTCAGTCTCAACAGAATCAAATGCCTTCTTTAAATTGATGAATGTTAGACAGAGCAGCATCTTGAACCCTTATGAAATTTCAATGAGCTTGGTCATGGTGTTAATATGGTCGATCGTGCCGAATCTTTTTTGGAACCCAGCTTGCTTGCATGGTTGTCCTTCATCTAGTGTTCTGCCTATTCTATTCAGGATGACTCCAGTGAACAACTTGTACACGATGGACAACAGGCAGATTGAGTGATAGTTGCCAATGTCGTGGATATCTCCCTTCTTGTACAACAGAATGGTCCTTCTGGTTTTCCATTGGGATGGAAATTTGCGTTCAGACATGTAGTGTGTGAAGAGCCAAGTCAATGTATTTACAAGTACTGGCAGCAGATTCTCCAGGTGTTCGGGTCTAACCTCGTCTGGATTGGGTGCTGTACACTTCTTTACCGACAAAATGGCATGTCATGTCAGATTTCAGAAGGGAGAATGTTGGGAATGACATATCCATCCTTCGGAATTTGGTATGTGGGCAGGTGGACACGGCTATTAAAGAGATCTGAGTAGAATTCATGAATAATCCCCTCCATTGGCCTTCTGGAAGATGTGATAGTTCCATCATCTTGGTCTTATAGTTGGCGAAGGACAGGCGAGCATTGCGAATACTTTTCCCGGCTTTTGTCACATCAGTTAACACTGCTCTTCTCTCTTTGAGGTCTTCCTTTATCACTTCTCAAAACAGCTTTGTGAGCTTGGATTGCCTGAGGCTCTCGCCAAACCATGTTGACCAATGAGCTGTCAACGATGGTATCTTCCAACATTGCCTCAATAGTGTCAAAGTGCCTCCACTACCCAGCCACTGCCATGCTCCAGGCTGCTTTCTGGACCACATGGGTGCTTCACATCATAAGACACTTAATACCCCTTTATTCCCATTAATACCCATTTTGCATAATTACCGCACCATATTTGATGGGGTTCAAATGTGGTGTGAACCATGGAAAAACCTTTAAGGGTGCTTAGAGGCCACCCTAAAACCCCCCATCCTTCTCAGAGAGCCCGCCAAGCTACCCAGAGTATCCTGGCTGCATGGCAGAGCCTGGCAAGCTACCTGTGGCGTATTTGATATGCCCAAAATAATAACAACAATGGACCTCATTCCCTACACTGAAAGAGTCCCCAATATGGCAGCGTTAGGAAGGATGAGCAAGGAGAGGCTGATATAATCTCAGGGATGAACTATGCTGCCAAAATGAAGAAGGAGTAAAATGGCTGTCTGTACTTTCAACGTACGTACCTGGTATTGGAAGTACCCATCAAGGACTTGATGGTGCAACTGCAGAAGATCAAGTACGACATCATTGGTCTGACTGAGACAAGAAGGCATTAATGACACCATGCCGTTTTTGACACTGGAGAAAAACTATTCCTCAGAACATGCCACAATAGAGGCGTCGGTGGTGTCGGTGTCTTTTTCAACACAAACTTGGCCATGAGCATTGATTCATTCGATTTCCTAACAACCTGAATCAGATGATTATGCTTGAATAAATGTGGCTCACTGCCAGCAGTTTCTATCTTCGTCGTCTATGCACCAACATCCAACTACAATGAGGATGGATTTGAGAAGTTCTACATGTAGCTGAGAAGTTCTATAAAGAAGACCACACCTTCTACAAGATCATTGTCAGTAATTTTAACGTCACGATAAGATCAAGAAGGTTGCCCAAAGAACTCCACATTGGGACCCATGGTCTAGAATGGGATGGACAGGCCTAGTGTGGAGTGAACAGGGTGAGAGACTGAGTTCATCATGCCGACCAAGACCATCCATGGTAACTCGCAGTTCCATTGGCATTATGCAGTAGACCATATAATCTCAGGGACATGCAAATGTATATATATATAACCAATATACTGCTACTATTAGGCTGTTTATACATTTCCCTTTTTAATTCTTGAGGAAAATAAAAACACCTCCCTTAACTTTATTTAAACAGCACAGCACTGGACTTGGAATATAATTTAAAGTAATGAATAATCTCTTGAGCTTGTTTGGTTCTCTAACTGTTATCCATGGTACTAGATGGTCCCATCAGGAGCTTCGGGTGTGGTCCTAGTAGCTTCTTGCATAACTGGGCCTGAGCAGCACCATATACCTCAAAATAAGCACTGACTCTTCAGGCCCACACTACCTGGTTGAGCATTGCTGGGATTTGACCTGGGTCCCTTAAAATCTATAGAGATGGCATGGTTAACTATATGCATGATTTTATAATTTTGAATTAAATATGAGATAATGGTGACAAGTTCCATGTGATTGAACTAGCTAAGCCATTGATAATTTTCTCATTTAAACATGAATAGATGAAATAACATTTTTAGAAAAAGAAACTACACTCAACGAGATAAATATAAATACACATGCAGGACTCAAGGGATAGATCAATGTGATAAGATGTAGCACATTTGGATGTAGAAAGTCTGGGTTGCATGGCTCACCTGAACACCATCAAGAGTACAAGTTTGAGAGTAACCCCTGAATCCTAAATAAATAAATAAACACAAGAAAAATGCCTCCTCACATACTTAAATTATTTTCTCTAGTAAAATCATTTTATGAGAATATCTAAAAAATGCATACTGAATGAGATTAAAATATTCACTTGAAATACAAATGAAAATTGTAGTGCTAGAGAGTTACATAAAATTCCGATATTATATGTTTGGAACAAACTTTTGTTTCTTCTGTTGTCTGAGATGTTGATACATATATCTCTATAGAAAGATGAATAAATGTGAATAGTTATACCAAAACTAAACTTTCATTGCTGACAGTGAAACCAGTAGAACTTTTCACATGTCAGCAAATATCTCCAACTACATTCAATTCATTTGTTTCTTTCTTTTTGTTTTTGGAATATGAAGTTATCATTGACCCCTGAGTAAGTATACATTATCGGAGTTTGGTTTATCCAAAACATCATATGCTAAACTATCTTAAGTAGAGGTTCAAACTTGAAAATGATGTTGAAATAGTATTTTGGTTATAGACATGTGGAGGAAAAATTTTATTTTGCCTTTCTACTGCCAAGTCTTCCACGTCAAGGGACTGGGTCAGAGATGTCACTGTGTGTTTCCTTTTTTATTTTGCACCTCAGATGCCCTTTCTTCCTTCCCTTCTCCAATAGGACTTCCTACACTCTAACAGAAGAGTTAAAAGTCACACATATTTGTCCATTTCATATTAACTGTAGGTATTTTTCTTGGTATTCCAAGGAATAAGTGTATCTTAAGATACACTTTACCATTGGTTAGACTCTAGAGAATTTTGGTAGAATTTTATGTTAACCTGTTGAGAATGCAGTTTAAGTTTTGCCCTTGTTCCCTGTACTTTCCATTTGAAGTTGCAGATAGATCATTTATACTCAAAAGATCTTTGTAACATCTGCCTCAGTTTAAAATCTCACATTTCAGAAAGAATCTGTTTATAGAGAAAATGTTTTTTGGATAAATTGATAAAATTTCAATAGCTCCATACAATATGTTTTACTAGTGTGCTTAAAATTATAAAATAAATAACTATTTGGCATGTAGGTCAATGGTTCTGTGTATCTGTGAGTTAAAAGATATGATATCTAGGATAACATGAAATTTACTGTGAGAGAAACAATGTTAGTGAAATGTCATTATAGGAACATATTGATGAAATTTGCAGAGGAAAATCTTATTACTATCAAGAAGTTTGGAGATTTGTAATGTTTCAAATTCTGAAGGTTCTAACATCAATAAAATTACTTAATTCCATTGTATAAATGCAATGAAAAAAATCAGGAGATGACAAAGTACATGAAGATTCTCATTTTAAGGAGTACTGCACTTTGTTCACAGAAGCTTTATTCATAAAAGCTAGTTATGAAATCAGCCTAATATCCATCAATAGACATCTGGATGAAAAGATTTCTTCTAGTAATATTTCTCTATATCTAAAAAGTGTCAAATTGTGTCCTTGGATACAGAATAGATGGGACTTAAATTGATTATGCTAAATGAAATAAGGAAGTGTAAGACAATTTACTAGATAATTTCTCTCATATGTAGTAAAAACAACCAATGCAAGTGAACTGGTAAAACCTAACAAAATGAACACTAAACTTATGATTACCTGAGAGAAAGGTATAGTGGACTCAAAAAAGAATAGGAAAATAGGTTGAAAGATGTTTTTGATGAAAATATGGCACTTATAAATTTGGGGGAGTGCAGTGGAATTTATACATATAAAGAGGTATAAACGTAAGCAAGTCAGATTATATTGTATTGTGAGTTAAATTCTTTTAAAATATTAATTGTATATGTTTTCATCATCCTATCTCACATAAACTTTAGAAAAATTAAATAATACAATGAACAGATTGAGTTAAAATCCATGAAAGATTATTAAAATGTGGTGATCTTCCTCTGCTGAACTTTACTCTGCCATTTTCATG
Source organism: Sorex araneus (assembly GCF_027595985.1). Classification (NCBI taxonomy): domain Eukaryota; kingdom Metazoa; phylum Chordata; class Mammalia; order Eulipotyphla; family Soricidae; genus Sorex; species Sorex araneus. Next base: position 33,015,206 of record NC_073311.1, read on the forward strand.
TCACTAAATATTTTTCAGCTTTCATAATTTATTTGTTTTGTTTATTTTACTTCTAGATACTAACAGGGTAAGTACAACTCTACCAGGAATGTTGCCACATTGCATAATATTTTTATGCTACTCCAAGATGTTTTAGAATAAGTTTGCTAAAATTAGTTCATCAGTTATTCTGAAAAAATCTTCCAGACAATATATACTTTATGATTTCCCCTTGACAACAAATGAGAATAGTTAAGTGATAAATATTCACAATACCATTTATAATATTCAGTACAAATTAGTTTTTTGTTTGTTTGTTTGAGCACACCGGGTGTTTCTCAGGAGTTAGGTTTGAATCTGTACTCAAGAATATATTCCTGGCAGGGTTCGAGGGACCAGATGAGATGCTGGGGATCAAATCTGTGTCGGCTTTGTGAAAAGCAAGGGCCGTCCCCACTGTAATATCAATCTCATCCCTCAGTGCAATTAGGAATAGTATACTTTAGTATACTTTATACTTTTAGCAGAGAGTCTCTTGCTCTGGCTGAAGAGCAAGAAGCCTGAAGAAGCCTGGTTATCTTCCCCAGGGCCCCTCGGAAAAGATGGGCTCCAACTTCCCTCCCTCCCCCGAGCAGAGCTCCCGGCAGCCGAAGACCACCGGAACTTAGCCACAGCTATGCTCAAGGCCTCTCTCCACAAATTTGACAAGCCTCACGCATGAAGGTACTGCCAGAGAAGCCCAGGTGTGTGTAACCCCATCAACGGCCAACATCCAGAGACTTAAAAGCAAGCTCCCAGAAGCAATATCTTATAACCTACTTTTCTCTCTTAGAGAAACTCGAAAGCTACTGAGTGCTTCCTGCCCACATGGGACAGCCTCGCAAGCTTCCCATGGTGTATCTATATGCCAAAGCCAGTAACCAGCTGAATCTCATTCCCCTGACGCTGAAGCCTTTAGAGGCTTCTTAAAAATCTCAGGGATATGACGAATGTAGAGGTTACTGAGACCAATCGAGCCACTGGACAATCAACGGGATTTCATGATTGTGATACTTTAGGAAAGATTTGGGCCATACTTTGAGGTGCTTGAAGGCCACTTCCTGTTCTGTGTGCTGGGAATTTCTGTTTGGGGTGTTCTGGGACCATGTGGTACCAGGGACCGACTTATGGTGGAGTCACAAAGAAGACAGGTGCGTTAATCCCAGTACTATCTTTCCAACCCACAACATACACTTTCAAGAGTAAATTTTAGATAAATGGTGATAAATTCACACGCGATAATGTTAGACATCAGATAAGAATATTATAGAGATATTTTAATGACATATCACTCTTTATTGTTCTGTTAGGAAAACACATAAGGTCAGTGATACAATGTGATTTTTATTATGCATAGACGTATGCAAGCATCTTCATATAGATATAGATAAAGATATAAAACCCTAAAACAAGGTGAAAATGTTAACAGTGGTTGACTGTGGGATGGTATTCATCAGTGATTTTATTATTTTCAATATGTCTTCTCCTCAGTTATCTACAGTCTCTACAAAAAGTTTATGCAATTCCTAATTTTAAAAATTTAATTTTTTTAAATTTGTTTTTAAAAGTTATGCACTTACAGTGGGCTAGAGTGATAGCATAGTGGATAGGGCATTTGCCTTGCACACCCAACCCAGGTTCGATTCCCAGCATCCCATATGGTCCCCCGAGCACTGCCAAGGGCAATTCCTGAGTATAGAGCTAGGAGGCTCATAAACTTCTTGACAATACTGGGAAATGAGATATATTGATAAGATGTTAAGGAGAATCTAATTTGAGGAGTAGAATAGATTATAATTAGATTACAACCTAACTAACATTTCAAGTTTTAATTAGTAGACAACACAATTTGTCATTGGTCCTTATTGCCATTATCTCCTCTATATTAAGATATAGTTCTAAATGTGTCATTGGGCTCTTGTGAAATTAAAATGTAATTTCAAAAATCAGGGACTGGAGTGATAGAACAGCAAGTAAGGCTTTTGCCTGGCATGTGGCCAACCTAGGTTCAATCCCTGGCATCACAGCTGGTTCCCTGAGCACCGCCAGGATCAATTCCTTAGTACAAGCCAGGGTTAACCACTGAGCATCGCCAGGTGTGACCCAACAAGTCAAAAGAAAAGAGAATCAGTGTGATTTGATTTCATTGGAGATTGCTCGTGGTTGTAATATCATTGATATATTTTAATAAGGGGATGTAAAATTATTACATTTAATTATTTTTAAAAAACACAAATGGCTATGGCTACTGCATAGTGTGTAGCTAGGTAAACAATTGTCTAAAAGGTAGATTTGATTTTGGAAATCATTTGATTTAGTATTCTGACTGGACCTTTTCAAGAATATATCATACGTATATATTGTATAGTTCTATTAATATCACCTTGAAGTTCCACTTTATGATAAAAGTCAAAAAGGAACACTGACTGAAACTTGTCTATTTGCTTGAGTATTTTAGCATAAACGTATCGGGTGCTATACTACCTGATAAATACAAAACAATGAAGATTCCAAGTAGCCTCTTTCCAGTAAGAAATTTAGCAAACATGAAGCAAGGCTTGTAACAAAATAGCAGTGACCTTCACAGTTATAGACTGTAAATTAAATGTCCAAAGCATATATTCTTTATTCATTCCTTAATTATGATTCATTATTTGTTCAATTAAAAACTAACTAAATGTATATGATATTAAATGAAAGAGATATTTGGTATATACTATTCAACAAAATTGATTGTATTCCTGAACTATAACATAGACTAGACCAAACTACCAATACTGAGATACCTTTTTGAGCAACCAATCCACATCTAATAGAAAATAAAATGACAACTTCTGAAATAGTAAGGAAGACTTAGTTGTATTCTGAATAATGTTTCATCATTTGGTATTTGACTTTTTAGCTCATCCAACACGATAAAGAGTAATTGGCATTCTTTGTAGAAATGTCTATTAGATCTTAAAAGACAAAACTAGCTACTATGAACCACAGGGTCTTTCCTATGCAGTTATAAAGAGTTTGTTCAATAGTCATTATTTTCAACATTTGTTAGAACAAAAATAACATAGAATGAATAAGGAGAAAACTGCTATGGAAACTTATTGGGTCTGATATACATAGTACATTATCATATTATTGTAGTACATATTATATTTCACATAAAAGCTATAGTAGCACTGTAGCACTATCATCCCGTTGTTCATCGATTTGCTCGAGTAAGCACCAGTAATATCTCCATTGTGAGATTTGTTACTGCTTTTGGCGTATCACATACACCACGAGTTGCTTACCAGCTCTCCCATGTGGGCGGGATACTCTCGGTATATTGCCGGGCCCTCTGAGAGGGATGGAGGAATCGACCCCAGGTCGGCTGTGTGCAAGGCAAACGCCCTACCCACTGTACTATCACTCTAGTCCATAAAAGCTGTAGTAACCAAACAAAATATATACTAGTATCATTTTTGCATGATGAAGTCTGATGAAATCTGAGGGCCAGAAGATGCATGGCCTGTTTTCAGGTAGCAAAGATGAAATTTAATTCATTTTCTTTTATTTGAATATTAATTAGATTCAGGGTCACATATGGCAGTGCTAAGGGCTTACTCTTGACTCTACAGCCAGGAATCATTCCTGGGAGCCTTGGGGACCAGATAGAATGCCTGAGATCGAACATGGGTTGGCTGTGTGCAAGGCAAGTGCTCTGTCCAACTGTACATCACTCTGGCAAAGTAAAGAAATATTTAAGATGAGTAAGTATGTTTTTTTAAAAAAATTATTCCTCAAATCTTAATAACAATACAAATTTTTATAGTTTTGAAAATCTTTAACATCTAGTATAACAAGATTACAAACTAGCACAATGAGAAATTAATTAGTAAAATTGGGAAATATATGATGTGCTATAAATTAACTAATAGATACAATTATAAATGTATTGTAAATCTAAACACTTTAAAAACATTTTAGTACCTCATTTGGTTTTTGATGGTTCTTAAAGTTTACACCTTATTTTTTATAATGGTAAGAAATTAGCACTATTTTAGCTAAAATTAAATATTGCTAATGATTATTCAAAGAGTTATTTAAGAATCTGTTAAAATATATCTTTTGTAGGTTCTTTTGGGGTCAAGTAATAATGTTGAATTCAATATGAATAAAATTCCTTTTTGCCTGTTCTTTCAAGTATTGCTTTTTCCAATATCTGGGTAGTTAAGTGGATATATAAAAAATGTGTCAGCAGTTAAGAGCTTAAAGGAAAAAAATTGAGTATTTTGTTAGCTTAGGCATAGATCTCTGCAAAATACTTTCACTCTGGCAAAAACAATGGGAAAAAAGGCATTAATCTCTCCAGGGCGATTTTTTTTTTTTACTTCTTGCTCTTGGGAAGTCCAGAAACTAAGTGAGATCAGAATTTTTCTTATTTCTGGTTTTTCTATTTCTCCCAAATCTGGCAATAAAATATGGAAAACATATTTGTTCAAGGATAATGTGAACTTTTTCTGAACCTTCATGGACATCTACTCATAGTCATAGAAAAAGAACTTTTTGGTTTTCTTAAGTTCAACATTTAATTGAAGCCACTAATGAATCATAAAATTTCTCCCCATCTCTATCCAATCAGGCTTTATTTCCCATTCTCTATCTATCACATTGTAAGAAATAATATGCCAAAGTCTGCATTTCTAGAATGCTCTATTAAATACTTGAATCAGTTCTGCTGCCACTTTGAAAAAAACCCTGGTGATAGCTCCAGTGGAAGAACCCAGTAGTATAAAGTCCCGAGTTCCCTTCCAAGTACCAAAGGGCTCTTAAGAACTGCTGAACTGAGTTTGCTGGCTATAGGACCAAACTGATAAAAATTTAAATGCCCATTTTAATTATCAAAACTATTCTATTGATGGTCCAAGTCAATAATTTTGTTTGTCTTTCTCAAGTCATTTAGTCATTTGAGAGGGGTCATGTGGAGTTATTTGCATTGTTTTTTGTAGTGCCTAGAGATGTTTAATAAAGATTAAAACCACTTAACATAGTTATATTCTGTTTGTTTGTTTTTTTGCGGGGGTCACACCCAGCGATGTACAGGGGTTACTCCTGGCTCTTCACTCAGGAATTACTCCTGGCAGTGTTTGGGGGACCATATGGGATGCTGGGATTTGAACTTGGGTCAGCCGCGTGCAAGGCAAATGCCCTACCCGCTGTGCTATCACTCCAGCCCAACATAGTTATTTTCAAAAAGCAGTTTGATTATAGATCGAATTGGATAGGTGTCATGCTGCATGAAGTAAGTCAGGAACAATACAGTGATCCTCAGATGTGCAGTGCAAAGATAGAAAATAAAGGAATAGATAATCCCCAGTGGAACAAATCCTGAGATATGATGCACAGAACTGGGAACTGAGGATGCAAGGTGCTGGGCAAGTAGGGACCATGGGATCTTGGTGGAGAGACATTGGTTGGAGGGGAATGGGTGCAACTGGTGGGGGGATTGGTGTAACAGCACTGGAAGTATAAAACAATGAGTACAATACTATTGTGAATTGCAACACCTCAATAAAAAAATTCTTGTTTTTTTTTTAAAAAAAAGCAGTTTGATTAATAAAAATGTTGATCTCCATGATGCCTAATTGAAAAAGACCTTAAATAGTAATCAAGCACTAGAAATATGCTGATGAGAAATTAAAATCTGTATATTGAAAAGAATCTAGGAGTAAAAGAGGAATTCTCTATTATGTACTTCTCAAACCCTCTATTATTTGAAGGATTGATTACCTCTCTCAAACTATTCAGTTAACTACTCAGCTTAGAACATTATTTCGAATTGTTAAAGAGGGCCTTATATCTAATTATTTATATACAAGTTACAATATAACAAATTAAGAAAATTATGAGACGTTAACAAATTAATCTGATTTCTTCAGAATTTGAATTTCTAAACAATATTTTTGCTAGTATTTTTCAAAATTCTTGTGAATTCTTGTGAATGAGATTGATTTTGTATGCTAGAAAAATGACCGGAGTGATAGCATAGGGGGTAGGGCGTTAACCTTGCATGCAGCCGATCCAGATTCAATTCCTCTGTCCCTCTCGGAGAGCCCAACAAGCTACCGAGAGTATCCTATCCGCACGGCAGAGCTTGGCAAGCTACCCATGTTGTATCAATATGCCAAAAACAGTAACAACGTGTCACACAGTGGAGACATTATTGGTGCCCATTCGATGAACAACAAGACAACAGTGCACAGTGCATTTTTCAAAATGCATTAGAGCTTAGTACTATATAAAACAAAAGCTAAGCTACATGATTTGGGTGAACTCTGATACATAGCATATGTTCTAACCATTTAAAATGTAATAGATAGTTCTATTTCCATTGCATTCAACTTGGGAAACATTAGCTTTTCATTCCAAGTTTCTTATGTATTTCCCAGTACTTAAAAGTACAAAGAACAATTTCTTTAGAAACTTTGGAAAATCCATTTAGTTTTATTATTTTTAATATATCTTTAGATTATTCTGTTCCTCACCAGACACATACATCCAAGATTATAATCCATCCAAGAAAGTCCTTCATTTCCTAGAATAGAACATTTCAATATAGAAGTGTTCCTTAGGAGAGATTATACCAAATGGGGGCCACTGAACACAAGCAAACATTTCCTTGAAAAATTTTTAAATTAGGAACCCATAACAGTCTCTGCTAAAACTAGTCAATTATGTACATATTTTACAACTTTTATATGCCAGAAACTAGTATTACTCTTCTTAAGTTTTTCAATGGTCAAATAATGAAAGTCACTTTTTAATTGATAGAACAGAGAAAAACAGACTGATGTTAGTTGTGTCTATGGATGTATCTTGGAAACCTCTGACCTTATTAGAAACCTAAATGTTTAAATTTGTTATTGCAGATTAAAACTAAAATTCCATTATTTATTGTGAACCTTAGATAAAATACAGCCTCTCTCATGTAGCATTTTTATAGGCACAAAATTTATTTCATTCCTAAAGTGTTAAGTAAAATGTCTGAGATATACTCAATAAGATATTATAATTATTTGGCTATAACATTTTTGTGGATAAAAAAGTAAACCTGTCTCCTGCTCTAATATCTTCATAGGCAAACATTAGTTCAACTATTATTTTTGCTAAATTACTTTTGGCAAAACTTGAAAGCTGTTCATTTTTTTCTTCCCTACCTCAAACTATGCTGATTCGTCCAGATTTAATAGTGATACTTTTTCTTCCAACTCCATAATAATGGTTTGGAATCCTTTTAACCTCTAAAATATTTCATATTCCACTGAAATTGTGATGCCAAAAATGAACTTAATTTTATGACCAAATGGCAGCCACATATTCAAGGTCTTTATATAAACATATGAATCACCTCCAAGATTGCTGGTTATTTTTCATAAAATTTAATATCACATCAAATTATATTTCTTTAACAGATAAGTAATATATGCATTGGGTTGATATTACAGGTTAAGGTCTAATCTTATGTGACCCCGGTCAAATCCCCTGCACCTCACATGGTCCACTCAGCACACTAGAAGAGACTCCTGAGCACAGAGCCAAATGTAAGCTCTGGAACAACTGGGTGTGGCCCAATTGCCTGTGAACAAAAGAAAAAGGTGTTTTACATACTATTAAATTTTTATGTTATAATCATTTTATAACAGCATTTGATTTTTAACATAAATCCAAAACATTACTGATATTTTAAAGGATAGTCTCCTGTAAAATTTCTTACTTATTTGACTTAGTGACTCAACAATATTATTATGAATTGCAGTTTTACTTGAATGTGGTTTTGTTCCAGTTTTGTTTTGGTGTGGTTTGGTTTTGGCTTGATGACCACATATGACAATGCACAGGGGCTACTTTTAGTCTGGTAAACAGAGGGTTGAAACATGACAAGATTCAGGAGACCATATGGTATTAGGTAACAATCTTCAGACAAACATGTGTGTATATATATATATGTGTGTGTGTATACAATGTATACAATATGTGTATATGTATATACACATGTATATATACTGAAATATATATTGTATCTATCTATAAAAAAGAAAATTTATGATTTATCATCACATATTATTATGTTAAAATTAAGTAGCATTTTTTAATTGACAAAGTTGAGTTGACTTTTTGTTTACATGTAAATGCAAATTAGTGTGATGGTATTAGGGAATAGAGTGAAGTAACCAATAACAAAGCTATTAATGGATCTTATTTTATCTAATAGACCCACTGGCTATATATAAATATTTATATTTTTTATTAGAGGCTTTATTAGATTTAAAATGTGAAGATTCTTCTATTTAGGCCTTTCTGCTACAACATTGCCCAAAAAATATAACTAAGGCGAAATTTAGGGAACATTCTTTCTCCTCATGTTATTATCTAATAAACAACAGCTGATTTTTTTTGGCTAAGTAGTTACATGAGAAAGTTTTATGACATGTCAAGGGTTCAATAATTGCTGAGTCAGTACATCTTTATATAACAAAAAAAATAAGAAAACTCTGCACTAAGCTTGTTGAACAAGATTTTAATTAAAAGCAGTCCTGTAGCTGGCAGTAAGTTCTATCCTGACTCTGTTCTCACACATCACCAAAATTTTTAAAGTAATCTCTGTCCTTACATATTATAAACACAATTAAGTTCTGATACAAAAATAATTTTCAGCTCATATATTTTATAAAGTCATGAATTACTTTTATGCCATAGTCATCGATGAAAGTGTATGAAATAAAGAGCCCACCCCTATCTCCCTGGTGTATGACACAAGTATAGTAGAAATGACTTATGTAAGAGATTAGTTCCTGATGTTTAAACACTTAAAAATATGCAAATAGTTCTAAAGGACAAAGGAAATCTTGCTCTGGTAACTAATGCTTCATTTACATGTATACAAATGTGCTATGCTTTTAATTATGCCATTAAGTATGAACTCAATTGGTAGGTTTCATTTATATCTAGAATATTTTCTTTATGACAATGGTAAACATTGTAAAACTAAAAAGTTAATCCCCAAGCCTGCATTTTCTCCATTTTCAAAATGAAGTATCACATTTTGTATTTTATAAGCCATGTAAAATGTCTTCAGGTCTATAGTGACTTTGATAAATTACTTTAAAGAAGAGATGTTATAAGAAACAAATCCCCAGGTTATATAGTTGTCTCATTGCCTCATCTCCTTATTTTTCACATGATTGCCCTGGGAGTTTTAGGGAACATCTGGGAGAGTTCTGATTACACATTTTGAACTGTTTGTGCACAGAGAATTTTGTAACTCTGATTTTATTTCAAGATGAATCCTATGCTCTCATCCCTTCTCCACTCCATTTAGATAAATATCATGTTTCAAGATCTCTCTTAAATGCATTAAGTAAACTTGTGTTTCATGCAGTGGGACATTCTCTTCCCTTATGGGGAATTCTCACATTACACTTTGTATTATATTGAAATTTGCATTATATATGAGGTTTTGTTACAGTATCTTAAAGGAATCAAGCTTTTCAAAGACAATTTCTTAATTCGACAATTATAGTACTGGGTATAGTACCTATAGGAATTAGGTGACATATTTATTAAGAAACTTTGCTCGAAATTGTACTTATAGCTCATTAGAGACTGGATTGTGTTTAAATCCTCTGTAGGTCTTCATTACTAAGCACAGATAATATTTGATCAATGTTAATTTGTGTTTATAATTAATTAATATAAAATTAAGTGGACAAATTGACCAGTTAATATATTTTAGATGTGGTTCCCAATTCAAATACTTAGTTAACTTTAAAGCAACAAAAGTCAAAAGAAGGGATACTTTTAAAAAATAAATTATTTCAAAGCATCATGATTTACAAAGTAATTCATAGTTAAGTTTTAGGCATAAAGTGTTCTAGCAGAAATCGCACTATCAGGGTCACCTTTCCAACACCTGTGTTCCAAGATTCCCTCCTGTCTCCCCATTTCAACCTGCCTCCATGACAAGCAGTTATTTAAGTTTGATCATTTTGGGACCTCATGCATTCAGTATTGTTGACCCTATGGTTTGAATATATAGCTATACCACACCTTCTCTTCAAGATGGATATACCTGTTACTTTGTTACTTCCTGTTCACTTCATCTTGCTACATCCCTGAGTTCTTTCCCTTTCTCCTTCCAATATTCTGGGGTCAAGGGTCAAGCATCATGCAAATAAGAACAACAATGAGATGTCATCTCACACTACAGAGACAGGCACATATCCAAAAATAAAAACATAAACAACCAGTGCCAGCATGAATGTGGGGATAAAAGGACTCTTCTTCATTGTTGGTGGGAATGCTGACTGTTTCAGCCTTTTTGGAAAATAATATGAGCGTTCCTAAAAGAACTAGAAATTGAGCTTCCATCTAACTCAGCAATATCAATCCTGGAAAAATACACCAGGAGCCCAAATCTTCACAGGATAAATGCTATCTGCACTTCTGTGTTCATTGCAGCACTGTTCACAATAGTCAGAATCTGGAAACAACCCAAGTACTGGAGAATAGATAATGGCTTAAAGAAACAATGCTGGGGGCTGGAGCGATAGCACAGCGGGTAGGGCGTTTGCCTTGCACGCGGCCGACCTGGGTTCAAATCCCAGCATCCCATATGGTCCCCTGAGCACCGCCAGGGGTGATTCCTGAGTGCTTGAGCCAGGAGTGACCCCTGTGCATCGCCAGGTGTGACCCAAAAAGCAAAAAAAAAAAAAAAAAAAAGAAACAATGCTACATTAACACAATGGAATACTATGTAGCTGATCTGAAATTAAGTTATGAAATTCATTTTCTATAAAAATTTTATATATAAAATTTTATATTAACTGATTATATAAAATATATAAAATCCATGTTATATGTAAAATTGGCTTACAAATGGATGAACATGCAGAGTGTCATGTAGACTGAAATGAATCAGAAGGAGAGTGACACGCATAGAATAATTGGACTCATTTGGGGACATAAAATATATATATATATATATAAATTTATATACCCCAGGACAATAGAAATAAGGACCAGAAAGATTGGTCTACGGTTAGAAGCCTGACTCAAGTGCTGGGGGAGAAGACAATTGAAATCGAGAAAGGACCATTATGACAAAGGTAGTTGGAAATTATCACTGGATAAAAACTGTGTGCTGAAAATAAATAAAAGAACAAACATGATATTATCCTTTCCTATCTGGACGCCCTAAATACTACCTACACAGTGAAGTTGAAGGCTATAAAATCAATACCCAAAAATCCATGGCCTTCCTATACGCAAATAATAAGACAAAGGAAAGTGATATGAAAAAAGCAATGCTGTTCACAATCGTGCCCCAGAAAATCAAGTACCTCGGAATCATCTTAACTAAAGAGGTAAAGGACCTCTAAAGAGAAAACTATAAAATGCTATTCGTTGAAATAAAAGAGGACATGAGGAAATGGAAACATATCCCCTGCTCATAAACTGGAAGAATAAACATGGTCAAAATTACCGTACTCCCCAAATCACTATACAGATTCAATGTAATCTCTATAAGGATATCCATGAAATTCTTTAAAGAAATGGATCAAGCACTCCTGAAATTCATATGGAACAAAAAACACCCACGAATAGCTAAAGCAATTCTTGGGAAAAAGATGATGGGAGGCATCACCCTCCCAAACCTCAAACCCTACTACAAAGCGGTATCAATTAAAACAGCATGGTACTGGAAAAAAGGCAGAGCTGCAGACCAATGGAACAGGGTGAAATATCCCTACACACAACGCCAAATGTATGAACATCTAATCTTTGAAAAGGGAACAAGAAATATGAAATGGAGCGAGGAAAGCCACTTTAACAAACGGTGCTGGCATTACTGGACAACCATATGCACAAAAATGATCTTAGACCTCGACCTAACGTGATGCAAAAAAAGTCAGATAAAAATGACTTAAACACCTCAATGTCAGACCACAATCCATAAGATACACTGAAGACAAGGTCGGCAAAACCTCCACGATATTGAGGCTAATGGTATCTTTAGAGATGACATGCCACTGACCAACCAAGTGGAAACAGAGAAACAAATGGGACTATATTAAACTAAGAAGGTTCTTCATGTCAAAAGATACAGTGACCACAATAAAAAGACAATCTACAGAATGGGAAAGGATATTCACCCAATACCCATCTGACTAGGGGTTGATATACAAGGCACTGTTTGGAATCTGCAAGAAGAAAACATCCAACCCCATTAAAAAATGGGGCAATGAAATGAATAAAAACCTTCTCAAGGAAGAAATATGAATGGCCAAAAGGCACATGAAAAAATGCTCTTCATCACTAATTGTCAGGGATATGCAAATCAAAACATTTATGAGATACCACCTCATACCACAGAGACGGGCGTACATCCAAAAGAACAAAAGCAACCACTATTGGCATGGATGTAGGGAGAAAGGGACCCTCCTACACTGCTGGTGGGAATGACAACTGGTTCAGCCCTTTTGGAAAATAATATGGTCCCTCTCAAAAACTTAGAAATTGAGCTCCCATTTGACCCAGCAATACCACTTCTGGGAATATATCCCAGAGAGGCAAAAAAGTATAGTTGAAATGACATCTGCACTCGAATGGTCATTGCAGCACTGTCTACAGAATCTGGAATAAACCCGAGTTCCCAAGAACAGATGACTGGTTAAAGAAACTTTGGTACATCTACACAACAGAATACTATGCAGTTGTTAGAAAAGATGAAGTCATGAACTTTGCATATAAGTGGATCAACATGGAAAGTATCATGCTAAGTGAAATGAGTCAAAAATAGAGAGACAGACATGGAAAGATTGCACTCGTCCGTGGAATATAAAGTAACAGAATGGGAGGCTAGCACCCAAGAATAGTAGAGGTAAGTACCAGGAGGTTTGCTCTACAGCTTGAAATCTGGCCTCACATGCTGGAGGAAAGGGCAGCTCAGATAGAGAAGGGAACACCAAGTAAAGTGTGGTTGGAAGACCGGCTTGGGATGGGTGATTCGTGCTGAAAGTAGACTATAGATCAAACATGATGGCCACTCAATACCTCTATTGCAAACCACAACACCCAAAAGGAGAGAGAGAGAGAACAAAAGGGAATGCCCTGCCACAGAGTTAGGGTGGGGTGGGGGTTGGGATAGGTGGTGGGAGGGATACTGGGATCATCAGGGGTGGACAATAGGCACTGGTGGAGGGATGGGTACTCGAGTATTGTATGACTGAAACACAAGCATTAAGGTTTGTAAGTCTATAACTGTACCTAATGGTGATTCACAAGGAAAGAAAGAAAGAAAGAAAGAAAGAAAGAAAGAAAGAAAGAAAGAAAGAAAGAAAGAAAGAAAGAAAGAAAGAAAGAAAGAAAGAAAGAAAGAAAGAAAGAAAGAAAGAAAGAGAGAAAGAAGGAAATAAAGAAGGAAAAAAGAAAAAAACATGATACTCTCTCAATATTTGTATTGCAGGGCTGGAGTGATAGCACAGTGGGTAGGGCATTTGCCTTGCACACAGCCAACCTGGGTTCCATTCTTCCGTCCCTCTCAGAGAGCCTGGCAAGCTACTGAGAGTATCCCACCTGCACGGCAGAGCCTGTCAGGCTACCCATGGCATATTCAATATGTCAAAAACTGTAACAGCAAGTTTCACAATGGAGACATTACTGGTGCCCGCTCAAGCAAATCGATAAGCAACAGGGTGACAGTGATACATATAATTATTAATTATTTTTCTGCATATATAATTATTGTTAATGTAATGTTTTTAAGATAGTCTGAGGTCAAAACCCAATAAATAAAGTAAGATAATAAAACAGAATTGAGAGGACTGGAGCAATAGCACAGCAAGTAGGGCATTTGCCTTGCATGCATCCGACCCGGGTTCGATTCCCGGCATCCCATATGGTCCCCTGAGCACCGCCAGGGGAAATTCCGGAGTGCAAAGCCAGGAGTAACCCCTGTGTATCTCCCATTGTGACCCAAAAATCAAATAAATAAGGAAATAAATAAAAATTAAAAAAATAAAACAGGATTGAGACTCAGACTAATCTAAGATTAATACTAAATGAACAACGAGATGACAGTGACAGTGACAGTGACAGTGACCTGTATTGCAAACTATAATGCCCAAAAGGAGAGAGAGTGAGAGAGGGAAGGAAAGTGCCTGCCACAGAGACAGGCTAGGAGGGTTGGTGGTGGGAAGGAAACTGGGGACACTGGTGGTAAGAAATGTACACTGATGGAGTGTTGGGTATTGTAGATTCTATGACTGAAACTGAACCGTGAGCAGCTTTCTAACTCTGTATCTCATGGTGATTAAATTTAAAATAAAAGTGTCAAGTGTGCCTAAGTTTCAAATCCCCAATTGCAGAGAGACCAAGTTCCACACATGATAATGCAGAAGCAAAGGAACTTTATTACTAGCACACGCCAATGCTAGCCCGAGCGAGGGTCCAAGTCTCATCCAATGCAATGGAGTCTTGACCAGGACCCCGACTCCAAATCACAAGCAGTTTGTATAGGGTTCAGAATTAAGAAGCAATTTATATACTGGGGGGCTGGAGCAATAGCATAGCGGGTAGGGCATTTGCCTTTCACGCAGCTGACCCGGGTTCAATTCCCAGCATCCCATATGGTCCCTTGAGCACTGCTAGGGGTAATTCCTGAGTGAAGAGGCAGGAATAATCCCTGTGCATCGCCAGGTGTGACCCAAAAAGCAAAAAGAAAAAAAAAAGTACCCGTCTGCTTTTAGCATGGGCCCTATTACAATGGTGGTCAGCAATTAGGCAATGGTTAGCAACAGTTTCTAAGGAGGGTGCAGTGACCCTTCATGACCGGCCAGACCCAGCTGCCCAATTCCTTATCTTGGCAAATTGCTCAACTGGAAGTTTACCAGCAACTACAAATTCTGCTACGGGAAAACAGAATGAGGCCTACTTGAGATTTAATGTTAGTTGCAGCTTATCATGGCATCAGTTTCCCCCTCACACAGCATCAAACATTATGGCGTTCTTCCCATTTAATAAGTTGCATTTTCTCTTCCAGATATCTTATATATCACAAATGTGAAATTCTAAAAATCATGCCTATCAAGGCCAAGTGGAGTAAGTGGGTTATTCTTGCCTTATTCACTGCTGACCCAGGTTCAATCACTGGCACTGGAGGGGATTCCAAGCACCAGCAAGAATTATTCCTCAGCACAACCAGGAGCTATCCCTGAGCATTGCTGCATGTGGTCCCAAATTAGTTTCTAAATAAAATTTAATTTTTCACAAATTTCATAGCTGAGATTTGAATTTTTATCTACTTTCCTCTAGGGATGTAGAGCTAATAAAATGGGTAAGGTGATTGCTTTGCCTGAAGTCTTTCCAAGTTCAATCTCAAAAACTACTTATGTTCCCCTGAGCAAATTAGGAGTAGATATCTGAGCCAAGAGTAAGCACTGATCAAAGATGGATATGCCCCCAAAAATAAACAAATTCTGTGTATAGATAGATCAGTCCTAGGGACTCACTCAATAATTTTATACATATAAATGCATGTATTATATTATATAATTACTTATTATTTAAAATATTACATGCTATAAGTTATATGTGTTTTACATCACATTATATATTACATAAACATATTTATTATACATACAACATATTTATCAGCTGGAGTAGCACAGTGGGTAGGGCGTTTGCCTTGCACGTGGCCATCCTGGGTTTGATTCCTCTGTCCCTCTCGGAAAGCCGGGCAAGCTACCGAGAGTATCCTGCTCGCACAGCAGATGCCGGCAAGCTACCTGTGGCATATTCAATATGCCACAAACAGTAAAAACAAGTCTCACAATGGAGCCGTTACTGGTGCCTGCAGGAGCAAATCAATGAGCAACTGGATGACAGTGATACAGAGATACAGTGATACTACATATGTATATATGTTATATATATAAATGTATGTATTTTATATATATGTAGAGAGAGCGGCCAAAATCTAAGTTCTTTGCCATTGTTGATGGGATTAGTATTTTTTTAAATAAAAAATAATATTCTAAGCTATAGTGACAGTCTTGGTGTCTTAGGCAAGTGACTTAAGATTCTTTGAGATATTACTTACTTTTGTGGCTGAAGCAATAGGATGTGGGTAGGGTTTGGCATATAGCTTCATGCTTTAATTTGTGTTTCCCTAATTTGTGAAGGTGAGCATATTCTCATGATTTATAAGGTAGTCACTTATATTTTTTGTTTAGTATCTATTTAAATATTTTGCCTTTAACCAAATCAAGTTGTGTTATTATTAAGTTGCAAGAACTGTTACTATTTTGTCTTAGTAATTATTGACTTCCAATTTCTTTTTTCGTCATTTAAATAGCATTTTATAAAGAAAATATTAATTTTATAGAGCAAAATTTATCAATATTTTATAAGACTACACCTTATTAGTTTTTATTAATGAATCACCATGTGGGTACAGTTACAGATTTACATATATTTGTGCTTGTGTTTCAGTCATACAATGCTTGAGTACCCATCCCCCCACTAGTGCCCTTTCTCCTCAACGATGACCTCAGTATCCCTCCTCCTCCCTTACCATCTCCCCCATCTCACCCCCTTTGTGGCAGAGCATTCTCTTTTGTTCTCTCTTTTCTTTTGTGTATTGTGGTTTGCAATACAGATGTAGGGTGGACATTGTGTTCAATCTATGGTGGACTTTCAGCACGCATCTCCAATCCCAAGCAGGTACTCCAATCACACTTTACTCGGTGTTCCCTTATCTATTTGAGCTGCTGTTTTCTCCAGCATGTGAGGCCAGCTTCCAAGTCATGGAGCAAACCTCCTGTTCTTATCTCTACTATTCTGTGGTGTTATTCTACCATTCTGTCATTTTATATTCCACAGACGAGTGCAATCTTTCTATGTCATCTCTCTCTTTCTGACTCATTTTACTTAGCATACTTTCCATGTTGATCCACTTATATACAAAGTTCATGACTTCATCTTTTCTAACAACTGCATAGTATTCTGTTGTGTAGATGTACCAAAGTTTCTTTTACCAGTCATCTGTTCTTGGGAACTCGGGTTTATTCCAGATTCTGTAGACAGTGCTGCAATGGACATTTGAGTGCAGATGTCATTTCAACTATACTTTTTTTGCCTCTCTGGTATATATTCCCAGAAGTGGTATTGCTGGTCAAATGGGAGCTCAATTTCTAAGTTTTTGAGAGGGACCATATTATTTTCCAAAAGGGCTGAACCAGTTGTCATTCCCACCAGCAGTGTAGGAGGGTCCCTTTCTCCCTACATCCATGCCAATAGTGGTTGCTTTTGTTCTTTTGGATGTACGCCAGTCTCTGTGGTATGAGGTGGTATCTCATAAATGTTTTGATCTGCATATCCCTGACAATTAGTGATGAAGAGCATTTTTTATGTGCCTTTTGGCCATTCATATTTCTACCTTGAGAAGGTTTCTATTCATTTCATTGCCCCATTTTTTAATGGGGTTGGATGTTTTCTTCTTGCAGATTCCAAACAGTGCCTTGTATATCAACCCCTAGTCAGATGGGTATTGGGTGAACATCCTTTCCCATTCTATAGATTGTCTTTGTATTGTGGTCACTGTATCTTTTGACATGCAGAAGCTTCTTAGTTTAATATGGTCCCATTTGTTTATCCCTGTTTCCACTTGGTTGGTCAGTGGCATGTTATCTCTAAAGATACCAGCTTCAATATCGTGGCGGTTTTGGCAACATATCTTCATTGAATCTTATGTATTGTGGTCTGATGTTGATGTCTTTAATCCATTTTGATCTGACTTTTTTGCATCATGTTAGGTTGAGGTCTAAGCTCATTTTTGTGCATGCAGTTGTTGAGCTATGCCAGCACCATTTGTTAAAGAGGCTTTCCTTGTTCCACTTCATATTTCTTGCTC
This sequence comes from Sorex araneus, assembly GCF_027595985.1. NCBI lineage: Eukaryota > Metazoa > Chordata > Mammalia > Eulipotyphla > Soricidae > Sorex > Sorex araneus. The sequence continues at coordinate 33,033,174 of NC_073311.1, forward strand.
CCTTATCAAAGATTAGATGTTTATACATTTGGCGTTGTGTGCAGGGATATTCCACCCTATTCCTTCGGTCTTTGTCTCTGCCTTTGTTCCAGTACCATACTATTTTTTTGTTACCGCTTTGTTGTAGAGTTTGAGGTTGGGGAGGGGATGCCTCCCATCATCTTTTTCCCAAGAATTTCTTTAGATTTTTACTGGCATTTGTTGTTCCATATGAATGTCAGGAGTGCTTGATCCATTGCTTTCAATAATTTCATGGATATTCTTATAGAGATCGCTTTGAATCTGTATAATGCTTTAGGGAGTATTGCCATTTTGACAGTGTTGATTCTCCCTATACATGAGTAGGGGATATGTTTCCATTTCCTCATTTCCTCTTTTATTTTGTGGAGTAGTGTTTTATTGTTTTCTCTGTAGGGGTCCTTTACCTCTTTAGTTAAGCTGATTCTGAGGTACTTGATTTCCTGGGGTATGATTGTGAACAGGATTGCTTTTTTCATGTCATTTTCCTCTCTCTCATTATTTGCATATAGAAAGACCATGGACTTTTGTGTATTGATTTTATAGCCTGCGACTTTACTGTACAAGTCTATTGTTTCTAAGAGTTTCTTGGTAGAGGCTTTAGGATTCTCTAGATATAGTATCATATCATCTGCGAATAATGAGTTTGATTTCTTCCTTTTCTTTCTGGATGCCCTTAATATTTTTTTCTTGCGTAACTGCTGTTGCAAGTATTTCCAGCACTATATTTTACAGAAGTGGTGAGAGTGGGCATACTTGTCTTTTCTCTGATCTTAGAGGGAAGGCCCTTAATTTTCCCCATTGAGGATAATGCTTGTCATGGGTTTGTGGTAGATGGCTTTGACTATCTTGAGGAAAGTTCCTTCAAAACCCATTTTGGTGAGAGTCTTCATCATAAATGGGTTTTGGATCTTATCAAATGCTTTCTTTACATCTATTCATATGATCATATGCTTTTTATCTTTACTTTTGTTGATATGATGGATTCTGTTGATTTATTTTCAAATGTTAAACCATCCTTGCATCCCCGGACAAGAAAAAATTTTTATGATATTCAAATACTGGATGACATGATTTTGAAGGTTATTATAAGTTCATATATTAATGGCTTTTGGGTCATACCAAATGATAGTGGAAGCTTGTTCTCTGTGCTTTGTGCTCAAAGACTATTCCTGGTGGTGCCTGGACGACAATATGCACTATTTACAATTGAATTAGGAATGACTTTGTGCAAGGTGAGTGCCTGCCCACTGTGAATGTATATATAACAAAGCTCTTAAACTTATATACTTAATAAAATTAATAATTTTTATTTTGTATCTTTCTTTCTTTTCACAAGTTGAAAGATATCTTGAATTTAAAATTATTTTATATTTTTGCCCTGCCCGCCTCGGCTCGGGGCTTCTCCTGAAGCCCCCGCCTGGCACCTTTCCGCCGCCGCCGTCGGATCCTGACCAATCTCCATCCTGCAGGTAAACAGGCAATCCCTTCGAGAGCCTGCCTCAGCGTGGAGAAGCCCCCTCCCCGCCCCCTGCCTGCCTCGGTTCAGGGCTTCTCCTGAAGCCCCCGCCTGGCACCTTTTCGCCACCGCCGTCGGATCCTGACCAATCCCCACTCCGCTGCTTAGGGGTGTGTCCTCATCTTAGGGGGCGTGGCCTCTTTCCAGAGCACAGGCCGCTAATGTGGCCGCAGGTATTTTTTTTACCATTCCATGCATTGTCCTTTGGCCACAATTGATAGAATTCATTCCTCCGAAGAACTCCCTGATCATCTTAGTTCCTATATATTAATGCTCAACTAACCCACCCTATCCTAACTTCACGAAAACTGTCAATGAACACATCAACTTGCACACAAAAGTCCTTTGTCAAAGGAGCATAGCCAAAAATCTTCAGCTGAGGTTCCTCCCAAGCTAATGAGAGCTCCAGACAGTAAAGCCCATAACAACATGAAGAAACAGAGAAAATCCCCACCACCAGGAGAGAACCAAGAAAACATCTCACTAACCTCAGCAGCGACCTCCCAGAAATACATCCTCCTCTCAGATAAAGAATTCAGAGAGGAAATTGTGAGGATGGTTCACGAACTCAACACAACTATGGAACGAACATCCAATAAATTAAGGGAGGATATGGATGCAGCATTGGAACGCTCCACCAAGATAATCCAGGAAGAAATGAGAGCAGAAATTTCAAAGCTACGAACAGAAGTCACACAACTAAAATTATTTTATTTTTTCAGTTCATTACAATATTTACAAATCTTTCTATTCCGATGTCTCCCCTTATTCAAATAAGTAGGAATATGAATAACTAGGAGAAGCAAATAGGGAACAAAGTCAAGGATGAAACAACAACAACAAAAAAAATGCAATTCCAACAGTATACCCTACTATATCTAAGCAAAATGCATTTCTAAAGTTGTATTTTATTCAGAAGACAAAATTGTTTAGGATGCAAAAACAAATCAGTAAAGTTATGCCTTGTTTGAGGCATCCATTTGATTAAGGCATTTCACTAACACCAACTTTCTAAAGTTCCCTTTGATCTTTGATATTCAGAGCAGGATGAAGACAGATAAGTGAGCAGAGCTATTATACTCACACTTACTAATACCTAATTTGATCTCAAGTCAATCTTCTGGCTCTGAATATAAATTCTATTAAATTATACAGAAAACTAAAGTTTAATTCTGAGCTTGAAGATCTAAATGTATCATGTTGAAAGAGTTAAAGATTTCAAATATCAGAGGAAAATTTTAGTGGATATATTACCCAAGTTTGTTTTTGGTGAAAACTGCATGAGAGATTTTGTCTGAGGGGAAGATAAAGGAGAATTGTGCTTAGGAATTTAATTTCCTGACTTTTATTTATTTGTTTTTTGCCCTCAGAAAGCCAGCACACAAGTCTATAGTCTGACCCATCTGGCATTATTTTCTGCAATAAGACTGGAAACTTGGGGTTTGCTCTGTAACTATAAAACTTCCTTTACTGTGCATACAATTTTAGTCTGTGGGATGGTAACATATATTACTCACAGTGTTTCTAGGAAGAGTAAAATTATCAGGAGTAGTCAAAGTGAATTAGATACCAGTTTTTCTTTGAATTTAATTATTTTCAACTCTCCTGAAAAAATCATTAAAACAGTATAATTTCTAGTCATTTAAAAAATATACTGTACTTTCGTCATTCTTCACAATATTTTACCAGTAAAGTATGACCAAATAAAGTATATGATATCACTGTATCACTGTATCACTGTCATCCCGTTGCTCATCGATTTGCTCGAGAGGGCACCAGTAACGTCTCCATTGTAAGACTTGTTGTTACTGCTTTTTTGCCATATCAAATATGCCATGGGTAGCTTGTCAGGCTCTGCCACGTGGGCAGGAGACTCTCAGTAGCTTGCCAGGCTCTCGGAGAGGGACAGAGAAATCAAATCCAGGCCAGCCGCATGCAAGGCAAATGCCCTACCCACCGTGCTATCAAGTATGGCATGCTACACGATACAACTCCTGCGTAATGGAAATCATAATCACTCCTGAACATTTCTGTAAAGTTGGCTTCCTGATCAAGTACTAGTCTTAAAGATGCCATGCTCGTAGATAAGACACTATTACTAGCAGTTGATTAGACCAGATCATTCAGGTTTGGTGGAAAGAAGGAAAAATATCATATATGGACTATGTAAGTATTCCTGTCAAGATAAACTGGAACTTCTAAGATAAAAGGGGTCTGAAATGAATGACTTGTCATCATTGTGGTTCTCTGAGGAATCGTATTATGCCAATATCTCTCGGAACTGGTTTCTGTACCAGGTTGTTTGGGCATGCCAAGCTATATTTAGTCTTAATAAGCTGGAAGACCATTGGGTCAACACAGCTTTCACCTCTTCGGATGTGGTTGCTTTGTTTTCATGCCCATTATGTCAGTTCTGGAATAGGTTGTCTGAATTATTTTGTCTATTTGGCAATTCAGCACCTCCTCCACAGAGAATACTTTCTGGAAGCAATTCATATGCAATAGCAAACCTCTATATCTTATACCCATTCTTGTTATCCAACCATATATTTCAACTCTTGACATCCTTCCTTATAGCTTCTAATCCTTTTTCTTACATTTGTAATATAACTTCAACTTATTTCTCCATTATGTTCACATATTGTGCACATTTATCTGTAAACAAATTTAGGCTATTATCTTTTGTTCTCTCTATAAGAAGCTCTGATGCAATCCTAGATAAAAATGAAAGCTGAAGGAAAGTTTCTAAAGGGGGACGTGTAGCTGGTCAGATCTTTCGAACCTGTCCAGAATTCATTCCATTTTTCCCTTATGAGGAACTGTGCTGGACCTTTCTTGGCAGATCTTAGAGAATCCACTTTATAATGAGTCGTTTCAGCAGCCACTGCACCATGGTAACTTAGTGGTAGCTGTTTTTTAAAAGGATTATAATTCTCCTCAGTTTATGTCATGGTCATGCACCAGATAGCCCAGTGACTGTGTTATGATTCTCCCAGTGGGACTTGTAATGCAGAAATTAATTTTCACCCTCTAAAGATAGTGTTAGTATGCCCTTCACCGCATGCCATTTAAAAATTGTATACTAATGGTATGCCATTGAATCATCACACATTTTTATCTCATTCCTTTTGGAGTTATTGTGTCTTTTGAAACTCCATAAACAATGGTACATATTCACAGTGGATGCGTTTCAACCATACGAAAAGATAAAATCATGCCATTTGCTGCTATCATACCTGCAGAGTATGATGCTGAGGGAGAGAGGGAAAGAAACCCACACAGAATGATCTTTCCTATTTGCTGGAAATCAGGAAACATAATGGGGAAATAAAGAATGGCCCCAAACAAGGGAAATAACATAAAAACTGGTATTCGGCTGGAAACACGAAACCTGAAAAGGCTTGGGAGGCCAATGATGGAGGGAAGCTTTCAAACAGGAGAAAGAGGTGGTAATGGAAGGTGGTTAAGTGTTACATCTAAAATCCTATCAGTAACACTACTGTAAACCACAGTGCAAAAGCATTTATATATGTGTATATACAGTGCTATACAGTACTATATATAAAATATACATATAGAATCACCATTGTATATGCTTGTATATATGTATATGAAATATACATATATATAAATGCTTCTTGTAGAAACAGACTGGTGGAAAGGAGGTAAATGGTGGAGGGGCTTGGATGCAGGGGAAGAGAAATTATTGGAGGGAAGTAGGCACTTGTGAAGGGTTGGTGTTGCAACAGTGTGTCTAAAACCCAATCATGAATGGCTTTGAGATCTCATGATGATTAAATCAAAGAGAAAATGAAAATAAATAATAAACACCAGAATATAAGTAAACTTTTGCTTATTTTTACTTAAGTGCATGGTGTCATCAATGTAGTCAATGTAATGTTTTGTGGACTTTTTCACTCCTATAGTCTATATCTCTATGACCAATATTATATTAAAATATTTTATTAAATCCCATTTAAAATTCATGAGTTTGATGTTTTCAAATGAGGTTATGTGTAACATTTTAAAATGTTTACGCAGTATGAAGTTTTAATTTGTCAAATGTAAACATTTAAAATGCATAGTTTTGGTGGCTGGGCGATAGCACAGCGGGTAGGGCGTTTGCCTTGCACACGGCCGACCCGGGTTCTAATCCCAGCATCCCATATGGTCCCCTGAGCACCACTAGGGGTAATTCCTGAGTGAAGAGCCAGGAGTAACCCCTGTGCATCGCCAGGTGTGACCCAAAAACCAAAAAAATACAATAAAATAATAAAAAATAAATAAAATGCATAGTTTTAAATTCATTATGATTTATTCTACAACAAGTGGCATTTTAAAGCAATTCAGCAAGCAACAGTATAAAAACATAAACAAACAAACAAAAAACAGAAAGGGTTTAGGCTTTATTACAAACAATAAGCCAAATAAAGTGAAATACTTATTACTATTACTATTTTAATCCATCATTAAATTTAGTAAGGGAATTATTCAAGACTGTGTTGAATCACAAGCACAGTTTCCTTAATATTAGCTGGAGATCAAGCTTGGTCTTTGTTGGATTACAAAAAATAAAAGAAGAAAATGAGAAAGAAAAGGATTTTCTTCATAGAAAAGTGACTGGGCAAAAGAAAGGTGAACTCTTGGTAAGACAATCTTATTGTGCAAACATTTATTGTACTCTGCCCTAGGGATATAGAAATAAATTAGGTGTCCACTTTCTTATGCTCTTTAGCCTTATGGAGCAAAACCAACATGTGATAACTGGCTGTATTATTTGTAAGTACCCTGCATATAATACAACATGTACTATGTGATTTGTATAATACATTACTAGTATATGTTACTACCCAGGAACTGTGGGTAGTATGCTAAGACTACCTTAGCCTAGTTCTTGTATCATGTTGACCAGAGTTGTCTAAATCATTGCTCAGATGGGTTTTCAATGTTAATGTGGAAATAATTTTTAGAATATATAATATTTAATAACATAATATTTGAAGAAATAAAAAGTCTTCTCTGGTAGAGACCTGGGTGATCTCATTGTCATGTTATCGGGGCCCTTTGCTCCCACATGCTCTTTGACCTTGTACCTTATGATATCTAATCACTGTCACTGTCATCCTGTTGTTATTCGATTTACTTGAGTGGGTGCCAGCAATGTCTCCATTTGTCCCAGGCCTGAGATTTTAGCAGCCTCTCCTCAATTATTTTTACCAATGATTGGAGGCTCTTTTCAGGGTCAGAGGAATGAGACCTCAGAGCTCAAAGAGACCTGAGAACAGAGATCCTCTGCCTGCTTTCCCCAATCTCTGGCAACTCAGGGATCACACCCATAAGCCACCTCCTGCCGGCACCAGATAATCTCCTCATCGGCCACCCTCCAGAACTCATGGCTGCTTCTCCCAGAAGGGAGCATAAAATGAAGCCCCCATAACCATGCCACCATGTCACCGGACTCCACGCCATGGGTGCTCTAGAAGGGAGGGGGTCAGAGCCCTCCCTGCTCCAAGGACCCAACCCCCACTATCCCACCATTGTCATGCTCCAGGCCGCTTTCCACACACTCGGGCAGAGTCTCACCCATGAGTGAACATATTCCTGGACCTACACATCATCATAAAGGGATATATATATATATACATATATATATCTGGTGTCATATATATATACATATATATCTCTGGTGTCATATATATATGTCATATATATGTATATATATATATATATATATATATCTGAGAGCTCAGCAAGCTACCGAGAGTATCCCCCCTGCACTGAAGAGCCTGGCAACAAGGTCCCCGTGGTGTATTTGATATGCCAAATACAGTAACAATAACAGATAATATCTGTTTAGAAAATTGATGTTTACAGACCATGTATTATGCACAAAAAGTCAACCTCTGTAGTAAGAAAAAATATTAAAAAAGATTGCATTTGGATGAAATAAAATGGAGAAAATATACTGGTATGTGTTTTAATTCCAAACACTATCTCTAGCAAAGACTCTTAGAAACAGCTAATCTAGATGGTCTTGTGAAAGGAAGGAATGAAATGAAAAAATATGTTATATACATAAAGCATCATGGCTAGTCACTAAAATTAAAAAGAAAAGGGAAAAACGTTTTAATCTGAATTAAAAGGGAATTTTTAGTATAAGAATTATCATTTGCTTGAGAATAGAACATTCTCAGTGTAAGGGCTAAAATTGTGATGTTAGTTTATTATCAAAATAAGTGCATTAGTAGCCACTTAGTTCAACTAACCATATATGAAGAAATAATAGCATAGACAGAAATATGTCTACTATTTTAAAATAAAACAATATAGGGGGCTGGAGCAATAGCACAGCGGGTAGGGCGTTTGCCTTGCACGCGGCCAATCTGGGTTCGATTCCCAGCATCCCATATGGTCCCCTGAGCACTGCCAGGAGTAATTCCTGAGTGCATGAGCCAGGAGTAACCCCTGTGCATCGCCGGGTATGACCCAAAAAGCAAAATAAAAATAAAAATAAAAAAATAAAATAAAACAATATAGATAATTAGAGTTAAAATTTTACTTCTCAATGATAATAGTGAAATACTGAAGTTTAATAAGTGATGCTGATTTCCCTGGGTTCAAGGAACAATGGAGAATACACTGAGCTATCAATGTGAGTGTTGTAGTATTGGACCACCCAGGAACTAATTGGACCCAGTAAATGGCTTGTTTTGTTTGGACAATGTGTATGGGTTTTCTGGGGAAAGTTTACAGAGTGTAGTGTATTAATCTATACACCTATGCCCTGAAGTATGTGGTAAGTTTGAGTATATTTATTTATTTTTTTATGCCAAACCAGAGAGGAAAAAGTTTTAAAAATCTTTAAATGAATGAAGTGCTTTGTTGGAAAGGATCCTTTGGGGCAATGATGATCCTTTGGAGAAATGGTGATTACAAACCAGGAACCACATAAAATTATTTCCTCTGACTACATTTCGTGTTAATTTCCATCTCTTCAATTTAGAAAAACACTAAACTGTAAGAATGAAAATGAATGTACATGGATCTGAGAGGTAGCTGACTGATTGAATACCATGAGAGCAAAATGGTGAATATAATTAAATCATGTGGATATTGTATGGAAAGAACAGTTCGAGTAGAAAATCATATAATATTTGAGCAGAACACTGTGGAATATTTGACAGAGTGCAGTGAGTAAAACAGATAAAGGTGTAAGGAAAATAGAGAGGTAGACAAAGCTCAGACCATACACAACATTTTATATCATGATTAAAAAGGTTGATTTCTAACGCCATAGAAGATAATTTGGTAGACACTCAGCATTTTCAGTAAGGAAAAAATTATCTTCCTGGTTGACTTTATCAAAGAATGCTTATTGTAATGTGAAGGGTGCAGTGTGGTAAGGAATGTTTTGAGTAGATAAATTTAAAACTTCTGCTGTAGGCCTACTGTGAGCTGAAGATAATTGGACTGGGAGATGCAGTGGAAATTGAGAAGGCATATTCCAGTGTATTTTGTCTTTCTCACAGTTGGTTTTCAGAAGTACCAAAGGTCAGGAAAACCTAAACTATATGGAGATTATTTTTCTGTTCTTTATCATTCTAGGGCAAGCTACATTCACCCTTTCTAGCCCCCATCGCTGTGGATAGATATATCACTATCCTGGTGTGTTTTCAGATGGCTTTCTAGAAGCTTAAATACAAAAACAGGATAGATGTTCACAAAGGGAAAATTAATACTCTACAATCACCACACTGCTGACTTAAATTATGATGCAGCTTCCTTCTCTTTAATGATAATGTGGTAGAGGCCTAAAGAATAGATATGTAGAAGAAATTGAGAGTTCTTTCTTAATCCTGCATTATTTTGGACCATCTAAGTCAACAAGTTATGCATATAGATAAAAACACAAAGAGGGTGGGTGCCCTTACATGTCTGTTGTTAATTGTAAGAATCAAATGGCATCACCAAGGAAGTGGCACATTTTAGCATCTCTATGTATCCCACAGGTGACACTGTTGTGATTTGATCAGATTCTAAATCTAAATTACAATCTGTCTTCCAAATGTAAATTCCACTTGCAATGCACAGTACTTAAAAACAATAAAAAATTCCTTATTTTTAGCAAATGAATCTATAATTTATATCTATAATACAATAGAGTTCAATGTGTCAATTGAAGATATTTTATTATGTACCCTTGGGTGAACTGTTGTTGCTAATTTTTGAAGATTAGTTCTGAGAGTTATTGCATAAGACTGTTCTTTATTTGACCTGAAACATTTCTTCACTCCTAAAAGAGAGAGCGGATGTGGCCCAAGAGGAAAGGGTTTACGAGGCTCTTGCAGCTGGTGTCCATTCTCTGCCTTTCTCTGTCAACAAGCCTGGGAGTTGGTTATTCTGAGCTCATCAGACTGCAGCTGGGAAGGGGCAATTCACAGGGAATAGCCTCTAGCTGGGCCCCCAAAGTGGGTGGCATGTTTATCTTTCCCCTTGAAAACAAAAGGTCAACTAGGAACTCATCTTTCTATTACAACAGAGAAGTCAAAAGAGATGTGAAACCCCAGCAAATATGAACACTGGGGAAAAGAGACAAGTTGGTCCAATTTGAAAGGACGTGATTTGTTAGAACATTGAGTTTCATTTTATTTCAAATAAATTCCCAATTGAATTTACACAGGATAAAGCATTTTGGTGAGGAACACATGTGAGATGATGAATGCCCCAAAGATAGCAGTCTCTAACCACTTATTATGGCGATCTTAATGTAATAGACAAGCAATCTATGTAAGTAACTGATGCTACTTATTTTCAAATCGGGGTTTTGCTGCTATTGGACATGATTTGATCTTATATCTCTCATATTATTATTGAAGAATCACATTAGTAAAGGTTTATTGTATTTATTTTTTCTGTTTTGTGTTTTCAGTGGTTCAAATTGCTCTGTCTCCTCCTTAGTTTTCTTGTCCTACTGTGTGGATGCCAATATATGGAATGAGGAAATTCTTTACCAACATTCCCTATATTCTAATTGGACAGGAAAAAAAAACAAAGAAAGTAAAAATTTTGGGCTGGAGTGATAGCACAGCAGGTAGGGCGTTTGCCTTGCACACGGCCGACCCGGGTTCAAATCCCAGCATCCTATAAGGTCCCCTGAGCACTGCCAGCGGTAATTCCTGAGTGCATGAGCCAGGAATGACCCCTGTTCATTGCCGGGTGTGACTTCCCCCCAAAAAAAGAAAAAAAAATTTAAAAAAAGAGTAAACATTTTTTAAAAAGAAGGAAATGGAAGGGTGTTCCTATTCAGAATTCCTATGATTTATAATGAACAGAAAAAACAGAACTGATGGCCATAAGGGGGCTGGAGCGATAGCACAGCAGTTGGGCTTTCACCTTTCACACGGCCAACCCCTGTTTGATTCCTCCGCCCCTCTCAGAGAGCCCGGCAAGCTACTGAGAGTATCGAGCCTGCGCGGCAGAGACTGGCAAGCTACCCGTGCGTATTGGATATGCCAAAAACAGTAACAATACGTCTCTCAATGAGAGACATTACTGGTGCCCACTCGAACAAATTGATGAGCAATGGGATCCTGAAATTTCAATTGATGAACAATTGAAACTGAATTGATGGCCATAAGAATACCACCCCTTGCTGACATAGTGTGTGACTGAAATCTAATCATGAACAGCTTTGTAAGGGTCTATCTCACAGTGATTCAATATTTTTTTTAAAAAGAGTACCACCTTTAGAACACCTTTAGAACTGCTTGTCATTTCTTCCAACGTATGAAATGGAAAGGAAATTCACAGAGTTATAAAGCATTTTCTAGGAATTGAAATAAAATGCACCAGTGTTAATTTATTTTTATTTGAAAATTCACAAATTTAATTTGACTTTTTAAAATTTAGAACAAATTATAAATTTGTTCTAAATTATATAAAACATGGTAGAATGAAAGTTTACATTTCCACTGTGCAGAGGTTAATATCCTTCATTTCCACTGTGCAGAGGTTAATATCCTTTAGAAATATGTTGTGTGTCTCCTCATTTCCATGGTGTCTCCTTATTTTCACTGTGTAGAGGTTAATATATTTTAGAAATGCGTTGTATCGTTTTCCAGGTTGTTCCAAAGGCATGGTAAGGGAACTTGGAAAGGAGAACACGGGAGATAGTGGTTAGCACCAAACTGGAAATGTTTCCTACCAACTTGATGTTGGTGGGTCCTGCTGATGGCTTATGTGAAATGAGGAGGAAAGAAACAGCCACTTTCTCCTGATCCACGGATAAAGTTGAGGGGTGGGGGGCCGCAGGAAGAGAAAGGGAGAGAGAGAGACAGAGACAGAGAGGCAGAGACAGAGACAGAGAAAGAGGCAGAGATAGAGACAGAGGCAGAGAGAGAGACACAGAGAGAAAGACAGAGAGAGTAACCTGCTCAAGGGAGAACGAAGGCTTCTCCAAGCATGGAGAGAGCCCCTGACACATCCCAGCATTAGATAGGAAAGTACCCATCTCAGAATGGGAGATGCGGACACCACACATGCTCAGGCACCACATATGTTCAACCACATGGGTGCAATCACCACATGGGCTCAGGTAACCTATGTGTGTCCTCCCTTTGTTCAAGGTGGCTTTTATAGGGTTCCTCCAAGCCACCCCCATGTGGGGTTTTCTAGAAGATAAGAGTCTGTTTGCTAGGGTTGTTGCTAAGTGCATAGAGTTCACAGTGGTTTTTGAAACTCCTTTTCTTGACCTGTTCCTGCTGGATAACCAGATTAAAGGAAGGGATTGAGGATTCCCTAGTAATTTCCTTCAGACTCCTTCTGTAGTGAGGGGCCCAGTCTCCTCAGGGTAAGCAGTTGGAGGTCTTACCAGGTCCTGTTTTCTATATCCACAAAATGGGTCAGACTTAGGACTGATTCCTTTATTTCATCCCAGAAATTTCATTGTCACGATGTTGGGGAAACTTTTTGTAACCTGCTGGACTATATCAAACCTGTTGCCATGTCACTTTTAGAGAATTTGTTAACTTCCTTCTGATTTTGATTCCTGAATCAGGAAATAAGACTCTGATTCCTGAAGCAGGAAATAACTTCCAGGAAAACTGGAGTGGGATTACCACAAGTTATGAGGCACTATAGGGCTATTTTTGACAATTTTGTAATAATGGCTAGGGGCTCTTCCTAATACATGTTTCCCTAAAAATGGGAATGACAAGTAGTTCCAAAGCAAACTACAAAACAGTTTCCCATTCTAAACCCCCCTTTATATCCTTACTTTTCACTAAACAAAAACTGATGAATTCCTGAAGGTCTCATTCAATTGTTAGGTGCAGAGGGGAGGGAAAGAATAGGGCTCAGAATAGTTCTTGGTAATGTCAACTGTTGCAATATTAAGTGGCTTACCAAGTGAATTCCTTCTGAGAAGCAAAAGTATCTCACTCTTTTTTAAAATTTACATTAAAATTTTTTGTTTTGTTAAAATCCTGTCAAATGGGAGTCTTATAAAGGGTAGCTATGTATGAAGGTTTTAAAAGCTTATAGCTTGTCATGTACAGTACTATGATAATGTGCTTTTTTTGATTTTCAATTATTTTTTTCCTAGTATTATATACCTTACTAGTTTTCCATTTTTTATCGAAGCTAGGCTCTTCTGTTGCATATTCAACACAAACAAAAAAAATTAAATGCACTAAATTTTTGAAACAGGTATTGTTGCAATGTGTGTGTGTGTGTGTGTGTGCGTGCGTGCGCGCGTGCACGCGCGCATGTGTACATTCAGGGCTTAATCCTGGCTCTACTCGTTCTTGGAGGGCTCAGAGGCCATATATGGTGCTGGAAACCAAAACTCACATCAGCTGCAGGCAAAGCAAACTCCTTACCAGCTATACTATCCCACAATTATTTAATGTATATTTCAATATTTAGCTATTTTATAAATTGCCTTCCATGCTCTGTGGGAGGCCTAGCAAATACTTCAATTTATTTTATTTCAGGAAAGTCAGGTTTTAAAGTGACCAAATAACAATGGGGATAATAGTCACAAGGTTTAGAACTAAGTTTTAGATAATTGGAATGTAAGTGAAAATCTACAATTTAGTATATCTTATATCAGCTGTGGTCCTCACTACAAATGTGAATAGTAGAGTATACAGAAGGAGAGGAATGTTCATTGTTAAAATTAATCTCCAAGCAGCCAACAGATCTTTTAATAACAGACCCATTTTTTTTCAAGGGTTTTAAAAATACTAATTGAACTTTCTTTTTTGCAAGTATACTTAATCTGGCAAGTTTCTTTCACACAGCAATAAATAACATTTGTTATCTTTGAGGCAAAGCCAGCTGGTCTCCTTCCTCTTAGGAGGTAAACACAACGCTGTCTGCTTTTGCCTCCAACGGCTTCTGCTCATTACAGAATTGGTGCTCTGTTTCATTTAAAGGACCTTCTGGAAACTCCTAGCTCCCTTTCCCGGACCCCTTTCCTCAATTTTGCACACAGTTCAGTTTTAGAAGCTTCTCCTTGAATGCCCTTCTCCTCTGGGAATGACAGTGAGAAAGATTCAGGGTATCTGCACGAGGAAACAATCCACCTATGTGATGAGAACGCTCAGCTCCATTGCAGTCTTATTTATATGCCAATTTAAAGTAAAACATGGATTCAGAAAAATCCTTTCCTTTACCCACTAATATAAACACATACCTGACCAGTTTTCAGTTATGAACGTTAGAAAAAATCAAAAATAATTTTCTAATAATCACTTTTACTCAGCGGCCAGTACAATTTATTTGAGCAACATGATTACTGACAAGTTTGATTTTCTCAAGCCCCACTTCCTCCTGACTTCAGCTAAAGAGTATTTAGAAATCCTTTTGGGCACTCTCGATATAAATGGAGTTTGCAGAATAAGGGAGGTAGGAAAAAAATTATGGTGAATATATATTTTTGATGGGCTGGAGCAAGAGCAGCAGGTAGGGCATTTGCCTTGCATGCAGCGGACCCAGATTGGATTCCACTGTCCCTCTCAAAGGGCCTGGCAAGCTACTGAAAGTATCCCGCCCACACGGCAGAGCCAGGCAAGATACCTGTGGTGTATTCAATATGCCAAAGACAGTAACAACAACTCTCACAATGGAGACATTACTAGTGCTCACTTGAGCAAATCGATGAACAATGGGACAATAGTGCTACAGTGCTATATATTTTTGATATAAATTTAATATGCAAAATAATAAACAAAATATATATTGTTTGTATATGTGATTAGCATAAACAAAAGTCAAGGGAAAGGTCTGGAGCAGGTAGGAGAGACATTTCAAGAGCCATTCATTTATGAGAGACACTTTAAATACAGTGAAAGGACATATATTAGATGTTTTGCTAAATGTTAAGAATATATTTTACACCTTGAGGAGGGTGTACATTCACACAGTCTGTTTGTGCTACCCATAGTTGTTTTTCTTTCTTTTTTTATTTTCTTGATCCAGCAATAAACCTACCTTTCCAGCCTCTAATCTTCTAGGCTACCGACATCATCTGAATTTATGATCAATATGAAATATGAAGGCATTTTCCCTATTGTTTAGGTCGGAACTGAGTGTTAATATAGAAGCAATGTCCAGTACATGGTTTCTAAGCTAATGTCATTACCACATTTCAAAGATTTCTTGGGCTTGTCATGTTGCATTACATTATATTACTAAAATTAAAGTGCAAGTAAAATTTGAAGCTTAAAAAGAAAAAGAATGTATTCTCCATATGCTATTAATTTTAAGAAAATTCTGACAAAAATGCAGGAATAAAAGTTTGTTAGCTTTTATGTGCATTATATCTAAAGTTTGAAATTGTTTTAATAATCATCAATACATCCATTATATATTTAAAAATGTTAATTGCTTCTTATCCAGAGCCAACATTTTTTCATAACCACTAGAGACTAATACTAAAAAAAAATAGAGACAAAAATGAGGTACACATGCTTATCATAAACCCATCTGCATTCATATTTTATTTATTTTTACTTATCTCCTTGAATATTATTTACTAAATTTTCTGTAATATTTTTCTTTTTGCCCTCTGAAAATTTTCTTGGTAACAGGCCTTTCTAAATAGTGAAAATTGTAAAATTTGAAAAATAGGGATAGGTCTTTTTTTCAGTTGATTTCATATTTGAGTATCTCCTCACTTCTCAGATATGAAATATGTCAGTGAATGAGAAATACCTGTTTTTTAGTAATTAAGTTCTGAATAAGATACGATAATTATTAACTTATCGCAAAATACTGGCACACCATATAAAATAAACAATAGAAAACGTCTGAAACACACTAATATCACTCTGGACAGAGATGAGAACTAAAAAACAAGTCATTCTAAAATCAGGCCTCTACTTATTATTCACTACATCCTGAAAAACTTCGGGAAAACAAGACTTATAATTATTTTCTACCCCCAGTATGACTTTATTGAAGAGTCATCTTTAGGTAATTAGTTTTTTTCTAAAGCATGAATAATTTATTTATCCTTTAAGACACATATGTTGAGCAGAAGTCTACTATCCTAGGCACATGAAATGGCTTTCAAAAATCATTATTTCCTAAGAAAACTTCCTGGAATTTAGGAAACACTTGGTTAGAAACTCTTCCCTTTTCCAGAAAGATGTTCTTCATTGGCATTTCCCTAATCTTTCCCTACTGGCAGTTTGTAAAATTGCTCACAATCTCTCTTCTGAAAATGAAAATTAAAGAGATATTTCCAATAGTCATTTTGGCAGTTGGAAGAAGTAAAAGACCCTATGTTTTTAATATTTAGCTGAGTTATGAAACCTTGGAATTATTTGTGTCCCTGTCTCTGATTTGTGATGCGATTAGTCCATCTAGTTTCAAAAATTAAACTTTAAAGGTCAAAGCATCTTTTTACAAAGTTGGCAAATCTTGGGTATTTCTTCAGTGAATTTCTTTAGTGATTCACTATCAGTCATCATCAAAATTCTTTCACTTAAACTTTGATTCTTGGCTTTCATTTTGTTACTTTATGTATCACCATTGGTAGTTTGTTGACCAAGTGTTTTTTGTCTTCCCCGTTCCTTATAAAAGAGATTATTTTTCTCTCCCAATCACTTCTACCAAGTGTCTTCTATTACAAAAGTCACAATTTTGTTTTTCCACTCCTCTTCCCCTCAACACGTATGTACACCCCCATTTTGAATGTTGTATTTCACAATATTCTAAGTTTTTGTTTGCTTTTAGGCTACAAGTGACTATGTTCAGATAATATTCTTGGCTCTGTGCTCACGGATCCCACCTTAAGGGTCTCAGGGAATCATAATGGGTTCCAGGAATTGAACTCAGGTTGGCCGTGCGTATCCTAACTGCTGTACTAACGTCCCAGCTCCAGAAATTACAAACAGATCTTTGAGGCACATGAATTACAAAATTATTCATAATAAAGCTTTAGTCATAAAATGTCCCAACACCAGTTCCACTACCAGTATAACTTTCCTTCTGCCAATCCCAGGTTCCCTTGAACTCCCAGCCTGCTTCCTGGATAGGTACATTTTGAGTTTGGTTGCTGTATGTTTTATCTGTTTTAGACATAATAATATTATGTTATATTTTACTTAGAGATATCACTGTATCACTGTCATCCAGTGTTCATCGATTTATTCTAGCAGGTGACAATAACATCTCCATTCGTCCCAACCCTGAGATTTTAGCAGCCTCTCCTTTCTTGCTTTTCCCAACAATTGGAGGCTCTTTTCAGGTCAATAACAGATGAGACATGTTATTGTTACTGTACTTGGCATATTGAATATGCCACGGGGAGCTTGCAAGGCTCTTCCTTGCAGGCGGGGTACTCTCGGTAGATTGCTGGGCTCTCCGAGAGGCATGTCCCTTTATGGTGATTTGTCACACGACTGCTCATGCATGAGGCTCGTCCTGAGCGTGTGGAAGCAAAAATTAAATTCTTCAAAATTTGAACCAGTGGTCAAGAAGAATCGCACTATAACTCTTTAATATTATATATTAACATGTCAGTGTACAAGTATAGACATTATAGGCAACATTTGAAAACTTTTACTTCTGATTTACAGCATCCCGAAATTAAATCATAAACTAATGCTATAATTTTTTATGGGGTTCTATTTTCAGTCAATTAATATGTGGTTTGGTGCTACTCCAGCAAGACCACGGGCTCCTGTTCTGCTCCGAGGCCTTCCCTGGTGGCACTCACAGCCAAGCAGTGCCAGGCATGTATGCGGGCTGCCTGTGCAGTCTGTCAGATACAGGCCAGTCTGCCAGCTACAAAGTAGCCATTATAAAGGATCCATATTTTGCTGTCCGCTACAGAAATTACAAAGATGTACAGCGTAACCAGGGTAAATGTCTATTCCTGAGTGTCTTCATATCCTACCCCTACATACACATGCGATGTGACCAACATCCTTCAATCCTTTCCCAATAACCTTAATGTGTCTCTTCTTATCCATTGTCCTGCCATCGCCCCCGATTTCTTTTCTTTTTTGTTCTCATTTCTATAAATCAGGGTTAAGGATAATCCAGGCATCCCCTCCCTTTAATACCTTGTATTCCCTTATTCTGTTGATCCATATGCCATAATATGATACTTCTTTGACGTTGTTACCTACCAAATCCTCCATTCCTTTCCTTTATTTCTAGCTTACTTTTTTTAGCTTGTTTAATTGATTGCAACTCTATGTTTTACAATATTGTTAATGAGAGTTTGCTGCATACATAATTCCAACACCACATCCATCATTAGTGTACCCAGCTTTCTTCCCCAAGGATCCCATTGTGCTTCCTTTCAAACATTCCCTTCCCTCCCCAACCCCTGTCCCTCTCCCACCACTCCAAATTCAGTTGTGTGGCTCAGCTGTACCGTTGTGTTTTATTCAACTGCCTTGCTGCGGTGCTACCTTGCTGTGTATCTTTAAGTCCCAATCATTGTTCTGTCGAGCGCCGCTAGGTCCAGCGAAGAAACACGCAACTCAGAGATCCTTTTGGCTGCGATTTATTCAGGAACTTTCTCATGCGTTGGAGAAGAAATCAGGAACGGGGACGAGGAGGAAGGAGGAACGGGGGATGCATGAGGGAGAACCGACTAGCTAGGTGACTTCCCCCCTTATATACTTCTCCCTGCCTGTTTGCCCTCAAGTGTCTGCAGCTGATAAACTAGCCATAACTTGTGAGCGTGACAAGACATCCTGATTCCCCATCAGGTGTTGTTCACGAAGCACGGTGCAACCAACAGAAACAGGTGTTCACGAAGCACGGTTCCATGGAGGCTCTCCACATTGTTCATTCATAATGATTTCAATAGTCAGGAAAATAGCTTTTTAAATTTTTTTTCTTTCTTGTCTTCTATATTCTCTTCTCCATTAACCTTATCTTTCACTATATCAGTTCATTACTGTCATGGTCAAACTGTAGAGTTTGTCATTATTAATAAATGCTACATTTTCATCTATATCTCTCTTAGTCTACTTTTGCCCTCCACAAATCTACTATCCAATGTCTGTTGAACCTCTTGATTCTGTGAAATTTTCACTAAACCCTCTCATGTTAATACTTTTCATGTACTTTAGTTGATATTCTCTACAGTTAAATAATTATTTGCTATTTTCAATTCCTTTGCCCTCTCTCCTTTTACTTCTCTTGATTAAAAATGTACATGACCTTCACTAAATCACCTTTCCAATGAGCTCTGAGATCTAAAAGGTTAAATATGTCAGAGAAAAATACATGAAAACCCACAATAACGAACCTCAGGAGTGTTCTTAATAATAGCAGCAATAAAACCTCATCTGAGTCTAGGGAACCCATCATATTTACTTTTCATCTATAACCTCGAAAGCTTTCTGTCACTCTCATTTTTAGATAATATCTTGGATTCTATTCCAAATGTGACAAGAGATACATCAGAAGACTATTTGCATTTTCCTTATCATTTCAACTCACTATCTACCTACGGGTTCTAGCTTATATTATTAGGAAAGACCTTCCATTGTTGTCAGACACATCCCTCAGCTAACTATGTAGTCAAGAAAATTCTCTAGCATTTAAGTCTTTTTTCTTCAACAACTTCATTTTCCCCTTTTCTTTTGGTGCATTACATTTTACTTAAAGATTTACTACAGAGGGGCTGGAGTGATAGCACAGTGGGTAGGGCGTTTGCCTTGCATGTGACCAACCCGGGTTCGATTCCCAGCATCCTATATGATCCCCTGAGCACAGCCAGGAGTAATTTCTGAGCGCATGAGCCAGGAGTAACCCCTATGCATCGCTGGGTATGACCCAAAAAGCAAAAAAAAAAAAAAAAAAAGATTTACTACAGAACTTCACATGCAAAAAAGTACACTTTTATTTATATCCTCTTCCCCGTTGTTCTGCTAACCTCTAAAGTTATTCCTTTAAAGTGTTTCTATTTGTAGTTTGACTCTGCATTTTTCAAATATTCCATACTTCTTACTTAAAAATAAAATATCCTAATTAGAGCAAAACTAGAAACACCTAGTAAAATACCAATGATATACTAGTAAATATCCTGTATGAAATAAAATTTTAAAACTGCATATATTTGCAGATGACCTGATTCCATATTATATAAAACATTTAAAAATTTCAAAGAAAGTTAATAAAACTTGCAATGATAAGTAATGTCTCCAATTAAAAAAAAAAGAGACAAGGTGAATGTTGAAAATGCTATTGCATGGGTTTCAATTATACTTCAAAGAAAAAACTCAGGCCTGGAGCAATAGTACAGCTGGTAGTACCAGTGGATGTGGCCGACATGAGTTCAATCCCTGGCAACCTGTTTAGTCTCCCAACTACCCCATTCACTAAGAGTGATCCCTGAGGGCAGAGCCGGGAGTAACCCTAAGTCATAATCATAACAGAATGTGTCCTCCATCACCTAAAATGTAAAACTCGAGAACAGGCAAAACTGGGCCAGAAAGATAATGCAGCGGATGTGTCACTTGCCTTGCCCACAGCAAACCAAGTTTAATCCATGCCTCTCTATGTAAGCCTCCCCTTCCATAGCATGCTAGGAATTATGTGCACAAAATTCTTCTTTACAACTTTTCTGATAATGGCAACTATTGGGAACAATCTAAGTTTTCTACCACTAATAGAAGGAAATGTTATTTGCTCACCAAACTGTCCAAAATATATTGTTTCTGTAAAGACATGCTGTACAAAACAATTGATCTATATGATAGTTTTGTAAAAACTGTTCATCTCTGAAGAATAGGATGGATTATAGCTATGGTTCAACTGGATAGATATTAAACCATTTTTTTGGTTTTATATGGTTTAATTTGTTACAATGAGCACGGCTTTATTTTTAAATATGCAATATTTACTAAGACATAACAGTTTTCTTTCTCTTCCACGTAACCTCACATTTTGAGCTTTATCCATTTACAACTTGCAATACCAGTTCCTTCTTGTCCACTCACATTAACTTGTTTTCAAGGAGATCTACCTATGCCAGCTTTTCTTTCGTTATAATTGTTATTTTCATCTTACACGTATTTACAGTGTGTTAAGATGGCTCTAGTTGTAAAGGGTATTCTGGTAAATCCCTTCCATTTACAATGCTTTTATCTATTAATTTGCTGTAGTTCATTGCTCTACTTTTGTTTACTTAATGATTTCATCTAGGTTCTTTATACTTTGCCAGCACCCAAAGGCACACTTTTCTCTTCATGCTTTCCAGTTTCCATAGCACTATTTGCTGGCTCAATTCTTTGAGAGACAATCCCTTTATTGAATTGCAAGTGCTTTAGATTTAACCTAAGATAAATGTTGAATATTGCTTGGGGTCCTGGAAAGCATTAAGAGAGAAAGAGTGGGCCTACCACAAAGTTCAAAGCAGCCAATTTGAATTTTCGAATGCACACAGTGTACTCTGTCACAAAGAAAAGAAAAAGAAAAAGAAATCTGAACTCTGCACTTACCTTGACAACCCAAATCTTATTTTTGCTAGATCCATTTCTTTCCCCCTGGGAATTCCTTTGAACATGGACTCTAAGACCACTCACTTCTCTCTCTCTCTAGCTTGCTCTCCCTGAAAGCAGTATTTTTATCTTCAATTCCTAGTTTTCAAGGTCATAATAACCCCCAAAATGTAAATGCACTTTTGATCGCAAGGTATTTTAATGGATGTTCAAATATACAGAAATATCACTCGTTAGTAAAGTATCATCCCAAATCTCAATATAACCAATTATTCAAATAATTCTGCCCCATATCACTCCTTCCTCGGAATTCTATTATGGAATCATAATGTAAAAGATGTCCAATTAAAAAAAAAGCTTTTATTCCCCTTCCAATGCTTGTTAACTTGTTTTTCTTATAATATTTTGCTTATTAAACTCTGTGAACTCACAGAATGATCTTACTTATATGTGGGTTATAAAGAAACATGGCACTGTAGCACTATTATACTGTTGTTTATCAATTTGCTGGAGCGGGCACCAGTAATATCTCCATTGTGAAACTTGTTCTTACTGCTTTTGGCATATCAAATATGCCAGGAGTAGCTTGCCAGGCTCTGCCATGCAGGTGAGATACTCTCAGTAACTTGCCGGGTTCTCCAAGAGGGACCGAGGAATCAAACCCAGGCGGCCGCATGCAAGGCAAATGCCATACCTGCTGTGCTATTGCTCCAGTCCTGGGTATTAATGCTCAAAGATAAGAGAAACAGAGAAAGAAAACTGCTCCATACTGAGAAGCATGACACTGAGAGAGGATAGGGGATAGGTCAGGGAAGCGAGCACTATGACAATGATAGAGGAAAGTGGTCATTCTGGGCAAGGGTTTTGTGCTAATAGATGGCAAAATGATACACATGATACCTTATCAGTAACCATACTGTAAATCACCTTCTCTAACAGAAAAAGAGAAAGAAAAAAAAGTGCCCACCATAGAAGCATACTGGGGCCGGGAGAGGTGAGGTGGGCGGAGGCATACGGGGGCATTGGCGGAGGGAAGTAGACATCGTTGCAAGGATTGGTGTTGGAACATTGTTCTCCTGAAACTGAATGATGAATAACTTTGCAATTTTTTAATTAATGGTGATTCAATTTGAAAATATATAAGAAAATTTCAAAAAAAAACCCACAAAACTTCGATCTTTCTACTACTAGTTCTTTTTGCTACATTAAACCTCCCATAATATTTCTGCCAAAATTATTTTTCACAAACCAAGAAACTAAGCACCCTTATTTTACGAACCGAAGCATCAAGCACCTCCTAAACAACTTTGATATTTTCCTGATACTGACAAAACAGATAGAGAGATTAAGTAATGAAAGTTGCACATGAATAATTTCTGCCAATCTCTCTTATCTTGACAAAGATACTGTGCCAGCATTTCTCGCCCCCAAATGACAGGCTTCGTCATGCCTTCTTGCATTTGCATTTGTTGTTTGTTTGTTTGTTTTTTTCAGAAATTCCTTGCCGACCCTACTATGCTGAATGAATTCTAACTCATCTTCTCAAAATCTACTCAAGTATCACAATATCTGAAATCTTAAATCTCTTAGGCAAAGAACTATTCTCTTTTTTTAAGCCTCCATACTGCTCTTCAGAGTTCTATTTTAGCATGTCACAGATTGCATTTTGACCGTCTCCGTACACATTTGACTCCCTCCTTATATCATGAGTTCCTCAAGGCCAGGGATGAAGACCTTATTATACACACGATTGTCAGGCTTGATTTCCAAATGGAGAAGGAATGCAGTGTGTGCTTACCTGAAGACTGCAGAAATGGGGAAACAAACATAAATGGAATCCTGTGCCAGGGATATAAGCCTCAATATCCCATTAAGCTTCTTCTTAATAATATTATATAAGATCAAGAAAAGTTATGCAGAACTTTTTGTTGTTTTATGTAGCAAATATCCTCCCACAAGCTTCTGTTGAGACTCAGTGAGAATGGCATCAATTTCTATCATTACAATTAAGGAATAAATTGGATTTCAAAGCATTCTACTATAAAGAAAGAAAAAAAAAACACTGAAAGTTTAGTTTCCAGACAGTAAAATGTCTAAAACTACTGTTTCACTGTGACTAAAAAAATATTGAATTTTGTTCTTTACTCACAATTTTATTTTAAAGGAATTCTTAAAGAAACATTGTGTATGTGATTTTTAGTAATAAAATTGCAAATTCTGCTATTCAATTTGTGACATTTTGTCTCCAATATCATAATTATAATTTACTTGATACAATAATGAAGAGAAACTGATCAAAATGACCTTATATGCTACGGTGGAAAGATATATATTTATATGTATGTGTGTGTATATATATTGTACATATATATTAAATTTTTGAATACCATTCTATCGCATACATATATATTTAAGTTAATGGATTCTATGCTTAGGAATCTTAAGCTACTTATTAAGGTGAAAAATTGACCTGGTTTGCAGAGGTGAAAGGTTTTTTGAAAGCAGAACTTCCTGTTTTAAAACAACAAATGTCTGGGAAAATTCAGAAAGGTAGGTTATTATATCACTCATCCAAGTGATATGTGATGTTCACAATAAGTGGCAGATGCCCAATTCAAAGTTAGTCTTTATATATTCCTTGTATTGTGTTCATTTCACATGCCACCTACTTTGAGGTTGTTTTGTTTTAGTTTCGGGGCCACACCCAGTGATCCCATGACTGCTTACTCCTGGGATCACTCCTGGCAGTGCTCATGGGACCAACTACATTGTCAGGGGCTGAAACATATCCAGCCATATGCAGGTCAAGCATCTGAACCTTATACTATTTTTACAGCCCAAACATGACATCTTCTTATTTTGGATGTTATAATCAGTAACATCTATTTCTACATTTCAAGTCATATTCTGTTGGTAATTAATGTTTTCATGAGCAAATTCTAGCGAACTATTTTAACTGATTTTTAAATTATATATTAACAACAGGATTTAATCTTAGTCAGGCAATTAACTTCATGACAAAAATAGTGGCTAATGGATTTATTGTGCACACTTGTAGCTTACAAAAATAAATTTAATTATTTTGGGATTAGTGGTTGAGACTCTTATATTATCTCTCAATTTTTATTGTTAAAATGAATAGTTCTTAATTTATGAATAGACAGGAGAATTATACGGCCTTACTGTCCCTCAGACTGCCTTCATTTATTTCTCCAAGTCAAGCTCCTCAAAAATCATTATTAGAGAATGTGTATCATATGAAGAGTTGAGTAATAACATTTAAACTGGTTTGAGAAATGAACGGTTGGGTTATGGAAAAGAATGTCAAAACAAATTTAATGAAGTTACAGTGAGTAGTTTAATGGAACTGGAAAAACAATGTTCATTTCTCTTCCACAAACAGGATTCTAGATTAAGAATTAAAGAGCACTTTGTGCAGTACTCCCTTCTTTATTACTGTTTAGAAAATGTTTTCTTGAGGGGCACACCTACTGGTGCTCAGAACTTAGTCCTGGCTCTGTGCTTAGTGATCATTCCTGACGATATTCATAAGAATAAATGAAGTCCCAGGTTCCCACCAAGGCCAGCACATGTCAGAGAAATTCTTAACTCCTATACTATCTTTCCAACCCACTGTTTAGAAATTCTGTCGCACAACACTAAAAGTTAAATTGTGAGCTAGAGAGAGCAATATCAACACTGCTAGTAAGCATATGAAGGTTATTTAGTGCTAACTCAAATACAAAATGCTTATGAATTATTGTTATTATAGTGAATCAATTTTGCCTTGCATGCAGCTGACCCGGGTTCTATTCCTCTGTCCCTCTCAGAGAGCCAGGCAAGCTACTGAGAGTATCCCACCTGTACAGCAGAGCTTGGCAAGTTCCCCGTGGCATATTTGATATGCCAAAAACAGTAACAAGTATCACAATGGAGATGTCACTGGTGCCCACTCAAGCAAATCCATGAACAACAGGACAACAGTGCTACAGTGCTATAGTGAGTCCGTTATGTGCATAAAACTCCTTTCATTAGACATGCAAGTAAGCCAATTTCTAATTTTAAGTAATATGCAATCTTTTCACTAGCGTATTGCACGTGCCGACCCGGGTTTGATTCCTCCATCCCTCTGGGAGAGCCCGGTAAGCTACCAAGAGTCTCCCTCCAGCAGGGCCAAGCCTGGCAAGCTACTCATGATGTATTTGATATGCCAAAAACTGTAACAACAAGTCTTACAATTTGTTGAGACGTTACTAATGCCCTCTCAAATTTTATGATTACAGTCATTTAAAAAAAAACAGCAAATTATATAATCATTAAACTGCTTAGGGCTTAGGTGAGGAAGGACTAGAGTATGTAGAAAAACAGGTTGTAGAAAGACAGGGTTAAAGAGTTTGGAGTCTATTTTGAAATGGTGGAAATATTAGGAAATTGACTTTACTGGGCAAGAGAGACAGTATAGTGAGTAGGATGCTTGCCTTGCAGAAGGCCAACCCAGGTTCAATACCCAACCTCCATAATGTTCCTCAGTGATTTCTGAGAGTAGAAAGGAGTAAGTTTTGAGAAATTCCAGCTGGGCCCCCAAACAAAACTGTAACAACAAAAGTAAAGAAAAATTGTTTCTGATTCTGGTCATATATGTCTGTGAACATGCTAAAAAAAACACAAGCACTTAAAATAAGTTAGTTGAATCATAGAAGATTTATATAAAAAAGCAAAATTTTTTTAAAACAAGAAGCAAAATATTTGAAATTAAGATAATTATTTTATATATGTAAATATACATAAAATGCAAAGAACTTTATTTAGATATTTTAAAAGGATTTTTAAATGTTAAACTTTATTTTAGACATTTTTCTTTTTTTCTTATCATGCTAAAAAGTTTAAACTTTAGTTATAAGCTAAATAAATCTTTATAAAATGAGTAGAATGTAATTTTAAATAAGAGAAATAAAGAGAAAGGACAGAACGGAGGGAGGGAAGGAAGGGAGGGAGAGAAGAAAAGAAGGAAAGAAGGAAGGAAGGAAGGAAGGAAGGAAGGAAGGAAGGAAGGAAGGAAGGAAGGAAGGAAGGAAGGAAGGAAGGAAGGAAGGAAGGAAGGAAGGAAGCCACACATAATAAAATAATTATAATCACCTTTCATTGAAAGAGTCATCATACGTGTTGACCTGGGTCCCTTGGTGCATTAGGGGCTGATGACTGTCCCCTGTCTGATGGACGAAGGAACAGGGCCATAGGCTGATAACTAGTGATTAGTAATCTGTGGTCATTTATTCAAAATCTCAGTATTATTATAGAGAAATCATGAAGGTGGGATAACAATTCCAGATATTTGTGGTTGAACATTAACATAAACAATGAACAGATGTAAAGTTCCTCCTTCAAGGAAGTTCTACTAAGAGATCAACACAAGGACAGACTATCATCTAGAAGCTCCAGCACTCTAGATTCCTACTAGGAGATCTGCCTAGCAGTGGAATTCCATTTCAGGGCATATTGCTTTCTCCTTCCCTCTGCTAGCAAATCATTTAAGTAATCATATTAAATTTACTTCTTACTAATATTTCTAGTCATTTTGTGTGAACGCAGTAAGAGACATAAGCTTTATTCTATTTCTTACATTAAGCCTAAATGGTCTGTCTAGACTCATTTTTAAAGTGACTTTTCCTGGGGACATCTCACCATATTTCCCACACTACAGTCCTCAGGCAAGGTTAGTTTTGCCTAACCCCAATAGGATACTTATTCAGTTACTCATTTTCAGGTTACGACAAAGTTTCATCCATGACTACGTCTTAATTTATTATACTTTTCATGGCACTTAGACTGCCCCTTCCTGAAGCTAGGATAGCTTATGGCTTGCCCTGCAATTATATAAGTCCCTTGGTGGGTCCCGTATTTGGGGTGTTAGGAACTAAGGGCAACTGAGACTTAAGAAGTAAATGTGACAGATGCCTAGGAGTAAATCGTATTTGTAACATGAGAATCAATTAACTCCTGTGTTACAAAAGCATGGCATTAACTCTCTTCCTATGGCTATACAAAAAGGACATTGCTGTAAAATAAACTATGAAAAGAACATAAAGGAAAGAGAAAAGCAATATATCACTTACATATACAAAATCCAGAGTCACCAGAAGATTTGACTTATAGGTTACAGTATCTTATTTGGAGATGCTTATGACTAGCACATAGAGGAAGAAGAGCACAAAGCAGAGGTTAAAGATAAACAGAGGATTTGGAGTGACCCAGTGAGATAGTATGTATCCCCAGGAACACCTTAGTGGGTGGAATACAATTAACCTAAGCTCCATGTAGAAGGAACAAGGATAAACCAATGTTAATTTTTTTGTGCTAGTTGATTTCTTTCAAGATCTATTTATAAGTCTCTAGACCAGGCTGGTAGGTGAGCTTGTGTGGAGGTTGTGGTGGGACTTAGATGTAGTTCTGTTTTGTAATGTTGATGGAACCAGAGTGACAGTGTGGTGGATAAGAAGCTTGCCTGGCTCAAGGTCAATCCTTCTTTGATTCCTGGCAATATGCATGGTTCTCTAAGCCCAGCCACGAGTGATAACTGACCACAGAGTAAGATCTGAGTATAGCTAAGTATAGCCCAAACACACACACACACACACACACACACACACACACACACACAAATTATATAACATTGATAAAATAAAATATATTTTGAAATCATAAAATACTGATAGAGATTAAAATTATGATATTGCATGCTTAATTAAAATTGTAGTTATGCAAAAATGCTACTGTACTAAAATAATATAATGGTAATATAGAAGTTTTAGATCAAGATCTAATGGTTTCATATATGTATTTTCATGATCCCTTGGGTAACTCTAAGAAACCAATGCACGTTTTTTAGTTTTCTACTAGTAAAATGTGTGATATCATACTTATTTTAATTTTCAATGATAATAGGAAGAATTTCATCTATATAACCATGAAGGATATTGGAAATAAGAGTATTTAGTAAATCTGAATAGAAAGAAAGCGTAAGGGGAACTGCAACCATTCAAGAGAAAACTCTTTTATCTCTTCATGTGGTCCTTCAAGCAGTGCCATAAGTGATTTCTTAGCAAAGAGCCAAGAGTAAGTTCTGAGCACCACCAAATAGGGTTCAACTCAGCCTCTCACCTGCCCCACACATACACAGAAAAAAGGAGAGGGAATCAGGGCTTTGATATAATCAGGAGTTATTGTGATATACGATTCGAATGCTGGAAGCCTGATCTTGAGAAGTTGAGCACAATGATTACCAGTTCTCAAGAAAGCACTTGAGGAGCTGTTGTTAGAGGCATAGATTTTGTGTTCTGTAATTGTGGAAAGAAGTTAGTGGGAGAGGCAAAATTACTGACAAAGCTAAATCCAAAGTGAGCAGAATGAGAGATAATGGACTGGTTCTGGTACCATGACTGCACTGCCAGAACTTTTTCATGAGCAAAGGTAGAACAAGGGAATATCCAGATATAGCCTGCGAATGATCAGGGGAACAAATAGGCTATACTAGAAACACAGTCAGGGTGAGCACCTCCACTTAATGTTTTCATTCTTTTCTTGGAAGTTGTCTGGACACAGAATCTTCTGCTTATGTCTTTCACTTCCCCTCTAGAAGGCATGAAGAGGGTGAGGGGTGAGGTCCGTGTGTCCTTCATTTCTCCCCACAACAATATGTTAATGGAGATTTCTTTGAAATTTGGGTTGAAGGATAAGAATTTGAACAGAAATGACAAAGGAAACCTGCAAAATGGGAAAAGAGAAGAAGAAAAGTTTGGAAGAAGCTTTATGTAAACTTTAGTTAAGATACTTTTGCTTCTACAGAATATAAAGGCAGCATATGTACAAGACCAGTGCTCTAACCACTGAGCAATAGAGCCCATTTGGGGGAGCAAACTTAGAACAAAACAAAATAACACAGCAAGGAAGAGATTGCAGCATGAAATTGGTTTGGGTAAAGAATAGATTTGTGCAAACTTCTCAATTATAAATCAGAATGAACGTTGACAGATTCAGCTGGGACAGCTTCAAAGACTAGAACTGAAAGAAAAAAAATTAATTGAGCGATAACATCTGCACAGGGTCAGAAAGAACATTAAGTTATTAAAAGAAAGGGACAAGTAATGAATAGACTTCTGAAGAGAAAAGACGTATGATGTTTTTCAGTGGTGGTCACAGAGAAAAGAAAAAGAAAACAGAGTCATAGATGTCACCAGTCATCTCTTACGCAATGTCATACCCCTTGCTGAGGAGACTGGACAGAAACGGGAAGTGCATCAATGACCACGGAAAAGAAAAGAAGAAAAGGGAGATGTTGTCTGACAAGGAAATTAGGGAGAAAGAATATAAAAACAAGATCTGGGGCAGTTTTTTTGAACTGGTGACCAAAGATAGTGGAGTGACAAAGAAAAAAATCAATCTTCTCTCAGGGTGAAATATAGAAAGAGAAAACAAAAGTCATAGAGGAAAGACAAATTGTATTTTTATGTGTGTTAGAGATGATTCAGTGGTCTGGAGACCTGGATTCAATCTGTGACACTGTAGAGTCCCTGGAGCGTGGCCCTTAGCATCAATCAAGGAACAGCCCTTAAGCACCACAAGATATGACACAAAAACAAATTAAATAAGCAGTACAAGAAAAAGTATCACAATAAAAAGTATCACTTTCAAAAAGTAAAAAATATACAAAGCAGATTACCTTTATTGTTCACTATCAAGGAGATGAGCATCAGTTCAATTTCTGACAAATACTAACAATATATTGAATATTTCTGTATCCCAAGAATGCATATTGCTTTTTTAAAGAGAAACACAAATAAGCAAAATAGTGGAATACCATGCCAGGGTAGATGGTAGAGACTGACGGTCAATCATGTATAAAGCTTGAGACACAATCATGGTGAAGGAAAGAGTTGAACAGTATAGAAATAAGAATGTCAGACTCGCAAATAAGTCTCAGAAGGGATCCACAAGCTGCAGAGATGCCTCCAGATGCTGCTTCCAGCTGAACCTCATTTCCGGGACAACCCAGAGGTGGAGAGAGTGAGTCCAGCCCCAGCCTCATTAGAGTCCCATCAGCCAGAAACCTCCAGAACCAAATTGCCTCCACGCTCATGGCTGATCTCTACAGATTCGGGACAAGCCTTATCCATGAGAATGAATCTGAAAAAAAAAATAAATAGAAAAAAAACAGGCATTTGGCTTTTGTGACCAAAATCTCCAGACTCTCATGGAGTTGTAAATGGGCAGCTTCCCACATTTCCTTGTCCTACTGGGAGCCTGGTAGTCATGCCCAAAAATTGCCTCCCGCACCGTATAAGTTCATTAATAATCATGATCCAGAGACTCACAAATCACTGAAGTGAGCCACAAGCTGCAAAGTCCCAAACTTCTCTCCAGTTGTATCACCCTATTTAAAATTGTAGAATTCCTGGAGCATATGGCCATGAGGTTTCATTAATGTACCGTTAATGTACCAAGAGTAGCACACCACATTTGATGGGGTATAAAGTAGAAGCAACTGATCTCAATCAATCAATCAATCAATCAACCAATCAATAAACATTAGCATAAAAAGCTCAACATGTAACAATATGTTAGCAATCTCTTATATTAGGGCTTAGTGGCTCCAGGGTGAGATATAACAATATTCACACATTTTCCTCTAAGGAAACTTTTTTGGATAATTTTTAATGGTTTATTCATAGCAAGCAATACAAGACCAATTATTTAAGACCTGCTTTGGAGGCAGCCTAGGATGGTTATGTGAAAATCCAAAATAATGCTGGTGGGAAGGTGTAATGATGGTGAGACTGGTTTGGAATATTCAATGTATCACTGTCACTGTCATCCTCTTGATCATCGATTTGCTCGAGCATGCATCGGTAATGTCTCTATTCTAGCCCTGAGATTTTAGCAGCCTCTCTTTACTAGTCCTTCCCAACATTGGCGCACTGGAGGCTCTTTTAGGTTAAGTGGAATGAGACCCATCATTGTTACTGGTTTTGGCATATCGAATACGCCACGGAGAGCTTGCCAGGCTCTGTCGTGCGGGCAGGATGCTCTCGGTATATTGCCAGGCTCTCTGAGAGGGAGAACTAGGCTATAAGCCTACTTGTCTAGTTAATTCCGATAAAAATAATTAATGCCAAAAAATTTTCTGACAGACTGGATGTAGAATATGAAATAAAGTTTATAAAAGATAATTGGACAACTCCAACATTTCCTCTCCCTGCACCTGCATTCCAATTACTATATCAACTTCTACCATACTTTTGTCTGTAAATAGTGCATCTAAATTTAAGTACTTTACAGTTTGCCATCTACGTGTGTTTTCCTGCATAGCGCTATTACAGTGAAGCAGAGAAGCAAGATTTTTCCCCCCTCTGGTCTTTTGGGCCACACTTAGTGGTGCTGAGGGCTTAGTCCTGGCTCTTCACTCAGGAATCACTTTTAAAATTTTTTTTTGTCCAAGATTTTAATTCTTTAGTAATTGGAATTCTTTAGTTGGAATATTGAACGTAATAAATAATCATGAAGAATTTTTTCAAAATAAAATTATGGGGAGGGGGGAGTACAAATGTCATTTAACCAGAGGAAGATGAGAAGTACCTATTCATTTAAGATAGACACAGAATATATGTGATTTCTAGCCTGGTGAGCTGGGAGGACCTTTCTATCACATTTTGCTCCTCTCCAATTTCTCACTGGTGTATTCACAATGCATTATCCTATCCTTATTCAAATATTATAACTCTTTATACCACAACCGGGTAGTAAAGTGCTCAAAGCAGATTTTGCTCAAAATATCAGAAAAAAAGTCATCAATATAGAACTGGATTGCAAGAGATTTAAAGCTAAAGAAGAGGTTGGAGGGAAGAGTGGATGATAATTAAGAAGAGATGTTAAAAGTAGTGACATTTTTCTTAACAGATCAAATTGGACTCTTGCTGAAGACAGATTAATGTATTCACATCTCACTAGGGGAATGGTAAAGGATATGAAAAATTTGATCAAATATCAAGAGTGATCAGGAATTGAGGATTTGGGATGCTCAATTAAATTATCTAGCAAATTTCTTGCTAAAACTAACAGGGTTGTACAGTCATGAGGACAAGACCCAAGAGCCCAAGTAGGAGACTTCTTTGAAGAGTTTTAAAGCTAGAGAGTGTCATTCAGAAGCTCAAATCTACTCCTAATCCTTTTTGCATTTCTTATCTTCCCAGCATTTGGGTTAATCATTTCCCCATTAATGCTTTATTAATTGAAAAACAAAACAATGAAAAAAACAAAACAAAACAAACAAACAAACAAAAACGAGTAAGAATCACCCTCCACCCCCAACCTCTCACCCTTTCTTCTTCAGGTCCTGGCAGAAGACTGATTGAGAATCTGGCCAATGACCTTAATGATCAATAGCAGTCCTTAGCTCATTCATTTTACGGTGTGTTGGTGCAACTAAATAATATTTACATGGGGATTACCTGGTCAGAAAGGAGATAACTTAAATTTGGAAAATTGTTCAGCCATATATATTTCTTGGAAAGATGCATCAATTCTAAGTGATAGGCAGCATTATAATTCTTACACATCTAATTGGATTTGGTCTATATCCAATTCTGTCATTACTATTACTCAATGTCCTTATCTCTATACTTGGGTTCATCAGTGGAAGGGGAGAGAAATTATCTCAAGGGTAATAACCACATGAATCATTACCAATTATGATGTATCTCATTAAAGAAACTTGAGAAGTGCAAAAAAAGCAGAGCAGAAGTACTAAGACTATACTATTAAGAGCAAAAGAAATAATATTCAAGCATTAGATATAACTTAAAATAATTTTATAGGTTAAATACACTAAATACCTGGCATCTGTAAGAGTATTTATTAGAGGAAATATCTGACAATGATACTTCAATTTATCAAGAAGTTTTAAAACCCTTCCAGGGAGCTGTCACCAGTATTACTTTGTAAGTCACACAAAAAATAATCCTCGTAAAGTTATTTTTAAAAAGCTATGTTCTGCATATTTGCTCATTTTGACCACAGCATCTTACTATTTAAAGTGGAAAAAGTACACATACTCATTGCCAAAAGTGTATCTAAATGAATGTAGATGAAGAGATCAATTTTGATTGCTGGAATGAAAATGTAACATTGAATATTGTTTTCATTTTTAATTGCTTCAAAATATAAATTTCTTGAGTTCTTACTCTAGGTGCTTCTTATTATTTATAGTTTTACAAGACAAGGGGGAAAAATGAATCATAATTTCTTTGGAATAAGCAAGCTAACATATCCCCTTGGTGATTTTTTTAAGCATGGCGAGGGAACAGTCTTGCAGAAGGCAAACTTGGAAAGTTACATTAATAATTGCACTATGGTAAAAGCATCAAATGATGTTGCAAACTAAATTTCTGGCAATTTTAATTTCTGACAATTTATGTTCCCCCATACACCTCCAGGAGTGGTTTTTGAACACAGATCCAGTAGTAATCCATGAGCATTGACGGGTGTCTCCTCAAAACCAAAAAACAAAACAAAATCACTTTTTCTATAAAGGAAGTATTTACAACAACTACAAATATGTATGTATAGCTATGTACATCTATAGTGGTTTTTTAACTAAATTTTATGACTGGCATTATTTATAATAAAATCAAGTAAAGATGTTGGTAAAATGTTTACTTCTTTGAAATTCCTTTAAAATATACTCTTTAAATATAAGCTGGAGAGACCTTATCACAGGTATGTCCTTGCCTTGTACAAGGCCCGCTAGGGTTCTATCTTTGGCATCCCATATGGTTCCCCAAGCCTGCCAACAATGATCCCTGAGTGCGGAGCCAGGAATAGGCCCTGAGCACTGCCCAGTATGGCCCCAAAACCAAAACCAAAAATAAATAAAGAAATAAATAACATCCCTATTAAATATTTTACTTTGCAATTTAAGACATTTAGGGCATATTAAGAGCTCTATAGCAATTGGGGGCTAAGATAAAAAAGTGATAATAACACTAACAGTCATTTAATTTTGGACAAAGTGTGTTTTTTTTATGTCTTCCCTGTACAGACACAGGTCATTTAATATAATCCAACACTGGCAAAGAAGTTAAATTCTTTGAAAGAGAAGAAGAATTAGTGTTCATATAATTTGTAGGAATAATAAATATGTGCACCAATTTTTCATATAATAGTCATAAGGAAAGTAGACGAATTTGGTAAAGAAACCAGGTATTCATACATTCTTTCTCACTTTCTATCATGGTGACACAAAAATTATTTAAACTCCTGGAGCCTTGTATCTCAAATACAAGTGTGCACAGTAATATTTTCAAACTATTGTAATTTTAAAGTTAAGAGATAAAAGTGTTAACTGCAGCATTGTGCTTAACATTACAAGTAGTTCAAAAAATAACGACTGCTTATTATATATTGCATTAATTAAATCAACTTCAAAACTAATTTCAATCCATCTATGAAAGACGGGAGATTATAAAATATTAAATTTATCCCCATTTCCACTCAGGTAAAAAATTTGGCGTACTAACAACCACCCAGAAAAACTGTTAATTCTGAATATTTGACAACAAATTCTACAATGCATTCATTTATTCAATAGTAAAATGTTTAAGTGAAATTTTGATCCTATGCAAATCAGAAGTTAGACTAAATCTTCTTCAGAATCTCAAAATATCTTTTAAGCTGTAAACTGAAATGCTATGTTTCTAGTTATCATTGCAGCTTCCGCATGTAAAAAATATTTTACGAAGAGCAAAGTAAGATCTATTAGGAAAATAGCAAGGGATAGGCATGAGTAGGAAGGGACTTGAAAGTCTAAACATGATAGGACAATAAATTAGATAAAAGGGAAAGTAAGCATGTGTACTTGTGGATAGTTTCTTTATTTTTAGGTTGATCAACTGGGATAAATAATAGTGTATTAAAATAAGCAGAGACAAATGCTTGCATCCCAAGCACCACCTGGAGAAATTCCTGAGTGCAGATCCAGGAGTAATCCTTGAGCATAGCTTGGTGTGGCACAAAAAGAATAAATAAATAAATAAATAAACAAACAAATAAATAAATAAATAAATAAATAAAAGAGTATACGCAAAACAGCTAGTGTGCTTCCTCAGTGTATGCCTCTTTCCTTTGACTTCCAAGTTCCTTTTCAAGAGGTACTAATCTTTAGAAACTAAAAATGTAGGCATGTAGAAGTCAGTCTACTTCTGTTCAAATTCTTCATCTGTTGTTTTAAAATTGCGTGATTGTATCAAGTTACTTCACCTTTCAATAATTTGCTTCCTATATTTCAAAGACAGAGAGTCTCTTGCCCGCATGCCTGGCTGCCTTCCCCAGGGCCTCTCACTGGGGATGGGCTCCAGCTTCCCATCCCGCCCTGAGCAGAGCTCCTGGTAGCCAAAGACCACTGGAACCTAGCTACAGCCATGCTAAAGGCCCCTTTCCACACGTTCAGACAAGCCTCAAGCATGAAGGTACCAGCAGAGGAACCCAGGTGTGTATAATCCCATCAATAACCAACATCCAGAGACTTAAAAGGAAGCTCCCAGAAGTATCCCAGCGCTTTGAGGCCGCCCGGTATCTTACAACCTCCTTCTCCCTCTGGGAGAAAGTAGCAAGCTACTGAGTTTCCTGCCCCCTTGGGACAGCCTTGCAAGCTTCCCATGGTGTATTCATATGCTAAAGCCAATAACAAGCTGGATCTCATTCCCCTGACCCTGAAAGAGCCTCCAATTCAGCATTGTTGGGAAGGCCAAGCCAAGCAGAGAGAGGCTTCTATAATCTCAGGGATAGAAGGAATGGAGAGGTTACTGAGTTCGCTTGAGAAACTGATGATCAACGGGATTTTGTGATTCGTGATTTGTGATTATTTCAAAATGAGGGTGATGTTAATATGTACTTAAAGAAAGGCAGAGAACATATTATATAAATCAAGGTCAATTGCTATTTTGCTTTTATTTTTATATGCTATGCATTTTAAAATCATTCTTTTAAAAATAAGAAATTTTAATTTGTCTACTGAACTGTAATTTATATTTTAATGGACAATGGCCAAAACCCTCCTTTTCTTATTATATTTCATACCTATACCCTTTTAATGAACATTTTTACTGATTCAGGTCATGGTTGTGGTAACATTAAAATAAAAGTGATGTGGAACTAGAGACTAGTGAGAGTCAAAAGTTATTCCCACCATAGGACCAAATACACAAATGAAAAAATTAGGTTATCTGAAATGTTTGAGAAGTATCATTGCAAAGTATTGGCTTCTTGGTGGGGAATTGTATCCAGAATTATTATCAAGAAATAGAGAATTAAAAAGGGAGGGATATGGAGCGCAATCTCCTCTCCTTTTTTTTTTTTTTTGGTCACACCCAGCGATGCCCAGGGATTGCTCCTGGCTTGACACTCAAGAATCACTGCTGGCATTGGTCAGGGGACCATAAAGGATGTGGGGATCAAATCTGGGTTGGGTGCCATCCAGGGCAAATGCCCAACTCCCTGGACTATTGCTCTGACTCAACTTGCTCTCCTTTAATCATTGTGTCAATCCACTGAGACCACTGACTGAGTAGAAATCAGTTCACCAGGCATATAGGGGGAGATAGTTTTCAGATATCAGCCTTTTAAGGCCCAAGTAGGACAGAGAATGGTAGAACATAAAATAGAGCATGAATAGTAAATCTGTCTAAAGTCAGCTGTTATGTTCCCTTGGGTTATATTTCCTTCCAAGATGCAGTAAAGAATGCTCAGATAAGTGTCACCCCTCCCCATCTGAATCTTCTTTTCTCATGCTAGGGTCCAAACTAGAGCCAGTGGGTCAACTTATGTTGCATTTTCTGTTGTCCAGATTTCCACAATTATCAAATAATATGAAACCTTCTTAGTAGTTTGCCTCTAATTAAAAGTGATAGGATAAAAACCACATATTGTCCAAAAGGGTGTTTGTAAATAATAAAAAAAAAAATAAAGTTTGATTCAAAGTATTTTTTGGAAAAGGAGCCAAAATTTTTGTTTGTTTCCATGATTTGGATACAGAGCCTGATTTGACAGTATTCCACAAGAATGCGTTAATTCCTGGCTTTTACTGGAAATTTCTAAACTGTTGACACCATGGATTTTAAAAAATAAACAGATGGGCTCCATGACTTCATTTTATGTTGAGGTTATAAAAATTCACGAAGATAAAAGGCAAGGTCTGTATTTTTTCCATGTTTGTAAATAGAAGAATCTGCCAGTGTCATTTTAGCCATCTTCTATTGCTTGCTTCTTGATGTTTAATATATCTATGGCTGTAGTGGGAAATTCTTTAGTCATCAGTCATTCCGGGCAATTTAGAGTGAAAAAATAAGAAAACGTAGGGAAAAATGCAAAATACTGGTTCTGAACTATAAAAATATTTTTCAAGGAAAACGTGTTTTTAAAATAAAGAACCCCTACTTGCTTTATAGGGAAAGAAGTGCATTTGGCATAAAGTAGTACTGGACTGCAGCCAGTGGAGAGTTTGTTTAGAACATTGTCCCTCCTTTAATCTGGCAAGTTTAAGCAAAATTATAGTTTTCCAGTTTCCCTCTAATTTCAAGTGATTGCTTTTGAAAAGTAACCTCAGACAATAGTGACTCCAAACTCTTAAATTCAAACTAGGAAAACATAAAGATATTTGTTATTTAAGTACTGTCAGAAAGTAGATCGCTGCCTCTCTCAGTACTATATTTGACAATAAAATTTCTTAATGTGTCAACATGTGAATTCACTACTTTTCAGTGTATGCCACTCTACAAAGTAATTTAAAATAATTTCACATGAGCTTGTCTATTTCAAACGAGATGTGGCTTTGCACAATTATTTTGTTTTGAATGGCAATTAATATTACAAAAGAGATGTCAATTATAAATTGCATTTTACCAAAACATAAAAAATTAGTAAACATATGTCATGTCAAATTAATAAGTAGCTGTTACATGTCTGCTGACTACATAATTATGTAGCTGAAATTTTTAAAGAGTAGTTCATGAAAATGTTTTCTTTCTCTTTTTTTGATTAAAATAATTTGTGCAAAGTAAAGTTTCTAAAATTAATTGATTCAACTTATATCTTAAAGAGACAATTTGGTCGGTGCTTTATTCATAGCAAAGCATAATTAATGTATCATGAACTTCAAACTCTTACATTTTCTATATTTTAAGAGTACAATTATACTAAGGATATAAGTAAAGAGGGAAAGCAAGTTAAGATAATGACCAATATGTGCTTAAAATATTCAGAGAGTAATTGAGTGCAGATATACATTAAAGTTTCATAGGCAATTTGAGTTGTTGACAAACCTGAGACTTGAGTTGATACAACAACAAGATTGAGTTAGCCAGTGTGTATATCAAAGAAATAAGTTATATGTGGAAACAGACTATAAAGTGACTGACTATAAATTATCTGACTGTTTTAGTTTCTAAAAAAAAAAATTAAACTGAAACATAAATTTTAAAATTGTTATGAGGTGTTTTCTTTAAAAATTTACCTGTATAGCTTAATGTAATTAAGGTATATACTTAAAACATGAACACGGTCTCTAATTAAAACATGTTGTTAAAATAGATGTGTTGTATTTGAGATGTCAGGCAAGGGGAGCAGCGTTAGGACAGGGAATCTGGGAAGTTCTTTTGGAAGAAAGTTGACGCTGGTGGTGGGATGTAAAATGGAACATGGTATGTCTGAAACCCAACTATGAATAAGTTTGTTAATTATGTTTTTTAATAAAATAAAATTTGCAGGGGGAAATGAGTGTATTATGGAAGATTGACCAATAATAGTCATCTTTGTTATCCCTCACACAATAAAAATTCCTTCAAATCAGATTACGAATGCAAATGATTCCAGCTACTCACATATAAATGACATTTAAGAATGCATTCCATTACCAGGTGTGGTCTATTTTAGAATATCGTGGCAAATTTCAGCGCTATGTAATATGAACTGATGCACATTAAGGTACATACTTACTCCAGCTAAACTAAAAGAACTTCCTTTATTTTTAGGCCTAAAAATTACTATTTATTCTGAAAAACTTCCAGTTCTCACATTACAGCTAAAGTCATAAATTTCCACAAAAAATGACAAGTTGTATCTTTGGCCAAACATCTTTGCTTTGCAAAGTTGTTTCCACTGGTGATAATACTTCCTAGAAATGAATGATGAATTATATGCTGTCACAACATATTATAGGAAGAAAATTATAATAGTACTACATTTTCAATACAAGAACAAAATAGCCAGTGTTAGCAGGAATGGTGGGGGAAAGGGACCCTTATTCACTGCTGCTGAGGTTGTGGACTAGTTCTAGCAAGTTTTGAAAATAATATGGACATTTCTGAAAAACTAGTTGACTAGTTCTAGCAAGTTTTGAAAATAATATGGACATTTCTGAAAAACTAGAAATTGAGCTCCCTTCTGACCCAGCAATTTTACTTTTTGGATATTTGTACTCCAATGTTCACTACAGCACCGTTTACAATAGCCAAAATCTGGAAGCAACCCAAGTGTCCAAGAATAGAATACTGGATAAAGAAACAATGGTACATATATGTAATAGAATACTACTCAGCTGTAAGGAAAAATGAGGGGCTGGAGCTACAGTATAATGGCTTTGCCTTGCATGAAGCTGACCCAGATTCAAACCTTGGCATCTTATATGGGTCCCCCAAGCACAGCCAGGAGTAATTCCTAAGTAGAGATCTAGAATAACAACTGAGTACTGCTGGTTGTGGCCCACATTACTCCCAAAAAATTAAAGAAAAAAATGGAAATTTTGCAATTTTCTGCTACATGGATGGATTTGAAGATTTGTGTGCTGAGTGAAGTTAGTCACGAGAGACAAATATAGAATAATGTCTCATATATAACATATAAAGAAAAATTGTAGGGGGATAATGAGTGCTCTAAGGTAACAGAAACTGAGAAATAGTTTTAAGCAGGAAGCTTACTATGGGAGAAATTGGGAAAGAGGGAGTAGGAAGAGGGTATACTGTTGGAGAGAAACAGACGCTGGTGGAAAGTGCGGTGCTGGACCGATTCATGCAAGAAACCCTACTGTTAGAACAAGAGTGCAACCATCTTAGTTATTAGTAACCATTTTGCCATTCTGTATAATTATGTAACTGACAACTGAACTGGGCATGAACCCAAGACCACATCTTGAGAAAGGGAACAGAAGGAACAAAATTTAGAGTGCTTGCAGAGTGCCAGCCAATCGGCAAAAAGAAGAAATTTAGTGGTCAACGAGTCATGGAAAGATTAGACAAAGGGGCACCCACAGGTGACCCTAACCAATCAGTTCACAGGTGAGTTAGGGAGAAAGAACAATGTGGTTTTAGGGTACTTAAACCCTTCTCTGCAGTTGATGGGGGTCTCACCCAGTGCTGCACCCCATAGACCCTTTATGGGGTGCAGCTCTGGCCAGTGAGTCCTTAACATTCTCCCTCTATCCCTCTATCGCCCTACCTCTCTTCTTTCCTCCCTCCCTACCTCCCTCCCTTCCACTGTCTCTCTCTCTCTCTCTCTCTCTTCCCCTACAACAAATCTCTTTAATAAAATTTCTAAACTCCTCACGGATGCCTTGTGTTCCAATCGCAGACCCTAACACTACCACTAATAGTATTAGCCACAGTGTCTAAACTGAAAAGAAAATTAAAAATAAAGTTTCTGAAAATACCAGAAAATGTGAATTTTTGATTACATGAACATATATATATATATGTTTTTACTAATTTTCTAGATAAAAATGGTTAAAATTGATAGTCATTTGCCAAAGCCGTATAAATAGAACATGTTCTATGAAAATTTATTTTGCTTCATCATATTGGGCAGTATATATTACCCATTTGCATGAGCATTCTTTTTCTATGCAACTTAAGTGTACATAAAATGTACAGATAGAACATTTTCTCTTTTGCTTTTGGATATTTGAGTCATACCTGATAGTGTTCAGGGCCTCTTCTTGGCCCTATTACAGGAGTTGTCTGCCTCAGTGGATAGCAGCATGCAAGACAAGTACTTCCATCACTGTAGTGTTACTCTGGCTCCATAATTCTTTTGATTGTGAGACCCTTCCTACAAAGAAATCATTTGTATCTTAAGATACAAAAAAAAAGCCACAAACATGAGAACAGATGAAGTATAGAAGAAACGAAACATTCTTTAAATTTAAAAAGATGACTTAGAAAGTATTCTAAGCCACTAAATTATAAAAGTCCTAGAGAAGTTTTTTTTAAATTTATTTTAGTTGTCTTTATCATCTTTTTTTGTTTATTGTTTTATTTAG
This sequence comes from Sorex araneus, assembly GCF_027595985.1. NCBI lineage: Eukaryota > Metazoa > Chordata > Mammalia > Eulipotyphla > Soricidae > Sorex > Sorex araneus. The sequence goes on from NC_073311.1 coordinate 33,075,043, forward strand.
TAGAAAAGACAGAATGATAAGGATTATAGGAACAAGGCAGTACTCCTTATAGGGCTGGGGAAAAGTTACCTAGCAAGTTTCAGTCAACTAAAATGTTCTAGGGATATGCTATATAACATATAGTGTCACACTACTAAATTAAAAATACACTTTTAATAAATTTAAAAAATATGCATTAAAATTGTGCTATAAATGGCATTAAAAATTTTATAGAGGCAATTTTCTTTAACATGTTCTTGCTAAAATAACATTATCTCAAATTAAAATATTAATCTGTTTCTCAAGGAAAAATGCATAAAAATGTAACTAATAAGATTGAAGAAAAAGGCAGGATTATTATTATGGCAGAATATTATTAGAAATTTTTATACATGAAATAGGTAAATGCTAGTGAAATTGGTTTTATAAACAAGTGGAATACCTTCTTACTATAACGTAATTTGCAATTAAACTAATTTAAGTAACACAGAATAGTTAAACAAAAATTAAAATTTGGCAGACAACTTGCATAGGAGAGTCACCATATGAGTGACATATAGTATATGTATAACTTTTCCAAATATGTGCAGAGGAAAATAGTAATGATGGTTAAGGCTGCTTTACAGATGGGTGCTAGTGTCAAGTTTCCAAGCAGGGACTGCCAAAAGAAAAAGTCTATAAATGACCTGGAGTTTGGATAGCATCTGGATTAGCTATGCCTCAGTTAAATATGCTATTGTACCAGAAAGGAATGAGAAGTTCCAAATCTAAACAGTTGCATGCTACTCATGTTGCCTTGATTGCCTGGAAATGGTTTGATTTTATCCATCTGCCAACTTAGAATTGCACTTATTTCACTTTTATTATAGAATGAGTTGCTTAACCTAAATGTAAGTTCTGCCAACTCCTTAAGAGTTCAAAGTATTGAAAGAACATACAGTACAGATTAATTAAACACAAGGGACTCAGCATTTAGCTGAAAACACAGAAGAGAAGCCCATGTAACAGACAAATAAAGTTGTACGACATGGGTGAGCTTGAGCAACAGGGCGCAGAGCTGTGTGGATCCACTTACTCACAGATATTTTCTTCCTCTCTGCGGGTTCCTCATAAACAGGCAGGTTTGACCAACTGTGGATGTTGTTTAGATACTCAGGTATGGAGGACCAAGTATAAGGGTCTTGAGCATCCAACAGTTTTGTTTCCTTGTGTGTTTGTAGGTGTGGGGGAATAGGGGTCATGGAATCCATTCACCACAGACACAGAGTTGTGTTTAGTAGAATCAAAAATTCTAAATGAGTTTTCTACTGGTGCCTCCATCACCTGGTGCGCTATTCAAGGGTTAATGACCAATGGTATATTATTGTCCTTATTTGAAGAAATTCTGAAAATATAAGTTCAAAAAGGAGTGTTTTTAAATTCAAGCTACAATGTAGTTTAATGTTTCATTGACAGTTACTGAAGAAAACAGCAATTTGACATAAATCAATCTCTACTGCGCTGGAGGAATAGCACAGCGGTTGGGCGTTTGCCTTTCACGTGGCCAACCTGTGTTTGATTCCTCCGCCCCTCTCGGAGAGCACGGCAAGCTACTGAGAGTACGGAACCCGCACGGCAGAGCCTGGCAAGCTACCCATGCGTATTGGATATGCCAAAAACAGTAACAATAAGTCTCTCAATGAGAGACGTTACTGGTGCCGGCTCGAACAAATTGATGAACAATGGGATATAAAAGAAAAAAAGAAAGAAAAAAGACTCTGGATTGCTAATAGTTTAGAAAAGCACCAGAGTTTGAGTTAAACGATATGAATCCACTCTGAGACTATACCTTGGGGCAACTCATTTTATCCCTCAAATTTTAAATGATAATATATTTATCTACATAATTATGCTAATAATAATGGATTTTTCCAACTGAAATGGTCTGAGAAACTCAGTTCCTATTTGGATTTGATTCTTACACCATTGTTTTCCTCCTGTCCATTTATTTTCATGGAGGATCTGATTATTATTTTTTAATTGTTTTAAAAATTCAGCTCCAAGGTAATTAATGAATTTTGTGAAATATAATAGAATAATATACATAAAAGGGAGTAAATAAGGAACTCAAAGATTTACTGAACATTCAAAAGCACTGTCACACTGTTGTAGCACTGTCCTCCCGTTGTTCATAGATTTGCTCGAGCGGGCACCAGTAACGTCTCCATTGTGAGACTTGTTGTTACTGTTTTTGGCATATTGAATATGCCACAGGTAGCTTGCCAGGCTCTGCTGTGTGGGCAGGATACTCTTGGTAGCTTGCTGGCTCTCCGAGAGGGACGGAGAAATCGAACCTGGGTTGGCCGCGTGCAAGGCAAATGCCCTACTCGCTGTGCTATTGCTCAAGTTAATTCAAAAAGGAAAAAATAATAAAGTTGGCAAAAATAGAAAGAAAGAGGGAGAAAGTATTTAAATATGTTCATTTTATAAAGCTGCCTATAAGTTTACTTATAAAGTTATATAAAATAATGTAAATAATTTTAGCCATTTCATTAGATTAATTCATATCACTGTGTACCTAACCTTGTACTGTACTCTCTTGAAATGCTAGTTAATGATCTGCAGTGTGTCCAAGAGAACTTTCAGCAATGATGGAGGTGTTGAACACCAGAACATTTGAAATGTAGCTGTTAGGGAGATCTATTTTTTTGGAATTATGCAGTGATTTATTAAAAATTATTTTAGATTGTCACAAATATCTTTATCTTATACTAAAGATGTGTAACAGAACCCTTAATAAAGTAGTATGTATAAGAAAAAAGCTTAGAATAAAGAACAATTTCTGAAATGGTATAAGGATGAGAATAATATACCTGAAAAACAACCACTGGTAAAGACGTTCCAGACGTTCCAATCTTTAAAACTAGCTGAGATTTTGTTTGTTATTTAAAATTTATGCCCGGCACTTCTTTTTGACAGCTCACTGCATTCTTTTCCCAGAGGCAGGAGTTCAGATGTGTTCATTAAACAAACTCCTGCCCCTTTCTGTCCAGTTTTTTTATCAGTAAAATGCATTGGTTGAGCGTCATTAAATCATATACAAAAGCATATGAGTATTGGTAATGTACTTATATAAATTTGTGGATGAACCTGTATTTTTTTAACCTCACCTGTTGATTCTATTCTCATGAACAGAATTATTTAAACGTATTTTCATTTCCATCTGTACTTCTCTCTCTTTCTTGTTTGCCCACAAGTCAGAGGATATTTTTCTGTCTGAGTGACTTATCCTACTGGATTTATGGTGTCAAAAGGGATTGTTTAGATATAGTCCAGACATGTTTGTATATTGCTTGTGCATTCTAATTAAGAAGGGCAACTTTAAATATATAGAGGTTATCTTTAAAAATGAAAAAGAATAACTTTAGTCAATGATCAGTAGGGAGTAGCGAAAATAAAACTTTATAAAATAAATGTGGGATGTGTACTCCAACATTTTAATCAGACTAATACAGGAAGTTTCATACTTCTGACTCAAAGAGCTGTTTGAGCATAAAGCAACTGTAGTTTTTGCAGAAATGCATATTTTTGACGTGGTTGCTTAAAATTTATAGAAGAAAAACAAAGCTGAAAATTCACTCTGGTCCCTCTGGATCCCCTGGTTCTCTGCACCCTGTGGAAGAGAAAGATTACACAAGCACCATCTTTTGGAGAAAATGGCAATAGCAGTAAAGAGGCCAGCTTTGAAGAACAGCAATTCTATTTCACTCTCCAAAAGAAAAACAACGTGGCAAATAGCATTTTTTCTTACTGTAATGTTTAGAACTTATCTTTCACAGAGGTTTGCAAACAATTTAACCTAAAATTATAAGTAAAAATCAAATCAAGCCTAGATTTAATTATCATTATTTTAGATTAGCATTAAAATAAAACTAAAACTTTAAATAAGTGGCTGAAATAAACAAAAATAATAAAATGTTACCCCAAATTTTAATGGTATATTTTATCTTTTACTTTACTATAAAGAAAATGTGTTTTAAACATTAAATATTTGCCCCCATTTACTTTACACAGGTTACAATGATTTTTAACTTCCAGCAATGTCCTTCTTTTAGCATTTAAATACCAAATCTAGACAAGCTAATAATGTTATTTCACTAGAGAAGAAAATTTTGTATTTTTAGTTCCAAACTAGTGGCTAAAATTAGAAACAAATAAGTAAATAAATGTGGGACCTTCTACATTTCTTGACTCAAAGGCTTTTAAGATCATAAAGCATAAGAGAGTAGGTAATAGCACATAAATACTTTTTACATATCACAGGAATTATGGAGATACTTACCATTGTTAAAATGATTACTGATCAAAAGATTCTGCAACATAACAGTAAGTAAGCCTGACTTTTACAATACCTCAGGGATAGAGGTAGAGTCCCTGTGAATTTCTTTTTAAGCCATATTAATACATTTATGTATTTTGTTCACCTTGTACTGACATATTAAATCACAAGTGTAAACCAACCTTCTTGATATAAGGTCTTAATTCTTCCTGAGGAACAATCAGTTAAATCTACAGTCATATCTGATAAATAAGTGATTTCTCTTCCAATTTCCCTTGTACAACCTCTTATGAATATGATTTTTAAATATTTACATTAAATTATGCAACAAATCATATCCTATGTTTATTTCCAAATAAAGTATCATGAAAGCTGCAATGAGTTTTTAAGTACCAAATGAAAACTCTTCCTGAACATAACTGTGATATTTTGATGAATAAGAGTCACGTTTTATATATTGCTCCCTTCTGTACAACACCATATTTTGTAAATATCTAAATAATTTTGTAAATCTTGACAAAATTATTTATCCTAAAAATAAAGATGTAAGAGAATGATTACAAAAACAGCATTTTGTGTTTTATGTTCTGCCAACAGGGAATGTTAGAGTAGCGTTCCCTAGCCTTGGTGTGGTTGTCACTCAGAGCTCTCGCTCCCTTTATAAAAAAAACTCAAAATAGCTTAAAATGCTATGTATCATGTGTGGAGTAATACTTAGGCTTGCTGGAGCGCATTCTGTTGGACAATCCCTTTGGCATACCACAAAGCCATAAAATCTATCTTTTTACACAGAGTTATCCAACTGTTTTGACTGTTCTGAAAGCTTTAAAGATCATAGCTGGAATATCGCTTGACAACTTGGCATCCTCAGGGCTGACTAATGGACACTTTTGTATTTGGAATTTTACTCATTTTTTTCTTTTTGTGACAACAACCAGAGTTTGGGAATCAAATCAATAATACACACCCACAGTCCTTGGACCCTAAAAATAAGGAAAGACAGACATTTTAGCAGTATCACTTAGAACTCATTGTTGCATAAATGATTTGGAACCTTAATTGAAAAATAAATATTAAGATCTCACTAGGAAGTGCAGCATGTTGAATAAGCTTCTTATTCAAAGATAATATCATACTATAAAACTATTTTCTTATTTATGTTCTCTATATCTGCTCTCTTCTTTTAAATGCAGAAGCCTCTGTAATGACTTAATATTCTCTCTCCATTTCTCTCACTCTATCTCTCTTTTTCTATTTTACACACATGTGCACACGCGTGCACACACAAACAAACACAATTATCCTTTGCAGTTATTCTCATGCATTTAATTTGTACCACAGTTACAATTAAAAACCAGACATTTTGACAAAATGTGTCCTCAGATTCTGCAATATTATCAGTTTAAATTATAAAAGTTATGAGAAATTACTGGAAAATAAAATATTTAACATTATGATTGGGATGCTTTAAACTCAAAAATCTGGAACCACAAAACAGAGGTAGGTAGTAAAGGAGTCCACATTACTCTTTTAAACATACAAAAACACAGACACACACAGACAATGAGGTATTTTTGTTCATATAGGTCTAGGACATGCTTCTCATTGATCAAATGAGTTAGAACAACCTGAGTAAAATTTAAAAGTACGATGTAATTATTTCATAAATTTATTTTTTAAACTGTAGTTTTTGTCAAATCATGCACATTCTGATTTATTTGTTTTGCTTTATTTGAGTGGGCTGGAGCAATAGTGTAATGGGTAGGGTGTTTGCCTTGCACACGGCCGACCCGGGTTCAATTCCTTCGCCCTTCTCGGAGAGCCCAGCAAGCTACCGAGAGTGTCTTGCCCGCATGGCAGAGCCTGGCAAGCTACCTGTGGTATATTTGATATGTCAAAAACAGCAACAATAAGTCTCACGATAGAGATGTTACTGGTGCCCGCTCAAGCAAATGAATGAGCAACTGGATGACAGTGACAGTGACAGTGACAGTTTTATTTGGGTGGTGAAGGAGTCATACTCATGGCTCTGCATACAGAAGTCACTCTTGCCGGGCTGTGGAGCCATATGTGGGACTTGGATCAAATCTAGGCAAGCACCCTATCCTACCTGCTTTGTTTTCTGTCTGGATATACTACTTTAATATAAGTTTAGCAATCATAGAATATTTGGTAAAAAATTTGCTATGTTAATTGCTCATTGAACCTATGCATCTAGTATGTTCTGGCTATTTTCAACTCAAGCTTTAAACTGGTCTATCTTGCAGTTTTTTTGTTGAATTTAGTCTGTATGTTTAGCTAATGTCTATAAATAATATAAAGCATGTTTTAGTTCTCGATATATTAACTACCAAAATGTCTGTTTAAAATTTCTTATTTGGGGGGTATGGTGCCACCTTCAGGTCAACCTGTACCTGTGGGGCAAGTGTATCAGCAGCCTGATGGTGCCTTCAGGCTTCCTGATACCCCAAAATTGCCTCTGTGTCTTTGGCTGGAGCCCAGCAACTTGGGACCAAGTTTACCAAGAAATTAAATGGACAAAAGTTAGGTATGTGGGAGACACACCCACAACACACCTCCGGCTCAGCTACATAAGCTCAACACAGGCAGAAGAAGGTTGGAACGGGGGTGGGGGGCAGCAATATTGGGGATTTGGGTGGTGGAAAACGTGCACTGGTGAAAGGATGGTGGGCGTTTGATGATTGTAGGACTGAAGCTCAAACATAAAAGCTTTGTAACTGCATCTCACGATAATAAAAAAAAGGGGAAAATAATAACAAATAATAAAATAAAATTAACATTCGGAATAGAATTTAAAAAAAGGTAACGTGGAGATCGGCCACCATCCAAGGTTGTTTCTCTTGAAAGGGAGCATGACATGAGGCCTCCATAACCATGCCATTGGACTCCATGCCTTGTTGTTTCACTCGGGGCACCCCAGAGGGGGGTGGGTGAGAGTCCTCCCTTCCCCAAAAGACCCAGCCCCGGGCAGCCAAAAATCTCCACAACCCAACCATCGCCATGCTCAAGGCAGCTCCCTATGCGCTCGGGCTGAGACTCACATATGAGTAAACATTTCACTGGACCACGTAGCTGCTTATGCAGCCAGACAACACATCATAAAACACTCCCTACCCATTCTCCTTAATTACCACACCACATTTGATAGGGCTCAGATAGTAGGCAACATATCATAGAAGGATATATATATGTATATATATATATATACACACACATATATATGTATATACACATATATACATATTTTCAGATATATATACCAAAACTCACATCACCCAAACTTTAACATGTTATTAATATCCTATAGGATGTCTTAATGGCTCCTGCCAAAATAGAACAATCTAAACACTGTTTCCTGTATGAACACTTTTTTGTAAGCATGTTCAGCAGTTCTTCAAAAGAGACAATACGAAATATACAATTTCAGTTGAGTTTTGGTACAGGGATTGGGGCTTGGGATGGAAATATCCCAGTGGTGGGAAGGTGTAATGGTGGTGAAATTTGTGTTTGAATACTGAATGTAATCAAACATTGTGAACTAACTTATAAAATTTTAAAAAATTAAAAATAAAGTAATGTGGAGTTCATGCCAATTTAATCAGCTTAATCAATGGCTAAATAAATAGGAATACTCCTACGTTAAAAATTTAAAAAATGAATAAAATTTCTTATTTTTTCTACTTTCAAAATAATAAAATGGTATAAATATGAACATACTTATATATGAGTGCCCATAGTGTACATGGGCAATCATATTTGGCCACATTTCTGTGTAAAGGGTGAGACGCAGACAAATTCTGGTGCTATTACTAAAAAACATGTACCATATTTGACCTCAATAAGAAATGTCAGAGAGTCTCATGCCTGCACACCTGTCTGTCTTCCCCGAGGCCCCTCGGAGGGGATGGGCTCTAGCTTCCCTCCCTGCCCCAAGCAGAGCTCCCAGCAGCTGAAGACCACCAGAACCTAGCCACAGCCATGCTCAAGGCCCCTCTCCACATGTTTGGACAAGCCTGATGCATGAAAGTACCAGGAGAGGAACCCAGGTGTGTGTAATCCCATCAACAGCCAACATCCAGAGACTTAAAAGTGAGCTCCCAGAGCGATATCTTATGACCTATTTCTCCCTCTGGGAGAAAGTAGCAAGCTACTGAGAGTTTCCTGCCAACATGGGACAGCCTCGCAAGCTTCCCATGTTGTATTCATATGCTAAAGCCAGTAACAAGCCTGAATCTCATTCCACTGATCCTGAAAGAGCCTCCAATGTGGCACCACTAGGAAGGCTGAATGGAGAGAGCTTCTAAAATCTCAGGGATAGGACAAATGGAGAAGTTACTGAGCCTGCTCGAGAAATCAACAAGCAACGGGATTTCATGATTCATGAAGAAATGTCATGAAACTAATGTATGTAATAAAAAAGATATTTTCAAAAGGGTAATGATTAGCATGAGAGATTCCATTCTATTCAATCTTTTTAAAAACAAAAGTGAAGGGGTATGGTGATGCCCAGCAGGTCAACCTGTACCTGTGGGGCGAGTGCACCAGCAGCCTGAAGGTGACTTCAGGTTTCCTGATAACCTAAAATTGCCACTGTACCTCTGGCCAGACCTCAACAACATGGCACCAAGTTTCCTGAGAAATCGAATGGCTAAAAGTTAGGTATGTGGGAGTCAAGCACACTAACCACCTCCAGCTTAGCTATAGAAGCTATTTATCAGCCCTGCTTTAGAGACCCATAAATAATTCTCTAAAGATATCAAGATCAGGCTATTTAAGTGCATTAACAGCCATAATTCAGAGGTCTCACAAATGAATCTTGGAAGAGAGGAGCATACCACAAAGATGTCTCCCCACCCCACCCCAGGCTGATTTCACCAGAGAAACTGGGAGGGGGCCAGTCCCTCCACCCTCCCCAAATGAACTCCAGCAGTTGCAAACCTCCAGAACCCAATCGCCACCATGCTCACGGCCAACCTTCATAGGCTCATCCTGAGTCTCCCACACATGAGAATGAATTTGCTAAAAAACTCAAGTATGTGAGACTAGTGACTGAAAACTACAGGCTTCATGAAGTCAGGGATGGGCAACCTACCCTGTTTTCCAGTCCTTCCAGTTCCCTAACATTCATGCCCAAGAGCTGCCTATGGTTGCCATTCAAGTTTCATTAATGGCCATGATCCAGAGACTCACAAATGAATCTCAGAAGAGAGCAGCACACTGCAAAGATGCCTCCAGATCCCAAATATCTGAAAAAGTTTAGAATTCCAGAAGTGCTCAGTCACTTTCGCAGCTCTACAACATCTCATGCTATTCATGAGACACAATACAAAATAAATTATTTAGCATCTGCCTCTGGTGCAGGCTTGGTTGATGGTGGGAAAATTCAAAATAATGGTGTTGGAAAGGTTTAATGGTGGTGGGATTGGTGTTGAAATGTTGACTGTAAACAACTCATGTGAACAACTTTATGAAAATAAAATTTAAAAATTAAATAAAAAGCAATGTGGAGTTCATGCCTGCTTCAGTCAGCTTAATTAGTGGCTGAATAAATAGCAGTACTCCTACATTTAAAAAAGAAAGTAATATGAGTGGTATAATAGCATGAAGCCTATTAGAAGAAATTGGGGTTTGAATCTCATGTTCAGTATCTTGTGTGACATACAAGATTTTGTGATCTTGGAAAACTAGTAAAACCCTGAAGCCCAAATTTTCAGTGAGGAAAAACTTTAAGGACTGTGGTAAGAATTTACTGTAGTTTCAAACATACACTAACTTTCACATGCTTGTAATGGCCTGAAAATCTTTTCTGCTTTGTTTGGTTTAATCAAGGAGGGCGGGGGATAATAGGTCAACCACATCTAGATATTATCAAAGGGATACTGGCGCATCACGGTCCCTTCTGGTGATGCCTAGTATGCTGTGTGGTGCAGAGAATCAAAATTAGGCCTCCTACATGCAAAGTATACACTCTGATATTTGACTCACCTTTCCTGTCATGGAAAGTCTCAGTATTCAATTCCCAGGTAGTCACCAAACAGAACTTCCATTTTAGTAGTGAAGCTGACAACACTAAGAATATAAATATTGTTATATTCAAATTATATTACGTATTCTCTCTTACATGGTATATATATGCAATATTATCATATAATATTTTTGGATCTTGGAATGGCACATATATATAAATTCATATATATATATATATGTATGTACATAAGTGTGTGTGTATATGAAACTATCGTTCTATCCCTACTGGAGAATATTGGCAAACTATCTCTCCAGCCCTACTAGCACCACATATGGTCCAAAAGCAATGTCAGGAGTAATTCTTTTTTTTTTTTATCTATCAAGTGTATATTTTTAATTGCTTATGATTTTATTTTATTTTTTTAAAATTTTTATTTTATTAAATCACCATGTGGAAGATTACAATGCTTAGGTCTCAGTTATACAATGCTGAAACAACCATCCCTTCACCAGTGTCCATACACCACCACCAAAAAAAAAAAAAAAAAACCACACAGTACACCTCCCATCCCGCCCCCCCACCCCCTGCCTTGTAACTGATAAGTTTCATTTTACTTTCTGTTTACTTTGGTTACATTCAATATTTCAACACAAACCTCACTATTGTTGTTACGAGTACCCCACTAGAGTCAGACCTACTGTGAAGACAAATCCCGGCCCCCGGGATCACATCTTTGGTGGTCAAAAGTAATTCTTGAGGACAGAGTCAGAAGTTATCCTAGAGCATCACTGGGTGTGACCCAAAATCCAAAATAAAATTCTCCAATAATATAACTTTAACATACTTTTTTGAACAATATCGATAAAATGTCAATGTATCCTAGACTTTGTCGAACAAAATCATGTCAGAAGATATACTTTTGTTTTATGTCAGTTCACTAAAGTTAGTTTTCCATTGAATATGTATCCTAAAGCTTCATTATCCACTCTTCAGTCATTGGTCACGTGCATTATTTCCATCACCTGGCTAAGTGCCCAATGACAATAGAGGTGCATATTTCTTTTTGAATGGATGTTTTTACAACTTGCTGGCTTTTCCATCTTGCAGTTTGTGAATCGCCAAGTCATGTGATGGCTCTTTTCTTAGGTTTTTATGGCATCTCCACGGTGTTTTCACTAAAGGTTGAACTAGATAATATTCCCACCAGCCATACATGAGAATTCCTTTTCATCACATTCTGACCAATACAGGCTATTTGTATCCTTTCTAATAAATGTCAGTGAGGCTGATATGAGGTGATATTTCCTTTTAATTTGAGTTTTCCTGATTATAAGAAATGATAAACTTTTTTTACATGCATCCTGGCAACCTCTATCTTGCTCTAAAAAGTGTCATTTTATATCCATTCCACATTTTTAATATAGTTATTGAATTTATTGACATCGATTCTTGTGAATGATTTGTACAGCTTGGATATTAATCCTTTATATAACTCATTCTGTCTAAGCATTTTCTCCCATCAGTAGTGTGTCATTCAATTTTAGGTAGTGTTTATTTTGAGTCTCTTGTCCGCATGCCTGGCTCTCTTCCCCGGAGCCCTTCAAAGAGGATGGGCTCCAGCTTCCCTCCCCACCCCAAGCAGAGCTCCCGGAGGCCTAAGACCACCGGAACCTAGCTACAGCCATGCTCGAGGCCCCTCTCCACACATTCGAACAGGCCTCCTGCATGAAGGTACTGGCAGAGGAACCCAGGTGTGTGTAATCCCATCGATGGCCAAGATCCAGAGACTTAAAAGCAAGCTCCCAAAAGTGCGTGGCTGCTTTGCAGCCGCACGATGTCTTGTAGCCTACTTCTCCCTCTGGGAGAAACTGGCAGGCTTCTGGGAGTTTCCTGCCCACATGGGACAGCCTTGCAAGCTTCCCATGGTGTATTTATATGCTAAATCCAGTAACAAGCTGGATCTCATTTCCCTGACCCTGAAAGAGCCTCCAGTGCGACATTATTGGGAGGGCTGAGTCGAGAGAGACTTCTAAGATCCTAGGGAAAGGATGAATGAAGAGGTTACTGAGCCCGCTCGAGAAATTGATGATTAACGGGATTTTGTGATTCGTGATTATTTTGTTATACAGAAACTTTAAAAGTTTTATGTACTCCCATTCATTTCTGTTGTCTTTGACAATGGTGACATACCTATCATTGAAGACACCTCTGAGGTCCAAATCTTGGAGAATTTTGCCGGTTTCCCTTAATTTATCTTAAAAACTCTGATCTATGCCAAGGTCTTCGATCCATTTTAAGTTAACTTTTCTTATGGGCATGGATATGGATCCATTTCCTTTTTTGTATGCATCTGGCATTTCTAGCACCATTTTGGGTTTTGGTGGGGGGTACAACCAATGTTGCTAAGGGATTGCTCCTGGCTCAGAAACAACTCCTGGAAGTGCTCGGGGGACCATCAGGGATGCTGGGTATTGAACCCTGGTTGTCTATGTGCAAGGCAAGAAAAGTCTTACAAACATTTGTTAAAGAGGTTATTTTTATTCCATTTTATGGAACTGACTCCTTTGTTGTAAATTAACTATTTATACATCTAAGGGTTTACCATTGGGTATTTGTTTCAAACACAATGGTATGACATTCTATCCTTATTTCAATGCCATATTATTTTTATTATTATAGCTTCATATTCTCATAAATTTGTGTTGTATGTATTTGGCAGAATAGTGTATCTAAAGAATGATATGTAACAAAAGCAGGCAAAAGACTTGCTATAGACTACAGAAACAAGGACAGAGATAAATGGAAAAGCAAAGAAAAACAGAAGGCAGGGGGCAAGGATCAGGAGCCTTAGGCACCTGTGAGGTGTATAGATAAAGTATCTGTATATATCTAAACCACTGGATCCAGCACTACTCTGAGGATGGGACCCAAGCTAAAACAATTCAACTTAAACATGTAGCAGTCAAGGAGTCAGGGAGCAACTGGGAAGAAGTCTTGGGTAAAATGTGTATGGATGAGTACACAGGCGGTGGGAATACATCACAAATCACGAATAATGAAATCCCGTTAATCACCGATATCTTGGGCGGGCTCAGTAACATCTCATTTCATCCTTTCTCTGAGATCTTAGAAGTCCATCTCGACTCGGCCCTCCTAATGATGTTGCACTGGGGGCTCTTCAGGGTCAGCCTGAATGAGATCCAGCTTGTTACTGGATTTTGCAGGAAACTCTCAGAAGATTGCCAGTTTCTCCCAGAGGGAGAAAAAGGCTAAAGATATCGCGCGGCCTCTTGCTTCTGAGAGCATGCTTTTAAGTCTCTCTCTGGATGTTGGCCGTTGATGGGATTACACACACCTGGGTTCCTCTGCTGGTACCTTCATGCATGAGGCCTGTCCGAACGTGTAGAGACAGGCCTCCAGTATGGCTTTAGCTAGGTTCCGGTGGTCTTCGGCCACTGGGAGCTCTGCTCGGAAATGTTGGCCATTGATGGGATTTCCCAATCCCATCAACAGGAATACATATGAGACTATTTTATTTATGAAGACTCTGTAAACTTACAATCATGCCAATGATAATAGCTATAGCACTGTCATGCCATTGTTCATTGATTTGCTTGAGTGGGCACCAGTAACGTCTCCATTGTGAAACTTGTTACTGTTTTTGGCATAATGAATATGTCACAGGTAGCTTGCCAGGCTCTCTGAGAGGGACAGGGGAATCAAACCCGGGTTGGCCACATGCAAGGCAAATGCCCTACCTGGTGTGTCATCGATCCAGTCCACAAATAAAAGTTTTTAGAAGTCACTGTTTTAATAACCTAATGATTGTGTAATGAGATTTAGTGGACTTTCTATAAACATATAATTATATAGCAGTTAGTATATATTGCACATCAATAAGTGTATAGCATATCAAATATAAAGAATATCTTTATAAATTAATGAAATTTTAATAGAATATTTATGCATAATGTGTTTAATCTATAGTATCAATACTGCTTTATAATGCACACATTATGTGTTTATAATATAGTTACTGTATATAATACATTTAGTATATATTAAATATATTAAAATAATACAAAATAGCATAATCATATTATTTTTATATAGTCCCCAAGACTAACAGAATTTGGTAATATAGCTCTATTTCATCTAAGCCATCCAGTCTTTGAATCTCATGCTGAGAATTACATATATAGCAAGAATTTTCAAATTGAAAGGAAATTCCTAATTTGTTTAAACTTTTGCTGTTAAGTAACTTTCTTTTTAGATATGATAGCAACTTCAAGGGATGAGTAGCAATTCACTGTAGCACTGTAGCACTGTCGTCCCATTGTTCAGCAATTTTCTCGGAGTGGGCACCAGTAACGTCTCCATTGTGAGACTTGTTACTGTTTTTGGCATATTGAATATGCCGCAGGTAGCTTGCCAGGCTCTGCCATGTGGGCGGGGTGCTCTCAGTAGCTTGCTGGGTTCTCCGAGAGGGATGGAGAAATTGAAGGGTAAATACTTATATTTCATTCCAAAGTCAATTTCAAAAGCATTTTTGGGAGAAATGTAGAGTTATGATTATACTCTTATAAACTCTCCTATGGAAGCAGCTAGTATTTTCATATATTTGATGATGACATTTCCACTTCCACTTCTCTTCCAGTCTTTTATATTGACAATGAATAAGATGGCCCAGCAGTTATAGGAATTATAGCACTTGCCTTGCATCTGCTTGAGACCATTCCTTCCTCACTCTTGTTGGATAGCATTGGGTTGTCCTTGCTCCTTTCACAGGGAGATTAAGGTTGATTGAGCTACTCCCACAACAATGCAACTTATACACACCAATTTCCATCAGACACTAATAATAATTGCTTTTTTCTTCCCTTTTTGTCCTTTGCATGGTTTATGTGGCAATGTGGTTTATGTGGCAATGTCCTTTTTGTATAGACACAGGAAGACAGTTGATGCTATGCCATGTAACATGGGAGTTAATTGACTCCAAAATAATATTTACTCCTGGGCATGCGTATTTACTTGACTTAAGCCTCAGTTGCCCTTAGTTCCTAGCACTCTAAAAGCAGGGTCCCAACGTGGTACTGGATGGACCCAGGGCAAGCAGTGAGCTACCTGGCATCAAAATGAGCCAAGCCAAGTGCCATAATATTTAACTATAAGTTAAAACCATGTTCGTGAACAAATTCTGTCATGACTCAAAAAGAAATAACTGAATAAGGACCCTGATAGGGTTAGGAAAGACTAACCTGGCCTGAGGACTGTGGTCTGCAATATATAGCGAGATGTCCCCAGGAAGAGAAAAACGTGAAGCTTAATATATCTCTTAATGTGGTCATACAAAATAACATTGCTAGAAATATTAGAAGAAGTCAATTTACTATGACTGTATAAATGGATTACTAACTGAGGAAAGGAGAAAGCAATACACCCTGGATGGAATCCCACTCTTCAGTGGAATTTCCTAGTATTCTAGAGGGCTGAATCCTGGGATGAGATTTTGTTCTTCAGTTAATTTCCTGAAGGATAGGTTTTACATTTCTTTGTTGTTATGATAATGTTCATCCATACCTTTGTATCCTCACCCTTGTTCTTACCACCCTTACTACGCTGTAGGGGGTAAGAACAGAATTAGATGTTGGGGGAAGGAGATGAAGACAAGACACTGAAGACTAGACGCTGAAGACTACATGATGAGGACTAGACATTGGGGATGAGAAGGCCGATGATGAGGCACTGAAGCCGAAGAGGAGAACTGAGACTTTGAGGTCTGCCAGGAGACTAGGATGATGGAACTCTGATGACCAGCACTACAGCCAAAGTGACGATTACGACTGCGCCATAAAGGGAGAGATTGGACAACGCCAGGGAGGAGAGAGAAATAAACTGACTCCCGAACAGCCCAGGGCTTGGGTTCCTATTTCTCTGTTTCCCCAGTCCTTGCCTGTCATTTGGCGTGGGGAGGTGGCTCTTATCCACTGAACGCTCTAGTCCTGCATGCCCTGTGTGCAGGCCCATCACAACCCCCTCCTTGTTTAATTTGAAACTTACACACTCCCACATATGATTACTCAAGAACCAGTTCATGAGGACACAGGACTAAGACCTGACGACCCCTGGGTATGCCTTCAACTGTGTTAAAATAAAAGAAATTAACCCTAAAATAAAATGTAAATGGCCCTTATATCTCCATTTGATAAGCTCTCAGTCTATAGCTCTTTAAATCCTATTGGTAATTCAGCTTATTTTTGTTTAAGTCCTATCTCAATTTTAACCACTGTTTTTTTTCCCACAGAACCACTAATTTCTGTGAGTCACTTGGTCTACCTTATTCTAACAGATCGTACCACTAGGCTCTCCATTCCTTTACTGTATCTATTATACCCAGACATGATTAAACAGCCACCAAACCTGTTAAAAAGGTATCAATTGCTGTCTAGAATTGCCTGAGAATTATTCAGAATTTTAATAAATAGTCCCTTTGCACTGTGTGACATAAGGTCTCTGAAAAAGTGAGTTCAAATATTTTTCCAAAATAATTATTATCATGGCTTGGAGGACTAACATTCAAATATTTTTATATAATAATAATAGTTATTATTATTATTATCATTATTATTATTTTGGTTTTAGGTTATATCCAGAGGTGCTGAGGGCTTACTCCTATTTCTGAGCTCAGTATCACCGCTGGTGGTGGTCAGAGTGCTGGGGGTGTCATATCTGGTTCTGGAGTACAAAGTTAGTTAGATATGTATGAACTTATCATATATATTATTTTTATAAGTAAATTGTCACAGTGATGGAACTGGTTCCAAGACAAGATTAGATATTTTATATCACTTTTAACAACACAACAAAATTCATGACCCAGTACCACCACCTGCTGTTTGAAACAGAAAATTCATCCTACTGATTTCAGTGTAAATTTACAGAAATGAGAACTTAAAGTTTGATCTAAGTTATACATTATTCTGGATACAAATACTAAGTAATATTATTACTTAATAGACCATACTGGTAGTATAAAACTATTAGGGCATAAGTACTATTATAATCATCACTATTTTTTAACTTTTTTAAGAATATATTTTTGAGCATGTTTGCAGATTTTAAAATATATTGATATTACAAATAGGGAAAGAAATAAGTGAAGAAAAATATAAAGGAAAAGCAAAACATCTTTTTATCCCACCAGCTTTATATTCATACTGATTTCATAGACCATGTATATGCTTACTTCTCTGCAAATTAATTACTAGCAACATGCATATTATTTGTATAATGCAGAGAGACAACATATTTCTTACAATTGGGACTACCTTGGATTTGAATTTCATCTGTTTTACTGTTATATTTTAGCTCAACCCAGTATATAGCCTCTCTTAAACCTCTACTTCATATTCCGAAAAGTGGGGTACCAATACTAACTTTATAGATGTGGATGGAACTTTGAAATGGTGTATATAAAGGATCACCAAGGATACATATTAGGTGCTGAATAAATCATTCCGTTGTTATTTTAATACCCAATTGTCACACAAAATACAAATGTTAAAATTGGGCTATTTTTACATTTACAACTTAATGTTTCTTAGCAATTTTGTTTTTGCAGTGTTGCAACGTACTAGGTTAAATTAACTTAATTTATTTCAATTGTGTTCTTTTGAGTTCCCCATCTGTATCCTTGGCAACACTGTCCAACACTATGACTGAAATCCAAAATTTGGAAAATCCAAATGAGATCAGGCACATTGACAGATGTCTAGAATATTAATGAAGATGCTGAAAACCTAGTCTTCTAAATAAATGTCAAGCATACAATTTAATTCGAATGTTCAGTCAACTTAGCTGAAACATTGAATTGACAGTATGCAAGCCTTACAGTTTTGTATTAGTTTATTTGGAGATTATTTTTAACAAAAAGAAAAAGGGTATCGATCTGAAGATTCATGAACATATTTGAATTCATTTGATTATGCAAGTTCATTTGGGGAAAAACAGTGAACTTATGAACAAGCAGTCACTAACTGATTTTATTTTTATTTTATTTGTCTATTCTTTTATTTTTGTCTATTTTTATTTATTTGTCTATTTCATTTACCCCGAGTGTTGCTCAGGGTTTATTCCTGGCCCTGTGTTCAGGAATCACTCCTCACAGGGTGAATGCAAGTCTTGTTCCCTACCTGGTATATCCCGTCTAGCCCAATGTCCAACTGATTTTAAAGATAAGCTCTTTATCCTGCCTTCTCATTTAATTTCAAAATGATAGATTGGGAAAGCCTCATGAATACTTACTTTATATTTTAGTAAGATTATCATCTTTCAAGTAAAAGGATGAGGCAAATTTAAATTGTATGTAGAGGTCACTTGATCCTGAATGACTTTTAAGTTTGGCATTAGAGCTATCATAAAACTTAAATATTCCATAATTTCAACAAAATTTTTTCATCCAACTTCATATACACACACCCCATATATATACATATATACACCCATATATAAACATATATATGCATATATATATGTATCACTGTCGCCCAATTCATCGATTTGCTTGAGTAGGCACCAGTAATATCTCCATTTGTCCCTGTCGCATTCAGGGTCAGGGGAATGAGGCCCATTATTGTTACTGTTTTTGGCATATCAAATGTGCCATGAGTAGCTTGCCATGCTCTGCTGTGTGAGATTCTGTATCGCTCTCTTTCAGGAGCCTTGTTTTGTTATATATATATATGTATATATATATATATATATGTGTGTGTGTATACACACACATATGTATGCATATATATAAACATATTTATATTCTCAGGTAATTCTTAATTTTTATGTACATTACCTCTTTATAATTTGAAATCACATATGGTGTAGTAATACCTACTTAATTTAATTTTTCTATGAGAGAACAATGTTTTAGGCATGGAGAACAACAAATGCCAAAATTCCAAATGAGAGACAACATGTTTGAGCATATTAAATAAATATCAAGGAGACATAAATAATATTGACATAAGATATAAAAAGTAGATATAAATTAATTACCAATTTTATAAAAATTAGACAAACACAATGAGGATCCTTTGGCCCCCTACCTGTTATCAAATGACCGAATCACTTTTTGAATTCAATAAATTGAGACAGAGGTGATAGCTCACAAGACTGGGTACGTGTTTGATGAAGGAGGCATGAATTCATGTCCCAAACCCTGTGGTTCCTCAGGTACGACCAGGAGTGACCACATAAACAAAGCTGGGAATTTCACCCCAAGCACTGAGAACTGCCAAATATGTGTCTTCAAATTTAATAACTTTTCTGCAGAATTCAGTGTATATATATATATATGTATATATATATATATATAAAATGGTCCCTAAGAATTCAGTACAATGGTATCACTAATATGTTCCTTTATGTCAACTCAGCATTAATTGTGCAGCATTGGGAAGGGTAAATATTTAATTAGCTTCAATTAGAAGTAATCACTCACTATAATAGCTCATGTCCTTAACCCACAAAATTAAAAGTAGAATGATTTTTAAATGATCTTGAAATAAATATTGTTCTGGCAATATTTAGCTTTCTAAGTATAAGATATAGAGTATATACAGCAAAAAAAATTGTGTAGCAGGTAAAGTGCATACAATGCATACAGCCAACCTGGGATTGGTCCCAGGCAAAACCAGGAGTTATCGCTAAAAGAAAAGCCAAAAAAAAAAAAAAACTGGGTGTGGTTAAAGTTTAAAAAAAAAAGTTATTTTGAACTCCCTCCACATGCTCCAACATTTTTTTCTGTTTTTTATTGCAGATAATTCGAATCTCAGAAAAATTTATAGCTTGAAATACATTCTTTCCATATTATAGAATATTTCTATCACTATATATAATTCAGTGCCAATCTCTGCAGTATTCATCTACAATACAGAAGACGCAGTAAACACCAGAGTTGGAAAAAATGGAAAGTTCTTGAGAGATTTCTAATGCCTAGTTGACAAAAGTCATAAAGGTTGATTTTTTTCAAATATATTAGCATTTCAAAGAATTGAATTGAGTATAAATGGGCACTAGTTTTCTTCTTACTGTTTTAATAATGACCATAGAGATTAAAAGCTCACATTGCAATCAACATCTCTCAGAGCATGGGGGATAAAATGCTGCTGCATATTTTCTATTTTTTTGGTTTGTCTTATTTTTTGATTATTTTCCTTTCTATAACTTTTCTACAAATATTTTTGTCTTATTACTCTACTAGTGTTTTTAAAAGTATAGATGTCCATTGCATCTGACCCCAATTCAATTCCAGTACTAGATATGATCCCTGGACAACACCATGGTTCACTCCTGAACACAGAGGAAGGAATAGCCCCTGGGATCGACTTAGTCTGGTCCACCTCCACTCCCCACCCAAATAAAGTGTAAGTATAAACATTATGTATCTTTACATGTCTTCTTTTATGCCAGTTCAGGGCATTACCCAATTTACCAACATCCAGTTAAGATCTTAGTAGATATTTGGAATAACTTTTATAACTATAGATAATTTTGAGACTAAATTGTGTTCAAAATCTCAACAATATTTTATCATGCACAATTTTAGTGTGATTCAATCCTCTCTGTTTAGTAATAAATCGTTTAATTAGCAATAACCTGGAAGTCACTTAAGAGTAAACTTAGGGGAAGTAGATCATCATGAATGCTGAATGGTTTTAGGGAGACATTTGTTCTCATACTTCCCAAAGTTCCAAAGAATTCTTAAGAATACTATATGCATCTAGTAATACTACATGCCCCCATGAAGTATAAAATCTAGTTAGTAGAAAAACAATTATAATTTGCAGCATTTCAGAAGAAAACCTGAGAGTATGTTAAAAGTGTTGATCAATCCTCAACTATCGGTCATCTACTTCCATGCTGTAGTGTTACATATAATACTATAATCAATACAAATATTAATTATTTATAAATGTATTAATATAGGGATAAATGACTATATGGACAGAGATGTTATAAAGTAAGTTTGGTAACATATTGATGGTAGATTTATGGTAGACATATAGAAATTTCCTATGAGACATAGTTATTTTTGCTGTGTTTAAAAGCCACCATAATAAAAGTTTTTGAGAAAAAAAATATGTTGCTCCTTTACATTCTCTTTAACAGTACATACAAGTTTTTTAAGCATATGATATATTTCAGTTTTTTATAAAGAAAGTGATTGCAAATATGGGTTTCACTCAGTTTTACCAATTTTTTTCATTTCCTATGTGTGCATAATGCATTCATAAAAAAGAATATCTAATATATATGTATATATACATATATAGATCATAAGCTAAAAGTTTTTAATTAACTCCCCTACATGTAAAAACATTAGAACATTAATTAAAAGCATAAACAGCTCTCTAAACTGTTGAACATATTTCCTTTGGTGGGGGTTGGGGGGTGATTACACCCAACTGGGTTCAGGGCTTCCTTCTGGCTATGCACTTAAAGATCAGTCCTGAAGGTATTGGGGATTAAACCTTAGGTCATTATTTGCAAAGCAACAACCTTACTTGTGCAGTATCCCTCTGGTCCTTGAACATGCTCTTTGAAATATACTTTAATGCAAAATGAACGGTAATTAGACTTCCTTTGAAAAACAGCATCCAGAAATATTGCATATAAGGCTTCTGGAGGCTGGATAGTATGGCAGGTAAGGCACTTGCCCTTCATGCATCCAAACCATGTTCAACCCCTGGCACTATCTAGGGTCGCCTGAACATCTCCAGGAGCTCCACAGAGTGTTCCCCAGTACCACCACCACAACCACCTCCACCAATTTTACCCTCTACCTTGTTCACTTGGGTTTGAATAATAGTTTACAAGAAATTTCAGTTAACTAGGCCAGGGCCAACTGGCAATCCAGGTAAACTTTGACATAGTTTAATTTCTTACTTAACTCCTTGCTATGCTTTTGTGACAATGCCAATTTTGTAGACCGGAAGAAAGTAAGAAAAGTAAATTTGTGGACAATCTACTATGCAAACTTTATATAACATTCATACAAATACTCAAGCAAGCCTCTGAGTTAGGATCATGATACCTATCATAAAAGAGGAAAGAGAAAAAGATCTAGAGATTGTAAATCATTTGCCCCATACCACCCCCTAAGCAAATAATGAAATTGGAATGTATTATTTAGACCTATACTCTAAACTTAGTCTGGGGGTGATTGTTGATGAACTCCCCATTCTCTGAGAGATAAAATTTAACACAACTGACTGCTTTAAGGAAAACTAAAGGGACACTGGAGTAAGGCTCACTACCTATGTGTTTATCTTATGCATTATCTGTTTCCTGAATGATAACCTAGATCTATTCCAACTGACAATTCTCTCTAGTGCTCTAATATGAAGTACAGTTGTGATCAGGTCTAGCTTAGGCATGGCATGGTCAAGGTCAACACTTCCTGCAAAACATCTTTTAATAAGCAATGTTTTTATCACACAGATCTAATTTTATCATTCATAATGATCTCAGAAAGCATTATTTTCCAGTTTATCAGGCATAAATACCAAGAATCAGCGATACTATATCCTTTTCTATGAAGCATCATTGGGACAAGAATACTTTATGACTCATGAAAGTGTTATGTAAGTTCTCCTTTTTTTTTTAAGTGACACCTTCCAATCTTGGGAGCTTTTGTATTCACATCATGTTTCATCACATTCAAAGGAAATATAACAAACAATAAGATTTTACCATAGAAGGAAAAAAACCCTGAAACAATAATAGATTTATTTTTGAGTTTGAAAATGCAACTAGTTAGAAAACAATTTTTAAATACTTGGTTTTTTATTATTTGCTGAAAATATTTTTATTTCTTCATCAACTAGCTTTGGTTAATTTGTCAAAATAGGCAACACTCTATACATATGTAATTCTGGACCCCCCACTAATCTATTTAATTTCTCTTCCTGCCCCGAGCAGAGCCCCAGCAGTTGAAGACCTCCAGAACCCAGACAGAGCCATGCTCAAAGCCACTCACCACACTTTCGGATGAGTCTCACGCACGAAGGAACCGACAGAGGAACCCAGGTGTGCAGGACACAAGGCCGAGATCTCCAAGGCTGATCAGATCAGGACTGGGCCTCTTCCACCCAGATTCTCCATTTTCCAGTAGCTAGGCAGTCACACCCAGAAACTGACCCCCCCTCCCCCCGCCATGTAGTCCCATCAATGGCCAAGATTCAGAGACTATAAAACCAAGTTCCCGACATTTGATAGCCTAGTTCTCTCTCTTGGAGAACCTGGAAAGCTACCAAGAGTTTAATCTTCACAGGGGAGAGCCTGGCAATCTCCCCATGGCATAGTCATATGCCAAATACAGTAACAATGATGGGTCTCATTCTCCTGATCCTGAAGAGTCTTTAATGTGGCACCGTTGGGAAGGACAAATAAAGAGAGGCTGCTAAAATCTCAGGGCTAGGATGAATGTAGACATTACTGGGCCCCCTCGAGCAAATCGATGATCAACGGGATATAGTGATACTAATGTATTTGTTTATTCTGATTCTTTTTCTTCTCATTCTTATTACTATTATTATTTTATCGAATCACTGTGAGAAACAAAGTTGCAAACTTGTTCATGATTGGGTTTCAATCATACAGTCTTCCAACACCCAACCTCTACCTAGTGCACATTTCCCACCACCAATGTCCCCTGCCTGCCACCCCATCCCCCAGCCTGCCTCTATAGCAGGCACTTTTCTTCTTTCTCTCTTTCTCACTCTTTCCTTTGGGTCATTATGCTTTGCAATACAGGCACTGAAGTTACCACGTTTGTCCCTGTACAGTTCTTTTCCAGAGGTTTCACTTACTTCTTGAACCAACAGCCCAAAGTTTTAGCAGTTTAACTTCTCTGTGAACTCCATCCAAGATGTTTGACTCTAGCTGCATGTACGGCATGTATTTTAGAGTGTTGAAGTGAGCAGCTGCTGGGCCTTTGCTTGGTTGGGCATTGGGCTGACCAGACCCTTCTGGGCTGCACTGAAATTCTCAGCCATAAGAGGGTATATGAATACTTTGGACAGCTACTTGATCTTTTGCAAGATTTACTTATTAAGTCCTTGGAGTAGTGCTGGTAGATGAACTTACATGGACGGTACCAGAGGTGATTCATGGGTGTAACTACTGGGGCATCTGGAAATACAGAGAGGAGGCAGGGGGCGGGGGGAAGTAGCCCATCCCGACTTTGAGAAATCCTGGGATTTCAGTCACACAGACATGCATACCTATGTTTTCAGAATTTCCTGTGAATTCTATCCAAGACAATCAAGCCCATCCAGAGGCATGAAGATGATTTCGGACTGTGGAAGCAAGCAGGCATGTTGGGGCTGTGTTAGGGCTGATCCATCCCCCATCTGGGTGTCCCAGACATCCCAGCCATAAGTGGGTGTCTGTATACTTCCGGTGGCTGTTGATCTCTTTGGAGATTTATTGATGAGTCTCTGGAGCAGGGCCAGGCCATAAGCTTATGTGGCAGCACCAGAAGTTTTTCCTCTCTGCTCCCATGTCACTCTCAGCTCCAGCAAGCAGGGACGTGCCCCTCAGCTGTTCCACATAGCCAGATGACATAGGGCGGATGCTCTCACTGGCAGTCCTTGTTGAACGCGTGTACCTTCATCATCCACAGGTTGTCAGTCATCCTGCTGCCCCCCCAAAATAGGTCCAAGGCCCTGCCAGAGTCAGCTGGGGAAGGGGTGTCTGGACCAGGCCTGAGAATGCCTGCAAGCGAGGGGGTGCCCCGGATTCACTGCCACACCAATGCTGCCTGCACGGCCTGCCCAGTTCCTCGGCCCCTGACTTTCCTCACTCCTCACCTCTGCCTGGGTGCTATCGCTGCACCCTGTGAGCGCTGCCAAGCCGAGGATGGCAGCACAGTGCTCTACTGCCCACTGCCGTCACTGCTGTGCACCTGTCTCCTGTGCTGCCACTGTCTCCTCAGGCCTCCAGTGCCACATCTTCCCACCTCGCCGCGCCGTTAACTCACTCAGCAGATCTAAGCAGGAGCAACGTCCGGTTCTACTGACTCTTCTCCACTGTCTTCAGAAATCGGAGTGCTAGGGGCCCAGAAACCATGTGACTTGTAGCCAGCTGGGGTGGCCTCCTGGAGGAGGCATCAATGCCGAGTCACTTCCTATGCATCAGGGCCGGTGTTTCTGCCTGCCGGACTGCCCTAACTACAGCCTTAGTCCTCATCTGGGTCACTGAGGCCCTCGTGCCTGGCCCAGCTGCCGGCCGCTGCCACCCCCTCCACTCAGCCTGCCCCAGTGCCTACCTGGGGGCATCTTCAATTTTAACATTTTAAAATAATTAATTAAAAAATGCATCGAAGCACCATGATCTACAAAGTTACTCATAGCTGAGTTTCAGACATGCAATTGTCCAACTATCACCACTTCCCTCCACCACCGTCCCCAGTTTCCCTCCTGCTCCCAGCCTGCCTGCTTGGCAGGCGCATCTCGAAGCTTGGTTGGCATCTCCTGCTTCCAGTTGGTTGGTTCGAACATATAGATAAAGCGCAACTCTACACCACCATGTCTGAGGCTTCTGCCCTCTACCCCTGCTCTATCCTGTCAGACTTTCTTACTGCATCTCCCCAACAAGTCCCTCAATTTCATGTCTCTTAGTTCTTTAATCTAGTCACTGTCCCTGTCATCCCATTGTTCATCGATTTGCTTGAGCAGGCACCAGTGATGTCTTCATTGTGAGACTTGTTACTGTTTTTGTCATATCAAATATGCCACGGGTAGCTTGCCAGGCTCTGCTCTGCGGGCGAGATACTCTCAGTAGCTTGCCAGGCTCTCTGAGAGGGGCGGAGGAATCGAACCCGGGTTGTCCACGTGCAAGGCAAACAACCTGCCACTGTGCTATCGCTCCAGCGATTAGATAAATTATCTAATTATCCGAGATAATTTAGATATCTCTTTTTGATACCTATATTTCCTTATACTACCTATAGGTAAGAACATCAAATGTTTGTCTATCTTCATCTGACTTATTTCACTTGACATGGTATCCGCCAGTTCTATCTGAGTTGTAGCAAATTACATGATTTCAGTCTTCCTTACAGCTGCATCATATCCCACTGTGTACATATATCACACTTCCATTATCCATCTGTAAGTGGACACCTAAGTTGATTTTATAGCCTAACTATCATGCTAAATGCTGCAATATCTTTTTAATAATATTCATTTATTTTTTGCTTTGGTCCATACCTGGCTATACTCAGGGCTTACTACTCTCTCTGTGCTCAAGGATGACTGTATGTGGTGCCAGGGATCAAACCGAAGTTGGCTGTGTTGAAAACAAGCACCTTTCCCACTCTACTACCTGTTTAGTGCTTAATATTTTTAAATGAAAACTTTGCAAGACATTGATATAATTAGAAAAGTGTGACTAAAGTAACAAAAATATGTATATGTTATATAATGGTGTTTTGGTAGAGATAAACTTTCTTGGTGTTTATAAATAAGAAAATTAAATTTCCATACCATTTGAACAAATTTAACTCATATTTTTTATCCTACATGGAAAAGAGGTAGGTCAAGGAATATAAATAAGTAACTAATGCATAGAGAAAGCCTGAAGAGTGCTCTGTATGTTTGCAATGACATGTGTGAACAGAAGGAATTATGGGTGCAGAAAGTTCAGAGAGAATAGGAAGCATTTATTTCAAATGCATATCTCTTTCTGTAGCATAATAAAATTTATTCCCCAAGATTTTGATTTTCAAATGTTTATAATGTTCCAGCACATAGGTCCATATTCTTCCAAGCCCTGTGATGACTGAAGTAAACTCCAACTATATCAGAGAGCTTAGACGTGTGGTAACTGGGTTTAGACAAACTTGACAAAAGGTATTTGTACAGAAATGTACGGTACTAGAAAATCTCCCATTGAACACACTTTTATACCAAAATTCCATTAAGAATTGGTGCATTCAGTGTAAATTTTATTATTAATATTTTAATTTTAGGCACTATGATTTACAATGCTGTTCATGAGGGGGTTTCATTCATGCAATGTTTCAACATCACATCTCAAATCATAATATCCACACCTCCATCACCCCCTTTTATCTCCTACTTTGGGTAAGCTCAGTCTATAGACCAATTCTCTTTAGTAAATACTTAATTTAAACTAAGTGCTCATATTACTAAGATTAAAGAAAGAAGATATATTGAAAAATAGTACCGTATTATATAGCAGACTCCAAGTGAACAAGAAAAGCTCATATTGCTGATATGCAATTTTTCATAAGATTTGTTTCCTAGAAAAAAAAGCTGTATTCACTTCTGTCTTTCAGTTAATAATTACTATCTTGATATCATTCGAAATTATTAGCCTTAAAATTAGATACATGGCTCAAAAACTTTGCTATCAGCTTATATATAAAAATTGTCAATATATATTGGTGAAGGCTGTTGACTATATGTTCTTTCACTATTTTAAGCTCCTGAAAAAAATGTATGGTGTGGTGTTTTCAGTTCTTTAATATTCCGTGTAATGAGACTTAGTCTATTTTAAATTACAAGCCATGGGCAAAAAGACTGTTTGTATTCCTCTTCTGTCTTTCCAGAAATATTATTTCTTCTAATAATTTCTGCTTAGAAGTTTATATATCAACAGAACACAGCACTGAAATTGAGGACAAACATCAATAATCAACATGAGTCAAGGAAAGGAATAGAATATTTTCAAAATGTTTGTTTTTCACACAAATCTAAATCTAGTTTGGGTTAAGAGAATTTTTCATCCTTGAGGACTTGGCTGTTTATTTTCTTCCAATTTCTGCACAGATTGTAAACAAAGTAATATTTTTCAAGGGGATAGGGGAAGAAAACTGAGCAGAGAAGTCTTGTATTGTCTATTAAAAAAAAAGGCAGAAAGAATTTAGACTTGTAAACACACAAGCCCTAACCTCTCCTATCTCCATTAGCAATACCAAACTAAAGGATGAGGAGCAGTATTGCTGCATCATAAGATAGTTCAATTTCTAGTTTTTTGAAGAATGTCCATATTGTTTTCCAGAATGCTGGATGAAACGTCATTCCCACCAGCAATGAATGAGATCCCCTTTCTCTCTACATCCATGCCAGCACTGATTGTTCTTTCTGTTTTGGTTTTTATTTATTTATTTATTCATTCATTCATTCATTCATTCATTCATTCATTTATTTTTGTCAATTTTCATTTTTTTAAATTTTTTTTCATTGAGTCACCATGTGGAAAGTTACAAAGTTTTCAGGTTTAAGTCTCAGTTATACAATGCTCGAACACCCATCCCTTCACCAGTGCCCATATTCCACCACCAAGAATCACAGTATAGCTCCACCACGCCCCCCCCACTCCTACCCCCCACACCCTTAGCCCCCTCCCGCCTGTGTAACTGATAATTTCACTTTACTTTCACTTTACTTTGATTACATTCAATATTTCAACAAAATTCACTATTATTGTTTGGAGTTTCTCCCCGCTAAAGTCGGACCTGCTGGAAAGGAAGCATTTGATAATTTGTTTTCCATTGCTGAGAATGAAGAGATATGAGGTCGAGTGACCACACTAGCGGCCTCATGGTTTTGGGTTTCTGTATTTTAGTATTTTAGTAACTAAGTCCAGAGAAATATCTGCCAGAAATTGCATTGCTGCAAAGTTGTACTTCTCAGTTATATTATATTCCACATATGAGTGCAATCTTTCTATGTCTGTCTCTTTCTTTCCGACTCATTTCAATCAACATGATACTTTCCATGTTGATCCATTTATATGCAAATTTCATGACTTCATGTCTTCTGACAGCTACATAGTATTCCATTGTGTATATGTATCAGAGTTTCTTTAACCCGTCATCTGTTTGGGGGCACTCTGGTTTTTTCCAGATTCTGGCTACTGTAAACAGTGCTACAATGAACATAGAAATGCAGATGTCATCTCTACTATACCTTTTTGCCTCTCCGGGATATATTCCCAAATGTGGTATTGCTGGGTCAAATGGAAGCTCAATTTCTAATTTTTTGAAAATTGTCCATATTGTTTTCCAATAGGGCTGAACCAGTCAGCATTCCCACCAGCAGTGAAGAAGAGTCCTTTTCTCCCCATATCCACACCAACACCGGTTGTTTTTGTTTTTTGGGATGTGGGCCAGTCTCTGTGGTGTGAGATGATATCTCATTGTTGTTTTGATCTGCATCTCTCTGATGATTACTGATGTTGAACATTTTCTCATGTGCTTCTGAGCCATTCGGATTTATTCTTTGGGAAAGTTTCTGTTCATTTCATCACCCCATTTTTTGATCAGGTTGGCAGTTTTCTTCTTGTGGAGTTCAACCAGTGCATTGTATATACTTGATATCAACCCTTTATCGAATAGGTACTGCGTAAATATCCTTTCCCATTATGTAGATTGTCTTTGTACTTCGGTCACTGTTTCTCTTGAGGTGCAGAAGCTTCTTAGTTTGAGATAGTCCCATTTACTTATCTCTGTTTTCACTTGCTTGACCAGTGGTGTGTCAGCTTTGAAGATACCAGTGTCTTCAATGTCGTGGAGGGTTTTGCCGACCTTGTCTTCAATGTACCTTAGGGATTCTCGTCTGATGTTGAGGTCTTTAATCCATTTTGATCTGACTTTTGTACATGGTGATAGGTGGAGGTCTATGCCCATTTTTTTGCATGTAGCTGTCCAGTTTTGCCAGCACAATTTGTTAAACATGCTTTCCTTGCTCCACTTCACATTTCTTGCTCCCTTATCAAAGAGTAGATGGCCATATATTTGGGGGTGTGTGTCAGAGTATTCAACCCTGTTCCATTGGTCTGCCACTCTACCTTTGTTCCAGTACCAAGCTGTTTTAATGACTACCGCTTTGTAGAAGAGTTGGAAGTTGGGGAGGTTGATTCTTCCCATTTTCTTTTCCCCAAGAATTGCTTTAGCTATTTGTGGGGGCTTATTGTTCCATATGAATTTCAGGAGCACTTGCTCCATTTCTCTGAAAAATGACAAGGGTATCCCTATAAGGATCGCATTGAATTTGTACAATGCTTTGGGAAGAATTGCCATTTTGACAATATTAATTTTTCCAATCCGTGAGCAGGGAATATTTTCCCATTTCCTCGTGTCTTCTTGTATTTCCTGAAGTAGCGTTTTGTAGTTTTCATTATACAAGTCCTTTTCCTCCTTAGTTAAGTTGATTCCGAGATACTTGATTTTTTGAGGCACAATTGTGAACGGATTGCTTTTATCATGTTGCTTTCTTCTCTCTCAATTTCTTATGTTTGCATATAAGAAAGCCATGGACTTTTGAGTATTGATTCTATAGCCTGCAACTTTACTATATGAGTCTATTGTTTCTAGGACTTTCTTGGTAGAGGTTATAGGGTTTTCTAAGTATAATATCATATCATCAGCGAATAGTGAGAGCTTCATTTCTTCCTTTCCTACCTGAATGCCCTTAATATCTTTTTTTTGCCTAATCGCTATTGCAAGTACTTCCAATACTACATTGAACAGAAATGGAGAGAGTGGACATCCTTGTCTCGTCCCTGTTCTCAGAGGGAAGGGTCTTAGTTTTTCCCCATTGAGGATGATGCTTGCCGTAGGCTTGTGGTTACATGGCTTTGACTATATTGAGGAAGGTCCCTTCTATACCCATTTTGGCTAGAGTTTTCATCATAAACGGGTGCTGGATCTTGTCAAATGCTTTCTCTGCATCTATTGATATGATTATATGATTTTTATCTTTTCTTTTGTTGATATGATGGATTATGTTGATTGATTTCCGGATGTTAAACCATCCTTGCATCCCCAGAATGAATCCCACTTGGTCATGGTGTATGATCTTTTTGATGAGTTGCTGAATTCTATTTGCTAATATTTTGTTGAGAATCTTCGCATTTCTTTGCAATTCACTCTCAAGGCTTATTGCTATCCCCATAATATTACCTTGGGAACTTTTGTCTCAATTTTTTCTACCTTTTTCATAGCCTTTACACAGCAATAGTAAGTCTTGCCAATAAAATATTTCACAAGGTATAGCAATTGGAGCAATGGTTGTACTTGAAGTTATATTTTATTGACTAAAGGACACCAAAGGAGACCTCATAAAGGATGGTAGACAAATGGGAGACAAAGGCTATCACTAAGACCAATCAGAAATCTCACTTTTTTTTCTATTTTAAATATCAGAAGTCAATTTCAAGAATTAATGCAAGGAGTAAATGTTGTGATCTAAAAGTGCTTGCTTCCAGTAACTGTCTGGAATCAGATCTGTTATATTTGTTGCTATCTGCTCTTTCAAATAGGTGCTCCATTTCTTTTGATTAGTGCAAAAACAGGAATCTGCTATCTTGGAATTTCCTTAGAGAATTTCCTTAATTTCTCCTTTTCATTATCTAGAAAGCAGGATCACTGTATGACTGTCATCCTATTGTTCGTCAAATTAGTCAAGCGGGCACCAATAACGTCTCTATTCCTCCCAGTCCTGAGATCCTTACTCATCTTTCCCAATGATTGGAGGTTCTTTCATGGTAAGGGAATGGGACCTATCATTACTGTTTTTGGCATATGGAATATACCACAGGTAGCTTGCTAGGCTCTGCCTGTGCGGGCGGGATACTCTCGGTAGCTAGCCGGGCTCTCCAAGAGGTATTGAACTCGATCAAATATGGTGTGGTAATTATGGAAAATGGGTAGGAGGTCCTGAAAGAAGCCTGGAGCATGGCAGAGGTTGGGTAGTGGAGTTGGCAGCTGGGGCTGGGTCCCTTGGGGCAGGGAGGGTTCTCACCCACACTCCTCTGGGGCACCCCTAGTGAAAACAGCCTGGCGCAGAGTCCGGTGGCATGGCTATGGGGGACTCATTTTATACTCCCATGTGGGAGAAGCAGAAAGCAGAAGCAGAAAGCACAATAATATTCCTTATTGTGCAGTATTGCAGAGATTTTAAGAATTAAGTGTTACAGAGTTGTGCAAATTTCCTGCCATTTAGCAATCATAAATAATATTCATTCCTTTTAGATGTTTTGGTTAAGATCACGTATAGTATCTATTCTTATCAATGTAATACCTTATATGTCCTCTATATGATGACAATATATTATAAATCGATTTTTTAAATCCAGGAATTCGAATAAGAGCTTGCTTCATCTACTCCATATAGCAACCTGATAGTGCAGAACCTCCAGGAATGGTAAATCTCCCTCGTACACATAAATAAATAAATAATAGAATTTGATACTAGTACTGTTTATTTGAGATTTAGCAATGAGTCTACATTTAGAAACTGATTATTTAATGTGTATTAGACATGATTGTGGACTCAGAAAACATTGTGACTGCCTTTTCTTGAGCAGCTAGGAACACCATCAATTTACTTACAGTAGACGTTTAGTATATTTATTCACCTACATTTACTGGGAAATCATCAATTAACAAATTGACTGTTCACTGTTAAGTTCCCAGTCAACAAGGAGAACACTCCACTTGACTGTTCTCAAGTTGGTTGTTTAACTGAGCAGGTGGATGGCTGAACTCTTCAAAACTTTCTCCAAAAGGGACATCCAGTAAATCATTTTTAAATAAGGGAAACAGTGAATTCTCAAGTGCAGTAGACTTTCCTTCAGAATCTTCTCACTGTTGAAAATGACCTTGGGCACAGCCTTCTTCAAGAGCAGGGGGTAGCAGATGGGGCACTGAGTTAAGCTGCATTGCCATCTAGTGGCCAGATAGTATGATGCAACAAGGCAGGGCTTTTAATGAAACCTGGTCCCATGTGGAATTGAAAGATACTTAGCAATAACCTTCTTTCCTTCCCTTATTTAAACAGAAAAATAGATTAAATGGAAAAGGGAATAGCTACCTTTATGATAAAAATATTCAACTGTAGCATTGCCATACCACAAGTTACTTGTCCCTTCTCTGGAACGAGATGAAATGTATGACTTTGGCTAAATTGCTGTTTTATGTAGCTGCATAACCTCCCACAAATCAACATGTTCTTACTTTTTAAAATATTTTCTAGAAATTACTGATTTAGAGCACTTTGGATATCTGTATTTCTTCAATAGGTAGAAACATTATGGTAGTAACACTTTGTTTTTTAAGTACCACTTGGGTACATAAAAGACCTTTATGAACATGAAATTATTAAGAGTTCTAAAGTAATGCTTTGTTATTTTTAATGTTGAGATGTAAATTGATGGATATAATCCAAACACATAT
Source organism: Sorex araneus (assembly GCF_027595985.1). Lineage (NCBI taxonomy): Eukaryota > Metazoa > Chordata > Mammalia > Eulipotyphla > Soricidae > Sorex > Sorex araneus. The sequence continues at coordinate 33,108,595 of NC_073311.1, forward strand.
TTCAATTGAAGTTCATTCTTGTGATTTACTTCCAAGGCGATGTATTGGGCACTTAAAGTCATTAATATGGACAATATATTGTGATAATAGCTTTGAGAACAGTTGCAATAAAGACCAAATTCTACTGTCACTCAAGGCAGGCTATCAATCTGGGGACAAGATGATGGCAGAGAAAGAGCTTGATTAGCAACAGGCCAGCATATTAGAAGATGGTGAACTCATCCTAAAGAATCCTTTTGTCTGTGTGATTTAAAGCTGGTATGCAGAGAAAGAACAGTACATACATTTTTCCAAAATAACAGATTGCAGATCATTGGATGTCAAGATAATCAATATATTCTCCTTGGTAGGCTGGATCTCTGAGGCATAAGGGTTCAGCCTACATGTTAATTTCCTTGTGGAACTTTTGGGAGCTGGGCAAGATAAGGCAAATGATCTTTATTTTCTCAACAACACTTGCCTATGAAAGTTTGATAGTTTACAAATTTGAAGTTATCTCTTAACATCATTGAATTGGTTTTAATAAATCTGTACCAACTTTAGTATTTGCACATAAGGGAAAGTGTTTGTTACTACCAAGTTGGAGATGGTGTCCAAAACCAGCAAAAAGTGCTATGTAAAATAATTAAAACAAACTCTTCCTTTGCACACAGACAACCCAGGTTTGATCACTAGCAGGAATAGTCCCTGAAAACAGAGTATAGAGTAAGCCCTGAGCATAGTGTGGTGTGGCCAAAACAAACAAACAAACAAACAAACAATTTAACTAAATCTCAGAAGCACTAGTATGTCAGAGAAGTAGATAGTAATAGCTGAGTGGTAGAACTTGTAGGTAGGAAGTACTGAAACACCAAAATATCAATTTAAAAATATAATCTTATAATTTCCCACCACCAATGTCCCCAGTTTCCCTCCCACCCCTGCACCTTCAGTGTGTCTCTATGGCAAGCACTTTCCTTCTCTCTCTCCCTCTCCTTTTGGGAATTATGACTTGCAATACAGACACTGAGAGGTTATCATATTTGTTTCTTTACCTACTTTCAACACACTGTTCTTACCCAGAGTGATCATTTCCAGCTAATTTAGACTGGATGGGTGTTGGAACATTCTATGACTGAAGCCCAATCATAAACAGCTTTGCAACTGTGTATCTCATGGTGATTCAATATAAAAAAAAAAATAAAATGCTACCCTCCTGCTTTAAAAAGTTCCCTGAATGTAAATAAATAAATAACAACAACAAAATCATCTTATAACTTTGAAACTATCCCAATTCTGGAATATGTGTCTTCAGATAACACAGCCACATTCTTTTATTGGTGGGGAGTCACACCCAGCGATGCACAGAAGTTACTCCTGGCTCTGCACTGAGGAATTACTCCTGGTGATGCTCAGGGGACCATATGAAATGCTGGGATTCGAACCCGGGTCGGCCGCGTGCAAGGCAAACACCCTACCCGCTCTGCTATCGCTCCAGCCCCAACATAGCTACATTCTAAACAAATAGCAAATTAATCTTGCTTGGAGCCATTGCCTTATAATATATTCAGTTTATAATTTTGTTTTCATGTATGACAATTTTGACCACTTTAAGTTGTAGAACAACATGTAAGTTAGAGATTCAATACAAAAAGTGCTGAACTTTATTGTGGGTGAGAATGCCAGCCTGTCCAGTGTTTTTAGAAAATAATATGGGCATTCCTCGAAGAACTAGAAATTGAGCTGCCATACAACCCAGCAATAGTGCTTCTGGGAAAATACCCTGGGATCCCCAAAACACACTGCAGTCAGAAACATCCGCTCTTCTATGTTTATTGCAGTACTATTCACAATAGCCAGAATCTGAAAACAGCCTAGTGCCTGAGAATGGACAATTGGATAAACTGTGGTACATCTACACAATGGAGTACTATGCAGGCACCAGGAAAAATGAAACCATGAAATTCACATATAAATGGATAGGCATAGAGAGTATCATTATGAGTGAAATGAGTCAGAAAGAGAGAGACAGACATAAACTCATTGTACTTTTTTACTCTCTATAATCATATGGTACATTAGAAAATGGTCTAAAAGTCATACTTTCTCTTTCCAAATCCATTTTCATCCTCCTCACTATCTTCTGACATCCAGAGAATTGCTTTTTTTTTGGCAGATTGATGGATGGCCATCTATCCACAAGTCATTGCTCCAAATGGCTCCCTTCTGGGCTTTCTCAGCACTAGAAGTATTCATTAGACCTTCAAAACTCTGAAGTAAGAATAACTCTGTCAAAAAAGACACATTCATGTCCAGGAACAGTCTAGAATCATATTCTTGTAGAGTATATTTTACTTTGTCTCAACATGTCAAGGACAACCTGGAAAACTTGACATTTTGTCAAATAACAAGATAGCAAAATAAGAAAAAAATAATCCTCTGGTTCAGGAAATAGAAAATGGCCAAACTGTGAACATAGATGATCAAGTTTTAAGCACTTATTTTGAATCTTCTGTGCTTTAATTTCCTACCACAAATAGAACAAATTCATATTAATCATACTTTTTCTGTCATCAAGTGCCTTCTCCTCCCATGGAATTTATCTTTACTCTTTCAATGACCACTATCATTCCAGATGAAGCCCAGAACTTACATTCGCTGGGAAAGATTTGCTGACCTGCTTTCCTAGAATCTATGCATGCTCTACAGCTCCCTTGGCACACTCTACTATCTTAATGTGACAGATGGTTAGCAGGCAGAGCCTAAGTTATTCATGCCTCCCTGCTTCAAGTCCTTCACCGTGAAATTTTGAATCAACTCCCTTCAAGTGTCTATTCCCCCTATGGTTTGAATCTGGGTTAGCCTGGTAATTTTCTCTGGCCAATAGAAGCACAATATGGATTTACTAATTCTAAAGACTCAGAAAGATTGCAGTGAAATTAGGCTTGACAGGAACCTAATGGATGGATACAAATTCATGGCCAGGTTTGTCCATCTATTAACATTCGGGTACATGCCTCCATGGTTCATAAGAGCAATGATCACATATAGACACGTTGAGACTCCGCATTAAAGAACTTCACTAATTTAGAATAGTATGTTGACCCTGGTTTTGCAGAGAGATTTTTGAGGTTAAATGATTATCAAAGTTAATCTGAGAAGAGTGATCACAGATTTGTGACTTAAAACAGAAGCCAGATATGTTCAATATCTGCAGCCAACCTATGTTCAATACCCAGCACTCAATATGATTCCCTTAGCACTACCCAGAGTTAAATCTTTAGCATAGCCTGGTGTGGCCTGAAAAACCTATAACAATAACAACAAAAAGAAAATGATTGTTTCCACATAAACTGTCTTAAAAGTAAGCTCTTAATTTTTCCTTTGACCTTCAGTAACTCCCATACTAAAATTTCAGTAGTTAAAGAATTACTGGAAAATATAAATTACTTTGTAGTGTTCACTTATTAGTTCACTTATTAGTTCACTTATTAGTTATTGCCGGCAGAACTCTGAAAGACACAAAATCTCCATATGCCAGTTGCTTTGGAAATGAAGGCTTGAAATGATCCCATACGATAGCTAATTCTTCCAAATCACTTCGGAAACAAGTCTTAGAGCATCCAACAAAGACAAATAACTTGACCTGGAAAAAAAAATCAGTCAGGATCACCAGGTTTCTTGACCCATAAGTCAAATGGAATCAATGTTTGTGGTTCCTACTGGAGGTTTCATAGACTTCTCAATTGTCAGGGTAAAGTTAGGGCTTTTAGTTCAAGGAAGAGAAGAGAGAAAGAAAGAGCAACTGGAGCTCATTTCTATTTTACGTCACCCTCCAAGATCCTGTTTTAGCACTTAAATAACTCCAGGATGCTTTCTAGGTTCCAATTTCCCATTCGAAGGAAACATGGGCTTCTGAACAACTCTCAGCATCAAAGATTTTTCTCAATACAACACATCACATTTCTTTCTCTATTTTTTTTATCCCAACTTTTAAATTTTCCATCAGAAGCTAATGAGATAACAGGAGTTTAATGCAAAGCACATGTCTAACCCAGGTTTGGTTTCCCCACCCTGAGCACCATAGTGTAGCTCTCATGGTACCCGATCATCATTGGGGCAGCACTCTAGCACTGTCTCACTGATGTCCCATTGTTCATCGAATTTGCTTGAGCGGACACCAGTAACATCTCCATTGTGAGACTTGTTGTTACTGTTTTTGGCATATCGAATATACCACGAGTAGCTTGCCAGGCTGTGCCGTGTGGGCGGGATACTCTTGGTAGCTTGTCAGGCTATCTAAAGGGATGGAGGAATCAAACTCAGGTCAGCTGTGTGCAAGGCAAACGCCCTACCCACTGTGCTATCACTCCAGTCCATCATTCACGTAGCTCAGGATATTCCCAGATTCACAGGGACTTGAAGCATGCTCAGGCCATGGCATTGAACTGCCCAGCCTGCTTGACTGAGGACCACTGGAAGTGAGTCCCAAATGACATAAGCATTGCTTTGGGGTTTCCAACAAACACTCCTTATCTTAGAAAAGTATGTTGAAAACATCTTTAATTATACCGCAAAAATAATTCATATGCAAGCACACTTTCCAATGCTTAATTAGATTCCAAATACAATGACTGACAATTATTGCAGTCCTTAATTATTCCAGTATTTAATAGAGAAAATAAGGTCTGCCTTTCTGAAGTCACCATAATTAGGAGAGTGAAATTATCCTAAGGAGGATATAAAGAAATATGGATTCAGAAGTGTAGGATAACAATGGTTTGTCCTTTCCTCCTTGGCGCAGGGAGCTTAGGTTTATTGGTTTACTCCCATCACAGTGCTCCCATTCCTATGTGTTTACTTATAATTTCTTTCTTTGTGCTCTGTTGACTTGTACATATTCTTTTTATCTCCTCCGTAAGTCCTTTGCATAGTTAATTCAGAGCAATGTCTCTTTTGTAGGCTCAGAAGAAGACAATGCTATCCTTTTGTAACTTGGGAGTTAATTGACTCTGAATGATATTTTCCTCCTGGACATCTGTTCTCTCAACTTAAGCCTTAGTTGCCTCTTACTTCCTAGGACCCCAAAAGCAGGTCGCGATGAGGGACTGGATGGGCCCAGGGCAAGCTGTGAGTTATGTGCTACCTTGGCATCAAAATGGGCCTGGCCAAAGCACCATAATACTTAACTGTAAGTTAAGAGCATGGTCATGGTCAAATGCTTTCATGATCCAAAAAGCAATAACTAGATTTAGATCCTGCTAGGGTTAGGAATGATTAATCCGAGCTGAGCACTGTAGTCTGAGTCTGCAGTGAGATGTTCCCAGGTGAGCCACCCTACCAGCTAAAGTTTATCTTTTTTTGTGTCCGCACAAAATACCTAAGATCAAGAAGTAGAATTAAGGGAACCACAACCCCACGCTGCCCCGGAAAGGGAAAGATTTTTCTCTCTCGACTCTTTGTTTCGGCGGGAGTGTGGGCAGCGGTGGGTGGCAGTGGCACCCACGTGGCGACTGCCATCTTCTAGAACCCACTACCCAGAGGTACAAGTTTGCAGTGACGTGGTGCACAGGAGATCTTGAGATGGGGTGTTACCGGCACACTGTCCGCCCAGACGAGATCTGGAGCAGCCACACACAAAACCGTGAACTGAGGTAAAATATCAGAAATCCAAAACTGCACGGCCGCTGTTGCAGTCTCACGAGCTCATATATTCTTCATTCTCAGCAATGGAAAACAAATTATCAAATTATACCTTTTCAGCAAGTTTGATTGTTTGGGGAAAATTCTAAATAATAATAGTATTCTGTTGAAATATTGAATGTATTCAAAGTGTAGAGAGAATAAAGTGAAGATCATTGGCCACAGAAGTGGGAGCTGGAGAGGGGGATATACTGGGGTTCTTGGTGGTGGAACATGTGCACTGGTGAAGGGATGGGGATATGATCATTGAGTGACTGAGACTTAAACCTGAAACCTTTGTAACTTTTTTCACAGTGATTCAATAAAAAAAATTTTAAAAAAAGAAGTAGAATTAAGATGTTAATTTAGACGTTAATTAAGATATTGAACTAAGGAGAGGAGATCTCCATTCCTGGGTGGTATTTCTGCCTTTGAGCCTGATCTGCAAGGGCTTTTGATATGTTGACTTTGTAGACAGTTGGGGAGAGACAAGAGAGACCAGGGCAGCAAGATGGAGCACAGAGAAACTAGCAAGGGGACAGATGGAAACGAACATAGGTGAAGAATTCAAGAGCAATCACATGGAGAGATAGAGAACAAGGCTACTGTGAGAAGGAGCACGGAGAGGTGAGCAGGAGATAGGAGGAGACAGGAATGAGGGGCAGCGTGAGACTAGAATGGGAAGCTTAGTGAGACAGGAACAGGCATGTGGGGAGAATGGAATAAAGGGCAACTGATCACTAACCAGCATGGCCCTCGTTTCCTCCTTTGTCCTCCTTTGGGGAGAGGCCTGAGATCACCGAACCCGGGAGGCATGAGAGAGAGCTGCCGGGCTTTCCCTAGCCATCCAGCGATTATACAAGGAAGAATATTTATTTCTGAGAGTGGAAAACAGTTCTATGTAGTTCTATAAACAAGACATAGAGGTTTTTCTCTCCCATAACCATTGAGTTATAAATTACTGCACTCAATTATTTTCTTTTATTATACATATATGTATACATATTTGGAATAGTGTTATAGATTTGACAAATTATTAGAAATCGTAGTTGTCTGCCAAAAAAACTATAGTTTTTTTTTTTACTTGAAAAAGAAATGCAGGGTCAGAGAGATAGTACATGTGTTAAGGTGCGTGAGTTCAGGGGTGTTTGCAGCACATGTGGTTCAGTGGCTGATGGCTGCCTCCCCAGGCCCTCCCAGCAGAGAGAAAGATGGGCAACCACAGACTGATCCTCAAAATGGCTCATTTAGTGTAGAGCTGTTCACATATGTATAGGACTGCACATAGATGTGATTGAACACTTACAGAGGTAAAACATTTCACCGAGGCAGTTCTCTTAGGGCGGTTAACACAAGGAGACACTCTGTATCCAGGGACTATGCAGAGAGATTCACACAGGGGCAACAAACATTATGTTGCTTTTCTCTTACCCTTGCTACTGGTGAATGTTAAACAATTACTTCTTATTAATACTTGCAATTATTTGTATAAATAAAATAAGAGATATAGACTTCAAAACTTAGTTCTCTGGACTCCAAGGACAAGCAAGGTTTTTACCGTGAATGCCAGACTAAGTCCTCAGGTCAGTTAAGCTTGTCCCCCTTAAGGATCCTGTGTCTTAAATCACAATGACTTGCATCAAGAAAATGCTTTATGCTTTTTAGACTGTCCCATTTTGATGCTGGAGTAGTTTTGTTGCTCACCCTAGATCCATCCAGGTCCCTTGGTGGGACCTCCCCACCACCACTTTTGGGGTGTTAGGAATTGCAGTAACCAAAGCCCAAGTCAAGAAGTTATAGCTGAAGCCCAGGAGTAGATATATTTCAAAGTTTATCAACTCCCAAATATTAGGAGCAAAGCATTAGTGGGCTTTCTGTGTTTAAGCAAAGAGCATTGCCCTATAATAAAATATGAAAAGTTATAGGGGAAATAGAAAACCAAGTAATTCACTTTAAAAACAAAATCCAGAATCTCCAGAAGCTTTGACTTTTAAATAAACCAAACTTGGCACATGTAGTAACTAACACAAAGGAAAAGTTAACGATAAACTTTTAATGATAAAAGTTAAAAAACTCAGGGGATTAGGGGTCTTGTAAGAGCACTGTAAACTTCTCTAGGAGGAGTAAAGGGGCAATTTACTGATAAGCCGAAAACACTTAGGGTCAATATCCAAGAAAGGTACATGCCTTGCATGTGGCAGACTCCTGTTAAACCCAGCACCGCTTGGTCCTCAAGCATCATGGGTTGTAGTTATGGAGGCCTCTGGATACCACAGGTTGCTTTCTAAAACCCCCCAAACACTCTCATAAGTAAAATAAACATGATAAAGTTGAGAAAAGTCATAAAAAAATAGGTGGATTCTTATATATGAAAGATTTAGAAGGTACATTATTCTCATAGATAACTAAACAAGCATTTTTGTAGCACTATATGTGAGAACTCAGGAGTCTTTGCCTCTAGCATATTAAGCAATAATTAAATTCATTAAAGAGAGGTGATGAGGTGTGATCTCGAAATAGACATTTGATGCTTGTCTGTAACCTACATTGCAAACTTTACCAAGAAATATCTCATCAGCAAGTCAGTAATAAATAGGGCCAAAGAAAGAAGAAAAAATGACTTTTATCCCCCAAAACCATTTCAGCCAGCAATGGGATGTCCCTTTCCTTCCCCATCCCCACCCCTTCTCCCTGGGCAGTCCCCACACACTCTAGACATTGGGGACCCACTGACACCCACTCACTCTATGCTCATAGAACATTCTCCAGGATAAATCACATACTAGGACAAAACTCCGACATACATAAAATTACTAATGCAGAGATCATACAATATAATCTTTTATACCAATTGCCATGACATTAAAAATCCATTACAAAAATAAGAAGGGGAAAACATAGTACCCTTAAAAGCTGAACAGGTGCTGGAGCGATAGTGCAGTGGGTAGAGCTGCACTATCTTTTTGTGTTGCACGAGGTCAACCCAGGTTCAATTCTCAGAATTCCATATGGTCCCCTGAGCACTGCCAGGAGTAATTCCTGAGTGCAAAGCCAGGAGTAACTCCTGTGCATCACTGGGTGTGATTTAAAAAGCAAAAAAAAAAGAAAGAAAAAAAACTGAACAAATCTATACTAAATAACAACTGGATCGAAGAAGAAATCAAGGAATAAATAAAAAGATTCCTTAAAACTAATGAGAATTAACATACAAGCTATCAGACTCTATGGGATACAGCAAAAGCTGTACATAGTGGGCCTACATTATGAAAGAAGAGAAAACAAACCAGCATACTAAGCACACAACTCAAAAATCTATAGAAAAAGCAACAAATAAACAGAAATAGGAGAGATTTTTTTTAAAGTAGGAATCAATGTTATAGAAAGCAATTCTATAGAAACCAAGAAAACAATAAAAAGAATCAATGAAAGCAGGAGCTGGTTCTTTGAAAGAGTAAACAGGATAGACAAACATTTAGCTAAAATCATAAGGTAAAAAGAGGAAATATCCAAAAAAGTTATATCAGAAATGAAAGGGGGTTTACAACAGATGTCTCAGAAATCCCAGATTTCAGGAGAGGTTATTATGGACAATTTTATACTGTTAAACTAGAGAACCTAGAATAAATGGGCAGATGCCTAGAATCATGTAATGTTTCAAAACTGAATGAGAAGGAAGTAGAAAACCTAAACAAACCAGCCACAGATAAAGACATTGAAACAGTATTAAAATATCTCCTCAAGAATAAAAGATCTCATCCAGATGGGTTGACGAGTGAGTTCTATCAACTTTCAGAGAAAACCTACTGCCTTCACTCCTTAAACTATTCTAAATATTGAAGAAACAGGAATCCTACATACTACCATTTAAAAAGTTAAAATTATATCACTACTTAGAACTGATGAAAAAAAGAATATCAGATCAATTTCCCTGAAGAACACCAATACAATGATCCACACAAAATCTTAGCAAATAAAATCTAACAGCATATCAAAAAAATTCATGCACCATAATCAAGTGGGATTAATCTTAGTCATGCAAGGTTGGTTCAACATAGGCAAATCATCATATGCAAATGTTACCATATTATACCAGATCATTAAAAATCATTTGTCATTTGTCACTTGTCATCCCGTTGATCTTACATTGCTCAAGCGGGCGCCAGTAACAACTCCATTTGTCACTGTCAAGTGCTATTGTAGCCCAATAATATCTGCTCGCTCCAGGAACAGAAAGAGTTCAAATCATTTATTCAGGATTTTGAAGAAGAAGTCTGACCATCTCCTGGGTGGACGGCCATGCCATCTTTTGACATCCCATAGAATCCAGTCTGTAACAGCTCTAGTCCAGCAGTTGTCTCTGAATTGCATTACATGCGCAGCCCATCTGACTTTTGATGCCTTTGCAAATGAGACAGTGCTCCTGATTCTTGACCATCAACGGAGGTCAAAACTCTGGATTCCTTCTGTCACTTGAGTCAATCGTGATACTCCTAGCATAGCTCTTTCGATTCCTCTTTGGGATACCCAAATAGCGTTGTCATTCTTTTTGCGTAGGGCCCAGGTCTCTGAGGAGTATGTTAGTGCAGGAAGAACGATGGAGTCAAAAAGATGTGCCCAGAGTCAGAGGTTCTTCGTCCTCTTAACCACTTCTTTGATTCTCTTGAAGGCGTTCCATGCTGCTCTCTTCCTCCTGTGCAGTTCTGGCGCCAAGTCGTTCCTCATGTTGTGTTCCCAACCCAAGTAACATAGCTGCTGCATTCAGAGAAGTTAGTTCCATTGAGAGCAAGTGGAGCGCCATGGACTAGTTTGTTTTTCATGATCATCATCTTGTTGAGGTTCAGATGCAGTCCGACTTTTCCACACTTGTCAGCCAGCATTTGTGCCGCTTGGCTAATATTTGGTGTTATGAGAACAATGTCATCAGTGAAGCGGAGGTTGTGTAGTTGCCAACCATCTATCTTTACTCCCATTCCTTCCCATTTCAGTTGCCGCATGATGTTCTTAAGGTTGGCACTGAGGAGTTTCGGTGAAATGGTGTCACTCTGCCAAATCCCTCTCTTTACATTGATGATCACTTTCATGTAGAATGGTGAGATCCTGGTGGTGAATCTGTAATACAGCTCGAGGAGGATCTTGATGTACTGAGTTTGAATGCCCTGTTTGGCTAGGGCTTCAATGACTGCTTCAGTTTCAACAGAATTGAAGGCCTTCTTTAAGTTGATGGATGTTAGACAGAGGAGCATCTTGAACTCTCATGAAACTTCAATGAGTTTGGTCATTGTGTGGATATGGTCGATCCTGCTGAATCCTTTTTGCAACCCGGTTTGCTCGCATGGTTGTCTCATCTAGTGTTCTGTTTACTCTATTCAGGATGACACAAGTGAACAACTTGTAGATGACAGACAGCTGGCAGATTGGGTGATAGTTGCCGATGTCGTGGATGTCTCCCTTCTTGTACAACAGAACGGGCCTGCTGGTTTTCATCTGGAACAGAACCTTGCATTCAGACAGTTAGTGTGTGAAGAGCCAAGCCAGTGTATTGATGAGTACTGGGGGCAGATTCTTCAGGTGTTTAGGTCTGACCTTCTCCAGACAGGGTGCTGTACAAGTTTTTACCAAAGAAATGGCTGGTCAGATTTCAGAAGGGAGGATGTTGGGAACGACATATCCATCCTGTAGAATTTGGTATGTGGGCAGGTGGACATGGCTGTTGAACAGATCGGAGTAGAAATCATGAATAATCCTCTTCATTGCCCTTCTGGAAGATGTGATAGATCCATCAGGACGTCGGAGGGCAGTCATCTTGGTCTTGTAGTTGGCGAAGGACAGGCAAGCGTTGCGAATACTTTTCCCTGCTCCTGCCGCATCGGCCAAAACGGCTGGTCTTCTCTCTTTGAGGTCTTCCTTTATCACTTCTCTGCACAGTTTTGCGAGCTCGGACGTTAGCTTGTGGTTACCTAAAGCTTGCACCAAATGACGTTGATGAATGAGCTCAAGAGTTTCCAAAGACAGGCATCTCTTTGTGTATTTCTCACTCTCAGTATTCTTCATGAAGTCATGGAGGTGCTGAACCAATCGATCATATTCCTTGTTGATATCAGGGACGGCATCTTCCCACGTTGCCACAATAGTGCCAAAGAGCTCCCAGTTGGTGGTCATTCTGGGAGTTCTTGTCTTAAACTTAAACTTTGAAGACCTTTCTCCCTGCTCTGTGAAGTATAATTTTGCACGAAGGAGGTGGTGGTCTGATCCCATTTGAAATTTTGGGACAGCAGCAACATCAGTCAGGTAAAGCCTTCGATTGAATATGATGTGGTCAATTTCGTTGTGGAACTGTCCACCGAGAGACTCCCATGTCCAGTGTTTAGATTCGGCCTTTTGGAACTGTGAGTTACCATAGATGGTCTTGTTCGACATGATGAACTCAGACAGTCTCTAATCTTGATCATTCCATTCTAGGCCATGGGTCCCAATGTGGAGTTCTTCGTGTGACCTTCTCGGTCCTATCTTGGCATTAAAATCACCAACAATGATGTTGTAGAAGGTGTGGTCTTCTTTATAGAACTTCTCCAGCTCCATGTAGAACTTCTCAATTTCTTCTTCATCGTAGTTGGGTGTTGGTGTTTAGACGACGAAAAAACTTCCAGCAGTGAGCCACATCTATTCAATCATAATCGTCTGATTCGGTTTGGTAGGCATTCGAATGAATCAATGCTCATAGCTAAGTTCTTGTTTACAAGTACACCAATGCCACTGATGCCTCTGTTGTCACGTGTTCTGAGGAAAAACTCTTCTCCAGTGCTGAAAATGGCTTGATGTGATCAATGTCTTCTCGTTTTGGTCAGACTAATTACAGCGCACTTGATCTTCTGTGCTTGCACCATCAGGTCCTGGATGCATGCTTCCAATGCCAGCATGCATGCATTGAAAGTACAGTCATTTTAGTCTTTCCTCATTTTGGTAGTCTAGTTCATAGATAGAGAAAGTCAGTATTGCTATAATGATTATTGTACCTGAATTACTATATAGATTCAATGGATCCCCATCAAAATTCAGATGATATTATGCGATCACTTAAAATGATATGTAATAAAACTTGTATGTAATAATAAAAAACCCAAAATAGTCAAAGCCATACTGAAATACTGAAAAATAAGAAACTGAGAGGTATCTCATTACCTATACTGAAGCTTTACTATAAAGTTCTAGTAATCAAAACGTCATGGTAGTGTAATAATGATATACTCCTACCAATGGAACAGAATGAAATATCCAAGGTCAAATCCCCACATATAAAATCAGCTAATTTTTGACAAAGGAGTTGATGGTCATTAAATGAAGCAAAGATTATCTTTTCCACAAATGCTGCTGAGAAAACAGGTAACTGTGTGTAAAAAAAAATAAAATAAAGCTAAATCTATGTTTCACGCCTTTAAATAATTCAATTAAAAATTAATCAAACACCATGAAATTGTACTTGAATATATTAATTACACTAAGTACAATATTGCCAGAGTACTCTAATATTTTAAACCTCAAAGGTGTCTTCAATAATATTATGCCATTGGCCACAGGAACAGAATAAAAAGTAAGCAAACGAAGAACATCAAAGTAAAGAGTTTCTGCAAAGCCAAAGAAATATAGGCCAAGATAAAAATAAACCTAAATGGGAGAAAATATTTGCACTGAGCATATCAGATAAATAGTTGATGTATAGTACATACATAAAAACAAATAAAAACTCCAAAAAACCCTATTAAAAAGGGAGAAAGAAAATGAACAGATTCCTCTCTGTAAAAGTGAGATAGATGGCCAATAGATATATGAAAAATTGCTCATTGCTGCAGAAAGCACATAGGCAACAACAAATAATAGCAAAAGACCTCTAGGGTGAATCGGAGTTCTAGGGGATGACCTTAAGAGAAACAACATAAGAATCACTGGAGTACCAGAAACACAGGGAACTAATCCCAATGAAAAAAACCACAGCCTTTCCGGCCCCCGCGCGAGATCAACCCCGGAGGCAACTGAACCACTTTGGACACGAGCGGCGCCCCCAAAATGCCTCCAAACTGTGTGCTCGGAGCTACTGGCCCAGGCGCTGCCAGCGAGTGATGCAATTACCAAAAGAATTTTCCCTGGACTTCATATAGAAATCCAAAACCTAATATCTCTTGATTGTCAGCAACGTGTAAATGTTCCTTTTTGGCAGGGCTTACCGTGGGGGGAGACTCCAAACAGTAGTACTGAGTTTTTTGTTGAAGGGTAAAAGATTGTAGCGATAGAATTTTAGGCAGAATTTTCCCTGGACTTTATGTTGAAACCCAAAACCACGCGGCCTCGGCAGCCTAATGTCATCTAATCATCAGCAATATGAAATGGTTCCTTTGTAATGGGTTGGACTTTGGGGGGACCATAATAGTGTTGAAGTTTGTAGCGACGTGTAATTTCTGCTATACTTTCCCTGGACTTTATACAGAAATTCAAAGCCGCGAGGCCGCTGCCATGGCCGCACAACCTATTGTCATTTAATCATCACCAATATGAAATGGTTCCTTCTTAACGGGTCGGACTTTGGTGGGAAATTCTAACAAGAATAGTAAGTCTTTTGCTGAAATGTTGAAGGCTACCAAAGTGGTAGCCATCTCTATAGACTGAACTAAGCCATATCCCCACGCCGGCTGAGAAGAAATATCCTTTTTTCTCGGGAAGAAACGCAGCGTGGCGTTAACCATAGTATGATGTCCATTAAGCTGACACGGACCTGGTGGCGTGTGAATGGGATACAAGGGAATAAATTATTATGTACTTGGATCAGCGGGACGCTGGTGGAATCTCGAGCCGGGGCTGATACCAGCATATTACCTTTGGTTCCAGAAACTGCTTGCAGACATTCTACCAGGCTATCAACTAAGCCAGAGCCCACGCCGGCTGATGATGGGAAATAACCATCTTTTTTGGTTTGTTTTCCCTTTGTCAGGCAGCGTGGTGATTACTAAACAGGCGTGATCTCGGTGGCGCGGGACGAGGGGGCAAAAAAATAGAAAAGTTATGTAACAAACAGCGGGACTTAATATCTCTACATTCTCAGCAATGGAGAGCCATCAAATGCTTCCTTGACAGTGGGACTGTCTTTTCGTTTTGGGGGGGAAACCCTAGCAACAATAGTGAGTTATGTGTTGAAACATGGACTGTAACCAAGATAAAGCGTAAACGAAGTGAAACTTATCACTTACAAGGGTGGGGACTGGGGGGGCGGTGGGAGGGGGCGGGGGTATAATGGGGTGGTTGGTGATGGAATATGGGCACGGGTGAAGGGAAGGGTGTTTGAGTATTGTATAACTGACATAATCCTGAGAACTATGTAACCCTCCACATGGTGATTCAATAAAATTTAAATTAAAAAAAAACACAGTTAAAGACATCATTGTTAAGAATTCTCAGAGTTAGAGAATGTGGGCATCCAGATCCAAGAAGCCTGAAGTGTGCCAGCTAAAAGGGATCCCAATAAAAAATCTCCAAGACATATCATAGTCAAAATGATGGATACCGTGTATAGAGACACAATACTGCAAGCAGCAAGATCAAAGAAGGAAATCAAATACAAAGGAGAACCCCTTAGATTTAGAGCAGACCTATCAGAGGAAACCCTCCAAGCCTGAAGACAATGATGAAATATAGTGAAAAAACTCAATGAAATGAATGTCTCACCAAGAATACTTTATCCGGCTAAATTCTCACTTAAACTTGAAGGAACCATACACTATTTCACGGAGAAACAACAGCTCAGGAACTTCATAGACCCAAAACCAAACTCAAAATAAGGACTAATGGGGCTACTGTAAGACAAGGAAAAGCCCTACAAGAACAACACACCCTACAGAAAGATGGCACAAAATCCCATGACAATAATCTCTCTTAATGCCAACAGTCTAAATGCGCCAACCATGAGGCACAGAGTGGCAAAATGGATTCGAAAACAAAATCCAACTTTCTCCTGCCTACAAAAAACCCACCTGAACAGTCAGAGCAAACACAGGTTCAAAGAAAAAGGATGGAAAACAATCCTACAAGCAAATAACTTCCTCAAAAAAGCTGGGGTGGCCATACTAGTATCGGCCAACATAGATTTCAGGCTGAAAAAGATTAGAATGGACAGCAAAGGTCATTTTCTATTTATCAAGGGATATGTACAACAGGAAGAAATCACACTCTTAAACGTATATGCACCTAATGAGCAACCAGCTGAATACTTAAAACAACTCCTAACAGAATTTAAGGGGAACATCACTAGCACCACGATAGTAGTTGGAGACTTCAACACTGCCTTGTCACCTCTGGATAGATCAACAATAATAAAACTCAGCAAGGAAACATGGCTCTGAAGGAAGAAATGGAGGAGAGAGTGCTAATAGACTTATACAGGGCTTTACACCCAAAAAAGAAAGAATACACATCCTTTTCCCGTGCACACAGAACATTTTCCAAAATAAACCATGTTCTGGGTCACAAAACATACCTCAATAGAAACGAGAAGATAGAAATTGTATCAATTATCTTTTCAGACCATGATGCGCTAAAGGTAGGAATTAATCACACGCAGACGTGGAGAACCAAATCAAACACCTGGAATTTAAAGAGCTCACTGTTGAACAATGAATGGGTCACAAAGGAAATCAAGGAAGAAATCAAAAGATACATCAAAACAAATGAGAATTAATACACAGGCTACCAGAAACTATGGGATGCAGCTAAAGCTGTGTTAAGGGGAAAATTTATAGCCCTGCAAACATACCTCAGGAAGGAAGAAAGGGCCTACATAGATAGCTTTACTTCACAGCTCAAGTTCTTATAAAAGGACCAGCAAAAGGAACCCAAAACAAATTGAAGGAAAGAAATAAAGCTTAAAGCAGAAATTAACGACATGGAAACCAAAAAAAACAATCCAAAAGATAGATGAAACAAAGAGCTGGTTCTTCGAGAAAATAAATAAGATTGATAAACAACTACCAAGACTCACAAAGAAAGAAAAAGAGAGAACTCGAATAAACCGAGTCAGAAATGAAAAAGTGGACATCACAACAGAAACCAATGAAATTCAAAATATCATGAGACTACTTTGAAAGTCTGCATGCCACAAAACAAGAGAACCTAATAGAAATGTATAAATTCCTGTATTCCTACAATCTCTCAAGACTGAACTAAGACTTGGAATACATGAACAGACCCAAGTATCAAGGAAATTGAAACTGTGATCAAAAGTCCTCCCAAAAACAAAAGCCCAGGCCCAGATGGTTTCACTAGTGAATTCTTCCAAACATTTAAAAAGAACCTGTTGCCAGTTCTCCTCTAGCTTTTCCAGGAAATTGAAAAAACAGGAACTCTCCCAAACAGTTTCTATGAAGTACATATCTGCCAAAAGCAAATAAAGACACTTCTAACAAGGAAAACTACTGGCCAATATCCCTGATGAACACAGATGCAAAGATCCTCAACAAAATACTAGCAAATAGAATCCAGCAACTCATCAAGAAGGTCATACATCACGACCAAGTCGGATTCATCCCCAGGATGCAAGGATGGTTTAACATTCGGAAATCAATCAACACAATCCATCACATCAACAAAAATAAAAATAAAAACCATATGATCATTTCAATAGATGGAGAGAAAGCATTTAACAAGATCCAACATCCATTTATTTTTATTTATTTATTTATATTTTTGCTTTTTGGGTCACACCTGGCGATGCACAGGGATTAGTCCTGGCTCTGCACTCAGGAATTACCCCTGGCCATGCTCAGGGGACCATATGGGATGCTGAGATTTGAACCCGGGTCGGCCGCGTGCAAGGCAAACGCCCTACCCGCTGTGCTATCTCTCCAGCCCCCAACATCCATTTATGATGAAAACTCTCACCAAAATGAGTTTAGAAAGAACTTTCCTCAAGATAGTCAAAGCCATCTACCACAAACATGTGGCAAGCATTATCCTCAATGGAGAAAAACTAAGAGCCTTTCCTCTAAGATCAGGGACAAGGCAATGATGCCAACTCTACCACTTCTGTTCATCATAGTACTGGAAGTACTTGCAATAGCAATTAGGCAAGAAAAAGACATTAAGGGCATTCAGATAGGAAAAGAAGAAATCAAGCCCTTACTATTCGCAGATGACATGATTCTATATGAAGAGAATCCTAAAACATCTACTAAGAAACTCCTAGAAACAATAGACATGTACAGTAAAGTTTAAGGCTATAAAATCAATATGCAAAAATCCATGGCCCTCCTATACACAAATAGTGAGACAGAGGAAAGTAGGAAAGTGACATTAAAAAAACAATGCCATTCACAATTATGCCCCAGAAAATCAAGTACCTCGGAATCAGCCAAACTAAAGAGGTTAAGGATCTCTACAAAGAAAACTACAAAATTGTACTACATGAAATAAAAGAAGACACGAGGAAATGGAAACATATTCCCTGCTCATGGATAGGAAGACTTAACATTGTCAAAATGGCAATACTCCCTAAAGCACTGTACAGATTCAGTGTGATCCCTATAAGGATACCCATTAAAAACTTCAAAGAAATGGATCAAGCAATCCTGAAATTTATATGGAACAACAAATGCCCACAAATAGCTAAAGCAATTCTTGGGAAAAAAGACGATGGGAGACATTGCCCTCCCCAACCTTAAACTCGACTACAAAGTGGTAACAATTAAAACAACATGGTACTGGAACAAAGGCAGAGCCACAGACCAATGGAATAGGGTTAAATATCCCTACACACCACCTCAACTGTATGAACATCTAATATTTGATAAGGGAGCAAGAAATGTGAAGTGGAGCAAGGAAAATCTCTTTAACAAATGGTGTTGGCATAACTGGTCAGCCTCATGCAAAAGAATGGGCTTAGACCTCGACTTAACACCATGCACAAAAGTCATATCAAGATGGATTAAAGACCTCAACATCAGACCACAATTCGTAAGGTACATTGAAGACAAGGTCGGAAAAACCCTTTACGATATTGAAGCTAAAGGTATCTTCAAAGATGACACACAACTAAGCAATCAAGTAGAAACAGAGATAAACAAATGTAATTATATTAAACTAAGAAGCTTCTGCACCGCAAAAGATACAGTGACCAGAATACAAAGGCAATCTACAGAATGGGAAAGGATATTCACCCAATACCCATATGACAAGGGGCTGATATCAAGGGTATATAAGGCACTGGTTGAACTCTACAAGAATAAAACATCCAACCCCATCAGAAAATGGGGTGAAGAAATGAACAGAAACTTTCTCAAGGAAGAAATACAAATGGACAAAAGGCACATGAAAAAATGCTCTTCATCACTAATCATCAGGGAAATGTAGATCAGAACAACCATGAGATACCACCTCACGCCACAGAGACTGGCACACATCCAAAAGAACAGAAGCAACCACTGCTGGTGTGAATGCGGGGAGAAAGGGACCCTCCTACACTGCTGGTGGGAATGCTGACTGGTTCAACCCTTCTGGAAAACAATATGGTCGCTCCCCAAAAATCTAGAAATTGAGCTCCTATTTGACCCAACAATACCACTTCTGGGAATATATCCTAGACAGGCAAAAAGATATAGTTGAAATGACATCTGCACTTGTATGTTCATCACAGCACAGTTTACAATAGCCAAAATCTGGAAAAAACTTGAGTGCCCAAAAACAGATGACTGGGTAAAGAAACTTTGGTACATCTACTCAATAGAATACTATGCAGCTCTCAGAAAAGACGAAATCATGATCTTTGCATGTAAATGGATCGATATGGAAAATATCTTGCTACGTGAAATGAGCCAGAAAGAGAGAGACAAACATAGAAGAATTGCACTTATCTGCGGAATATAAAACAATAGAATGGGACACTAAAACCCAAGAGTAGCAGAAATAAGTGCCAGATTTGCTCCATGGCTTTGAAGCCGGCCTCCCATCCTGGGGAAAAATGCAGTTCAGATAGAGAAGGGAACACCAAGTAAAATGTGATGGGAGGACCCGCTTGGGATGGGAGAGGCGTGCTCAAAGCAGAGTATAGACCAAACATGATGGCCACTCAATAACTCCATTGCTTACCACAACACCCAAAAGGAGAGAGAGAATAGGGGGAAATGCCCTGCCACAGAGGCGGGGTGGGGGAGGGTGGGGGGTGCGAGGGATGATGGGTCCTCAGTGGAGAACGGACACTGGTGGAGGGATGGGTACTCAAGCTGTGTATGACTGAAACAGAAGCATGAGAATATGTAAATCTGTATCTGTGCCCTCGTGGTAATTCATTAATAAAAATAAATAAGTAGCTATAATACAATAAAAAGTGCTCATCATTACTTATTGTTTTAGAATAAAAATCAAGATAACAATGAGATATCATCTTATACCAGTGAGAACAGTACATATCAAAATTACTGAGAACAGTCTCTTTGGGTGGGAATCTGGTAAAGAAGGAACTCTTTTCCACTGCCACTGGGAATGTTGTCTGTTCAACCCCCATGAAATGTAGATTTTTCAGTAAAGTTAGAATTAACTGCCATATTAAACAGCAGTTCCACTTTTGGGCATCAAACACCCAGGACACAAAACTATTTGTTCAACAGGACATATGCACTTCATTATTTATTACAGCACTTAATCACTGTCACTGTCATCCCATTGCTCATTGATTTGTTCGAGCAGGCACCAGTAACATCTCTCATTGTGAGACTTATTGTTGCTGTTTTTGGCATATCAAATACGCCACAGGTAGCTTGCCAGGCTCTGCCACGCGGGCTCGATACTCTCGGGCTCTCCGAGAGGGGCGGAGGAATCGAACACGAGTCGGCCGCGTGAAAGGTGAATGCCCTACCGCTGTGCTATTGCTCCAGCCCTTAATACAATAGCTAAAATATGGATCAACCCAGGCTAGTCGGGCCCGTGCTCGGCTCCGGCCGGCCGGGTTTTCGGCCTGGGCGCCCATGCCCCTGCAGAGCCGGTGGATGTGGAACAAGCGGGAACCAGAGACAGCTTTAGGAATTGGGGTTCCAGCAAGTGCCTGCACCCATGTATGGAGACTGTGAATTAAGCCTTTGCCCCACGCCGGCTAACGGAGGAAAGAACCTTCCTTCTTGGTCTCTCTCCCCTCCGGGAGAAGGCGTGGTGTCCGACATTTTGTGGGTCCGTTGAGAAGGTACGAACTTGGTGGCGCGGGAAAAAAAAAAAAAAATGTGTGCTTTGAACTTGAAACAGCCGCAGGATACAGAGCCAGCCCTAGTCGGGCCCGTGCTCGGCTCCGGCCGGCCGGGTTTTCGGCCCGGGCGCCCATGCCCCTGCAGAGCCGGTGGATGTGGAACAAGCGGGAACCAGAGACAGCTTTAGGAATTGGTTTCTGGCAGAATTTTCCCAGGATTTTATACAGAAATCCAAAACCGCGCGGACGCTGCCGCATCCGCGCGACTTAACATTTATAATTGTCATCAATGTGAAAGGGTTCCATTTGAACAGGTCAGACTTGGGGGGGAAACTCCAAATAATAACAGTAAGTTTTTGTTGAAATATTGAAGGTTCTTAATGTAACAGCCACCTCTGGACTATGAGATAAGCAAAAGCCCCACGCTGGCCAACGTGGCGTGGAGTACACCATACTATGAGGCGCAGGAAGGGGGATGAGGGGGAAAAATTTAAAAAAAAAGTGGAAAAGGAAAAAGAGAAAAAAAAAAGAGAGAGAGAGAGTTATGTCAACTATAATGAGTTTTGTGTTGAATTATGGAATGTAATCAAGGTAAAGAAAAAATGAAGTGAAATTCATTAGTTATACAGTAGGGGGTAGGGGGTGGGGGCGGGGGGTAAACTGGGGTTTCTGGTGGTGGAATTTGGGCACTGGTGAAGGGATGGGTGTTTGAATATTGTATAACTGACATATAAACCTGAGAACTTTGTAACTTTCCACATGGTGATTTAATAAAAATTAAAAAAAAAAATATGGATCAACCCAGGAGCCCAAATATGGATGAGTGTATTATGAAGATGTGATATGGGACCTCAATAGAATACTCTGCAACTGCAATGAATGATGAAATCAAGCAACTGGCTGCAACTTGGGTGGAACTGAAGGATATCATGATAAGTGAAAAAAGAAGAAGGAAAAACTCAGGATGATCGCATATATCTTTGGTATTTAGAATAAATGGACAATGGAATGTAAGTTTTAAGGGGAAATTGCTTACTTCACCCTTGATCTTAGAGTATAGGAAGGAGAAGAAAGGGAAAGAAATCTAAAGGGAAGAGAGAGGTGGATGGGAAAATAATGAGGAGTAAAGATGAAGGGCCTCAGGTACAGCGGTGGTTTAGAAGAGTAGTATGGCTATATAGCCAAACCACAGAGTCAGTAACACTGAAAACAGGAGATTGAACCTACCCTAATAAAATTTAATATGGGCTGGAGCGATAGCATGGTCGTTGGGCGTTCGCCTTTCACGCGGCCGACCCGAGTTCAATTGTTCTGCCCCTCTTGGAGAGCTTGGCAAGCTACCCGTGCATATTGGATATGCCAAAAACAGTAGCAATAAGTCTCTCAATGAGAGACGTTACTGGTGCCCGCTCGAACAAATCGATAAGCAAGGGGATGACAGTGACAGTGACAGTGATGTGCCTGTGAAGAAGGCAGGCTGAAGTTGGGGGGAATTGGGAGGGAATGAGGGGACATTGGTGGTAGAATTGGCACTGGAATATTGTATGCCTAAACTCAACTATGAATAATTTTGCAAATCATGGTGCTTTAAATTTAAAAAAATAATAATTTTGGGAGAGAATTATTGCTTTCTATCACAGGAATATCCCTGGGAAAATAAGTGCTGACATTAAAGACAGCAATTTAGGTTTCCTTGCCCTGACTCTTGGGGAACTTGAAGTAAACATCACTCACATTGTCTGACTTTGGTTGAAAAGTCAAATTCTTACAATGGAGAAAATGATTCTAGACCTGTTCCTTTTATGAGTCAATCATCTAATGAATTGTCTATTATTTTTGTGATAAAAAAAAACATTTTTATGAGAGATATGGAGAGATGATGGCTTGAGATATATCAGAATAATTTGTTTAATTTGTAGTAATTCATGTCATAACCGTCACCTCTGGGAGAAGAAATAAAAATAAAGAATTATTTAGTTGAGCAAATTATTTATTTGCTCAACAAATAAATTCAAAAATGCAATATAAGACTGAAAATATTTGCACACTAAAATGATTAGTACATTAAAGTAATGATTAGTAATGCATTCATGTTTAGTAGTTTGAAATCTGTACTGTGAACTTTTTCCCCTAACTATGGTAGGACAATACAAAATCTTGCCACTAGGTGTCGATAAATAAACGCTGTGCAAACAAAACCAATGATTTCTGCACTCTATTACGTGTTTTTTACAGATATAATTGGGCACTACAACTACTTGCAAATAAAATGGTTGTATTTATTTTATAAATAAAATAATACATCCAAAATTTTCCAACTATCTCACTATATGCTTAACAAACCAAAATTTTTTATTCTTCTATCTGGCTTTCTTCCTTTTTATTTCTCTCTCTTTGTCTCTGTCTCTGTCTCTCTCTATTTCTCCTTTCTCTGTATCTGTCTCTTTCAGTAATCCCAGGGAACTAGCTGCAAAAAATGTTATTACTATTGTTGTTGTTGTTTGTTTGGGAGCCATACCCAGCAGCGGTCAAGTGCTCAGACTCTGCATTCAGAGATCTCTCCTGATTCCAGGGACCATATCTGTTGCCAGGGATCAAACTCACATCAGCCACATGCAAGTGGCTACTCTCTGTACTATTGTTCCAGCCACACAAAAACTTCACTTTAATCCTCATAACGTTCTTATAAGGCACACTTAAAAAGAAAGATAAAAATTTAGCTAAGGTAAAGTGAACTTTCTGTTGTATTCAGCTTGATAACAGATTATAGAACAGTTGATCTTTTTCTCAAAGTCAAGTTCTTGAAAAATTTTTCTCACCATATTCATTATTTAGATCATCCTAGTGCGAGAAATTTGCTGATACCTTTTTTTGTAAGATGATCTATAGCACCACATTCCATTTAATCCCCTGGAAATAGTGAATGAACTAAGATTTCTTTGGGTCTCTTACTAAAAGTCATCCTCTTAAGCAATTCATATTAAGCCACCTGCACTATATAAAGATTCCCTCTTACACACTTTACTTGTTTGCTATCAAGATGTTCATTGGGTTAGATTTTCTCTGACTAGGCTCCTAGATTAATTATCATCTCCTCCCTTTATCATCCCATCATCTCACGTCTGTATCCAAATTTTTTTCCTCATAGGGCACAAGTCATGTTGGCTCAAGACCCATCCTAATGACTATATTTTAATTTCATTTCTTCCTCATATTCCTGCCTCAAAAAACATCCACATACTGAGATAGAGGAGATGAGGACTTCAACATAAATTCTGGATTGTCAAAATTTAGTCCAAGACACCTACCTTTATTTCATAGCACAAATTCTCAGTTCCACCTACCTTCAACTGTTATTCTTTACCATTACAACTTCATGTGTGGTAAACCTGGCTCTGCACTCAGGAATTACCCCTGGTGGTGCTCAGAGGACCATATGGGATGCTGGGAATCAAACCCAGGTTGGCCGCGTGCAAGGCAAACACCTTACACGCTGTGCTATCACTCCAGCCCCCAACTTCATGTTTGATCACTATTACATTCCTGTATACTGTTCACTTTTCTAAAGGGTAGAAAATAAAACTTCAGTTTTTTGCAAGTGCACCCAGAACCTGACATATACTACATTGTCTTCTGTGAATTATTTGTTTTAGTATCCTCTTCTTTATTATTATTCCCTCCTGTAGTGACAAAAATGTCAGTAAATGTTTAATTTTAAGAAGACAATTCATGATTATCAGCTTAAAACATGCTCAGATCACATATATTTAAATTGAATTATTTACTGAGGTGACCATTCCTTCTTGACCTTATAATTTGCATTAGCCAACAGAAGAAGGAAATTTTATACATCTAGGAGTGTTCCATAATAAAAAAAAATGAGTCTCAATTCAGATTTACCAAACTGTACTTTGATGATCTGCTAATTATACTATGGTGCTGGTGTGTGAAAGCAGATCTCTGCAGTTGATATCCAGTGTTTCTTATCCGAGGCTCCATGGCCCCTGCTCCACTGACAGCTTTCCCCTTATATGGGTAAAGGTTCATGAACTTCTGATACCCACATATCTGATTGTTCTAAATTCTTTTCTAAGTATTAGTGTCTGAATTGTTTGACAAAGTATCCTTAAAATTTTAGTGTGTGTTTTTATAGAACCCTTCCCAGATCCTACTGAGAGATCCCTGGCTCAAGAGGTGCTCGATAACAAAGGATAATTTTCTGCACCTCTTGGGCCAGGGGTCTCACAGTAGCATCTGGGAAGGGTTCTATATAGGTCTGGATATCTCTGTATAATCTGCATTTCATTTACATTGTGATGTTTTTTCTAAAATCCATAGAAAAAATTCCTGAGGCACAATCCCAGGAGCTACTATTTTGTGGAGTACGTGCATGAAACCTAAACTATTTCAGACTGAACACCAAACCATCTATCACTTTCTTTGGACAAACCATTTTAACTTTTTGAGTTGCAGTGTTCCAGAATGAAAAAAAAATATTTGAGAGAAATTCAAATAAGATAATATGTTGATGACCAGTTTCTGAGTGATACTTTATGTTAACTCTCATTTGATATGAAGACAAAAATAGTCTGTATGTATCCCATATATGAAGGTCAGGTGTGTTTAGTATGAACAAACTGTTGGGTCTACACATGCCCCTTGGGGCAGATAAAGTGATAATAAGCCCTCTCAGCTACTCTAGCACCACCTCACCCTTCTCCTTTAAGTTGACATCAGCAGAATCCAGAGAGAGCAATTATAGAGGCATGCAGAATGCAAGAAAACGTGAAATGAAGCAACTGAGAAATGCTTACATAAGCCAGAAAGCAATGAAAGAAATTCTGGTAATGAAAAATAGAAAACAATAGACTTGGTATTTTTTAAGGAGTCGTTAAGTAAATTGCAGTAACACACAGTGTTTGCATTTACAGCATAATTCTTGTGGGGGCTAGTGTGTCTATCAATAAGCAAGACTTCCCTCTTAGTCATGTTGGACACATACTCTGAGAGAAATGAGGTTGACCTTTTAGCCCCTGACATTGAGAATTTAGAGAAAAAGCTAAAAAGATTGTCAATCAACTGGGGAAAAAAACATGTAAAACGGACAAAGAAAGAGGATTCAGTCAGAGAAGGGGAAAAAAAAGAGATTTTATAAACAACTTTCTTCTTGATTTCAGGTATCTTTAATCATGGCTTTTCAGAGCCTTATTGTCATGTCTTTTAAAAATATAACATCAGAGAAACTGTATACTAAGCATTATTCTATTTGGGCTACTGAGACATAATTATTCAGGAGAAGTAATGCTGGGAACATGAAAATAACCTTAACCTTTTGCTCTTTTGGAACTTTTCATGAGATTATATGCTAAAATACCTGAAAAACCATTTGTTATCAAGATGAATTGGCCAAGAAAACATTCTCATTATGAGCAGATTATCCAAATTATGGAGGTACATGACTGACCCAAATACAGAGTGAGTCACTGTGTTCTAGCAAAAATGTTTCAGCTTTATGTTCAAACCTTAGCTCTTGCTACTTGGTTGATTGAACAATTTCAGGTGAGTTCCTCAAACTCTGGGGGCACATTTTCTCATTAGAAGTAAAGAATGTCACAGTTTCTACCTGAAAATGTGTTTAGCATCCAGATGCAAAGGACCAGGAGTGTGTCCTGTGAACAGCAAGTGTTCCACCTGCCTTAGTGTATGAACGTCTACCCTAGAAATTAAATGGAGCAATGGAACATCTCAGCACTACAGTAGATCTGATAAATCCTGACAGGCTACTATCTCTTCCAATAGGAGGAGATCAAACTTCCAACTCATATTTTTGAGAAGTACCCAAATTTCACTTGTATATTGAAAAACATCTTCTGATCAAGTTACAGATATTTTTTACCGTTGGCACTACCTTGAGAACTAAGATGAAATCTAGCTCCATTCTGTTCGCAGACAATGGCTTTTACATTAATAAATAATTATAAATAATTTTATCAGACTCTATTAAGTTGATAAATTTTAATTTTTTTACCCAGAAGTGCATAAATTCTGGTTCTGTTGATCTGGGCAGCTAGTGGTGTTTCTGCCATACTTTGATCAACTTTGCCAGCTGTAGTAAGGATAATATCTGACAGTTCTCCTTTCCTCAGGTGAATTACACTCTTTACATAAGTGCTGTCCGGCAGGAGAAACTGTATCGGGCCAGACCTGTATTCAATTCTGGCAGCACATTCCCCTGAACCCCTCCTGAGCACAGAACCTGGAAGAAGCCCTGGGCATGGCTGAGTGAGGCCCCCAAATCAAAACCAACCAAAAGAGAAATAAAATTTTAAAAATTAGTTACTCCTGGCCTAAAAGCCATTTTCCATCCCACCCCATCCTTTTTCAGCTCTTTATAGACTCACCAGGGACTGAAAAATGATGGCGCATTGCCTCAAAGTTTGGGTTTATTTTATGCATCAAAGTATCCCGAGGGTAAGAGCAGAGTGGAACCATGTTGTTTATCTCCTATTTCCTCCTCCTGTTAAGTCCTGCTTCCATCTCTTTTCCTTGGAGATTCACATTTACATACATAGCATCGACTTCTGTAAACTTTTATTTTTATTTTTTAATTGTCTTGGAGCCACACCTGACTTACTACAGATATATTTCTGGCACGTGGTGCTCAGTGATCACTCTTCACACTTCTCAGGCATCAGAGGCAGTGTGGGGAGTCTAATCTGGCTTGGCTGCTTGCCACACAGTGCCTTACCCTCTGTGTGATCTCTGCAGCACACCCTGAATTCTGCTCCTAAAAATTCCAATCTGAAACAATGAATGAAAGAGAATATTAATGAGCAGGTTTATTTCTAAAAGTAACCCCTGAATGAATATTAGGAATTAGTTGGAAAGCAAAGCGGAAAGCATTTGAAACTTACAAATGTTAATTCTACTTTAAAATCTAGTAGTCATTTGAAATTGGGTGAATTTCACTAGACAATGAATGAGCTCTTAAAAAGTATAAAGTATTATAATTTTATTGTCATGGATCAATAGTAGTATTCAATGAGAATTTATCATAAAGTAACTCATTACTTTTCTGTTCTTAATTTCTAGTGTTCTTATTTCCATTCTTATTTTCGTCCCACCTCCACACACCCCACCACAAGGCCCTTTGTACACCAAGACTCAGCTTTCCCATTTCTGAAGAGAGCAATAGTGACCTCAAGTGGCAATTTTTGGTCAAAATTCCATAGTCTCAAAGGTACCTGACCTCAATGAGCACAATTTGCACTGTGCCCGTTTATGAATATGCTATAAGATTTCAGAACGCAAATATCCTTTATTGTTACAGATAAAGCTAAGCCTAACTTAATATACCAAAGAATTTTTGTAAAACTAGAATATGTCCAAGGTAAATGCAATCTCAAACCTGTTTAAAAATAATAAGAGAATTTCATAAGAGGAATAAAGATTGTATTATCTTAAACGGCACCATATCTAACTTCTATAGTGTTTGTCATTAAATAAAATTGTATTTAAAAAATACTAAGCATTCAGAATAATGAATTTTTAAATAATGACCTATTTTATAGTGGCATAAATTCATTTTAGAAATTTGGCAGGTTTTTCCACTTGCAACAATCGTTCTTAGATTATATATTATCCTTTTTCTTTTATAAATTAAAACAGATCTCTATAGATATTTTAAAGGTACTAATGAATCTGAAAATCATGTCTAATACAATCTTCTGTCCAGAAATCAAAAGGGAATAAGGAAAAGAATGACAACTTTTGCCCCTCACAGGTCAGAGTAATGTTAAGATGTGTACAAATGGAGGAGGACACTAAAGACATTGGCCAAAATAGAATGGTCTACATTTCCCCTATTTCCCCTGGATAAACCAGGAATGCCTCTTCAACTGCTCAGTTATATTCCAATAAGCTAAATAGATGAGGAGTAAAGTTGCAAATGATAAGATCATTGTGTTAACAGCAAATTGGATTTGTTGTATTCTTCCTTTTCTGGTTTTAGATGGTTGAGGATATCAACAATTATCTGTTGTAAGAAATTAAGAACCAAAGAATCCTGTCCAAATTGAATGAATTGATTTCTTTTATTTTCAAATCTGTTCATATTTCACCAGTGAAGAAAGTATTTTTAAGTCTTTATTGTTAAAAGTGCTCTATAAATGAAGTTATTTTGTATGATTTTATGATAGAAAAGTTTCATCAGCCAATTTTCCTCAGACTCCGGATGTTCACTGCCCAAATATTGTTTATCTTTTGGAGGACTTTGGCACATTTTCTCTCCTTAGGAAATGAGTTGGAAACATTAATGATACTTCAAAGTAATGGCTTAAGGTTACCATATTCTGATTTATGAAATGACTATTTTCATCACTTATCAGAACACTGTGTCCTTCCTGTGGAGCTGCAAGTTTAGTATGTAAATAGAAGAGGGAATTGCTGGTTATCAAATTCATCAAAAGAGAAACTCTACAGAAAGGTTCATACCCAAATGAAAGGAATGTTAAAAATCTGGGGAAGGAAATATAGAGTAATAAACATAAAAATTTGAAGATTGGCAAGATACCTAATTTCCCTTTGTTTATGCTCAGTGTTTTACCTTTCCAAATAAAAGATTCACTTAATTTTCTGTTAATTGCTGGCTTATTTCAGTTCTCTTCCCAATAGCTGAGAATATTAGCAGTAGCACTGTAGCACTGTCCTCCTGTTGTTCATTGATTTGCTTGATCGGGCACCAGTAACGTCTCCTTTGTGAGACTTGTTACTGTTTTGGCATATCGAATACATTGAATACACCATGGGTAGATTGCCAGGCTCTACCGTGCAGGTGGGATACTCTCAGTAGCTTTCCCAGCTCTCCGAGAGCGACAGAAGAATCAAATCCAGGTTGGCCGAGTGCAAGGCAAACGTCCTACCTGCTGTGCTATTGGTCCAGTATTAGCAGTAGATCTCTTTCTAATTATGCTTCTGTCCTGTTATCTGGCTTGGGGAAAGTTGTGAAACCTCTATAGTCCTAAGTTTTTCAAACCCTTAATTGAGAATCATAAGACAGAAAAAACCATAGTAAATTACAACATAAATGAATAAAACCAAATCCCAGATGCTTATAGATATATGGACGTATGCGTTCATGCATACATCTATGTATCTAGAGAGTTGTCTGACTTATCTTGATCATGAGTCAGTTTCAGGCATCAGTGGATAAAATAAGATAACCTCTGGGCACTTTTATAGATGTTTAAATATGAAATCTACAAAATGGTAATTGAAAATTTTTATGTTAAATAGTTTTCTTCCCTCAAGGTTCCTAATTCTTCAAGCAACAACTTTTGAATCATTCTGCAGATCCTTGATAAAATTAAAGATCCACTTATCTCAATGATAATGAAGAGCCAGAGAATAGAAAAAAATCAAATCAATTAAATCTGACTTTTGGAAAATGGCAGAGGCAAGTCCTGGTAGAATATCTTTTAAATTTTACTCATAGGTGTTTATGTAAATGTATCTGTCAGGATGTAACCAGAATATACTTGTGTTTAAGTGGGGAAACAGGATGAACTTTTGCAAAAGGATTATTGACTGGAGCTCAAACAGTATAAAAATTCCCCCCAGAGTGATGGCTCTACAAGGAAGAAGATGGGGTAACCATTACCAGTATATAAAAGATTAAGAGTTGTCAACTTTGAATTGTGAATTTTTGTTAGAGATGTTATTAAACTTGTGTAAGCTGGTAAAAGGAAATCAGATGACTCAGTGTCTAGTTTCAGTCCCCTTGCATCCAATGTGTTGTTGGTACCTTGTACAACCCCTCCTTTCCCACCCTCCTCCTGCCTCTAAGGCAGACAGTGTTCCCCATACTCTCTCTCTACTTTTGGGCATTATAGCTTGCAACATGGACACTGAGAAGTCATCATGTTTGGTCCATTATCTACTTTCAGCATGCATTTCCCATTCCAACTGGTTCTTCCAGCCATCATTTTCTTAGTGATCCCTTCTCTATTTCATCTGCCTTCTCCACTCCGCTCATGAAGCAGTCTTCCAGCTATGGGGCAATCCTTGGGACCATTGTATCTACCGTCCTTGGCTGTCATATGATGCTACCCCACACTCCACAAATGAGTGCAGTCCCTCTATGTCTGTCCCTCTCTTTCTGACTCATTTCACTTAGCATGATACTCTCCATGTTTATCCATTTATAAGCAAATTTCATGACTTCATCTCTCCTAACAGCTGCATAGTATTCCATTGTGTACAGATGACTGGTTAAAGAAACTTTGGCACATCTACACAATGGAATATTATGCAGCTGGTAGGACAGTAGCATTGTTTTCACTAGAATCTGGTCTGCAGATGTGACAGTCAACTTTGCCTGCCCTTTGATAAGAAGGTAAAACAGTTCTCTACACTCTACTATTCCCAGTGCTAATTTTCTTGAGCAAATTCAGACTTCTGAATTAGTTCTACTATTTCTCACCTCCAATTGTATTCAATCTATGATCTGCAACTTGATTTCTGTTATTTACCACACTCACCTGAACTGGTCAATGATTCTCAATTCTCCACTTGGAAGTAATTTCATTTTCTACCGCCACTAATAAAGTTGATAGATTTAATGCATATAGGGGTACTTTTTCTTCTTTATTTAAATTGTCTGCACATAGGCTTAAATCAGTTTCTTTAGGACTTTATATGTAATTAAAACAGACCATGAAACTTTATAAATTCTTTTAATTTTGTTGACTATAAAATAAACTAATCAAAAAGTTAAAATAATATTTGAAAAAAAAAGAAAAGAACTTCTTTGAGGAACTTTCCCTATCTATGTAAGGCTAAGTTTGCTGTTTTTCACATGTTCTACTAGTGTACTCTCCAATTATTATATAAGTTTTCAGTGTTTTTTGGACTTGAATACCCAGCAGAGCCAAGCTTAGGGCTACATAAAATACATGCTGCAGCACCCTGACTCAAAATTTCTGAGTCAATAGTTTGGATAAAGGGCTTAATATTTTGCAGTGTGTTTAACAAGCTCACTGGTGATCTAGATGCTTCAGATACTGAGACCACCCTTTGAGAAACACTGCTATAAATATCCAATTTCCTTTCATTGACCTCCCGAGCTAACCACCAATAAATTGTGTAGTCATTAAGAATAAGGATTTTGTTCCAAATCATCAGATGCCAGGATTTTCCACAGTGCCAAGATCGTGATAGATATTCAACAAATCAATGTTTAATGTATGAATGAAGAGAAGGGAATCCTTTACATAGAGAATAGAGTAAGAAAATGTCCAAAAAGATATTGGGTCAAAGCTAATTAAAAAAAAATGCAAAACCCATAAACAGCGGAATCAGTACTTATTTAGAAAAGACTCTGTTTTCTAAAACTATAATCTTGTTTATACATCCTTGATATACACACAAAACAGTTTTATGGGAACATTGGCTAAGGTTATTTTGCCCCGAGGGGATGTTGTAAAATGTAGAGCTGGTAAAGAGAAACGTAAAATAGATGAGAAAATGTGGCATTAGGAAAGCTGGTCATTATCTAATGAACACAGAAGGGAAGCACAAAATAAATAGACAATGGAGGAGTCTCCAGGACGCATTATTCATCTCTGCTGGCAAAACTCTTTCTCACAAATCTAGAAGTGAGTCTAGATGATGGAAGAAATAAACTCAGAGGCAGTCAGTTGGGCTGTAGCTCACACCGAAAATGTGGTACACAGAAGCAGAAACAGCTGCATTCCCTTCCGGCGCTGTTACTTTACAAGAATAACTGAGCTTAAACTTCGGATGTGTCCTCAGGTCCCAAATGTCTCTCCCAACTTCCTTTCCATGGTC
The DNA here is from genome assembly GCF_027595985.1 of Sorex araneus. NCBI lineage: Eukaryota > Metazoa > Chordata > Mammalia > Eulipotyphla > Soricidae > Sorex > Sorex araneus. The sequence continues at coordinate 33,141,311 of NC_073311.1, forward strand.
CCATCAACAGTTTAAGAAAAGGAACAACAAGTAGGGAACAGCAAGCAGCGGGCACAACGCTGACAGAGATTGCAACTCCTCCTCCGTAAGTGTTAACACGAGAAAGTTGAGCAGCAGTGATGTGCCAGCTCCCAGACCTCCCTCCCAGACCTCCTTCCCGTATTTTCCTTTGACTTTGATAAAGTTGCAATGCAGTCAGGTCAAGTCCTGTTTTGCCGAGTAGCTCGCCAGTACTTTGTATTTCTGTGAACTCAAAAGAGCAAAGAAACATCAGCTTTAGATGATCCCAGCAAGGTGAAAAGGGTCTCCTCTTGTTTTCCTTGACCTGATGGAGGGACTGAGTCACCCACGGGGTAGTTGGGCCATGAGAGTTTCCTTTCAACAAAGGTTCTACATCTTAATTCTCAGCATTTTGAAGTTACCAGCATGATAATAATAGTTAAAAATGATAATTTGGGACAGAAACAGGGTGTTGAAAGTAGATTAAAGATGTACCTGATAACCTTTCATATCTGTATTGCAATTCATAAGGCCCCCCAAAAAAGGAGGTGAGAGAGACAGAGACAGAGAGAGGCAGAGACAGAGAGACAGAAAGAGACAGAGAGACAGAGACAGAGACAGAGAAGGTAGAGGCAGGTAGGGGAGGAAGGATGGGAGGGAAATGGAGGACATTGGTGATGGGAAAAGTACACTGGTGAAGGGACACGTGTTGAAACATTTTATGATTAAAACACAATTATGAACAACTTTGTAACTGTGTATCTCACTGTGATTCAATGAAAATAACTAATTAAAATATATATAAAAGTTCATAGCTAAACCTGAGTTTTCAGAGTTTAGAAGCTTCAGATATTTTTTTTTTTTTTTATAGTTTATTTTTAATTAGTGAGTCAACGTGAGGGTACAGTTACAGATTTAGAAGCTTCAGATATTTTATCCCAATAACCAGCTTCTAAAGCTGGTTATTGGGATAAAACCTGCTTAATGTTTTTGTCACAACATTTCTTTCCTCTTCAAAATTGTACTGTTGTTACTCTGTACTAAGACAAGGGTTTATGTGGTGTTATGTAAGCAGTGATTATGCCATAAAGTCTTTCAATTGGTTGTGATGTAGGCAGGTAGATAGGAAAAGGCCCTTGACAATGAAACAGATTAACAAAGTCTCTGGGAAGAATTCTGAGACTGACCCACCTTGTGGATACAGAAAACAGACCTGTTAAGACCTTCCGCAGACCCTGAGGAGGTTGGACCCCTCCCCATGAAGTTTCTGGAATTCTATCCATCTCTCCCTTAATCTGATTAAAATGTGATCCAGCCTAAAGAAGACCCAGCCTTCCTAGTAACCTCCTTAGCAACAGACTTTTACCTGGGAAGAAGCCCCCACGTAGGGACAGGTTGAAGAAACCCTATAAAGGCCACCTTGAACAAAGGAGGTGCGCACATATGCTGCCTGAGCCCATGTGCTGCTTGCGCCCACATGGCCGAGCACATGTGGTGCCCGAGCACATGTGTCGCCCACATCTCCCCCCTTGAGATATCTACTTTCATGCTTTCGTGTCCAGTGCTAGGATGTGGGTAGATCTCTCTCCATCCTCGGAGGAGCCCGCGTTCATTATTGAGTGTGTTACTCCTGCTGTTTTTCTTTTCCACTTATCCCTTCCTCCTTCCCTAAGATCCTCTAAAATAAAATCTGTTACTTCACTGCTTGTCTACTCCTAAAATTCTTTTCCGAGAGCGAGACAAGAACCCAGTAACCCTGGGTCCCGGGTGTTAGAGGCGGTTGGAGAGAAAGTGATGGTCTTTCTCCTCCCCGCTTTACGTAAGTCACCCGTGGGGCCCACCGACATCATTTGTCCCACAAAAAACTCATTTGCCTAGGTTGTGATCAGTCAGAACACAAAAACCGCTATGGTTGGAGGGTAGCGCATATCCTTTGGTATGCAGTTAGTTGATTGGAATTGCTATCTTGAACACGGAAGTTGCTGTGGCTAGAATCCTCTTACTGATGCTTTGTTGCTGCCATTGAAGTCCACTGAAGTTATGTACCTACGTGTGGAACACTGAAGCTATCTGACGGTGGACCTGCAGGTCTTCTTTGCTCACAATAAAAACTTGAAAGTACTGTGACCAACTGATAACAATATTTGATCAAGAAGGACTTTTCTGGCTTACTCTTCTATCAGGTTAATTATCGACATAATGATTCTATTATCCCCATAGCAGCCCAATGCACACTGTAAATTACATACCCTATTTACAGAGTCACAGGTTTTTGATATCTTTGATGAATTGATCTCACCTGAATGTGTAGTTTTATTTAATATAATTTCTACCCCATGCCACAAGCCATATTTATTTTCTCTGCAAGAGAACAATGGAATTCTCTTGGCTGAGACTGTCCTCACCATCCCCATTGAGGAAAACCACACCTTTTCTAAATACCTCCCTAGCATCCAGGTCTAAGCTTAACTGCTTCATAGACTTCACAATGTCTTCACTGACATATTCCACAATTTGTTGCATAGCAAACATATATATATATGTTTATATATATACAATATATATGTATGTATATATGTGTATATATATGCATATATATATATATTGCTTTTTGGGTCACACCTGGCAATGTGCAGGGGTTACTCCTGGCTCATGCACTCAGGAATTACTCCTGGCGGTGCTCAGGGGACCATATGAAATGCTGGGAATCAAACCCGGGTTGGCCGAGTGCAAGGCAAATGCCCTACCTGCTGTGCTATCATTCTAGTCCCAAACATATATTCTTTAAGATACTAGTTCTTTTTGCTTTCTAAGTGTCTCTACAATAATCTATAGTCTAATCATAAATAATTTATAAGGAGAGCCTTTCCATCACTATGGTATCTCAATGCTTATGTGATCACTCAAATGAGCATATCAAGAACATACCTAAAATGGTATCTCAATGTTGATGTGATCACTTAAATGAGCATATCAAGAACATACCTAAAATGGCCTAAGGAAAGTCAGGAAGAGCGTGGAAACAACATCTGTTTCTAAACTTTGTCTTGGAGTATTATTTAATTCTCCATATATAGACAGGTTTTTAAAACAACATGAAACAACACATGTGCTTCAGACGCTTGCATAAACTTATACCCAGATCTAGAGCTCTTGTGAAAAACAGTTTATTCTTCATAGTTAAGGGTAATTCTGTGATATTTCCATGCATACCTTACCACCTAACTTAACCTTATCAGCAATTATATCTATATATTATGGTGAATCCACATTTTCTTTCTTCTGGAAATATACAAAAGGAAAATTCCCTCCAATGTTATTTGTGGTTGCTCCAAAGAGTCTTCCTTTCAGATTTCAAATTGGGATAACTTTGGATTCTGAATATAAAGTATGGTTGTAGCATAAATCATAAACTAAAATCCAATTTATAAGCATAGTATGAATTTCCTGGCTCTTCTGAGAATAATATAAATCAAGAAAAATATTATGTCAAAAAGGACTGAATGAGAGTTTTGCCATTTCTTGCAGAATCCTTAATTCTAAACTTGTTCTACAAATTCTAAAATAGGATAAAGATGAAACAATGATGAACAATTTGAAAATCTTCCATTTCTTAGCATTTAGTAGCATTCACCACTTGGGATGCACCTGTATTTTTACGTCAGAAAATACATGCATGCCCAGTTTCTCATTGTCTGTTTATAATAACTACAATTAAGGTAGCATTTGCAGAAAATCTTGGATGATTTGAATGAAGCAAATTTAACCTATAATGCTAAGGGAGTTGTTCATTTAGTAAAGAAGCATGCATTTTAATGGTAGCAAAGTGATATTGACAGTTTCCAAGCCACCTCACCTATCATCAGTTTAAGTTGTGTTTTGCTACTGACATTAAGTTTGCTATAAAGTCCTCCACAAAACATGACTTCTCTCCCACACTGATGATTGCAGCTAATGTCCGTAACTTCTAATTTTCGATAACTTCTGGGTTTCCCAGTTGTCCCGGGTTCTTGAGAAGCTTGTATGCATGCTTTTTTTTTCATGGGGAATTTGCTGGGCAGTATGAATACTCATTTGAAGGACACACTCTAGGACCACAGATACCAGTTACAGGGTGGTTGATCCTGTAAAATATGCAATAAAACGGGCTAGGTACCCGGTAGGGGAAAGGCCCTTCCTTTGTATGCAGCAGACTAAGGTTTGCTACCTGGCATATGGTCTTCTGAGCACCACCAGGAATGACTCCTGAGCTCAGAACTGGGAGTAAGACTTGAACATAATCAGGCATGGCAGCAAAAACAAAAAATAATAATAAAATACAATAGAATATACCATATTATCGTTATTTCAATAAAAGTAAGCATAGCACTGACATTTAAGTAAGTAAATGAAAAAAAAACAGGCTTTAATTATGAGCATAGTTCTGACACCCTAATAGGAAGCAGCTTGGTATTAAAAGGTCTTTATCAAAATAAACCTCAGTCAATATGTATCAAATTGAACAATAGTCTTTTTATTTTGAGATGCCATAACACAAAGATATTCAATGACCCTCTTCCAAACCACTGCACCACCCCCTGCCAAAAAAAAAAAAGTGATTTTGACAGGATTGTGAAAATTTGGGGGGCAATAGACATGTTTGAAATGGGTGCTCTAAAGCATTTTATTTTTGTAGTTATGTCAGTAGCAACCAACAAATCATCCTCACTTAGAAATTTCAAAGGCTTTCAAAGTGCATGAAAGAATGAACAACCGCTAGAAGAATCAATTGTAAATATAACCCTTAGGCTTAAATATAACTCCTTAGCTATGATGAAGACTATTCATGGTGCCACTTTAAGCACTTGCTTTCTGGTCACTTATTCTGAATATATTCTAAAGAGAAAGGCACATTTGTAAAATTTCTATTATATGACCAACCCCCAACCATACATCCATCTGAATTGTTTATATCTAACTACTTGGTGACTCTTCCCATGTTAATGATTTTGAATACCAATAAAACCTAGCCTCGGCTTTCTAAAATAATTTCTTTTATAAGATTCAGAATTATTTATTTTGCTGGCCCTACCTATTTTTTTCTCATCCTCTTTACATATTCTTCTAGTATATTTCCTTGGTGAAAAAGTCATAAAGATAAGCTCTGTTTTATCAAAAACATAAGGGACATTGGGATTTTATTATATTATTGTGAGGTCTATGATTACACTTTCCAGATATACTTTCAAAAACATAATTGAGTTTATACTTACAGCATAATGTATATGTAATTATTTCTTATTTGGGAAATATATTGTAAAGTAAATGTTAGCAATATGCAAATATATATTTTAATAAAATTCAGAATAATTAAGATATTACTAACTTGTTATATTTTATTTTTAATTTGCATTTTTAAGGTAGCTTATATGATTTGCTACCTTTTCAGTCTTATTTAAAATTGTAAATATTTTCATAATAACTGCTTTCTCCTGAATTCTTTGTCATAGTAAATTTTTATTTTCACCACAGCATATGTTCAAAACAAAAATCTATGAGGAGTCTGGTTTATATTGTTTCAAAAGTTTGTTTATATTTGAAATATATAGCTCCAACATATATAGTTATTTGTAGTTAGTATATCAATATTTGCAAGCATTCGTCATCTTTTTTTTTTTTTTAGGTTATGATATTTTTTTTTTTAAAGATCAAATTATCGTTTTTATTTATTTTTTTTTTTATCACCGTGAGGGTACAGTTACAGATTTATACACTTTTGTGCTTATACTTCCCTCATACAAAGTTTGGGAACCCATCCCTTCACCAGTGCCCATTCTCCACCACCCGTAAACCCAGCGTCTCTCCCACCCTCCCCAATCCCATCTCCCCCCCACCCCACCCTGCCACTGTGGCAAGGCATTCCCTTCTGTTCTCTCTCTCTAATTAGCTGTTGTGGTTTGCAATAAAGGTGTTCAGTGGCCGCTGTGCTCAGTCTCTAGCCCTCATTCAGCCCGCAACTCCCTTCCCCCACATGGCCTTCGACTACAATGTAGTTGGTGATCGCTTCTCTGAGTTGACCTTTCCCCGGAACGTGAGGCCAGCCTCGAAGCCATGGAGTCAACCTCCTGGTACTTATTTCTACAGTTCTTGGGTGATAGTCTCCCACTCTGTTATTCTATATACCATAGATGAGTGCAATCTTTCTATGTCTGTCTCTCTCTTCCTGACTCATTTCACTCAGCATGAAACTTTTCATGCCCATCCACTTGACTACAAAATTCTTGACCTCCTTTTTTCTAACAGCTGCATAGTATTCCATTGTATAGATGTACCAAAGTTTCCTCAACCAGTCATCCGTTCTGGGGCATTCGGGTTTTTTCCAGATTCTGGCTATTGTAAACAGTGCTGCGATAAACATACATGTGCAGATGTTGTTTCGATTGTACTTTTTTGCCTCTCTGGGATATATTCCCAGCAGTGGTATTGCTGGGTCAAATGGGAATTCAATATCTAATTTTTTGAGAATCGTCCAAATTGTTTTCCAGAAGGGCTGAACCAGTCGGCATTCCCACCAGCAGTGAAGAAGGGTCCCTTTCTCCCCACATCCTCTCCAACAGCGGTTGCTTTTGTTCTTTTGGATGTGTGCTAGTCTCTGTGGTGTGAGGTGGTATCTCATGGTTGTTTTGATCTGCATCTCTCTGATGATTAGTGATGCAGAGCACTTTTTCATGTGCCTTTTGGCCATTCGTATTTCTTCCTTGGTAAAGTTTCTGTTCATTTCTTCGCCCCATTTTTTGATGGGGTTGGATGTTTTCTTCTTGTAGAGTTCAACCAGTGCTTTATATACCATTGATATCAATCCCTTATCTGATGGGTATTGTGTAAATATCCTTTCCCATTCTGTGGATAGTCTTTGGATTCTGGTCAATGTATCTCTTGCGGTGCAGAAGCTTTTTAGTTTAATGTAGTCCCATTTGTTGATCTCTGTTTTTACTAGATTGCTTAGTTCCATGCCACCTTTGAAGATACCTTTATCTTCAATATCGTGGAGGGTTTCGCCGACCTTGTCTTCAATGTACCTTATGGTTTGTGGTCTAATGTTGAGGTCTTTAATCCATTTTGATCTGACTTTTGTGCATGGTGTCAGGTCAAGGTCTAAACCCATTTTTTTGCATGTGGTTGTCCAGTTGTGCCAGCACCATTTGTTAAAGAGGCTTTCCTTGCTCCACTTCACATCTCTTGCTCCCTTATCAAAGATTAGATGGTCATACATTTGGGGTTGTGTGTAGGGATATTCCACCCTGTTCCATTGGTCTACGGCTCTGCCTTTGTTCCAGTACCATGCTGTTTTAATTGTTACTGCTTTGTAGTAAAGTTTGAGGTTGGGGATGGTGATGCCTCCCATCATCTTTTTCCCAAGAATTGTTTTAGCTATCCTTGGACGTTTGTTATTCCATATGAATTTTAGGATTGCTTGATCCATTTCTTTGAAGAGTGTCATGGGTATATTTATAGGGATCGCATTGAATCTGTATAATGCTTTAGGGAGTATTGCCATTTTGACAACATTGATTCTCCCTATCCACGAGCAGGGTATATGTTTCCATTTCCTCATGTCCTCTTTGATTTCATGGAGTAGCGTTATGTAGTTTTCTTTGTAAAGGTCTTTTACTTCCTTGGTTAAGCTGATTCCGAGGTACTTGATTTTCTGGGGCACGATTGTGAATGGGATTGCTTTTTTCATGTCCCTTTCCTCTGCCTCATTGTTTGCATATATGAAGGCCATGGATTTTTGGGTATTGATTTTGTAGCCTGCAACTTTACTGTATAAGTCTATTGTTTCTAAGAGTTTCTTAGTAGAGGTTTTAGGCTTCTCTAGATATAGTATCATGTCGTCTGCAAATAGTGAGTGTTTGATTTCTTCCCTTCCTATCTGGATGCCCTTAATCTCTTTTTCTTGTCTAATAGCTATCGCAAGTACTTCCAGTACTATATTGAAGAGGAGTGGTGAGAGTGGGCATCCTTGTCTTGTGCCTGATCTCAGAGGAAAGGCCCTTAGTTTTTCCCCGTTGAGGATAATGCTTGCCGTAGGCTTGTGATAGATGGCTTCGACTATCTTGAGGAAAGTTCCTCCAAACCCCATTTTGGCGAGGGTTTTCATCATGAAAGGATGTTGGATCTTGTCAAATGCTTTCTCTGCATCTATTGATATGATCATATGGTTTTTATCTTTACTTTTGTTGATAAAGCATTCGTCATCTTTAAATAAAATTATTCTTCAACATAAATCGTCCCCCTACAGCCATTTCTCTATACACAAACCTGAGATATATTCATGTAGGATAACATTGGTTTGTCCTTACCACCTTGCCACAGGGAGCTTAGGTTTATTGGGTTGCTCACATCACAGTACTACCATTACTTTGTGTTTATTTGCAACTTCTTTCTTCGTGCTCTGTTGACTTGTAAGTATTGTTTTTCATAGATTTGCTTGAGCGGGCACCAGCAACATCTCTATTGTGAGACTTGTTATTGCTTTTGACATATCGAATATGCCATGGGTATCTTGCCAGGCTCTGGCCTGTAGGCAGGATACTCTTGGTAGCTCACCAGGCTCACTGAGAGGAATGGAGGAATTGAACCTGGGTCGGCTGCATGCGAGGCAAACGCCCTACCGGCTATGCTATCGATCCAGCCCATGATTTCCAATATTATTCAAAGTAGAGTTTCAGCCATATAATGTTCCAACACCATCTCACCACCAGTGTCAAATTCCCTCCACCAGTGTCCCCAGGATGCCTCACAAGCCTCTAGCTCTCCACCTTGACAGGTACTTTTAAGTTTGGATATTGCAGTTTGGCTTTCAATGTTGTTAGCTATGTAGTTAGATATATACACAGATGCCATACCTCTACACTACTCATTATTGTGCCCAAGGCCCCTACCCTCTGCCCGTTGCCTCCTTTACTTTCCACCCACGTTTTTTTTTTTCTTCACCCACAACTAATCTACTAAATTACACAAAATATTGCAATTTTCATACTTTAATTTTGAAAAGTGATCAACAATGAACAGCAATGATTTGAAAACAGAACAAATAACAGAGACCTAGTAAACCTACCAAGGTGAAACATTTATGCTTAAATGACTAAAAAAACTCAAGCTCAAATAAACTGATTTTCTGCAAAATGGATTCACAAAGCTCCACAAACTCCACATAGGACAGATTCTATGGAACCATAAATTGACCAACTTGAAATGATGGCAATCAGGAAACACTGAATATGTTCTGAAGCACTTTGCACACTATCATGCTATCTATTTACTACTTATTATATACATATTATATACATGTGGGCAAAGAGTCTCTTGCCCGCACGCCTGGCTGTCTTCCCCAGGGCCCCTTGGAGAGGATGGGCTCCAGTTTTCCTCCCCACCCTGAGCAGAGCTCCTGGCAGTCAAACACCACCAGAACCTAGCTACAGCCATGCTCGAGGCCCCTCTCCACACTTTTGGACAGGCCTCACGCATGAAGGTACCGGCAGAGGAACCCAGGTGTGTGTAATCCCATCAACGGTCAACATCCAGAGACTTAAAAGCAAGCTCCCAGAAGCGATATCTTGTAGCTTACTTCTCCCTCTGGGAGAAACTGGCAAGCTTCTGAGTTTCCTGCCCACATGGGACAGCCTTGCAAGCTTCCCATGGTGTATTTATATGCTAAATCCAGTAACAAGCTGGATCCCATTCCCCTGACCCTGAAAGAGCCTCCAGTGTGACATCATTGGGAGGGCCGAGTTGAGAGAGACTTCTAAGAACTCAGGGAAACGACAAATGGAGAGGTTACTGAGCCCGCTCGAGAAATTGACAATTAATGGGATTTTGTGATCGTGATCATGATATACATATATATATATATATATATATATATATATATATATTGATTTGTTCTTTCCTTTTCTGCTTTTGTTGTGATGTGATGTCACATATATTTGGTTGTGATGCTCACTGGGTCCTGCACATCATTTGCCAGAGATTGCACATTTGTTGTGGCGACAGGGGACAACCCCTGGGACTGTGCTTTGTTCCCTAGAGCTTCACAGGAATCAAACTCATGACCGTATACATGTATACATGCAAGACGTATTTTTTAGCTATTAATCCATCACTTGGGAGCCATTAATTATGTAAAGTAGGGAGAAACAATTACTGGGAGAGGAATATCTAAGGTAGTGGGTAGATATAAGATATTTCAGAAGTCCCCATGACTAACTTCTTAACTAAGTATCCAGGAAATTTTACTACTCTAAAATATATGTATGCATATAATATATACACATATACATATATGTATATATGTGTATATGTATCTGTATGTATATTATAAAAGTACAACTTTTATATATATATAAAATTTGTTATGCATAAATATCATTGTATATTATATGCAACACTATTAATATACATATAATATACAATATACCATTGTATATTATATGTATATTATATGCAATAATATAATAGTTGTTATGCATATAATATATGCATACACAGGATATGTATGCATATAATATATACATATATGTATACATGTGTATATGTATATGTATATATATTATAAAAGTACAACTTTAATCAGGCCTGCTATAACTTAGTCAGGCTTATTGGCTTTACATGCATTTGTAGGTATATATAATAAAATATACTTATTTTGACTATTTCACAGCTTCATAATTCAAATCAAGAATTTTGTCTAAGATTTAGGAAAAGTTATTTGAAACTGTTGCCATAGCTCACACTTAACAAGATCATTCATAAGCAAAACAAAATAATATAAGCAATACCAAAGTTGGGCATCTCCAGTCACACAACATACATGTTCTCTTCAACAATCACCTTTTCCTTTTTTGAATTACCTTTCCCTTGAGAATAAATAAAGCTAAGTACAAATTTGTATGTTTCTCCTGCCATAGGTTTTTCTTTCATTTTACAAAAAAGCAAAAATAAACACTGCTTTAGTCTAATTAAATGCTAAGTATAGAAAGGTAAAGTGACTAATGGCTTAGCTGACTCTTTATTTGAATATGTTTGCTTCTGCTTTCAGTGAGTTTTAATACAAGCACAGAGCAATAACTGGATGTAAATATGATTCTGAATTTTTTCTTGTTATTGCATATTTTTATTTTAAGCAGCCAAGCGTACAACTAAGAACTTCCTCCGAGAAACTAATCAGGAATAAGGTACAAGGAAGTGAGAAAAAAAAAAAGTGTGTCTTAAATAGAAAAACTGCAATGGGTTCACTTCTGCTGGGGTTCAATATGCTATGCCACCACAAACAAATAAGAATCATGCTGGGTCTTGATTTATCAGATTCCTTTAATGTACTAAGACTGCATATTAAACTAAATTGTTAGCAGCTGGTTGTCTACAAAAACCTAGCTAAACTCCTGGGAGCTATTGTAGAGCTGCCTTCTTACAACCTGTCCCAGTGAGCACCAAATTGATGTCAGAAAGAAAAAGATAACTCTTCCCAAAATGCCTTATTTCGGCTGTTCAAATTCATCTTCAGAAACCCAGGGGACATTTTCCCTGAATATTGTATTCTGTATTGCTTAAAGCAAAGAAGGCTTTCTTCCTCAACTCTTTGTGCCCCCTTCACTGTAGTAGAATATCTTGAGAATTATTTTGCCTTTGTCCACCATACACCATGTATTTGGCAATCCTTGCTTAAAAAAGTTCATAGCAAATTAGGAAATGACTCCTAAAATCTTAGGTTTGGATACTGAATGTTTTTTTTTTTCTCGTGAAAACTTCCTTTTATATCAGTCTATTCATGATTTCTATTCCATATTTAAGTGTAAGTCTAAATATCACCCTGGTGGTTTGCAATAAGAAATGTTTTTAAATATATTTTTTCTTAAGCAAGCAAACAAACCAGTAAAGTCACAGATCCAGAGCTAATCTAGTAAATATTGGAAAAATCAACAACCTGAAACATGATATGAGAACTAGAAAGATTTTTGTTCGGTTTTTGCTCTTTAGGAAGGAGTCTCCCTTTCTGCTATAAAATTTTCATGGTATGAAATTTTGGATTAAATTGGTTTTGCTTCCGTTTTGCCAATTTAACGGTTAAGGTAATATCAAAGTTTCGGGTCTGACTTTTCCCCTTTGGCAACTTTGATTTTCTTACAATATTAAAAAATTAACAAATTGCTGCATCGCTTCGTCACTTCAAGTACATTTGGGAAAAATACTTCTTGTGCCTCCTGAGTAATGGCTGAAAGGAAAGGACAGGCTCAAAGGAATGCTTTATTTCCAGGCATAAAACACACTGAATATTTATGACTTTAATTGCTACACACCATGTGTACAATCGTTTGCAGTTATATACGTCCTTTAAGGAGATGGAATCTGTGATTTTACCTTTCTGTAACTCATGGTAAATACCAGCTGAAAAATTGTTATCTTAAGAAGTAAATTTATAAAAATTCTTCGGGAAAACACCGTAACTTTCTGTATAATAGAGGCATTTTGTGTTTTTGTGAAATAAGATACTGTAGCACATTGCTTTCGGATAAAAGGATTATTATTTCTTAAGACTTTCTGCCGTTTTAATAAAAGAATAATCTAAACCGGAAGACGCAGCTCTAAAGTTTGTTGTTTTCAAAAAGAACCACATGTTAAAATAGCAACGTATGAGAAATTAAAGGGAAAACTCCAAACACGCTGTGACATACAAAACGCGTCTAGCTGAACGCTTCTACTATGCTACTTTCATTCTCCAGCTTGCTCCCTCTAAACTTTTTTTTAAAAACATTGAGGCTAAAAATAGCCAGCCAAGCCTAACAACTAGATTCTGATTGGCTTAGAGCAAAGGAAACGCAGCCAATGAGAGTTTCTGGGAACAAAAGCAATTCTTTTGTGTGTGAGATGCTCAACCCACGTCAAAACAGCTTCAGGCTGTAGGAATGATTCTGCTTGGGATTTAACAAGGTAATAATGCTTTTCAGTGCTTTGAAAGGTTTGAAGCAGAACAAAGGGGGTAGTGAAATCTACAAAACAAATGGAGTGCTCAAGCTTTCAAGGGATGAATCATCTGTTTGCCTGAACTACACACATTTTCAAACCCAGAAAAGCAAGTGCACACGCCTTTGCTTTTTTTCTCTCCCTCTCTTTCTTTCTGCAATTTTACCTTATTTCCTGTTTTATCTGCCAAAGGAAAAAGCAATCAAAGGCGTTGTGTTCTGACTATGCTTGTTTGTTATTATTTGGATTTGCTAACGAATAGAAAGCAATTCACGCTGGATCCTTTAAAAATCCACAAAGAGAAAACAAAAATGTATGTGGCATAGACTATCAGTTGTAAATCTCCTGGACTTTAGGTTTTTGTTTGGTGCATCAATAAAACAACCCATTTTCTCCAAGTAAAGCAATCATTGATAATTGCTGTTATGACCGGTGTGATAAGCAAAGAAAACAGTCTCAGGGTTTGAGACTTTGGGAGATTTTGATCACGTTCAAGACACTATACCTGTAGGGGTCGGTGTTGTATTGTTAATGAGCCTATTCAGAGTCGATGCCCTTTTCATCTTAAAATAAAGGAGAAAATGGGCTTGGTAGATATCTTTCAGGTAGGACAAAAGGTACTTGGGAGTCATCCTTTGAAACCCTTAAGCATGATTTATGACCATCACTATGGAACAAAGCATACCATAACAATACACGTTACTTCACATTGAACTGAAATCCTGTAAAGTACAAAATGTTGCCAGAGTAACCAATGGAAATGTTACATAACCCTGGGCGTCATATATAAGCCCATTTCAAGATTTTCAACCAGCTTTGTTGGGCTGATGACAATTGAAACGTGGAGTGACTTGTTAGGCTTCTAAAAGTTTTTCATTTTAGCAAAAATACATACATAAACCTCTTACTTAAACCTGTCCTAGCTATCCAGAACAAGTCCAGATTTTTGTCAGCAAGAATATAGATAGCAAACATATCATTTAAATGTTCCCTTTACAGGAATATGTGTTCAATGCGTTTTATTGTGTTTTATTTTTTGGTGTTTGGTGCTCAGAAATTACTCTTAGCTCTGCACTCAGGAATTGCCTATATTGGTGCTTGAGAATCATATGTGATGCCAGGGATCAAACTCCAGTCTGTCCTGTTCAAGGCAAGTGCCCTGACCACTGTACTATTTCTCCAGCTCCATTAATAGTGCTACTATTCCCATGGTTTACCAAAACCCTTGGCTCAATATTATCAATTGTTCTAAAGTTAATATTCATCAGTAGCCTAATTTTTGTACTTAATGCCTACAATTCTCAAAACTTAATCCTAATTCTAATCAAAAGTCTAACACTAAATCTAAACGTATCCCTTTTAATCTGGTAAAATCTACTATAGCCTTTCACCAATGTTTTCAATTGCTCTGAAGTTAATATTCATCCTCACCATGAATTTTATTCTCAGTGTGTACTAGAGTCAAAACAAAACCTTAACATTCAACCTAATGCAAATCCTCACCATAGCCCTAATCTTAATCTAAACCTAAACCTAACCTTAATTCTAATCCCATAATCTATCATAGTCCTGTGTCAATGTTGCTCTAAAGTTAATATTAACCATTGTGCTAAATTTTGTTCTCAATGTATACTATGATTAAAACATATTCATAATCCTAACCCTAACATAAACACTAAAACCTAACTTTAAACCAAACCCCAAGTTTATTCCAATCATGTACCATAGCCCTGTCCCTATGTTTCAATTGATCAAAAGATAATCAAACTCACCTTAAAATTTAAATGTCCACTCAATGTTTACAATGTCAAAACCCAATCTTGAAGATAATTCTAACCCAGTGCTAATCATTACCCAACACCTATCCTTTACAGTATCCCTCATTCTGATTGATCATTTACATTTTTCCCTAACATTAGCAGTTGTCCAAATCTAATATTCACCCACAATCTAATTTACAATTTCAATGGTAAAAAAAAAGTCCTAACCCTAAACACAATCCTAATCTTAACCTTAACCCTAAACCTAATCCAGGCTCTAATTCTAACCCAATCATTGGTCCAATGTTATAAATTCGTATAAAGTTAATATTATCCTTCCCTCTGAATTTTATTGTCAGTATATACTAAAAGCAGACATAATTTTAAAGCTAATTTAACCTAATGCTAATCCTAAACCAAATCTTATCCTTTCTTTGATTTAATCCTTTGCCATACCCAACCTTATAAAACCCTAACCCTATTTCTAACCCATCTACTATAGCCTTAGCCCAATGTTAATTTATCTATAAAGTTGCTATTCACCTTCATTCTAAATTTTATTCTCAATGTCTACCATAACCAAAATATTTGTGTGTCTGCTGGGGGAGGGATACCTAGTTGTCTCAGAGTTTATTTCTGGCTCTGTGCTCAGGGATCTCTCCTGCTGGAACACAGTACCATATTGGCTCCAAGGATAGAATCTGGGTAGATTATGTGCAATACAAACGCACTACCTGTTGTACTATTGTTCCAGCCCCTCAATACAAAATCATAACCCTAACCTATTACAGAGTTCCTAGGGGCACATCCAATTCCACCAGGCTTCCCCAATCCTTTGCATTTATCTTTAACCTCTGCTTTGTGTTATTTTTCCTCAATCTGTTAGTCAGAAATATCCCCAGATCAGACATGGTAATTTGTATAGTCAAAGCTTCTGATGGCTCTGGAATTTGTATATGTTAGTGAAATATTGCTTTTCTCTTTCTTTATGTCATTTTCATATTTTTATTTTAGAGAAATATTAGATACAGGAAGAGAGTTAATACTGTTTTTGTAATATGGGAGTTAATTGACTCTGAAAAATATTAACTCTTGGGCATTCATCATATTTTCTTGATATAAGCCTCAGTTGTCTTTGACTGATCTTAGTTTCTTATACCCCAAAAGAATGGTCCCACCAAGGGACCTAGGTGGACCTGGGGCAAGTCGGAAACTCTTTGGCTTCAACATGGGATAGCCTAAGGACCAAAAGAAGTATAATAAACTATGAACACAGTCATGGAACATGTTCTGTCATGCCCCCACCCCCAAAGTAACTGAAAGGGACTCCATTTAGCTTAGGAAAAGCTAGTCTGCCCCGAGGACTGTAAATTGGGAAACATAGCAAGATGTCCCCAGGAAAAGATATCCTTTACCATGAGTCCATGGAGACCATTTTAAACTTAATCAAGGGTATAGATAAGACACTACCTCTTACTGTATTTATACAAAATAACTATAAATATTATTAAGAAGTAAATCTAATATGATTATTTAAATGAACTACCAGTAAAGGAAAGGAAAAAAGCAATATGCCCCTAGATGGAATGACACCCATGGGTGGATCTCCTAGAAGGAAACTAGAGTGCTGATGCACCCTTGAATTGTATCTTTTAGAAGAATTTCCTTTAAAGAAAGTGTTTTATATCTATTCATGTATATGTTAATATCCAACCATACCTATGAGTAGTTGCTGGTCCCCAACCCTTCACAACTTGATCAATTCTTGTCCTACCTTACCAATTGCCCTAAAGCTAGCATTTATACTAACTTTATTCTCATCTTAGATCACAGATAAACCTAGACTAATTTCTATAACTTTCCATTATCCTAACCCAAACCAAAACCCTAACCCTAACCATAACATTAGCCCTAAAACAAACTCAGATTGTAACCTTGTCCCAGTCCTATTGATTACCCTAAATATAACATTCACCTTCATCCTATCTTCCATTCTCAACTTTGAGCATAATCAAACCTGAAACCTTATCTGCCTATCCTTAGCCCCAAATCTAATACTCACACTAATACTAACCTTTTCTTATAAACAAAAAACTCACCTTAATCTCATCAATAGCCCTAACATTAATTATAACACTGACCTTAGCCATAGTATAACCCTACCAGTTACCTTAAATTTGACATTCACCCTAATCCTAACTTCTTTAGCTTTATCCATACAGACCATATACCAGTCTAAATCCTATCTAAAGCCCTTTACCCAACTCTTTCTTTTACCCAATCCCTGTTCCCATTCTAACTCTACTAGTAACTCTTAGCAAATCATTACCCTAAATTTAATATTCACCCTAATCTTTTTACTCTTAAATTTAAATATGTAGAACTGTCCTCCCATTGTTCGTCAATTTGCTTGAACGAGCACCAGTAACATCTCCATTATGAGACTTGTTACTTTTTGGCATACTGAAGGTGCCACAGGGAGCTTAGCTTGTCAGGCTCTCCAAGAGGGACAGAGGAATCCAACCCCAGTTGGCCGCATGCAAAGCAAACACCCTACCTGCTCAAATTTGAAGAGATAAACTCTATTTCTATGAATATCTCTAATCCTAATCCTAACTCTAACCCTAACTCTAGCCTTAACCAAAATTTAGCAAATACCCTAGCTTTGGTTTAACCCTAAAATTACCCTGAATTCAACATTCACTCTAATATTAACTTTCATTCTAAACTTGATCATAAACACATCTAATTTCTACTTCTACATCTATCCTTAACCCTAACCCTAATGCAAATGAAATCCTATTACTAGCACTAACCCTGACTCCCTCCTCGAGTTGGTTTAATCCTATCAATGACTTATTAATTTAACATTAACCCTGATCCTAACTTTCATTCAAATTATATCAATAGCCAAGTCTAACCTTTATCTCTATACATATCTAAAACCCAACCCTATCACAAATCCTAACCTTAATTCTAATGTTGATCCTAACCTTGAACTAACCCTACAAATTACCTTAAATTTAACATTCACTTAACCTTAACTTTCATGATCAACTTTGACTTTCATTATCAACCTAAACCATATATCTATCCCAATTCTGAAAACTAACACCAGGTGCTTCCCTACATGTGGAAGTACATGTTTCTGGTTATCAAACTCAGGTTATTGCTTAGGCAAGGCATAATCTTCTCCTCTTGAACCACTTTCCAGTCCTTACTCTTGCTTTTAATGTTACTTTAAGGTTTTCATTCTGTTATACCATCTTAGCTGCTTTATTTATTTAGTGAATGAATCTCAAAACCTGTATTTGTTGAGAAAAATGTTCACATTTCCTGTAGTAATTTAGCATATGAAAGCCCTACATCATTATTCTAATTATCAAGTATTATTAAAGATGTAGATTTTTCTTCTTTCTTTTTTAAACCTATCCAATACCCTCATATCCAAGACCCTTTAAGTCAATATTACTATCTGTATGGTATATAAATACATGCTATTCATCGACATTTCTATATATTTTAAATGTATTTAGTTATATGCGGATTATATATTTATCATGTGTAAATATACATATTGGTTTGGGGAGCCATACTTGGTAGTGCTCAGTGTTTAGTCCTGGCTTTGTGCTCTGGGATCAGTTCTGGAGCTGCTCCAGGAATACACATTTCTGGGGATTGAGCCTCTTTGTGTGTAAGACAAGTATCTCAACACCTTATTATCTTTTTTTCTATAATATCATTTTTTTATTTTTCAAATTTTATTTTCATAAAGTCATTCACAGTAATTGATTACATTCAATATTTCAACACCAATCTCATCACCAGTACACCTTCCCACCACCATTATTTTGAATTTTCCCACCACCACCCAAGCCTGCCAAAGGTAGTTGCTAACTCATTTATTTTGTATTGCTTATTACGAATAATTGACTAAACATGATCCAAAAAAGTTTCCTTAGAGGAAAATGTGAAAATTTCTGTATCTCACCTTGGAGCCATTAAGCCCCTCTATAAGAGATCACTAACATGTTGTTAAAGGTTGAAAAAGGTTGAATCTTGTGTACTAATAAATATATATTGCAGGACTATAGCACTGTCATCCCTTGTTCATAGATTTGCTTGAGCGGGCACCAGTAATGTCTCCATTGTGAGACTTGTTACAGTTTTTGGCATATCAAAAACGCCATAGGTAGCTTGCCAGGCTCTGCCATGCAGGCGAGATACTCTCAGTAGCTTGTGAGGCTCTCCAAAAGGGACAAAGGAATTGAACCTGGGTCGGCTGTGCGCAGGGCAAATGCCCTGCCCACTCTGTTATCACTCCAATATTCACTGCATCACTGTCATCCTGCTGTTTGTTGATTTATTCCAGCGGGCACCAGTAATGTCTCTATTACACTCAGCGCTAAGATTTTAGCAGCTTCTCCTTACTCGTCGTTCCCAGGGACTGGAGGCGTTTTCAGGGTCAGGGGAATGTGACCTATCGTTACTGTTATTGGCGTATTGAATACGCCACAGGTAGCTTGCCAGGTTCTGCCATGCGGGCGGGATACTCTCAGTAGCTTGCCGGGCTTTCTGAGAGGTATGTATACATTTTTTACTGTATTTTGGATATAACTATGCCATGGGGAGCTTGCAAGCCTCCCGTGTGCAGGCAATAAACTCTTGGTAGCTTGTCAGGTTCTCTAAGAAGGTGAACAAGGCTATTAGATGTTGCATGGCTGCTTTGCGCTTCCAGGAGCTTGGTCTTATAGTTTCTGGATGTTGGCCATTCATGAGATTACACGGCACCGGGGGCAGTTTGTGGGTGAGGCTGCCAATCTACTAGAAAATGGGGGGTCCGGGTGGAGAAGGCCCAGTCCCAATCCGAGCATGTTTGGAGATCTCAGCCCCAGGTCCCGCACTCCTGGGTTCCTCTGCCAGTCTCTTCATGTGAGAAGCTCATCCTATATTAGCTATATATATTGTCCTATATATCGTTCCCATATTAGCATATAAAATATATAAATATATGTATATATGAGATCAAGATTGGTTGCCTTCTAGCTTACATCCCACCAAATGTGGTGTTTTACTCTTGCTGTATCAGTGGCATAAATTATGAGATGCCACACAAGGAATTCTAAAATGTTAGATAGTGTTCTAGAGCTGACGCTACATTTTTAAGTGGTTGATGATTTGGGGGAATCTCTGCAGCATTTTGCTCTCTTCTGAGATTTATTTCTGAGTCTCTGGATCATGGCCATTTATCTACATACCTATAATCCCAGAGGCAGTTCGTGGGCGAGACTGCCAGGGACCCAGAAGCACAGGGAGATGGAAGAATGGGGCCCATTCCCGCCTCTGTGAGAGCATGGAGATTTCAGTCACTAGTTCCACGTACCTGGGTTTTTTTAGCAAATTTATTCTCTTGCATGGGGGGCTTTGGACTAGCCTGCAAAGTTAGCAGTGAGCATGGTGGCAGTTGGGTTACAGAGGTTTGAGGTTGTGGGGGTTCTTTGGGGTAGGCAGAGGGACACTCCCTCTACTCCCTCCCAGATACTGGAATGGAGTCAGCCTGTCAGAGGGTGAGGAGACACCTCTGAAGCATGTTGCTCTCTTCTGAGATTTATTTCAACATTGTATCATCAATCTAGTCTCATCTTAAAATATCTTATCAAGCACCAGTTTAAAAGTCTGAAGTGGTACTAGTTTTTCTTAGTAAAATTTGTTTGGCTTTACAAACTAAACCTCCACTAATTTTAAGTCTCATTTCCCATAATGTTTTCATACCCTGTATAGCTAGTTTTAGGCTCTAACTATCTTTTCCTTCAGCCTACCACAAGTATGATGCAACTTCTGAAACACCTTGGGAAAATTCTGTTTTCAGTATCCCAAGTTCAGTCCCATGTATCATGGGTTTATTCTTCACTATGTAAATACTCTGTTCTCAAGAAAATCTTTGAGCTTGATATATCATAATGTTCTATGACAATTGGTTGTGTGACTCTAAGGTCACTACTGAGGTTATCATTACTTTGAGCTCACATTTTAAACCCAAGTTTGATTAAGGCAAAACATTTTTAAACCTTTCTGTCCATGTAATAAAATTTGCAAACTTAGTGATAGTTTTTATTAAGGTAAATATTAAAAACAAATCACAGTTCTTTTTCAGGCAAATGGTTTTTCTTTTCTAACTATAATTCTCTGATGGTTAAAACTGATATAAAACCCTCAAAATATTTTGGCTTTGGTTCAGATAAGCATCTGTGACTTTGAATGTTATTCCAAACTTTTGAGTCCATAAATTAAAAATGCATGAACAAATGGTTCATGCCAGATTCTTGCTCTCAGATACAATCAGCTCTAGCAACAAAGCATGTGGATGAAAAACGCAATATAAATTTTATCTGACCTACAGCCAAACTCAGCCTTATGGACAAGTTTTTTCACAAGAGTTTATTTGAAAGATGTTTAGAACCCCATTGTTTAGGACTCATTAAATCAGTAGTACAGTTTGCTGAGGTAACACTACCCCATCAGGTTTAGGGATACAGGGCCAGCCCCCGCCGGGGCCGGTGCTCTGCTCCGGCCGGCCGGGTTTTCGGCCCGGGTGCCCATGCCTCTGCAGAGCCAGTGGATGTGGAGCGAGCGGGAACCAGAGACAGCTTTAGGAATTGGGGTTCCAGCAAGTGCTTGCACCCGTGTATGGAGACTGTGAACTAAGCTTTTGCCCCACGCCGGCTAATGGAGGAAATAACTTTCCTTCTTGGTCTCTCTCCCCTCTGGGAGAAGGCGTGGTGTCCGACATTTTATGGGTCCGTTGAGAAGGTATGAACTTTTGGCGCGAGAAAAAAAAAAAAGTGTGCTTTGAACTTGAAACAGCTGCGGGATACAGGGCCAGCCCCCTCCGGGGCCGGTGCTCTGCTCCGGCCGGCCGGGTTTTCGGCCCGGGTGCCCATGCCTCTGCAGAGCCGGTGGATGTGGAACGAGCGGGAACCAGAGACAGCTTTAGGAATTGGGGTTCCAGCATCTGGCAGAATTTTCCCTGGACTTTATACAGAAATCCAAAACTGCGCGGACGCGGCAGCGTCCACGCGACTTAACATTTATAATTGTCAGCAATGTGAAACGGTTCCTTTTGAACAGGTCTGACTTGGGGGGGAAACTCCAAATAATAACAGTACGTTTTTGTTGAAATATTGAAGGTTTTTAATGTAGCAGCCACCTCTCTGGACTGTGAACTAAGCAAAAGCCCCATGCTGGCTGACGCGACGTGGCGTACACCATACTATGTGGCACTGGAAGGGGGATGAGGGGGAAAAAGGAAAAAAAAAAGGGAAAAGGAAAAAGGAAAAAAAAAGAGAGAGAGAGTTATGTACTTGTAACAGTGGGGCTACATATCTCTTCATTTCCAGCAATGAAAAACTAATTATCAAATGTAGTAGGTCTGTCTTTCGTGGTTGGAAACTCTAACAACTATAGTGAGTTTTGTGTTGAATTATGGAATGTAATCAAGGTAAAGAAAAAATGAAGTGAAATTCATTAGTTATACAGTAGGGGGTAGGGGGTGGGGGCGGGGGGTATACTGGGGTTTCTGGTGGTGGAATATGGGCACTGGTGAAGGGATGGGTGTTTGAATATTGTATAACTGACATATAAACCTGCGAACTTTGTAACTTTCCACATGGTGATTGAATAAAAAGTTAAAAAAAATAAAAAATAAAAAAAAAGTATCAAAGGGATTACACATTTTAAAATCTAAGAGTAATATGAACATCTTATTCTATAATCTTACATGGGAATTAAAATAATTCTAGTGCACGAAAAAAAAAAACACTACCCCATCAAGTTTAATGTGGAGAACTAAGGATCACAACTTCCTCTTGTCATTGACATGGGATTGGGGGACAATAGCAATCTGGCTCATTATTAAACTCCACATGCATTAAATAATTTAGCAAAGGTTCAGATGGGTAATACTTTTCTCTAGAATTGATGGAGGCAAAGAGGTTAAGGCACTCATACGCAACACTCAGCTCATAAAATAGAATTTGATGTCACCTATCATGTCTTCAGAGCTAATATTCTCAACCACTTCTTCCAGAAAGGTCTGGAAATGGGTAAGTTGGAATAGGGTAAAGATGTTGGAAAAAAAGTGCTCAGGTCAAATGTTGGAGTGTGGGGGATGATAATGGAAATGAGGATCTGAGCGCACTGCAGAAAGCAGTAATAATCTCCAACGGGGTAGAATTTCACCTGCATTCGTTCCTGTTATTTCCAATTCCTTTTCAATCTTCTTTATTATTTCTAATTTAATACCATTTAAATACTTTTTTCATATGATCTTCTTTGTCTCCATTTATATTCAGTCAGAAAAGGCAAATTAGGTGAGAGGGAAAACTGGTTCAGAGCTACACAGGCTAGGGAAAGCAACTCTCTTGATCTATTTATTCGTAAGGCATCTGTGAATGGGGAAGTGGGATATGAAAGTTCATTTTAAAGCAAGATTTTTTTTCACAAGAACTTTAAGAATCCTTGGAAAATTAGAAATGAGTACGTCTCCTAAAAGTGTGGATACCATGAGAACATTTCTATGAATAGGCAGAGGGGAGAAAATAAGCACCACAAAATAGTTCTTCCATGTGTGCGCTGCAGTTCAAGCAGTTGTGGGAGATTTTGAGCTTTAAACTACAAAGGCCTGGATAATTTAAGCAAAAGTTTCTTCTTGATCATTTATCTCTAGTTCTTATAGTATTTAGATGTTAACTTTGACCCAGCTTGTGTCAAGAGAGCTTGAAAGAGTGTGGAGAGAATATGAATCAGTGTAAATCTAATTAAAGCAACTGAAAATTTCCATAGTACAAAAGTTAATAATTTTTTACATTACCCATTTTTTTATTTATTATTGAAGGAATAAGTAACATCACTATCAATATAAATGGCATATGAGGATATGAATAGCTTTTGTGGTATTAAAATTTTATATTTTATTGAAATGCTATATGAAATCCTGTGTCATTTTAATTTTGCTTTGGGGGTCACACACAGTGGTATTCAAGGCTTTCTATTGGGTCTATACTCAGCGATCACTCCTGATGGGCTGGGAGGTGCCAAGGATCAGCCTGGACTGGCCACTTGTGACAAGTGCTTTATCTGCTATGCAATTGCTTCATTGCATCCTCTATGTGGTAGCTTACTTCATTCATTTAGATGCACTACCTAGCTCTTATATGACTGAACTTTTTATCTTAAAATCATAATTGCTAGTTTCATTTATATTTAAAATCATTAGAAAATTAATAAAACATAGTCTACAATTATCCATTTTTGTGTTATTATGTAATTGTGATATTTGTTTACATGATTTCTAACCACACTACACCCACCATGAAAATTTCAATATCTTTTCACCACAACCCACTGAGAACTTTTCGACCATCATCCTCTCGCTTTTAGAACTTCAGTTCTTGATCAGACTCTAAGAGGGTGTTCCCACTAGACATTGTCTATCCCCTTGTTTGTATGCCCCATGTGAGTGAGTCATTTGGCATTTCTGTTTCTACACTACTTTATTTCACTTAGCTGGGTACTCTTTTGTTTCACAGGTTACAGCAAAAATTAGATCCCACATGGATAGACGAAGTACTTATCTACTTACTGTTGTTAGACTTTGAGGTTTCATTCAGGTCATGATCATTGTAAGGGAGGTGGCTGCAATTAAATAAATGTACATCTATGTTTTCAAATTTGTGTTTTTGTATTTTGGGAATAGCTACTAGAACTGGGCTTGAGGAGTTATATGACAATTTCATTTTTAATTTTCTGAGAAATTTTCATACTGCTTTCCATAGAGAATATTTTTATTCTTACCAAGAGTAAACTATTTCTTTTTCTTCATTTCTCATTTCTGATGTTTTTGAGGGCTGGAGTGCTAGCAGTGGGTAGAGCATTTGTCTTGCATGCAGTCGGCCCAGGTTGGATTCCTTCACCCCTCTCCCCATTTCGGAGAGCCTGGCAAGCTACCGAGAGTATCTTGCCCGCACGTCAGAGCCTGGCAAGCTACCCGTGGCGTATTCAATATGCCAAAAACAGTAACAATAAGTCTCAAAATGGAGACGTTACTGGTGCCCACTTGAGCAAATTGATCAACAACAGGATGACAGTGAGAGTGATAATTTTGAAATGAAACACTGTTATAAAGGGATATATAATTGTTCCTTTGATTTGCAATTTTCTGATATTAATTACCAATAAGTATTTCTGCCTGTGTCTATTGGCAATTTTTATATGTTTTGTAGAAGTGTCTCTTCAGATCTTTGACCAATTTTTTTTATTGTGATGTTTATTTTTTGGTTGTTTAGATTTGGATATTTATACATGACCCATTAGCCCTTTGGTCAGTTCTATAATGTGTGACCATACTATTTCCTTATATCCTATATTCAATAGGATGTCTTTTTGCTTTAAGAATAGCTTTTTATTCTATGTGGAAGAATGTAATAGTTTGATGTAATCCCATTTGTTTATATTTGCTTTTCCTTTCCTTGCTAATGGAGTTGAATTAACAAAGACACCACTAAATCTAATGTGGTAGTGTTTTGTCTATCTTTTAATTCATTTTGAATTAACTTTTGTGCATTGAGAGATGGTGTTCCAATTTTATTTTGTGTTTGTGGCTATCGACGTTTTACAAAACCCTTAGTTGAAGAGACAGAACTTTTTTAATTTTATGCCTAGCTCCTTTGTCATAAATTCACTGTCCAAGGGATTATTTATAGGCTTTAATTTTATCTATTGGCCTAACTGTATACATTATCACAATATTATGTTTTTTATTACCATAACTATATACAGTAATTTAAAGTCAGGAAATATGATGCTACTTTTTTCTTTTTTCTCAGAATTGCTTTTGCTATTCAGGGAGTTTTGTGATCCCGTATCAATTTTAGAAATGTTTGTTCTATATACATGAAGAGTAACATTAGAATTTTGATAGGGACTGTACTAAATAAGTATAATGATTTTGAAAGATTTACTTTAACAATATTAGGTATTCTAATCATGAGCTTGTGATATATTTCCATTTCTTTGTATCTTCTTTATTGTTTGTTTTTTTCTTGTATCTTCTTTTATTTATTTTAAGTGACATGGTTTTTAGTTTATATGTCATTAATAAGATTTTGTAAAACTGATTGGTAGACCCTTGATTCTTTACCGTGAAATTGTATATGGGACTATATCTTTTTATTTTTCTTTTAAATTTTTTGTTTATACAAGAAATAATACAAAATGTTGACTATTTACTAATAGCTTGACATTTTATTGTACTTTTTAACATGTATCAGTTTCATGAAGTCTTTAGGATTTGTGTAGCCTTCATATCATGCAATCTAAAAATTTAATATTTAAACTTATTTTCTAATTTGACTTAATTTTTTTATTCTCATTGCCTAATTTCTGTGACTAGGAATTTCATCACTAAGTTTAGTAATTGTGGTGAGTGTGCATATCTTTGTCATTTGAATGATTTCCATCTATGATATTATCATGGTTTTCTTTTGTTGATCTCACAACTTTTTAAAATATCACAATAATTAATTTGCTTCTCTTGAGACATACTTGCATCCATGGAATAATTTCCACTTGCCCATGATGTGTGATCTTTTTCATGTGTTGCTGAATTCGGTTTATGCTCTTTAGTATATCTAGTAAATTTTCAGTATGTTTATTACAGATTCATCAAATATTGGTCTGTATTCTCTGCCTGCTTTTTGTATCAGAACAGTAATACCCTCATATATGCTATAGGAAGAATTTCTGGTTTTTCAAAATATTTCAAGTGCTTATGGAGGGCAGGTAACTGGTTATTTTTAATGTTTTGGTAGAGTTCAGAGTGTAACCAAACAAATACTGAAAACAGGTAGGCTATCCTATTATTTACTGTCTCATTTCCATCATAATCTACATTTATGGTAGCAAATCCCACAGGTTGACTGACTCTTCAGTCCAATGACTGATTCCTCCAAGTATAGACCTTAATTGCAAGTTCAAGTTATTATGTGTGCTACTGACAAACCGGTTATAAATCAAATGCCTCTACAATGCCTTCCTCAATTTGATTTGTCAGAATAATTCACAGAATTCAAGAAAACAGTTATCTTTTAAACCTTTGAACAATTTATTATCAAAAGATAGACTAAAGGACATCCAACTGGAAGAGATATATGTGACAAAGCATGTATGAGGGCACTCAGAGTGATTAAGCCCATTCTGGATTCACCACTCTCTTTATATCTGCACGTGTTCAGCAGTCTAGAATCTCACCAAATTCCATAATTTTGGGATATCTACATGACATCATTACATCACCATTCCCTCATCAGCCCTACTCCCCTTCTGTAAATTGTGATATGGTGGCTCAAAATCCAAGTTTTCTAGTAGTGGTTTAGACTTTCTGGTGATCAGTCCCCAAGAGCAGACAATTAGGAAGGTACTTGGAATTGTCTCTTTAAAGCAAAAGACCTTGGTGATGATGAAGTTGTATATCAAGACAATAAAATTTAACACCATTGCAGACATGGTAATTTCAATGCAATAAAAATAAAACCAAAATAAAATATTTTAAAAATCCATTTCCTCTCACCCAAAAACTTCCAAGGGATTTAGGAATTTTTAGGAATCAGAGTCAAAGCCCAAAAATTGGAAAGAGATGCCCCTATTGTTCATATCAAGTAGGAAATGATAAGGGTTTTTATGATTTCTAAGTCAGATAATGGGGGCAGAGACACAATTATAAAATATAGATGTTGTATTCTCTACCTCTGAAGATATTGATAGAATCAGATGTAACTCAAGGGCTATCTATGCTACTACTCTCAGCCTCTCAACCTCGTGGTTTTCTTCATTTCCTTCCTAGTATACTCATAGTATACTCAAAGTATACCTAGTATACTCAAAGCCTGAACACAGACTTTGAAGAGCAATATCTTCAAGCTGATTCTTCAGTTTCTGCCTCTAGTGATTCATTTCAGTTTTCTTCCAGGCTAATAGTTTATAGATCATGAGGTACATTAAGTATACAGTGGATATCATAACAAAAAAATCTCCAAAACATATGAGGCTAAAGTCAAACTTTCATATCTCATTTTTTAATTCAGTTTCCAATAAACTCCTTTTCACAATGTGCTTGTATTTGTCTGTCTTCTTCCATCTTATGTTTTTACATTATCTAGTTTTCTTCCATTTTGAAAAATCTATGTCTTCACCTTTATATTTACTTAAATTAAAACATCAGTATATCACTGTTGTCCCGTTGCTCATCAATTTTCTCAAGCAGGTGCCAGTAACATCTCCATTCGTCCCTGTCACATTCAAGGGAATGAGGCCCATTATTTTTATTTTTATTTTTATTTTATTATTTTTTTTTTACTTTATGTATTTTTTTTAAAAAATTTATTTATTTTTAATTAGAGAATCACCGTGAGGGTACAGTTACAGATTTATACACTTTTGTGCTTATACTTCCCTCATACAAAGTTTGGGAACCCATCCCTTCACCAGTGCCCATTCTCCACCACCCGTAAACCCAGTGTCCCTCCCACCCTCCCCAAACCCATCTCCCCCCCACCCCACCCTGCCACTGTGGCAAGGCATTCCCTTCTGTTTTCTCTCTCTAATTAGCTGTTGTGGTTTGCAATAAAGGTGTTGAGTGGCCGCTGTGCTCAGTCTCTAGCCCTCATTCAGCCCGCAACTCCCTTCCCCCACATGGCCTTCGACTACAATGTAGTTGGTGATCGCTTCTCTGAGTTGACCTTTCTTTCCCCGGAACGTGAGGCCAGCCTCGAAGCCATGGAGTCAACCTCCTGGTACTTATTTCTACAGTTCTTGGGTGTTAGTCTCCCACTCTGTTATTCTATATACCATAGATGAGTGTAATCTTTCTATGTCTGTCTCTCTCTTTCTGACTCATTTCACTCAGCATGAAACTTTTCATGCCCATCCACTTGACTACAAAATTCTTGACCTCCTTTTTTCTAACAGCTGCATAGTATTCCATTGTATAGATGTACCAAAGTTTCCTCAACCAGTCATCCGTTCTGGGGCATTCGGGTTTTTTCCAGATTCTGGCTATTGTAAACAGTGCTGCGATGAACATACATGTGCAGATGTTGTTTCGATTGTACTTTTTTGAGGCCCATTATTTTTAATGTTTTTGGTATATGGAGTATGTCTCAGGCAGATTGCCAGGCTCTGTCGTGTGAGATTCTGCATCGCTCTCTTCCAGGAGCTTTGCCGTCTCTGGATCTTGGCCGTTGATGAGATTACATGGCGCCAAGGGTAGTTTGTGTGTGTGTGTGTGTGTGTGTGTGTGAGAGAGAGAGAGAGAGAGAGAGAGAGAGAGAGAGAGAGGAGAGAGAGAGACTGCCAAGCTATTGGAAAACGGAGAATCTGGGTGGAGGAGGCCCAATCCCTCTCTGAGCAGGCTTGGAAATCATAGACACAGGTCCCGCATACCTGGGTTCCTCTGTCAGTTCATTCGTGAGTGAGGCTCATCCAAGCCTGTGAGAGTCGCCTTGAACATGGTTGTGACTGGATTCTGGAGTTTTTCGACTGCTGGGGCTCTGCTTGAGGTGGAGAAGGAAATTTAATTCACCCCCCTCCAAAGGGCCCAGTAAAGACAGCCTGGCTCGGAGCAGGAAATTCTGCAAATTAAAGCATATCATCTTGGGGCCGGAGCGATAGCACAGCGGGTAGGGCGTTTGCCTTGCACGCGGCCGACCCGGGTTCGATCCCCGGCATCCCATATGGTCCCCCAAGCACCGCCAGGAGTAGTTCCTGAGTGCAAAGCCAGGAGTAACCCCTGAGCATCGCTGGGTGTGACCCAAAAAGCAAAAAAAAAAAAAAAAAAAGCATATCATCTTCTTTTCTTTTTTTCTCACAACTGTGATATATCTATTTAAAGTTTATATGTTTGTTCATCTTTCAGTGAAACTTAAGTTGTTATTAATAAGATTTAGTGATATGTGAACATAACCATGAGTATCTCTGCCTTACTTCTGAAGGAGTTGAGTGATGAGATAAAAAGGAACATGCTATTTAGTGTTTTAGGTCAAATAAGCTCAGAGTCAACTAATCAAAGGGCAAGACTAGGTTTTTTATCCTCCTCTCTCTTGCTGCCTTCAATCTTTCACTTTCACAAAAATAGTACCATCCTTTGGGAAGATAAAATCAGGATCTCCGTTCAAGTTTCTTACTAGTTCCTGCTAAAATTAATTTGCCAGGATATGAGGATGTTGATCTTCATGAAGCTTAGTTTTTTTCCCAATTAGGAAGTTTTTTCATTCATATTATTATCCAAATTCTGGCTTCTTTTTAATGATAAGTAATTTTGTGTTGGGTAAAATAAATTGTTCATTCTATTGTTACTGGTAAAAGCAATTTAATAAAAAAATACAGAACATGATAAAGAAGTTATATTTTTAAACTCATAACTATATATATTCTGTTTCAAAGTAGAAGCCCCAAACTACCACATAATAATATTTTGAACAGTAATTTACTAAATATATTCACAAAAGGAAATCAAGTGTTTTTCCCTAAGTTTTCTTTTTAAATGAACACTCAAACATTATTCTGGGAAGATGATGCTATTTTAGTTCCTAGCAAAATGCAAAATAATATTTTGATTCAAATAAATGATGATTCTAAACTATAAGTTACATAAATGCAATATTGCAATTACGCATTTTATAGTTACTTACCACAATATGGCAAACATGGGATTAAATAGTCAAAAATTCATACACCAGAATACTAACATAATTTAAGACCCGCATGCATTCAAAAATTTTTTGCATTCAATAATTTTTAAGAAAAGAAAAGGTAAAAATAAACAAAAATTAGTGATGATCCAGATTAAAAATAATTAATTTTGTAATAAGCATGTGCTTTTTATACAAGGGTACTCATGACAATCATATAAAACAGATAACCTGTGCCTTGAATAAAGAAACACTCATTCACTTTTCAGAAATGAGTTTTATTTTGTACTTTGTTTTATATATATATGACAATAGAGTTTATTGTGTACAACCATTCCTCTTGGATTCCTTGCCTACTCTAAGCCTTACTCTGGTTTTAAAATGGAAGGTAACTAATGCATTGTACTTGGGAGAGTGAGCAATTACGTTGGTTCTTCCAGTTTGACTGATGCCTAATAATATTTTACAATAAAAGCCTATTTCCAGTGAACTTATCTTTCCTTAGAAATGTGAAATAAATTCTTGCTATTAAGTGCCAACTTTAATAATAAAATCAGTAAAACACTTACCAGAATTATTTTCTTTTATGCATGTTTTCCTTTGGTCATTATTCCAGGTAACCAAAGCTACAAATGATCCAGCTTTAGGCCAGATAATGAGTGGAAGTGGTAAGGAAAAAAAATTATTATTTATATATTTATTTTGAAGTTTGGAGTATAGTCTCCATGAGAGTAAGTGAATAATAAATGTAATAAGGCAATATAGTACAAAAGTTAAAATGAAAGACTTTGGAGAGTATTTGACATGCTTGGGTTCTATGTGGTTTCCTTAATTATTTTGAATTTTATTTTCCAAATGCACATAAGGTATGTATAACATGTTCATCATGTTACTGTTTTAAATTGATATTATTTATATAATTCTGGCATACTGCTATGGACATAATTATTTCTTCAGTAAACTTTGATGTTAATATATACTGTCATTTATATAAAATTTGTCAAACAAAATAATTATTTAAATATTCTCTATGTAGAAGAAGGTTATATGCATCACTTGTATCACTTGTCATCCTGTTGATCTTCGATTTGCTAGAGCAGGCGCCAGTAACATCTCCATTTGTCCCTGTTGCTTGCTAGTGTAGACCAATGGTATCTGCTCGCTTCAGGAACACGAAGAGCCTCAAACCATTCATTAAGGGTTTTGACAAAGAAATCTGATTATCTCGTAGGTGGACAGCCATGTGGTCTTTTGACATCCTGTGGAATCTAGTCGGTAACAGCTCTAGTCCAGTGGTCATCTCTGAATTGCATTATGTGTCCGGCCCATCTGATTTTCGACACCTTGGCAAACGAGACAGTGTCACTGATTCTTGATTGTTCTTGGTCCAGAGGTCGGAACTCTGGAGTCCTTCTCTCACTTGAATGAAATGTGATATTCCAAGCATAGCTCTTTCAATTCCTCTTTGGAATACCTGAATAGCGTTCCCGTCCTGTTTTCGTAGGGTCCAGGTCTCTGAGGCACATGTTAATGCAGGAAGAACGGTGGAGTCAAAACTATGGGCCTGGAGCTGGAGGTTCTTTGTCCTCTTAACCACTTTTTCGACATTCTTGACGGTGCTCCACACTGCTCTCTTCCTTTTCCGCAGTTCTGGCGCCAAGTTGTTCCTCATGTTGAGTTTTCAACCCAGGTACACATAGCTGCTGCATTTGGAGAAATTTGTTCTGTTTAGAGCAGATGGAAGGTCAGGGAATAGTTCGTTTTTCATGTGCATTGTCTTGGTGAGATTCAGCCGTAATCCAACTTCTCCAAACTTGCGGTCAAAGTCGGACAGCATTTGTGCCGATTTGCTAATGTTTGGTGTAGTTAGAATGATGTCATTAGCAAAACAGAGGTGGTTTAGTTGCCGACCGTCT
Source organism: Sorex araneus (assembly GCF_027595985.1). NCBI lineage: Eukaryota > Metazoa > Chordata > Mammalia > Eulipotyphla > Soricidae > Sorex > Sorex araneus. Next base: position 33,173,732 of record NC_073311.1, read on the forward strand.
ATCTTCACTCTCATTCCTTCCCATTCTGGTCGTCATATGACGTGCACCATTATACTTCCTTGTAGAATGGTGAGATCCTGGTGGTGAATCCCTAATACAGCTCATGCTGTATCCTGATGTACTGAGTTTGAATGCCCTGTTTGGCTAGGGCTTTGATGACTGCTTCGGTCTCAACAGAATCAAAGGCCTTCTTTAAATGAATGAATGTTAGACAGAGTGGCATCTTGAACTCTAGAGAAAATAACATAAACAATAAAAAATTTACTCTGGTCTTGGAAAAGTTGTGCAAACCAAACTGGTCAAGTAGTTTGCTCACTTGTCAAATAGATTTACATTAAGATTTGCAGATAACACTTGTTCCAAGTACTCAGTCTGTATTTATTTTTGTAATACTAATAGCCTTATAAGCTAGATGATGTATACTAACCTTTTATCAGAAAAAAAATAAGATCTTTAAATTTTAGACACTTAAAAGGAATTTTTGTCAGGCAAAGAGATAATCCTAGGTGCTAATACAAATAAAGTTTATAAAGGGCCAGAGAGCTAGTACAACAGACAGAGTAATTGTCTTGCACATGACTACCTAAACTTCAGCACTCCTAACACTGCATATGTTCACCTGAGTCTACCACGAGTGATCCCTGAGGGCAAAGCCAGGAGTAAGCCCTAAACACTGCCAGCTGTGGCCCCAAAACAAATAAAATAGTGTTTATAAAATATATTATTTAATCATATATTAGTAATAAAAATAATAATATCCTCCCCAAAGATATTTTTTATGGGTCGCACCCAGCGATGCAAGGCAAATGCCCTAGATGCTGTATTATCACTTCAGCCTTTAAGATATTTCTGTCACAAAGATATTAGTGCTGAGAGAATTGTATATATTCTTTAGTTCCTCAAATATAGTTATAGAAATAAGTTGGAATTTGGAAAGTATTCAGCAAATGCTTATTACTGTTGGTATGTGAAAAATTACATCACTGTATCACTGTCATCCTGTTGTTCATAGAGTTGCTCAAGCGGGCCACAGTACCATCTGTATTCATCCTAGCCCTGAGATTTTAGCAGCCTCTCTTTACTTGTCCTTCCAAACGGTGCTGCATTAGCGGCTCTTTCAAGGTCAAGGAAATGAGACCCATCATTGTTACTTACTGTTTTTGGCATACTGAATGCGCCACAGGGAGCTGGCCAGGCTCTGCATTGCAGGCAGGATACTCTTGGTAGCTTGTTGGGTTCTCCAAAAGGGAGAACTAGACAATAAGAGGTCTGCATGCTTCCGGGAACTTTATTTTATAGTCTCTAGATTATGGCCGTTGATGGGATCACACGGCCCCTGGGGCAGTTTGTGGATGTGATTGCCTAGCTACTGGGAAAAGGGGGATTTGTGTGGAGGAGGCCCAGTCCTGATCTGTGCAGGCTTGGAGATCTCAGCCCTGGGCTGGCACACCTGGGTTCCTCTGCCAGTCCTTTCATGTGTGAGGCTTGTCCGAGTATGTGGAGAGTGGCCTTGAGCATGGCTGTGGCTGGGTTCCAGAGGTCTTTGGCTGCTGATGCTCTGCTTGGGGTGGGGAGGGAAACGCAAACTGACTCCCTCCCCAGGGGCCATGGTGAAGACAGCCTGGTGGGGGGCAAGAGACTCTGCTGAAATAAAAAATCTGTTTATAAATTTGTTTGTTTTTGAAAAATGTCCTCTTTTTTTAAAAAAAGAATAGGAACCTTATCATTTTTATACTCTTTCAGTACTTATTCTAAAGATTTAATATTTAATCATAGAGCACTTAATCTATTGTGCTCTAAGAAGTTTTTTTTTTTATTAGTGACAAAGTAAAAAAGCTAAAGGTTATTAGCCACATATCAGTTCGATGAGAACGCAGAAATCTTTCTGCATGAATGTCTAGACAGCACATATTTTAGGTGTAGTCCACTTGGTTCCTGCCATAACTGTCCAACCTTGCTATTATATCACAAAAGCATTCCTAAGTAATCTATCAATGAATGGGCGCGATTATATTGGCCTAGAACTTTGTTTACAATTAGAAGTTGGCAGGCTGCTTTGAGTGGGCTAAACTTCTCCCTACCACCCCCCTTACGTTCCCTCCCCAGTTCTTCTAGATGCAACCTGGAAAGAATCAGGATGGCCCTTTGCTTTTCACTCACTTTTATTCCCATGCTCAGCTAGGATAATCCCAAGAGGTGGTTATTCATAGACTTTTCTGCTTACATGACCTGTCATTAGCTTCTTCTTGTGCTTTGGTGGCTTCTGGGACAAGATTAATATGTCAGTCTTTGATCGGAAGCAGCTCAGCTACACAGTGTGAGATGAGAACTTCCCATTGGTCAAATATTGGCCTCATTTGGGCTACTGTTCAGTGAAGGCAGTCTCTGTATGAGCATGATTCCACTAGAGAGAAGTGAGCCATTATGTCAAATTCAGCACCCAATCCAGCATTTTTTTTAATTTATAATATACCACTGTTTTAGGATTAGCTTTGTTTACACTTGGCAAAGTATTGCTTCCTTTTCTCACTGGGAAAAAAAAAAGAAAAGAAATCTCATAAAAATTTTTTTGAAAAATTTTTTGACTTCAAACAGATCTTGCAAAACTGCATTTGGATGAATTAAGTGTGGAGGAATCAAAACCATATGGATTATACCTCTTTAAAAATAAACACTGATTTAAAAATTGAGGGAAAATTCTTGAAAAATGTAGGCTTTATTCTTCACAGAGTATGAATAGTCAAAAACAACGTTAAGAAATTTGATAAACCCAAAGCACAGCTGGGTTTACCCATTCTTAATTTCAGTGTTTTTATTGTATACCATGTAAAAATAAATAGCCCCTGGAGTGGACTACATTTGGTTAGTTAAGTAAAGTAAGGGAATTTTCTGTATTTTGCCTAAATACAAGTTTTGCAGTAAATCCCCACTAAAGTATTTGAAACACTAAAATGCTAAAACTTGTCATCCACAATTTATTTTTAAATGTTCAGTCCATAGTCAAAATTAGAATTAAAAGAGTTTATAAAAATTGTCTCTAGACAATTTTTTGTTTGATTTTTGAGCCACACCTGGTGATGGTCAGGGGTTACTCCTGAATCTGCAATGCACTAAGATCCAGGGTACTATATGGGATCAAACTCATGCCAGCTGCATTCAAGGCAATCACCCTACCCACCTTACTATATCTCTGGCTCTTAGAGACAATTTTTATGAGATGACTTTCAATGGTATATTATCTATGACCAAAAACAAATTAGAAAATATTTTCTCTTAAAATTTATTTCTGGATGAAGATTAATACTCATCATAAATAATCAAACCCTTTTTAAGACAGTTTTAATTTACATAAAGTCAATTCAACTAACCATTATTACATTATTTTCTACCATTCTTCAAGAACTTTGGCAAGCTTTTCTTTTTGAACTGACAGTTCAAAAACAAAAAAACAAAAACACATTCTCTTAAAGAAAAAAAAAGAACTGTAGTTAGGCAACAATTACAATGCAATACAATATTTATTATAACACATGTTATAATAATAATAAATTATTATTAATCCAGAAGAGAAACCATTAGCTTCCTGAGGGAAAGAATGAAGAGTTCTAAGATGAATGGACTTTTGTATTGTGTAATGACAATTAAGTTAAAAGTAGGTAAGGGTCAAGAAAAGTTTGTCTCAAAACAAAAAGAAATCTAAGAATCCCATGAAAAGGGAACAACACAAGTTAAAACAACTGGAATAGTTTGGGAGCATCTGTATCATCTCTATGTAAAAGGAATGTAAAATGGCTAAGTCAAGAACCAGAGAAAAGATGGAAATGCCATCTCACACACTAAAAAATTAACTCTTAAAAGTTTTTTTAAATGAAAGAAGATGTTTAGTTTTTCAGGAATGGAACAATATATTTTCCAAATCCTACTTCTAGATTCTATACCAGGATTATTGTAGGTTACTCCTTTATCTTAAATATAAAAAGGAAAAAGAACAAAAATTCATTGCTCTAAAATACCCAGTAGACCTCACAACTATTAATTACCTATTATTATTGGTAATAATAATATTACCTATTATTATTGGTTAGTTAAGTAAAGTAAGGGAATTTTTTGTATTTTGCCTAAATACAAGTTTTGCAGTAGATCCACACTAAAGTATTTGAAACACTAAAATGCTAAAACTTGTCATCCACGTTTTATTTTTAAATGTCCAGTTCATAGTCAAAATTAGAATTAAAAGAGTTTATAAAAATTGTCTCTAGACAATTTTTTGTTTGATTTTTGAGCCACATTTTTTGGGTCAATAGGAAATAATTATATTCCTTGTGGTCCCTCATTATTTTGCTTCTAGATAATGTTTTTAAGATTAATTTAATATTGCTTAAATGCCAATTATTGTGCAAACAAACCTAATAGAAGAAATATTAATTTTTGTAAATAATTATTAATCAACATATAAGTTAAAAATTCCTTGTTAAAATTCACTATAAAAAAGTATGCTATGTAAACTTCATAAAGGATCTTATGTAAAATGACCATACAAAATTTAACCCCTAGAGGGGCTGGAGAAAAAGCACAGCGGGTAGGATATTTGTCTTGCATGCGGCCGACCCGGGTTCAAATCCCAGCATCTCATATGGTCCCCCGAACACTGTCAGGAGTAATTCCTGAGTGCAGAGTCAGGAGTAACCTGTGCATCGCCGGGTGTTACCCAAAAAGAAAAATAAAATAAAATAAAATTTAACCCCTAGAATGGTCACGCTGGACAAGATCTGAGGGTTAAAAGTAAGTAAGGGTGTTCTTGATAACCTTTCAGTATCTATATGGCAAACCACAATGCCCAAAATGAGAAGGAGAGAGAGAGAATGAGAAAGAAAGAAAGAAAGAAGGAAAGAAAGAAAGAAGGAAAGAAAGAAAGAAAGAAAGAAAGAAAGAAAGAAAGAACGAAAGAAAGAGAGAAAGAGAGAGAGAAAGAGAGAGAGAAAGAGAAAGAAAGAGAGAGAGAAGCATAGAACCATAGAAGCAGGCAGTGGGTGGGGGAGGTGGGGGTGATGGAGGGAACCTGGGGACACTGATGCTGGCAAATGTACACTGGTGGAGGGATGGGTGTTGGAATTCTGTATGACTGAAATCCAGTCACGAATGGCTTTGACATGCTCTATCCCACAGTGATTCAATGAAAAGTTAAAAAAAAAAAAATTAATCCTTATTCTACTTCCCAAGTACAGGTACTCCTTTTATTATTTATATGAAAATATGAAATTTAAGTTAACAGATGTGTTTCTTCCACCCCCACACTCTTGGTTCCTAAATTGTAAATACTGGAATCTATACTCTTGGTTTCATAAGTACAGATGGACATTAGTATCTAGAAATGTTGATACCAATGCCCTCTTTGGGCAAAATTCCATAGAGATATCATATGCCATACACTATATTGGTCAAAGAAAATAGAATAGCTCCTGAAATCATTTTAATTTGTTATTGTTTAAGTCACTCAATCAGCTGGAAACTAACAGTTTGTGTGGTGTTGGAAGTCATTTTCCTTTTGAATATGGCTTTGAGACTTGGTTTCGTTTTAATACATTTTTATCTGCATTTCCAACCTCTTGTATAACCACAGAGTTCTGCATCCTGAAACAATTTAGTTGTCTTTGAACTATAATCTAAACTATAGTTGGTCACCTGAGATCCGCTATATCTCTTTGTCCACAGAATGAAAGGCAAGAACTCTTTAATTTAATTATGCTTTCCTCCATGGTTATTTTGCTTCCATAACATTGTTTTTATCTTACTCTCTCACCCCACATGATTATGAAGACACATTTTATAATCAAAATAATCCTGCTACCACTAAGAAGTAATCATTTGTATCATTATGAAGTATTTTATTCTTTTGAAGTACTTCCAGGTAAAGCTCAAGCAGGAAAGAGCTCTGGAGCCTAGAAATCCCATGCACATATATAAGTTGTCCACTCCTCTGTCCTTGAATTGTTTGCTCCTTATGTAAGTGAGTATTTTCTCCATGACCAATAGAATAACAGAAGAATCTAATTATCTTGCCTTTCCTCCTTAAATGCTCTATAATATCTATGACTAATAATAACATAGACAAAAGGAGATAAAAACATGATGTTAAATTATAGAAACATAATGGCAACAATTTGACTCCATACTGGTTATTGAAGAAAACATAGTAAGTAATATATGGCCTAACTTATTGGATATTGATTATTTTTGCAATAGATGATAACTTTCTATGCTAGAATTATAAGAAGACTGATTAAGTGAAAGGAAGATAAAAGAGCATAAATAAATCATCAAACAAAGAGATGAGAGGGAAACCAGTATGTTTCTCCTCTTTTACTTCCAAATCTGATATATTTAAAATTGGATTGGAAGATTCACTACTTTTAAGATAGATACTATTTATCCTCAAATTTGTCTATTGATTGAATTGATCTATTAACTTGATGCAATTCCCATCAAAATCCCAGCAGGCATTTGTGTAGAAATTGGAAAGCTGATTTTAGGACTGATAATAGAAATTCAAAGGATGTGGGAGAATCAAGAAATTTTGGAGGAAAAAGAGTTAAAGAAAAAAAAGGGTACTGTTAGGTCTTGGCTTCAGTTCAGTAGCAGTTATCAAGACAAGACATTATGGTTTCATAATCAACTAAAAAAATGAATATTCAATGTACAGATAATTTCAAACATTATAATAAAAAGGCATCATCATATAGTAAAACACAATATGTATTTGTGCAAAAATTTTAGAAATTTTTATCTGTCTCAAATCTCATTGCTACCAGCTAAGCAAAATATCCAGATAATAATTTTTGTTTGTTGGAACTTCTACATTTTTATTACAAGGAATAGGGAATGTTTCAAATCAGAATAAAAAATTTGTCAACTTCTCATTTATTAGGACTTCAGAGAAAAAAGAATTCATGATAAGAATAAAAACGGATATTCCTTCATACTCCAAAAGAGAGGATATAGTGGAAGCTTTCATGTTAAGTGATATCAATTTTATTACAAGAATATCAGACTCTGAATTGCAAGTAAAAATCAAAATTTTTACTAAGAATCACAAGCTAAAATTGAAATTTAAAGAAAAGGTATTCTGTAGTGGCCATCATGGTATGGCCAAAGCAATTTAATTGCTACAAATACAAAAATCTTAGACTAACTGCAAAAATTTCATATGTAACACCTTGTTTTGCTTGATTGTTGTGATGCCAAATTTACAGCAAATGCTGCTTCTCATTTTGTGAGAAAATGCAGCCAACTAAATAGTTTCTCCTTTTCAGGTCCTTTCACATGTGCATTACTCCTTTTGGCTAAAATATTGATAGAAAAAGTGAAAAGGGGTCAGGAATGGTGGCAGTTAAAAGAATTGCTGCATTGTGTTTTGAGAAGAACAGGAAAATCTCAAAAATGAAAAACGTTGAGGATGTTTACTCCGACGTGACAAGAAAGTTAAGTTCAGTTATACTTTTAAATCAGGATTCTGATTCTTTCTGGGGGGAAGTTACTGTTCCTTCAGACATAATATTTTAAGAATTTTAAGAATCTCCTTGGGCTGGAGCGGTAACACAGAGGTAGGGCATTCGCCTTTCACGCGGCCAACCTGTGTTCAATTCCTTGGTCCCTCTTGGAGAGCCTGGCAAGCTACCGAGAGTATTGTGCATGCACGGCAGAGCCTGGCAAGCTACCTGTGGATATGCCAAAAACAGTAATAATAAGTCTCACAATGAGAAACGTTACTGGTGCCTGCTCGAACAAATCGATGAGCAATGGGATGACAGTGACAGTGACAAGAATCTCCTTATCAGCCACCATCCAGAACTCATGGCTGCTTCTCCTGGAAGGGAGCATATAAAATGAGGCCCCTGCAACCATACCACTGGACTTCGTGCCAGGCTGTTTTCACTCGACATGCCCCAGAGGGGGGTGGGTAAGAGCCCTCCCTGCCTTAAGGGACGCAGCCCTGCCAGCCAACCTCCACAACCCAACGGCTGCCATGCTCCAGGCTGCTTTCCACACGCTAGGGCAGAGCCTCACATATGAGTAAACATAGTCCTAAACCGAGCAGCCCCATCATAAGACACTCCCTTCTCATTTTCCATAATTATCAAACCATATTTGATTGGAGACAAGATGGCACTGATGCCACACGAACCCTTCGCACTCTCCTCAACCGAGCTCACCATCTCGCCGTGGACAACATGCAGCTCAGCACGCCAGGCATGGAACTCTACACATGATCCCTGCTAGAACTTTACGCGTGATTCCTGATGCAAAACATTGCTGGCTGTCTTGCAAGATTTGAACAGAATGGTGTTGGCAGGGCACGGAAAAACCATGGAGGTGGCCGCAGCATTGCCACCTGCCCTGGCCAGGCCGAGTCACAGTGCTGTGAACACAGAGCTGGGGCGGCAGTGCGTGCAGTGGCTCATCCACTATGGGGTGCTGTCAGCCAACCACTGTTTGACCTGGGAATCAGTACAGGTGTTTGACCCGGCACAAACCCTCCACAATATGGTCCTACTCTGCCAGCTGCTCAACAACCTCCGGGAGCACTCCATCAACCTCAAGGAGATCAATTTGAGGCCGCAGATGTCCCAGATGCTGCCCAGAGACACAGGCAGGTGCATGGTTGTCAGTGTGCAGATCCTTACAACATGCCGGGTTGACCAAAAGCTTGCATTTGGTAAACTGGGAAAGGTGATTCGACTGTAAACTGTAAAGATGATTTGAGGCTGCTCCAAAAGCCTCTGTCCCTCTTGGAGAGTCTAGCAAGCTACCGAGAGTATCCTGACCGCATGTCAGAGCCTGGCAAGTTACCTGTGGCATACTTGATATAACAAAACCAGTAACAACGATGGTCCTCATTCCCCTGATTCTGAAAGAGCCCATCAGGCTACACTAGCACGTGACAGGGACAAATGGAGACGTTACTGGCACACGCTCAAGCAAATTGATGAACAATGGGATGACAGTGATATAGTGATACAGTGATTAGAAGTGTGTGCTATGCTGAAGAACATCAATTTAGCACAATTTTTGGTATTATAATTCTTAATTGACATTTCCTAGAATTTGAATCTCTCTTATATGTCAGAGGACTCTCAAAACTGCAATGCTGAGAGAGTTCCACAAATCTTTTCAAGACAGATGATGTTATTTCCATTGATATCACATGATATTCTTTCTCTTCATAACAAAAAAGTGTTAAATATTTATATTTAATTAAAAAATTATAGAACTCTTATTATTGAAATGAAATTCACTTATTAAACAATGTGCCCCACACTCACCTCTCCTTACAATGAATTTGGTAACAGAGCCATAAAATATTCATTCATTTTTACTCAGCCCGTGTATATCTTATAGAGCACTTAAAATGTGCTTGACAATATGAGGTGTTTTGGAAAAATTGTAGTGATATTAAAATAAAACATTAATGTATCTACATGTGTATACAATGGAACATAATAAAAGATGATGAAACTGTCACCTGCAGCAAATGCAATGGACCTAGATATTATACTAAGTGAAATAAGTCATAGGAAAATAACTGTATGATTTCATTCATATGCAAAATGAAAAGATACAAAGTTCATAAACTGATAAATTAAAATGAAAACACACACTATAAGAACAAAACATTGGTTCCCAGAAGGAAGTAGGTAAATTGGCTGAAAGGGGTCAAGGCTATGATGAGGGTTAGAGCCTGTAGGATGGCACAGTGGTTGAGGCAATTAATTGCCTTGCATGTGGCTGTCCAGGTTCCATCTCTGGCACCCCAAGCTCCAGCACAGGTGAGCCCTGAGAGCAGAGCCAGGAGTAAACCCTAATCACAACTAGGTGTGGCCCACAAACAAACAATGATGTATGGCAAGCAGACCATAGCACCCAAAAGGAGAGGGAGAGTAAGAGGGAATGTGTCTGCCACAGAGGCAGGGGGTGGAAAGGGGTGGGGGGCGGGAGGGACACTGGGAACATTGGTGGTGGAGAAAGGGCATTGGTGGAGGGATGGGTACTCGAACATTGTTTGATTGAAATGCAATCAGGAAAGCTTGTAAGTTTGTAACTGTATCTCACAGTGATTCATTAAAATAAATAAATAAAGGAGGAGGAATCTGCAGGTATGATGTCAGGGGTTGAGGTCGGTGAGTGAAAGAAACCTGAGAGCTTCTGTCTCCAGTTATCCATCAGCCAAACCAGCCTCATCCCTCCTTCTGGAATCATCCAGACCAGCTCTGAAAACACAGTGACTATCTCTGTGAGGCCATCACTTCTCTGGTACCATGTGAGACTAAGGGTACTATTTCTTTTTTAATTTAATTAATTTATTTATTTTTAATTTATTTATTGAATCACCATGAGCTACAGTTAGAAAACTTTCATGTTTGAGTTTCAGTCATACAATGATCAAACACTACGGGTACTATTTCAACTGTCACTGACCAGTAGTGCATGTTTTGTGTGTTTGGTGTGAAGGATCAAGCCCCAGATCTCACATGTACGATCCAAGTACTCTTACCACTGGACTTCATCCTGCTCCTAGAACTCTTTTTTGTGAGAACAAAACTTTGATTGTGCTGTGTTAATGCTGCTGGTGGGATCAGTGCTAAGCACGGTGTATCTAAAACTCAACTATGAGCAAATTTATATATCACAGTGCTTTAATAAAATTTAAATGAGCAGGTAAAAAATGTATGCAAGGGACAGGAATTAGAGTTTTAGTGGTGAGTATAATGTAATATATACAGATGTTAATTTATAATGTCATACAACTGAAACCTATATCTGATGCTGGAAACCAATGTCTCTTTGAGGGTTTTGTTTTGTTTTGTTTTGTTTTAGTTCTATGAGGATATGGGAGATAGCTAAAAGGGCCAATTTGCATGATTTGCATTTGGGAGGCCTGGGATCAATTCCAGGAATCAAAGGTTTCCCATGCAGTGTCCGGGGCAAGCTGAACATCAAGCTTGAAGATAGCCCCTGAGCACTGCCAGTGTGACCCCAAACAAAACAAAGCTATATGCTATAAGAACACAAACAGACATCATTGGAAAATTTCTTCTCAAAAGATAACATGTCAGCTGCTTCCTGGGAGATGCATAGAAGTGTGCCAGAGGAGTTGTGTGCCTCTCAAACAGAAAGACAAGTAGATACAAAGACACCAAATTAACCTTCTGATGTTTTTAGAACATCAACTGAGGTGGAAACACAGGTCTGGGGAGGTGAGGTTTCAAATGAAGAAACATGAAGCCAGAGAGGCAGATTTGAAAAAAAAAAGAAGAAAAAGACAAATAGTTCCTCTTAATGTTAAAAGTAAAAGGGATTCCGGGGGGCTGGAGGAATAGCACAGCGGGTAGGGCGTTTGCCTTACACGTGGCCAACCCGGGTTCGATTCCCAGCATTTCGTATGGTTCCCTGAGCACCGCCAGGGGTGATTCCTGACGGCAGAGCCAGGAGTAACCCCTGTGCATTGCCCCCCCCCCAAAAAAAAAATTAAAAGGGTTTCAAAGGATGCTTCTAAGGAAGAATTGACATGATTAAATATTATAGTAGTGGAATGAGAGAGAGGGAAAGGTGAACAATGGGAGGAGAACAGAAACTGTAAATCCCTGAATAACATGTTCTCTCATGTATATTTATAAGTTATGTAAAAATAAGACCTTTAGCATTCAAGGAGGATTCATGTGCCATTCTCAAGATCTAGAGCTGAAGGTAAATGAACTTCAGTTTCTCAAGGAATGTCCTGGCAGCTATGAGATGTGATGAGAGCTGAGAGCTCAAAGCAGAGTTGAGGCCTCTATCCAGAGCCATTCAAAGCATCGGGAAACCCTGTTTTATCAAGTAAATGATGAAAACTTTGGATCCTCAATCTGTTTTGTGAGGCAAGATAGACTTATGCTCTGTCTTGTGCTGTGGTGTGCTCCAAGAATTGTATTTTCTTTTGTTTTTTGTTTTTTGAAGTTGTGTTTTAGTTTCTGCATTGTGAGCCTAATAACAGTAAAGCACAATATAAAGGTCAATAATATTTTGAAAAAACAAACAGAAAAAAACACCCAGCATTCTCTAAAGTTACTTTTTTTCTTGGTAAAACTGTATTCTATTTTGTGAAAATCTCTGCCATTATCTTGGTTTCGGTACTGTACTGTCAGAAAGATATCATTAAAAGTTAATTAGAAAAAAAACTCATGTTGTTTTATGATGTAAGGAGATAAAAATGCCTTAATATTCTTTTTTTGAAAAAAAGCTATGTTTCAGTACATGAGGATTGTGTTTATAGTAAAACATTGCAAAACTCTGCTCTTAGAAGAATCTTGGAATCTACGTATTCCATATAGCCTTTTTCCTGATTTGTGTTTTTAGTGTGTTTGTTTGTTTTGGACCATATCCAGTGGTACTCAGGACTTTCTCCCGACTTTGTGCTCAGGGATCACTCCAGGTTAACTCAAGAAGAAGGGAAACGGACCACATGGATGGAGTTCTAGGAATCAAACTTTGTTCAGTTGTGTGCAAGAACCTATCTGCTATATCTTACTTCTGGCGCCCATTATGATTGAGGCCCCATTCAAGTTCCTTATACTTGATGGATATAAGAAAGATTTATTTGACAATGCTCATGGGTTACCCCTGGCTTTGCACTCAGGAATCACTCCTGGCTGTGCTCAGGGGACCATATGGCAGACTGGGAAACAAACCTGGGTTGGCTCTGTGCAAGGCAAATGCCCTACCCGCTGTGTTATCACTCCAGCCCCAAAGAAATATTTTTAACATTTCTTGTTTTACCTTTTAAACCTCTAAGCTGTTACAGACTGGATTTCATGGGACATCAGAAGACCTAGTGGCCACCCACCAACTAGATGGTCAGATTTCTTCATCAAATCTCTGAATGAACGATTTGAGACTCTTTCTGTTCCTGGAGCGAGCAGGTATCATTGGGCTACACTAGCTTGCGACAGGGACAAATGGAGATGTTACTGGTGCCCGCTCAAGCAAATCGAAGATCAACGGGACTACAAGTGAAGTGATAAACATTAACACCATCACTGTCACTGTCACTGCCATCCTGTTGCTCGTCGATTTGCTCGAGTGGGCACCAGTAACGTCTCCATTGTGAAACTTGTTGTTACTGTTTTTGGCATACTGGGCATTAACTTAAGAATGGCCCAGATGTATCATACCAAATCATCTGTGGATTCTGGTGGGAACATGGACAGGCACACCATCTTAAAAATTTAGAAGACAAGAGAGATCCATAACCCCTGAGTTACAATTCATTAATGCAAAAAGTAGTAAAATATTCTGTCTGTAAGATTTTATGTGACTGGACCCTGAGTAATATTAGAGTGTGTAGAGCATTTGCCTTGTACATGGCTGACCAAAGTTGGATTCCTAAAACCTCATATGGTCCCCTTAGACCCATAAAGAGTGATCCTTGAGTGCAGAGCCAGGAGTAAGACCTTTGTACTGTCATGTATGGTCTGAAAACAGACAACCGAAAATATTTTCTCTGAAGGTGACATTAAGACTTTTGTGAGCTATAACCTGCTTAACAGAAATGCTTAAATATTCTTCAGTATAGGTATGCCTGGCTGTCTTCCCCAGGGCCCCTCGGAGGGAATGGGCTCCAGCTTCCCTCCCCACCCCGAGCAGAGCTCCTGGCAGTCAAACACCACTGGAATCTAGCTACAGCCATGATTGAGGACCCTCTCCACACGTTCGAACAGGCCTCACGCATGAAGGTACTGGCAGAGGAACTCAGGTGTGTGTAATCCCACCAACGGCCAACATCCAGAGACTTAAAAGCAAGCTCCTAGAAGATATCTTGTAGCCTACTTCTCCCTCTAGGAGAAACTGGCAAGCTTCTGAGAGTTTCCTGCCCACATGGGACAGCCTTGCAAGCTTCCCATGGTGTATTCATATGCTAAATCCAGTAACATGCCGGATCCCATTCCCCTGACCCTGAAAGAGTCTCCAGTGCGAGATCATTGGGAGGGCCGAGTCGAGAGAGACTTCTAAGATCTCAGGGAAAGGACGAATGGAGAGGTTACTGAGCCTGCTGGAGAAATCGATGATTAACGGCATTTCATGATTGTGATCGTGATAGGTATCTCTGTCACTGTATTACTGTCATTTTGTAGATCATAGATTTGTTTGAGCGGGCACCAGTAACGTCTCTGTTGTGAGACTTGTTATTGTTTTTGGTATATGGAATACACCACAGGTAACTTGCCAGGCTCTGTCGTGCAGGCAGGATAATCTCGGTAGTTTGCCTGGCTCTCCGAGAGGGAAGAAGGAATCAAACCCAGGTCGGCCATGTGCAAGGCAGACACCCTACCTGTTGTGCTATCGCTCCAGCATAGCTATTAGTATGTTTAATTACTAGCTTTTGCTCTAGATAGACACTACTAAAAATGTTGCATGATACATGGTATATGCTGAATATTACTTCTCTAAAATTTGGAAAATTCTGAAACACATCTGACTTTGAACTTTTTACATTACACAGGGTTTATGTATTATATATGAATCTATGTTTCTACTTGTATTGTCAAAATATTCCCCTGGCATTAAAACAACTATGCAAATAAACCTATTAGCGTTACGCCAAATCTTTTACTCCAAGACTGCATTCAAAAAGCAAATTCTCCTCAGGCTTCCTATTCAGGCTTGGTGATGTGAAAAAAGAAAAGAAAAGCTTCATTGTGATATTTTGAAGTAAGTGTCTCTACAGTACTTAACGTTCTTCCAACAGTGTGAGTCATGTTCTTCAAACCAGCCCTTTCCTTCTTTGTTATCTGTTCTGTTATGCAGATAGTTGTGGAAGGGTTCCATAAAAGTCCAGTGAGTTCAAGGATCCACATTGAGAAGCGCTATTAGACAGACCTATTTTAGGTGGCTTATTAAGCAGTACAAAAGCAAAACTTTGTCACCCCTTGCTTTTGTATATATGGCACAGAACCAAGACTCTTTTCCATTCTTTACTGGGACTCGAGTTAAATTAGTTCCTTATGTGCCTGGTGTGTTTCAGTGTTTCAGTTCCATCTTGGTCAGTCACAGAAATAAACTATAAAAGCTAAATTACATCTAACAAGAACAATACAACAACATTTAAAAGGGGATAAGCTACTCATCTGTTGAAAGGAAATAACCGTTCGGCAAATATGAATAAATTCATATTTTTTTTATATTTTAGCAGTTTTTCTATCAGCACAAATGCAGCTTCTTTGTCAGGTCCTACTTAAACAAATGGTACAATTACTCAGTGGTTGAGAATTAATCAACCAAACAAACTGCTACAGGAAAATTTGTTTTCCATTGAATCTGAGTTTATGATTTTCAAGACTTAATTTCCCTTGATACATCTAATTCTATATATGTTGGAATGTTGTCTCCCATTTCTTATTAGCATTCACTTCCACTAAGGAAAACTGTTTGTGAAAAAATTAAAGATTGGAAACTTCACATACCATTATCAAAGACTGAAATATTAAACTCCAACCTTAACCACACAATATATTGCATGTGCTATAAACCTACAACTTTAAAAATATTCTTTTTCATATTAATTAGCTTTTCCTTACAAGAGTCATATTTGGTATAGCCCAACATGAATCGATGACTTGGAAATTTCCCCTATTTCCTATAATATCAGAATAAAAATAATGAGACATATGTCAATTATATATTCCTTAGTGTACTTTAGAGAAGTACATATCCTTTAGAGTACTTAGAAATGCTTTAAAGAAGTGTGTGTTTACATGTGTGCACAGGTTTATATTTGATTTTCATAATAATTGTCACCTTCCTGATGTAAACAGGTTAAGCAGACATTAGGAAAGATTATAGTTTTTAAATAAAAGGAGTTAGTTGTGCAGGTGGTGTTCAGATATTATTTTTCTATGAAAACTTTATTGTTAAAAATGTCCAAAAAGGTTCATTGTTTTTCTATTGCTATGTAATATTTTCAGTGAAATGAATTGTTACAACAAATGCACATTAAATTGAAATCCACTAGATTTTAACACATAGCAGACCACCAACATATTTACTTCTGCTGCCAGGTTAATTCATTTTTGTGAAGGCCTTATCATAAAATCTTTCTCACCATCATCCCTGGGACTATTGAACATGCAAACATGTGTCCTTGGTTAAGATGGTTATAGTTCTGCATGGTGCTTTTTATAATTCACATCTGTGCATGACTATATACACACGCAGACACAGAGAAAAGGTTATACCCTCCTGTTTGTCTGTAAGAGTCAAGATGTTTTATTTTCTAAACAACACAGTAAACTACAAAGCCCAATTGAATGCCAAGGCTGATCTGACTTCAACAGTCACCTAAATTACTATCTGAAAGTTTTGTATTTATCAAACAGTGTTTACTTCTTTCATGGTGTGCATTCCCATGCTGTTTGAAGTTTTACAATGTATGTGCATTGCTATCATTTAGAAAAATGACATGCATAAAATGCAGATTTTTTTCTGTGTTTAATTCTTTCCTCCTCCTTCTCCTCCTCCTCCTTCTTCTTCTCCTCCTCCTCCTCCTCCTCCTCCTCCTCCTCTTCCTCTTCCTCCTCCTCCTTCTCCTCCTCCTCCCTCCTCCTCCTCCTCCTCCTCCTTCTCCTCCTCCTCCCTCCTCCTCCCTCCTCCTCCTCCTCCTCCTCCTCCTCCTCCTCCTCCTCCTCCTCCTCCTCCTCCTCCTCCTCCTCCTCCTTCTTCTTCTTCTTCTTCTTCTTCTTCTTCTTCTTCTTCTTCTTCTTCTTCTTCTTCTTCTTCTTCTTCTTCTTCTTCTTCTTCCTCCTCCTCCTCCTCTTCCTCCTCCTCCTCTTCTTCCTCCTCTTCCTTCTCTTCCCTCATCTTCTTCTTCTTTAATAAATAAGCTTTGATAATGTTTAAGGGGTCACCAGAATTATACCCAGTGGTGCTGCTCTGGGCGATGAGGAACATGTAGTTCCAAGGATCACACTAGGATAATACAGGGATTGAATACTACTGCATAGGTCACATTACTGACCTCTCTATTTATATCTAAACTAGTGTTTCACTATTAACATATTCAAGAAGCACCATTTTAGATACATTTATTTTAAATTTTGCTCACCCACATGGCAGAGCCTGGCAAGCTAACCATGGCATATTCGATATGCCAAAAACAGTAACAAGTCTTACAATGGAGACCTTACTGGTGCCCGCTCAGGCAAACCAATGAACAATGGGACGACAGTGCTACAGTGCTACTAATAGCGTTGCTAATTTATAATTGATAAGTACTAAGGTTTTTTTTTAAATTGTTTCATTCATTCACTAACTTTGTGTACCTGGATAAGGAAATTTTTGTTATTAATGAACTTTCTCAGTAGTTACACACAATTAGTAAAAGTTACCTCACTAGTCATTAGATCACTGGGCAATGTTTCTAGTAAAAATTGAAAACATAATGCTTCTATTATATTTTGAAAAAAGGTAGATGGTGTGTACTTTAAAATAAATTTCTTAATTTGTTTTCATTTTGGGTGAGCTTGGGAGCACAACTGGACATGCTCAGGGTTTAAACTTGGCTCCATATTTAAATATCACTTTTAGACATACTTAGAGAACCATGGGGCATTAGGGATCATATCAAGCTGGTCTTACACATATACTATCTCTCTGACCCTGAATAATTATGTTTAAAATAAGTAAAAACTTAGCTGCCTGATTCTATAATGCAGGAAAATATATCCTGTTACTTAGGTTCTCCACATAATTTATTTGGATATAAAACAATTTTCATTTCTACTAGAAATAGACTTACTTTTTATATACATATTTCAGTTTCTCAATTACTGTAAAAAATTTCTTAGTTTAAAGGTAACACTGTGGTAGTGGGAGGGATACTGGGATTATCAGTGGTGGAGAATGGGTACTGGTGGAGGAACGGGCACTTGAGCATTGTATGACTGAAACACAAGCACAAAGTTTGTAAGTCTGTAACTGTACCTCACGGTGATTCACTAATAATCACTTGTATCACTTGTCATCCTGTTGATCTTCGATTTGCTCGGGCGGGTGACAGTAAGGTCTTTATTTGTTCCTGTTGCGTGCTAGTGTAGCCCAATGGTATCTGCTAGCTCCAGGAACATGAAGGCCATCAAACCATTTGTTCAGAGTTTTGAAGAAAAAGTCTGACATCTCGTATGTGGGTGGAATCCAGTTGGTAACAGTTCTAGTTCAGCAGTCATCTCTAAATCGAGTTATGTGCCCGGCTCATCTAATTTTTGATGCCTTGGTAAACAAGACAGCATCCCTGATTTTGATCATCAATGAAACTCTGGATTCCTTCTTTTACATGAAACATAAAACATGATACTCCAAGCATAGCTTTCGATTCCTCTTTAGAAAACCCAAATAGCGTTCTCATCCTGTTTTTGTAGGGCCCAAGTCTCTGAGGCATATGTTAGTACAGGAAGAACTGTGGAGTCGAAAAGATGTGCCTAGAGCCAGAGGTTCTTCATCCTCTTAACCACTTTTTCGATGCTCTCAAAGGCATTCTACGCTGCTCTCTTAATCCTGCACGGTTCTGGCACCAAGTTATTCCTCACTTTGAGTTCTTGACCCAAGTACACATAGCTGCTGCATTCAGAGATGTTTGGTCTATTGAGAGCAAATGGAATGTCAAGGACTAGCTCATTTTTCATGAACATTGTTTTGTGAGATTCAGCTGCAGTCCTACCTTTCCACACTTGTGGTCAAAGTTGGCCAGCATTTGTGCCACTTGGCTAATGTTTGACATCATGGGAACTACACCAGAGTTGGTGTAGTTGCTGACCATCTATCTTCACTCCCATTCCTTCCCATTCCATTCACCGCATGATGTTCTCAAGGGTGGCACTGAAGAGTTTTGGTGAAATAGTATCAATCAAAGGTTTTGCCTCACTGATGTTGCTGTTGTCCCCAAATTCCAAATGGGATCGGACCACCGTCTCCATGCAAAATTCTACTTCTCAGGGTGGGAAGAAAGGACTGCAAAGTTTAAGTTTAAGAAGAGAACTCCCAGAATGACCACCAAATAGGAGCTCTTTGGCACTATTGTGGCAGCTTGTGAAGATGCCGTCGTTGACAACATCGACGAGGAGTACAATCGACTGGCTCAGCACCTCCATGACTGCGTGAAGAATGCTGAGTGGGAAAGCCACAAACAGACATCTGTCTTTGGAAACTCTCGAAGTCATTCGCCAACATGATTTGGCACAAGCCTCAGGCAATCACAAGCTAATGTCTGAGCTTGCAAATCTGTACAGACTAGTGATAAAAGAAGACCTCAAAGAGAGAAGAACAGCAGTATTGGCTGATGTGGCAGATGTTGGGAAAAGTATTCGCAATGCTCACCTGTCCTTCACCAAGATGGTCAGACGAGCATTGCGAATACCTACAAGACCAAGATGACTGCCCTCCGACGTCCCGATGGATCTATCACATCTTCCAGAAGGGCAATGGAGAGGATTATTCATGACTTCTACTCGGTCAGATCTCTTTGACAGCCATGTCCACCTGCTCACGTACCAAATTCCGCAGGATGGATATGTGGTTCCCCAAGTCCTCCCTTCCAAAATCCGAAATCCGACATGCTATCTTGTCAGTAAAGACATGTGCAGCACCTGGTCCAGACAAGGTCAGACCCGAACACCTGAAGAATTTGCTACCAGTTCTCATCAATACACTGGCTCAGCTCTTCACAGGACTCACTAATAAAAATTTTTTAAAAATTAAAAAAATTAAAAAATAAAGAGAACACTCTTTTTGAGTAGTAATTCGAAAGTTGGGCATAGAAGCTCTTCGATTTTTATTGTGCATGGTGGGGAAAGTACTTGTAGGAGATTCAAGTTGAAAGTTAAGTGATTGAAAGGCGAATCCAGGCAATGCAAGAGATGATGCCCATGAAACAATTCTTCCAAAAGACCCTCAAAAACTGGCCATGGAAGGGGAAGCCATTAGAGGATGCTCCCTAATGAGACAAGCCCCTGGCACTGCTGATAATAATAATCATTGTCATCAGAAACATTCCTAGAAACCAAGTAGAAGATCTATTTTACCTGCATAAAAACTGTGTACCTATGTTCTAAATACGGTCTGCAATGCTAACCTCTTCCATTAGGAAAATCATGATCCTCTGGAGCTAAAATAATTGAGGTAAAATGATGAAGTATAAAACTAATAACATAAAGCTTTATCTTGCCCTGCCATGACATAAAGCAAGTTATATTAAAATAATATACACATATCTCTCATGTAGATCTTACAATATTGTAGTAGCTTCTGTGGGATGAAAAGTGGATTCACTGTCAATTCATACTAAAGGGTTCTTTATGTTCAATTTAGCAATTTGTGATAGTGATCACAATCAATAACTATATTGTATGCAAAAAGCCCTTCTAAGTATTTTTATAGTGAGATGGTGAATACTTTTTTGTCATTTTAAACATTGCTTTTAAAATATTTTCTACCTAAAAAAATTTTCTACCTAGGTTCATATCCATTTGAATACTTGCTGCTGATTGAATTATTTTACCTCTTTAAATGCTTAAACTTCTTACTGCATTTGAATATGTACTTCTTCAGATGTTATTATTTATGAATTGAAATTTGTGTTTAGAAAATCATGGTCACCCTCTCCAGTTTCAGTTTTAAATTAAAAAAAGGTAAAATGTCAAGGGGTGAGAGATAATACAGCAGATTTACCTTGCTGGCAGTTGACCATGGTTTTATTCCCAGCACCATAAAAGTTCTTCTGAGTCCTACCAGGAGTCACTTCTGAGTACAGATATGAGTATTTCTTGAGTAGCTTCAAGTGTGGCACCAAAACAAAACAAAATAAAACAGAAAAAAAGATATACGTTTAGTACTTTATTTTTTTTCAAAATTAACTTAGTTTCACTTAATTTTTTTAAGACTATGATTTACAAAGTTGTTCATAATTGCTTGAGGCATATAATGTACCAACATCAATCCCACCATCAATGTCCCCAGATCCCCCCTCACCACCCAGACCACCCCTAGGAGAACATGTGCCACATATATTTTATATTACTTGGGTTAATAAAATTTAAGGAATGGCAAATAGAATTATCAGTAATGGTCAATAAATCAATAATGGTCAATTTGTGATGATTGATTCCCTTATGTTTTTAACCTTTCTTAGTCTTACAGAGGACAAGCATATACACCATTAGTGAATGCCATATTCAATGTCACTCAGTACCACTGAATTTCCTTTACTTCTTTATATTGTCAAAGACCATCCAACATGCCAGGTAACAAACATGTTTCACTATTTTATTTTTGCTAGTTCTTGGTGCTAAGATGCAAATTAACTGCAATTATAACTAAATAACCTTGAAGTCATTGTGATGTAAATTAGAACTATTCAAGATTAAGCAATTGACCCAAAGTTCTCATTCAAATAATCTCTGAATATTCTTTTTAAATATTTGATTTTACTTTTATTTGAAACTATCACATTATGATGACAAAATATGAATATCTCCTAGAACAAAAAAAAATTCCCTATGGGTGTTTATCAGGATGCAGAAAAGCCTGGGATAATAACCTTTGTAAAGATGAGATTTAACATACACCTACTCTCATTCTTTGAAGATTGACTTTCAAATTTCTTTCATTTTTCAGAATCATAACAGAACTGTGCCAGAAATTCCCTTTGTTCTCGTTGGCTGATACAAAAATTAGGGTATGATGGAATATTTGATCTTGGTTGAAATGTCAGCAAGAATATAAATTCACAAACAAATCAAAAGGGGGAAAGATTTGTGTTGTAAAATGCCAAAGTTGTACATGAAAAACTTAAATGTTAGGACTACTGCAAAAATATGTCGCAAACTATATAATAATCAAATTGTAAGGAAAGATTATTAAATAATTTAAATTGCCATGCTATGGGGGCAAGGAAAACATTAAATGCATCATTAAATGCAGTTATGGTCAAAAAATAAGAGTACCTCTTAATTTTGTTCTTAATTTATCTTTATCTCCTTTTTACATATGATGCTCATGCTCAATTTAAAAAATTCTGACTTAGTTTTCTAATTAGAAACTTGATATGTCCAATTTGCTACACACAGTCTTTCAGATCATCAGCAAACAGTGAGAAATAGAATTCAAAGAGAGGAATAAAATATTTATTATAAAGGTCACAGGATAAGAGACAGATCGCTGGCAACCATAATGATATATTCTATACCTGCGTTGGGGATTTTAGGAATGTGAATTTGATATTTTGATGAGATAATCTGTAGAATTAGTGGGCATCATAATGTATCCAGCTTTTGTTAAGCATTTAAAAATAGAAATCTCTTAAAGAAAACCAAAACTAGTTTTACATTGTGGGGCATTTAATCCTCTTTATTTTTGAAATCAGTATCAGCAATAATTAATGCACTCACATTTTGAATGGAGCATATTGTAAGTAGAAAAAATGAATTTGTGTCATTTTCTAAATAAGGAATAGTCTATATAACATATATAATATACATTATTAATTGTCTATTTGAAATAAACTTAATTCCATCTGGATATTTTCCCTCAAGTCAGCAGAAAGGATAATTACATAAATTTTAAATAAAGGTATGTATTTTTTTATTCACGCTCAGAGCAAGTTGGGTGCTATGAAATATTAATATAGGTAAGATGGATAACAACATGGAAAAACAGATGAAAATATTTAAAATATCCTGCTTGAGTAAGCAAACACTTATGAACAGTGTGAATGTGGAATTACTGCAGAGACTAGGAAATACCACAGACAAGACTGGAGCTGAGAAAACTCACAGGTGAAAATTACCTGGCTCAGGAGATGAGAGGACCAATCCAGGCTTGAGAGAGATATGAATAAGAAAGATCACTGGACTAGTAAATCTATTTTCCATTCTCTGAGCAAGTCCTATGTTTTTCTCACCTGTATATTTTGCTGGACAGCATCCAGCAGGCATGCATTGAATGCCTGATAGCATCTATTCAAGATTTCCCATGAGGGAATTTTATGCAGAATTTAAAGATCAATCAGAAGTGCCAAAATCTCCATTAAGGTTTTACTAATCTCTCCAGCTGCCTTGAGCAAGGGCCAACTGCGGCCACAAAGCAAAACAAAACAAACCCTCACAAAAAACAAAACTGATAGGGTTAGAGTGATAATACTTAATAATCTCCCTGGCTATGATTGCTATCATCTCAACATTCTTATAACACTTTTTTGCAAACTCAACATTAACGTCATTATTTCTTTATCAATTAAGCCCTTTGCTTATTCACAGAATCTCATAACTGCTTAATAAATTTAATAGTTTCAATCTATATAGCTAGGAAGTAGAGAATTTAGATTCAAACCCAGATCTACTTTAATTTTGTTGGCTCTTAAAATATGTAATGATTCTTCATGAATTTGTATTTACCAAGCAAAATATAATAAGCAAAACATACAAGTAACATGAATATTTTCTAAGCTAAATTAAGCACACATATAATAATAATAATAATAATAATGGCTTATATCGTAGAATTAAAATGAAGGATGGTAATAGGTATGAATGTATGATAAGATAGTTGATCATGAGATTGAGTTTGAGATATTTGGTATAGTTTCCCTGTATTTCTTCTAATCATGACATAATTTTGGTCTAGTGGGATAGAGAGAAATATTATATTTTGGGTTATATAATCCAAAATCTAATAAGAAAATAATCTCCATCTCAGTTAAATAATATCTGTCTTACTTTTTCTGGAAACAGTAGTGATTTTTGGACTAATATGTGCTTCAAGTGGATGCAAGGAAAATGAAAACAAAACCTAGTTTATGAGGGTTGGAAAATTAATTTTTCTACATATAACTATTGGGCTGGAGCGATAGCACAGCAGGTAGGTCGTTTGCCTTCCCTGTGGTCGACCCGGGTTTGATTCCTCTGTTCCTCTCGGAGAGCCCGGGAAGCTACCTAAAATATGTCTCCCACACGGCAGAGCCTGGCAAGCTACTCGTGGCGTATTCAATATACCATAAACAGTATCAGCAAGTTTCACAATGGAGACATTACTGGTGCCTGCTCAAGCAAATCGATAAGCAACAGGATGACAGTGATACAGTGATACATATAATTATTAATTATTTTTCTGCATATAACATCTATAAGTATTGTTAATGTAATATTTTTAAGATAGCCTGAGGTCAAAACCCAATAACTAAACTAAGATAATTAAAGAGGATTAAGACACAAAGTAATCTAAAATACTAAATGATAGGTAACATTGTTATTCGGAATATGCACTACCCATCTTTTCCAACACGTTTCACTGACAGTCTTCTCTTCAGTGGGTTTTGTAAATTAAAGAAATGCATGTGACTAACACCATACACAAAAATTACTTCAAAATATAACAACTTGGATGAAACACAGCTGTTGTAGGATAACAGTGGTTTGTCCTTCCTCCCTGGCTGCAGGGAGCTTAGATTTGTTGGATTGTACTCATTCACAGTGCTCCCGAAGCACTCCCATTCCTGTGATTATCTCTAGCCTCTTCTCTGCACTCTTCCCCAACCAGTTAATCACCATTTTCCCCTAAGCAATACCATTGACTTGTAAAGTCAAATTCCTCAGAAATCTCTAATATCATACAAAAAATTACTTGAAAATATATGAACAACTTGGATGAAACACCTCTAAAACATTCATAGAAGATGGAAGTGATAAGCCCTGTGGCTTTAAACTCAGTGTTTTGGAAGGCCTTGGCTCTTTTAGCAAGAAAAAAAAGCAAAGCAAAAATCACAGAATATAATTACTACATCCAACAAAAATGATTTTAAAGAGTGAAAGGAGTTGACACAAAAACAACAAATCAACCTACTGAACATGATGACATATTTGTATGTTAAAGTGTAAGTAGTGACTATCTAAGCTACACAGAGAGTTTATTCAATTCAACATTAAAAGAGAAACAAAATAATAGATACTAAGCAGAAGATCTGAACAACATGCCTCAAAAAAAAAAATGATGGCCAATAGGCACATTAAAATGTAGTCAACCTCACTTTTTATGGAGGAAATGCCAATCAAAATCTCAGTAAGAACACTTCACACCTATGTGAATGAGCTTTGCCGAAAATACTAGGATAAACAAACATTGATAAGAATGTAGAGAAAAAAAATAAACTCATTCATTATGTTTGAGAGTGCATATTGGTATATCAATGGATAACAGTATGAAGAATCCTCAAAATATTAAAACTTGAGCTAATAAATGATCCTGTAGCTCCATATCTAGGTATTTTTCAAAGACTATGAAAGTACCAATTTGAAAGATATATGCAATCCTATGTTTACTAGAGCACTATTTACAACAGTCAAAATATAAAAATAAATGTTTATCAATGAACAATTGAGGCAGTGTATTATTCTATCATTTCTCTTCAAATTATCTCATTGGACAAGCTATATAGGGGTGATTTCCTTGTTGTGTATGTCAGGATAGACACTTGAAGTATATCTGTAGCCTGCTAAAAAAAACTACTATAATTTTGGTATACCTTACATAACATGTATTAATATAAACTACTACTATTTGTTTTTATATTTGAAGAAAACTATCACCTGATTTTAAAACAAGCATTAATTTCTTTTATTTTACACCAAGATTACCTTAATTACTAAAACCATTTGCTCTAAATTATTACAATATAAGAAGCATAGAGGAAGCCTTTTTAAAAAAATGCTTCCTAAAGATGCATTATGTGTCTCAAAGGACTGCTCAGTATTTTCTTAGGGGTGATGATAGCTATAAGGATGATCCTCAATCCCTCTATGGACATCCAGATGAAATGAAAAGAGCCTTTTCAGTTTCTGTAATTATGTTAATAAAAATATGTAGAATTAATATAATACACTGCACAGAATTTTACAGTTGTATTGTCATGATTTTTCTCCCATGCAAAATGTGTTCTCCTTCATTAACAATTAAAATCAAAAGCTGAAGCTCATAAGTAAATCTCTTTGATGCATGTTTCAAAGAATTTCAGAAGAATTAATTACAGCAATACTCTGAGAAATATTTAAGTGCTATTATTTATCTTCCATACATGGAGGATGGAAATGCTGAAAGTTTAACTGTCTTTTGGAGACCACACAGCATGTCATTTTCAGAACTTAGTGTTTCTAACCTGTTGACCCCTACAATCTTAGTGTGTGGAAACCTTTTTACGTAAGGACATTCACAGGAAAAGGAGACACTTACCATAAAAACAGACCAACAGTAAACTCCAGAACTTCTTTTAGTTAGCCTTAATTGCCATTTGTAGTATGTTTTGAGTCTTCTAAGATTAGCAAAATGCTTCCATTAAGTTATCCTTAATGCAAGCCCTTACAAACCAACCAGTGTCTGTTCTAAATAAACATAAAGCTCAACAGAGCACCAAAAAGCATTCCTCAAGTCTCCTATGCACATATCCTTTTTCTTCCTTTAATTCAATTGAATTTCCACAGGAAAACTGGAGAATGAATGAAAAACTGGAAAAATTATTTTTTCTCTGCCAAAAATAATAAAAAGCATTGCCATAACTAGTGGACATTACCAAAGCTTAGCAGTTTTAATAACTATCTCAGATGTATTATCAAATTGTCACAATAAACTATGTAACAACAGAAGTTTAGCTTTACAGGAAAATAAATAGATTCAGTATAAACTAATGATAACTTAGACATTTACAGATAGGGCAAGTGTAGGAGTTGTAAATCGAACTAGCAACCTTTCACAGTGAAAAAACTATATTTCACAATGCTTTCGCCTTATAAATGATAGCCTTTCTTCTTGATCACACAGCAAAACTTTGCAGTATGAATCTAAAAAAATACTAATTAGCTTTGGCAAGTTTTCACAGGACTATGGACATGCTACAAAAGCATCATATGTTTAATGCTTGAATTGCCATGGTTGTCCATATGTTTAAGCCAAAGACTATTAGTTACAGTATTCTAAATTTCTATCTTAAAAGAAAAAACATTTTTACTGTTTTAGTTTAATTATATTTAATTATCTAAAACATTCCAAAATTATACTACTGAGCCTTTTAATATGCCCAAACCAAAACAAAACAAAAAGGTCCAATTCTGCTTGTTTATTTCAAGGAAAATAGTACTGTTCTTAGATCCTTAGATGTTCCTAAGGGAAGCCAGTGCTTTCCCAACTGTCATTAATTCTGCTGAATATTTTATGCAGTATTATTTGTCTTGCTTTATTTTTTCCCATTGTGCTAATTTTATAATAGCCTAAGTAAAACTTGCAAACATCATTATAGGCGAAAACAGAGGTCTGCAAAATGGAAGAATCTAAATATGTATCTAGAAATATATACATCCACAAAAAAGTGGAAGCCCACATTTTCAAAAAGAAGTACCCACTGAAAACCTACACACATATACACTCTCTCTCTCTCTCTCTCTCTCTCTCTCACACACACACACACACACACACACACACACGAACCACAAATGTAAATATCAATCCAAAAATAAACAGCTCAAATATCAGCTGTCCTTTCTGATGTCAACAACCAACATGTAGAACTGAAAAGTTGACTCATAATTATACTGATTCTGAAGTTAAATTTAATGAGCCATTTTTAAGAAAATGATTACTTATTTGTCCATTCATATGTACAAATATCTCAAGTTATAACAATTATGTCTAGATGTAAGCTCTCATATCTGAAATGTCACTTTTGGGAGATCTAGATGTTAGATAATACCTGTCTCACTTCCACTAACTCATCCATTATTTATTTATATCCTTTTAAATAAAATCTGTACCAAAAGCTCTAGTCCTGTGGAAGTGAGGGCTAAGTAACGATGGTGAATTTCAGAAGAGGCAGGAGATCTGCTGTCCCACAGCTTGGTCAATAGATGCTTATTTTTCATTTTGGAAAATTTATAATTTTCTGAACTTTTAGACTTACACAGTCCATGAGCCATATGAGATTGAATAAATCATAAGAGATGGATTTGTGGTAAGAAGACAATGCCCAGATAGCAGAAGCAACAAGAAAATACTGGCCTTTAAGATGGAAGAAAACAATCTTGTGATATTTATAAAGGACATCGCCAAAAATCCATGTGTATTTTCACAAAAAAAATAATAGTGTTTATGGCAATTGCAAATACAGCTGCTGGTAGCACTGTTTCAGTTTCTCTGAAATATTTACCACGGCCAAAATGGAAGATTTCTAACATTTACCTTCAGCACAGCCCTTAAATGTTACTGTTCATATTTAAAAACCAAGATCAAAATAATTCTTTGGAAAATGTTTATAGTGTAAAATATCAAAATAAAAATCTGTGACCACTTAGAAATTTAAAAAAAAGATCATATACAAAGTATGCATAAGCATGTGAGTATACATATGAGCAACACACATACACACACACTTTTATGTAAGTGACTGCTTCTTCTAAAGTTAATATTTTCTTAAGTCCATATTTTAAAATCATTTTAACATTTATTTTATTTTATTTTATTTTATTTTGTTTTTAGGGTCACACATGGCAGTGATGTTCAGGGGTTACTCCTGGCTCTACACTCACGCATTACTCCTGGAGGTGCTGGAGGGACCATATGGGATACTTGGGGATCAATCTCGGGTCAGCTGCATCAAGGCAAATGCCCTACCTGCTATACTAGTACTCCATCCCCTTTTAAAACTCTTCTAATAAGGATAACACTACTTGAGTTTGATAATGATATATGCACATATCACTGTATCACTGTATCACTGTCATCCTGTTGCTCATCTATTTGCTTGAGCAGGCACTGGTAATGTCTGCATTGTGAGACTTGTTACTCTTTTTGGCATATCGAATACACCACGGGTAGCTTGCCAGGCTCTGCAGTGCAGGTGAGACACTTTCGGTAGCTTGCCGGGCTCTTCGAGAATGGTGGAAGAATCAAACCCGGGTCGGCTGCATGCAAGGAAAATACCCTACTCTCTGTGCTATTGCTCCAGCCCACATATATGCATTTATTTATTTATTTATTTAATTTTATTTTATTGAATCACCATGTGGAAAGTTACAAAGTTCTCAGGCTTATGTCTCAGTTATACAATATTCAAACACACATCCCTTCACCAGTGCCCATATTCCACCACCAAAAACCCCAGTATACATCCCGTCCCCACTCTCCTACCCCCAACTGAGTAACTGATGAATTTCACTTCATTTTCTCTTTACCTTGATTACATTCCATATTTCAATACAAAACTCAATATTGTTGTTGGAGTTTCCCCCAAGAAAGACAGCCCTACTACCAAGGAAGCATTTGATAATTAGTTTTCCATTGCTTAGAATGAAGAGATAAGTAGTCCCACTGCTCCAAGTACATAACTCGTTTTTTTTCTTTTCCTTTTTTCTTTCTCATCCCCCTTCCCGTGCCTCATAATATGGTGGATGCCATGCCTCGTTTCTCCCCTCTTCTCGGCCGGCGAGGGGCTATGGCTTAGTTCACAGTCTAGAGAAATGGCTGCTACTTTGATTACCTTCATATTTCAACAAAAAACTCACTGCTATTGTTTGGAGTTTCCCCCAAAGTCAGACCTGCTAAAAAGGAACCGTTTCACATTGCTGACAATTAAGAGATGCTAAGTCATTCGGCTATGGCAGCGGCCATGCAGTTTTGGAATTCTGTATAAAGTCCAGGGAAAATTCTGCCAGAAATTGCATAGCCCAGTTCACAGTCCCAGTGCATTGCTGCAAGAAGCCACTTTGGGTGCCAAAATGGGTTAGAAGACCTCTGGAATCAAAGTCTTTAGGAGCAAAGGGTCTGTTTCGCGCTCAGCAGCTTTGGATTTATCTTGGCCGAGGGTGTGCCGGTAATGCCCACTTCCCATCATTGCCTATGAGCCACCAACTGCAAAAACCGTATACCTCTGGGTTAGGAGTCTTTGAAGGTGGCTCTCGCCATGTGGATATTGCTGCCGCTGCTATTTTCCATGTAGAAAAACAGGGTGGAGAAGAAAAATCCATCCCTGGGCAGCATGGAGTTGTAGCCCAGCTCACAGTCCCAGTGCATTGCTGTAAAAAGCCACTTTGGGTGCCAAAATGGGTTAGAAGACCGCTGGAATCAAAGTCTTTAGGAGCAGAGGGTCCCTATATGTATTTATGTATCACATTCATCAAGTATTAATTTTCCTTATGATATGTATATTATGAGGATAAATATATGGTCATGATGAGTTTTTGTATGGTCTTTGCCTTTGAAACCTCATCATCCATTTATTATAGAACAATAATAGGTAAACATTACAGCATGAAAAGCGCTAACTCTGGGATTTTTAAAACTTGAAAGAGATTAGAAAAGAAACACCCCACTCAAATATGAGTATTTGGGAAATATCACCCCAAAGTAATTTTTATGGATTTTTTTCAAGAAGTTACTGTGTGCTTTAAAGAGTCAAAGCAGGAGATATCAAGGAGGAGAGAACAGCATGTGGAAGGTACAAAGTCACTCCAACATGTTGAGGATGAACAAAGCAATAGTTGATGGAGTGGCTAGACATTACGTTAATGAGGCTGAAAACAGTGAAAGTGTGTTCATGAATGTAAGCTGGCAAGATAAAAAATGATGGAGGACACTGACTGACTCTTCAGGATTTTCAGATAAGATCTGGGCTTTGGAACGGTTATTCTGAAAAACAGAAAATTCCCTTCAAGGACTAGTAAGCAGGGTCTTCCCTGTTAGTGATGTTTTTCCTCCTACCACCAGAGCAGCATATTCAATAATCCAACCTATAAAAGATGGTTTCTGTTCCTTTCTTTTATTCATATCTGTCTCTGTGGCATGTATCTATCTGTGTTTTCTGAAATGTCATGTTTTTTTTTTAATTTCATCAGCACCAAATTCCCTTCATCAGCACCAAACCTGAAGGTTAAATTTTAAGAAACCAAGTTGAGGTATCATCTAGCTTATCTAGGAGAACTGTAAATGAGTTAATTAGCACATTTCTTCCCTTGCCAGGTTTAAGAGATCAGAGCCAGCAGAAAAGAGTATTTGTAGTTCATAATTTTTGGTCCATTGGAGTTATAAAGGAATGAAAAGTAAGAGCTAGGAGAAAAACACAGTCAGCAAGGAAAGAAGATTAGGAAGTCTTCAGTGATGGAGAAGGAAAGGTGGATAAAGAAGGGAAACAAGTAGGTGTGGGCTCTGAAGACAAGGTGGGTAGATTCCAAATCTATGCTTAACTGGTATGATATCCAGAGCTATAGTATTTGAATGTTTGCTTCTATTTGAGAGTTAACTGAAAAACCAGAATTGAAGAATCACTAAAATCCCATTAAGTTCTTATATTCTAATGTTCAACTATTTCTCAGTTTAGCCCACGACCACATCTAATACAAATATATACTG
This sequence comes from Sorex araneus, assembly GCF_027595985.1. Classification (NCBI taxonomy): domain Eukaryota; kingdom Metazoa; phylum Chordata; class Mammalia; order Eulipotyphla; family Soricidae; genus Sorex; species Sorex araneus. Next base: position 33,205,190 of record NC_073311.1, read on the forward strand.
TAATCTTGGCACCCTGCCAAACATTCTCCTTTAAAAACATCTTTATATTCTTATTTGTGAGTAGAAAATCAAGAGAGAAATGCACTGAAGTTTTTTAGTGAATATTTCAGATATTCATATGTCAAAAATTGAGTTTTTTTTGGGGGGGGTCACACCCAGCGATGCACAGGGGTTACTCCTGGCTCTGCACTCAGGAATTACTCCTGGAGGTGCTCAGGGGACCATATGGGATACTGGGATTTGAACCCGGGTCGGCCGCGTGCAAGGCAAACGCCCTACCCGCTGTGCTATCACTCCAGCCCCAAAAAATTGAGTTTTATTTTAAAAGAATTGGTGTTGCATATTATATATAATCCTTGTCACGGGTTCTAAAGAGATTTCTAAATCTTTGGAATTTCCTAAGCTGTCTTTGCAAAGACAGCTCTTAAAGCCGCACCTAAGTTATGCTAAAATGTAATTCATGGTGAGTACTTAAATAGTTTAAGGAGGGCAGTCAGGTGCACCAGAAAAACCAATCATGTGATTACAGAAATAGAGTTTGGATCCACAAGATAAGAGAGCTGAGTTTGATGACTAGAGGAACTGAAGATACAGTTCAATCCCATGATTCAACTATTCAATTAGTCATGACCTCTTAGTGAAACACTAATGAAAAACTCTAGACTTTATAACTCTTAGTAATCATGCACTTCTGGCTTTACTTTATGAACCCTTCTAGGTGTTTAGCTGTTTCAAAATTATATTCTTTTGCTTGAATAAAAGTGCACCTATCTGAAGCATTTTTCTAAGTTCTATGAATCATCCCAGCTCTAGATTTTGAGAATAGTGAAAACCTTAAATTATAAGTCTATTAAAGTTACATGTGATGGGGATCAGAGAAAAGGTGCAGCAGGTAAGTTGCTACTTGCCTTGCATGTAGTTGACCTAGATTGTATCTCTGGCATCCCCTACGGCTCTCCAAGCCCTTGATGGAGTTATTCTTAAGTGCAGAATATAATTAAATATGGCCCACAGACAAATAATCATATATGAAGTTACACACAAATATATATATACATATATATATATTAATGTATACATGGCCTTGACCCTCCCAAACTTATAGTTGGTGTCAAACAGAAGGACAGACTCTGGGGTTTGTTCCTTTTACTGGCAAAATGTTTTCTGAATTTGATCAGTGAGCACTGGGTTTGTGTTATAAGGACTCTATTTTATCAGATTTTTCAAAATTAAACTTTTAAGAAAAATTTAATGCTACCTTGCTACAATTGAATTCTTTGAAGAGCCATTGTTTCATTACACTAACCATGCAAGCATTAAATGCTAATGGAAGAGAAGCACTGAGTGTCTTCAAAGGAAATAATTAACATTATTGACTGTTGCAATAAGAAAGGATTAAATGAAGAGATAGGGTCTTTTGCAACTATCAAATGAGGAAAGAAAAGGCTGAGAAAAGCTGTTTAAATGGAGGATGGCTCCTCTTTGATATTAATTTTTTTCAAAGCATGATTTCAGTCATTTGAACTATCTCTCTGACCCCTTGTAATAATTAAAAAATAGACTTAGTGTGCAAAGAAAAAATAATAATAAAGAAAGAAAGTTGATATTATCATTCATTGGGATATATATGTGCAAACATAAAAGAAGTTTAAAATACAGGAGAACTCTGATCATATTTTAAAATCTTGTAAGACAGTCATATTCATGTTCCATAAGCAATTTCACTGATCAATCTATATAAAAATGATAGACTTTGGGGCCAGAGTGATAGCACAGTAATTAGAGTATTTGCCTTGCACACATTACAAACCTGGGTTCGAACTCCCTGGCATCCCATATGATATTCTGAGTACCACCAGGAGTAATTCTTGAGTGCAGAGCCAGGGATAACACCTAAGCACTAACATGTGTGCACCAGAAACCCGAAAAGCAAAAGAGTAGAGAAAATTCTAGACTTTATTATACTAACATGTGATTGGAATCCACCTTTTACAAAATATCATGACTTTTTACCCTATGAGAAAACTAAATTTTGTTTTTAATCTTCTTGGGGGTGGGAGTAATTACTAGTAGGAGTAATTCCAGTGGTATTTAGGGAATACTCCTAGGTATGTGCTCAAGGACCTCTGCTGGCTGGGGTTTACGGAACAGTATGTGGTTCTAGGGATAGAGCTCAAGTCAGCAGTTTCCAGGGCAAGCACCCTGCCCATTAGGTTATCTCTCTAGTCTCTAGAGAAAACAAGTAATCTGAAATTATTCTGGTCTATAACTAATGTGAGATTATATTTTTTTTCATTCAACAATTTATTGTATTTGGTGCTGGGCTGATCGTACAGCAGATGGGACATTTGCCTTGTGTGAGGTGAACCCAGTTTTGATTCCAGTATCCCACATTGAACCCAAAGTCCCCCAGCCCCCGAAGTAATTCCTGAATGCAGAGTCAGGAGTTACACTGAGCACTCAGGGTGTGGTCTGAAAGAAAAAAAAAGAGATAGAGATAGAGATAGAGATAGAGAGAGAGAGAGAGAGAGAGAGAGAGAGAGAGAGAGAGAGAGAGAGAGAGAGAGAGAGAGAGAGAGAATAAAGGGAATGCCCTGCCACAGAGGCTGGGTGGGGTGGAGGGGACAGGGTGGGGGTGATGGGAGGGATGCTAGGACCATTGGTGGTGGAAAATGGGCACTGGTGGAGGGATGGGTGATCATCCATTGTATGGCTGAAATGCAAGCATGAAAGTTTATAAGTCTGTAACTGTACCTCACGGTGATTCACTAATATTTTTTTTAAATTAAAAAAATGAAGAAAAAAGGAAAATTACTGTACTCACTTATATAAGCTGACATAATGTAATGTCATAATGATCCACACAATGCAGTTTGAGTTATAAATTAAGATAATTTACTTGAACCTCTAAGTACATTTTTATAAATATATTTCAAATGCCAGCCTTTTTTTTTCTGAATGACAGTGTTCTATATTAGTAAGCAAAATTTAATGAAAAAAGAAAAAAACACAGAGGAAAATTAAATTAAAAACTACACATTCAAATTCTATTACAGTTTCTTCCAGATACTTTCTGTCCATGACAGAAGAAATGTAGAGTTATTTGAATAGAAATAGAAATCAGTTAACTGAGATATAACACCTGTTACTTTCAGAAATTTGGTGATTATCCTGCTTTGAGGTAAAAGTGCAGCTAAGTGGCTAACTATGAGAGAGAGAGTGTGTGACCCATTTGATCAATATTCCCATAAGTATAAGTACCGTGCTACTCTGAATTAGAAATTTTGGAGTTTATAACAAAATAACTCAGAAAAGGTCAGTGACAAACTTATACTGTGTTATGTCCAGGCAGCTAGGGAAAGCCCCGGAGGCTCTCCCTCTTGCTGCCTGCAATAGGTGGTCTCGCGCTGCTCCCCACCACGGATGGCCAATGCCATGGGCAGGTAAAGGACTAAACGAGGATGCGAGACTGGTTGATGATTAGTTGCTGTTTATTCCATTCTCCCCACGAGCCTGTTTCAGTCTCATTCAGTTCCCCATTCTAGCTTCACATTGCCTCTCATTCCCATCTCCTCCTGTCTCTTCCACTATCTTTCTGTGCTCCCTCTTAGAGCCGTGTCTCTTGTCTCTCCATGTGCCTGCTTTACTTCCCCTACATTCTTCCTCTCTGTCTCCCTTGCTAGTCTCTCTGCCCTCCACCTTGCTGCTGGTCTCTCTCTCCTCTCTCTCCACCTCCCTGCATTGGGGTTAGACACCACACCTGTCTGGTATATCAAAAGCCCTTCCTGATCACTCATCAGGCTCAAGGGTGGAAATACCACCTAGGGGTGTTTATCCTCTCCTTAGTCCAATAACTTAAATGACATCTTCATTAGCATCTTAATTCTACTTCTTAATATTAGTTGGACTGGAGAGATAGCACAGTGGGTAGGGCATTTGCCTTGCACATGATGGACGTGGGCTTGATTCCTCTGTCCCTTTTGGAGAGCCCAGAAAGCTATTGAGAGTATCCCACCTGCACGGCAGAGCCTGGCAAGCTATCAGCGGCCAAAAACAGTAACAAGTAACAAGTCTCACAATGGAGATGTTACTGGTGCCCACTCAAGGAAATCGATGAACAATGGGACGACAGTGCTAGGACAGTGCTAATATTAGTTATTTTGTATGGACACAGTAAGAGATCATTGAGCTTGTAGGGTGGCTTTCCTGGAAACATCTCTCTATAGATCTCAGACTATAGTGCTCAGGCCAGATGAATCTTTCCTGACCCTAGAAGGGTCTTACTCCAGCTATTAATATTTGGATCATGACCATGTTCTTAACTTACAGTTAAGATGACAGCAGTTTGGCCTGGCCCATTTCGATGCCAAGGTAGCTCACCACTTGCCCTGAGTCCATCCAGTCCCTCATTGGGACCCTCTTTTGGGGGTGCTACAAAGTAAGGGCAAGCGAGGCTTAAGTCAATAGAACAGATACCCAGGAGTGAATATCATTTGGAGTCAATTAACTCTCAAGTTACAAAAGCATAGCATTAACTGTCTTCCCATGTCTATACAGAAAGTATGTTGCTCTGAATTAAGTACATAAATAACTTAAGGAGAAGAGAAAGGCAATATTTACAAGTTAGCAGAGCACAAAAAAGAGGTTACAAATAAACACAGATAAATAGGAGCACTGGATGGGAGTAACCTAAAAAACCTAAGTTTTCTGTGGCAAAGCAGAAAGAACAAACCAATGTTATCCTACATTATATTATCTTCCTTTTTGTTTTGGTGTGCTACCTTGTGCTGTTGAAATGGAGTTATTCCATTTCATGTTTCAACTCTGTAATAAAGAATAAGCGAGTAGAAGAGAATTTGTTTTCTATTTTAATGTCATGTTCATATTTAATGTAATGTTCATATTATCATTAATCATTTCAGAAATTTATTTTAAAATTTAATCACATGTCCACTTCTATCTAAAAATCTGTCTGTTAGGTATCTGGTAATGAGTACAGAAGAACGAAAGGGTGATTTTCAGAGAAGTTTAATTTTACTGCATATACCACACAATTAGCTGCGTTTGGTTGTAATATACAGCAGTGTTCAGGATTCTTTCCTGGATTTGTGCTCAGAAGAAATATCTAGTGATATTTGAAGGTGACATGTGGTACTGGGTATCAAGAGCCTTAACCTTTACAGTATTGTGTCACTTCCTGCATATGCTATGTAAAATTAGAAAAGCTCATACAGCAAAAGTACAGACTATATAAATGAAGGAGGATAAGTTGGAGGAAGAAGGAGAAGCAGGGGAAGAGTGAGGAAAATTTAGAGGTGAAAGATAGTAAGAAAAAGAAGAAAAAGAAGGGGAAAGAGGAGGAGGAGAGAAAGAGAACAAATGGAAGGAAAAGCAAAAGAAAAGGAGGATAAAGAAGGAAAAGAATAAGCAAAAAAAGGAGAAGAAGAGGAAGAGGATGAGGAGAAAGAAGAAGAAGGAGGAGGGGGAGGAGGAGGAGAAGGAGAAGGAGAAGGAGGAGGAGAAGGAGAAGAAGAAGAAGAAGAAGAAGAAGAAGAAGAAGAAGAAGAAGAAGAAGGAGGAGGAGGAGGAGGAGGAGGAGGAGGAAGAGGAGGAGGAAGAGGAGGAGGAGGAGGAAGAAGAAGAAGGAGGAGAAGAAGGTGGAGGAGGAGGAGGAGGAGGAGGAGAAGAAGAAGAAGAAGAAGAAGAAGAAGAAGAAGAAGAAGAAGAAGAAGAAGAAGAAGAAGAAGAAGGAGGAGGAGGAGGAGGAGGAGGAGGAGGAGGAGGAGGAGGAAGAGGAGGAGGAGGAGGAAGAAGAAGAAGAAGAAGAAGAAGAAGAAGAAGAAGAAGAAGAAGAAGAAGAAGAAGAAGAAGAAGGAGGAGGAGGAGGAGGAGGAGGAGGAGGAGGAGGAGGAAGAGGAGGAGGAGGAGGAAGAAGAAGAAGGAGGAGAAGAAGGTGGAGGAGGAGGAGGAGGAGGAGGAGGAGAAGAAGAAGAAGAAGAAGAAGAAGAAGAAGAAGAAGAAGAAGAAGAAGAAGAAGAAGAAGAAGAAGAAGAAGAAGAAGAAGAAGAAGAAGAAGAAGAAGAAAAGGAAGAGGAGGAGGAGAAAAACAAAAGGAAGAGGAGGAGGAGAAAAAGAAAAGGATGAGGAGGAGGGATGGGGAAGAGGAAGAGGAAGGGGGAGGGGGGAAAAGAAGGGAGAAGAAAGATGTGGGCATGAAAGAGAAATTGAAAGTGAAAGAGAAGGAAAAGGAAAGACAGAATTAGGAGAAGGAGGAAACATAAAGATAAAAGTGAAGAATAGAAATAACAAACAGAACAAAAGTAGGAGCAAGATGATGGGGCTGGAGCAATAGTATAGCGGGTAGGGCTTTTGCCTTGCATGCGGCCGACTCGGGTTCGATTCCCAGCACCCCATATGGTCCTCTGAGCACTGTAATTCTTGAGTGCAGAGCCAGGAATAACACCCTGTGCATTGCCAGCTGTGACACAAAAGGCAAAAAAAAAAAAAAAAGATGTTATGTGGCAGTGTTTTCTCAGTCAGGTTTATTTTGTTTCCTTAGGGAATATTTAACAATGTCTAGAAAAAATTTGGTTGCTACAAGTGGCCAAAGATGCTGACAATAAACTTACAAGACACAGGAAACAGCCCACACCACCAAGAATGGTTTGGCTCAATGTATCATATACTGTTAATTTGGAAAACTCAACTTTCTGCAATTATTTTCCCATCTCCATACTATTGCATGCCGTTGGAAGAAATTTGGGACATAAAAGTTGCATGAAGACAACACATTCGAAACATTTATTCTTGTCTTGGTTTGCCCATTTACCCTTGCTTTATATTAGACATCTTGCCTTGTTCTTATTTTAATTTGGACATCAAGGCAAATATCACAGCAAAAATGAACTAACATGTGCATATGTAGCCTGTGAGTGTTGTATCAAACAACTACATACAAAAGTCCAGATGTTTAGGACATTATAATTATTTAAGAGCTTTTAAGGTAGCTTTAGATCTCCCATGTTCTACGTCCTAGCCTCATCTCTCTTCTCTCTGTTTCCTAGTACTTTACTCTTAGTCTGTATTAGTTCCTCTTTGGTTCTGTTTTGCTAAGTGTATCACTGATCTCCTGCTGTCATGAGCCGTTTGTAGTCTGGCACTGGGGCTCTCCAAAGTCTGATTTTCAAGGCCGATAGTCCAGTGGCTCTTTGTCTCTTTGGCTTTCCTTTGTTTGCTACATGGGTGAGAATCTCTACTTTTCTGTCTACAGAGTGGGCACAGGTGAGGGGGTCGAGAAAGAAGTTAACCAGTGGTGGTCCCTTTCATATCATACTATTTCCTACCTGCAGCAACTACCATTATGCGTTTGACTGACTGTCTTTTCAGTGTGTAAAGATAAAAAGAACCAATTAAATTTATAAGTGTGAGAAATGTGTCCCTTTAATAAAAAACCCAAGATCAAGGATAATCCTCTTGGTAAAATAAGTTGAACGTTGTTCACAATGAGGGATGCAAATGTGGGCCAGGCAGGAAATATGTGTCCTATTCTGTCCTGTTACAGTAGAATAGAAGATTACCATAACTTTAATATTATACATTGAAGGTGCTTGCTAATTGCTCATTACCCCATGACCACAACTATGTACATATCTTGGAGTGTGTTCTTAATGTGACTCTAACTGTTCTTAATGTACCTGTTAATGTAAACAATGGACCAATGGCTCAGATGTCAGGAACCAGGTGGGGAGCAGTAAATTGTCTGTGAGAAACTAGATTATCTGGTGAACCATCTTTCCTCTCCACTTCCACCAGAACACAAATAGGTAAGATTTCCAAATGAATAGTGTTGCAAAACATTGCCTAGGTTTCTGAGCTTTGCCTTTGACCAGGTTCTTGGTAACTGCTATAAAAACCCTAGAACTTATTCTTAAGATACTGTCATTGACAACCATGCTTTTGGTTGTGTCTTTGTCTTATTTTTTGTCTTCCTGAAACATCAGGACTCCTTTGCTTCATCTTTAAAGAGTTTTCTGTGTGTAAGGTGGCTTTCAATAACGTGGTTGCATTGTCCACGTTAGTGACTCAGACCTGTTCATCACAAAACTAATATCTCACCTCAGAGATTTTCTACCCCAAATAAGCAAGCTAAAGCACAGGCAACTGTAAATCATTAATTTTTTAACAACTCTGCCCAGATGGAAATATAATTAAGATTTAAGGGTCTATAAAGGAAGGAACTTGTTATTTAACTATTCAAAATAGGAAATAGAAAGAAAATCCCAGGCTTTACAAGACCCTGTGGCATAACCAGCATCCTCCAAAAAGGCTGAGAGGAATGAATTAGGCAAATCAGTATTTGATGAATTTCATATGAACTGTTAACCTTCTCAAGGACTGAAAAATTGCTTTTTTCCTACTCTATCGTTTGGTCTCCCAGGCAGCTTGTAGCTCTTCTCTATCTTCCTGCCTCTGTGTCTCTTCCCATCCATCTCTGTCTCCAATTCCCTCTCTCTCCCTTTCTTGCTCTCTTCATTTTTCCCTGTCTCTCTTTTGAAATTGCATTCTATCATCACCTCCTCAGGGTACAACTTCCTTAATCTAAGTTAGAGATTATATAATATGAGAGCTCATCACCCTCCACGTTCCATAGAGCCCTTAACTTGCATAGAGACAGTTTCATTTTCCAACTTTGCCTCAGCGTATTCCACTGGGGAGAAAAAGTATTATGATCATTATCAACAGCACCATAAGGAATCACATGAAAGGCAACATTGTGCATGGAGCTTATTGAATTGCAAACAGCTTTCTCAGAAATCAAGGCCGCCCCCTGATGCAAATCAGATGCTTACATAATGCTATTTCCTTGGAGGGAGACAAAGGAGTGATGGGATTAAGATGCCCTTTTTGTGGTGCGGCAAAGCTTTTCTTGAAGCTGAACATTTTGATATATTAACTGGATCAGCACAAAATGTACCTTAAGCTATTGAAGGCACCAATTTCTCTTGATAGCATTTATACCAAGCCTCTTCCAAGGATTTAAAGCAGCTGGAAGCTACTGTGATATTTCTGCTGTTTCTCTTCCCTCCTCTTCACCTTTTATTCCTATCCACCTTTTCCATAATCTTTAGAGATAAATTTTAGAATAAATTAATCACAACTTTAATAGCACTGTAGCACTGTCATTCCCATTGTTCATCGATTTGCTCTAGCGGGCACCAGTAACATCTCCATTGTGAAACATGTTATTACTGTTTTTTTTTTTTTTTTGGCCTATTGAATACACCACGGGTAGCTTGCCAGGCTCTGCGGGATACTCTCGGTAGCTTGCCGGGCTCTCCCAGAGGGACGGAGAAATTGAACCTGGATCACCCACATGCAAGGCAAATGCCCTACCTGCTATGCTCCAGTCCATAAAAATACAAAAATATTCAACTCATATCAGAATCTCAGTTGTACACACATGAGTGTGTACAGGTGACTTCTTTGCTTTTCCTTCCTTCCTTCCTTCCTTCCTTCCTTCCTTCCTTCCTTCCTTCCTTCCTTCCTTCCTTCCTTCCTTCCTTCCTTCCTTCCTTCCTTCCTTCCTTCTTTCCTTTCTTCCTTCCTCCCTTCCTTCCTTCTTTCCTTTCTTCCTTCTTCCCTCCCTTCTTCCCTCCCTCCCTTCCTCCCTTCTTCCCTCCCTCCCTTCCTCCCTTCTTCCCTCCCTCCCTTCCTCCCTCCCTCCCTTCCTCCCTCCCTTCCTTCCTTCCTCCCTTCCTTCCTTTTTTACTTCCTTCCTCCCTCCCTCCCTCCTTCCTTCCCTTCCTTCCTTCCTTCCTTCCTTCCTTCCTTCCTTCCTTCCTTCCTTCCTTCCTTCCTTCCTTCCTTCCTTCCTTCCTTCCTTCTTTCCTTCCTTCCTTCCTTCCCTTCCCTTCCCTTCCTCCCTCCCTCCCTCCTTTCTTTCTCTTTCTTCTTTGTTTTCTTGTTTTATTTTCTTTTTCTTTCTTTCTCACGCTAAATTAGGACCACAATCCAGAGCCCATTTACATAAAGCAAGATTCCATTTTGACAGGAGCTATGTATAACCACACATCCATAAGAAAAATGTTCTGCTGTGTTTACATGTGTCTTTCCAGCAGCTAATTCCTAAACACAAGTGCTGATGCATGGCAAGAATCAGATATTGGAATATATCTACTATAGTGCAATCTAAATGAATCCAAATGAATTTCATATAAGATTACTCTGTTATTTTTCCCTCCATGTAATTTCTCTCTGCTGTATCCTTATTTTCTCTCTTCCCTCTATTACCAATTTTTCTCTTAACATTTTTATCATGTAATCTTATTTTTTCCATTTCAACTAGCCTAGACAATTCCTTAAAAGTAGTCATATTTTATACCTTTGGATCCTAGTCATAGAAGGATGTCAATAAATAGTTATTAAAAGAAGTACTGATACTTAATTTCTCTTCATTAACAATAGTGAATTTTTATTGATGTATTATATTTTAGAATTAATGTTTTAGGCACACAGTGTTATTACACAATACCCATCACTAAAATGTTGATATCCCACCAATACTACTGTACCTAGATCTCTTCTTTTTTGCTTTTTCAATACCCCCATTTGATCATTGTCTACTCTGTCACTTTATCTCTTTATACTCTTTTTATCCCACATGACAGTGAAATCATCTGTTTTTTTTTCCCCAGCTCATTTCACTTAATTTGACACCCTCTAATTCCTTCCCAGTCATAGTAAATGTAAAATTTTTTTTTTCTTATACCTGAGTAGTATTCCCTTGTGTATATATACAATGATTTCTTTATCTACTCATCTGTCATTGAGCATTTGGGGTAGATGCCAAGATGTAAAACTGATTCATAGAGAGACTCTTTAATTTTTTAAAAAATTTCCATGGAGGATTAAAAAACTGGCATTGCCACAAAGAATGAATGAAGAGTGCTTTTTTATAATTGCATCCCTACCAACACTGGTAGTTTCTGTCATTTTTCCCTCATTTTTGGGGACACACCCAGCAGTGTGCAGGGCCTATTCCTAATAGTCCTAGCATTGTGCTCAGGGATCACTCCTGCTGAGGCTTGCGAGACCGTCTGTGATACAGGACACGCATATTAATGTACTATTGCGCTGGCACCTTTTTCTGTATTTTGTGCAGTGGAGCCTTTACACTGATGTGAGGTGGTATGTCATTATTTTAATTATTGCTTTATAGTTTATGAGCCATTCCCAGCTGTGCTCAGGACTTACTCCTGATTCTGTGCTCAGGGACCAAGCCTGGTTGAGCTTCATGTACCATATGGGATGCAGGGATTGAGCCCAGGTCTCTGAGTGGAAGCAAGCAACACCTTACCTATTGTACTATCTCCAGTTCCTTATATGCTACACCATCTCCCCAGACTTGCATTATTTTAAATTAAATTTTTCTGATATCAGTCAAAAAATGTTCCCCAGGCCTGTTATCTATTTCTTTTTCTTTTTTGAGGAGTGTTTTGAGCATTTTCGATCCCCATTTTGTTTGTTTTTTTATAATTGGACTTTTTGAGTGATTTAAATATCTTTCATATTAGCCCTTTGTCATATGTAGTATACAAATATCTTTTTCCCATTCTATAAGGAATATTTTAATTTTAGCCATTATTTATTTCACAGTACACAAATGTGTCTGATATTGTCCCACTTTTTAATATTTCCTTTTGTTTTCTTTACTAGTGGAGTAGAATCATTGAGCCAACCCTGAGATCAATATAACAGAGGATTCTACCTATAATTTTCTTGATGTATTTTATATATTTGAATGTAACAGTGAGGTATTGAAACTATTTCGAGTTAACTAGTTGATTCTGTATTTCTAAATTTGAGCATACTCTACATTTTATTTAAGATGATGGTATAATGAGAATGTATAGACATTTTACCTTACATTATTTTTACAGTACTGTTTTATTTAATTCTCAAGTGATCTTGTTAGAGCCTCATTGGCCAAATGGAGGCAAGAACAGAAACTTCTCTGAAGGCTTCTTGTGAAGACTAAATGAAAATCTAAGCAGAAAGCATTTAATTTTATCTAAATATTAGCTATTTGATAAATGATAAATATTGGCATAATGATTATTTTAACTACCTTAGATATAAAGCAATGAAAACAAGGAGGTTTAGTTGATTGTCTAAAGTCATTCAGTTGATAAGTGGCAGTTATTGAAAACAAACTCCCAGATCTGGTGCCAAGCAATACAAATACTATCTTGTCTCTAACTCCTGTGCACCGCCGGGTATGACCCAAAAATAAAAGGAAAAAAATAAAAAAGATTATTTTTTATTCTATAAGTTCTGCAAAAGATTTATACAAAAGACTGGAGTGATAGTACAGCAGGTAGGGCGTTTGCTTTGCATGTGGCCAACACGGGTTCCATTCCTCCCTCTCTCTTGGAGAGCCTGCAAGCTACCAAGAGTATCACGCCCACATGGCAGAGCCTGGCACATACTCCTCGTGGCGTATTCTATATGCCATAAACAGTAATAACAAGTCTCACAATGGAGACATTACGGGTGCCCGTTCAAGCAAATCGATAAACAACGGGATAACAGTGCTACCGTGACAGTATCTTATCTTGTTAAACAAGAGGATAATTATAGTACCAATGTAAATCTGACAAGTTTTGAAGAGAGAAATATTTAAACTAAAAATAAAATTTTGGAGATGGAAAAAATTCTAACAAAAAATCTACCATCTAAGAATAAAAAGGAAATCCCTGATTTTGATAAAGGGCATTCTGTAAAAAATGTATAATCAACAGCATACATAAGAGAAAAATACTAGTCCTTTCCTCACAATATAATAAATAATAATAGGGTGTTATATATGTACACATATCATACATATATAAAACACTGCATGACAAATTGTATCCAGCATGATAAAGCATTAATAATGCTATAAAAGAAGAGGCCTGACTATAATCACTTGCAGAAAATTATGGTCATCCTAGGAATAGAAATACCAAAGAATATGTTGCATTACTTTTGGTGCTAACAAATTTTATATTTAAAAGTTTTCATAATTTATAATAGTCTGAATTATCTCTGTCACTGTCATCCCATTGCTCATCGATTTGCTCAAGCAGGCACTAGTAACATCTGCATTGTGAGACTTATTGTTACTATTTTGGCATATTGAATATGCCACGGGTACTTGCCACGCTCTGCCATGCGGGTGAGATACTCTTGGTAGCTTGCCGGGCTCTCTGAGAGGGGCGGAGAAATCAAATCCAGGTTACCAAGGCAAACCAGTCTACTCTCTGTGCTATCACTCCAGCCCAGTCTCAACAGAAAGCATAAATTATCACCCGAAATGAATATAATCAATCTAACTTTCACTTTCATAATTGATTCTAGATATTTGTGTCTTTGTATCTGATTGTAAATAAGATAGTAAATTTAAAAGTTTCTTTTTTCTTTTTATTATTATTTACATATGGAATGCCATAGGTTTCTTTGCATTGGCTCAATGTTGGCTCAATGTCACTTTACTGTATACAGTTACTGTTTGTAGGATAGTGTGTGTGTAAGTGTGTGTGTCCATGTGTATGTTTTGGGTTACATTCTTGGGAGTTCAGGGCTTACACATGGCTCAGTGTCAAGGATTATTCTTGGGAGTAATAGGAGAACCATACAAAGTGCTGGGGATCTAGTGGGTATAGACTACATGCAAGGCAGCCACATTATACTCTACTGTATCTTTGACTCCCTTGTTTCTTGGAGATATTTTAGTGGGTTTGTAGGGTTTTAGTAGTGTTATAATTTACAGTATATTGTCACCTGGAAAAAGTGAATGTCTTTTGATTTCTTTTAATTCCTCTTTCTTGCCTAATAGCTGTGGTAAGGACTTCTAAAACTGTATTGAACAGTAGATGTCAATGTGGAAATTCTATTTGCAGATCCTGATTATTTTAAATAAGAAGGAAATGGGTATAGGTACAAATAAGACATTATAGATTTACGTAATTGTGTTCGTGGTAATAAATCCAAAAGAATAGATTCACACCTATGTACATTGCAGCATTATTAATAATTGCCAAATCTGGAAACAACCCTAGAACCCAATACCAGATGAGTGACTAAAGAAATCGTAGTAAGGGCTGAGGAGATAAGTACTGATTGTAGGGTATTTGCTTCTCGCACAAACAAGTTCAATTTAATTCCTGCACTGCATACAGTCCCGAGTCTTGCCAGGAGTGGTTGTTGAGCACAGAATCAGGAGTAAACTCTGACTACTGTGGAATGTGACCATAAAAGCAACAACAAAAAAATATGAATGTTAGCCCTTGGGTAACAGCCTCAACAGTTAAAATGTCAGATGGGTGCCCAAATGTGCAAACTCTTTCTCAAGACATGCTGGCAATGCTCTTACTATTTGAACCAGGGGAAACTGTTGGAGAGGTGCCCCGGTTCCACTTTTTTTTTGAAAATTCCACACCCAATACCCAAAGGACCTAATCTGGAAGTGTGGAAACTAAAGGTAGGGTGTTCATTTGGTTATGATGAGAGTTATTGTTGCCTTGGTCATTGTTATAGTGTGATAACATACACTTAAAAGGTGTGAACTTTTAAAGAATATACAGTATTCTAAAATACTACAGCAACAATAAAAATAATGTAGTTGAGTCTTTATGTATAAACATGCAAAGTAGATACAAATTCAATCCCATGGAAGGGAAAATTATGAAATTAGTTGTGTGTGTGTGTGTGTGTGTGTGTGTGTGTGTGTGTGTGTTCTGTCTGTTTCTGTTGCACAGAATATTTCTGGGCATAGTCTCAGGCTGTGTTTGCAGTTAAATTAAGAATGACTTCTTTGTCTGGGTCTTGTGTCTTGTAACTCATGAACCTTGCCATCATTGTTTTCTAGCTTCTTTCATATTCAATATTAATATCTAATATATATGCAAATGTCCAACCGTTGAATATTGGTATCTAATAGGTGCTCACATAAGTGTTTAATATGAACATATGAATCAAAATATTCTTAATAGAAATTGAGTTTTCATATGACCCAGCAATACCACTCCTGGAATAAACCTTAAGGAAATGCAGGAAAGTCATCTGCACTCCTAAGTTCATTGGAGCTCTATTTACAATTGCCATAACCTGAAAACCACCCATGTGCCTGAGAAAAAGTGGCAGAATAAAGAAACTATGGTACATCTGCACAATGAAGTACTATGCAGTTGTTGGGAAAAAGCAAAGTAATGAAATATGATTGTACCTGGATCGACATGGAGAGTAACATGCTCAGTGAAAGGAGTCAGAGGGAGAGGGACAGACATAGTATAATCACAGTCATTTGTGGAATACTGAAAAAAAACACACACCACACTATGAAAATAAAACCCAAAGACAGTAGAAACAAGGGTGAGGAAGTTGGTCCATTACGAAACTTGAATCTGCGTTTAGGAGAGAGAAGAAAGAAGGGCCCACTATAGCAATGATAATTAGAAATAATCACTCGATAAGAACTGAATGCTTGAAAGGGGGTAAAGAGATAAACAAGATAAAACATGATAAACTCTCAGCACCATATTGAAAAAAATACAGTGCCTTGAAGGAGAGAGAGAAACAGACAGAGAGAGAACCAGAAAGAGAGAAGGAGAGAAAGAGAGATAGGAGAGAGAGAGAGGAGAGAGAAGTGTCTGCCATAGAGGCAAATTAGGGGAAACCGTGGACATTGGTAGCAGGAAGGCAGGAAATGTACATTGGTGGAAGGATAAGTGTTGGAACATTGTATAACCGAAACCTAATCATGAACAACTTTGTAACTGTGTATCTCATGGTGATTCAATTAAAAAAATTAAACATTAATTCTCGATAATCAAGGGATTGATCAGAACATTCATAAAAAATATATATATATACTTATTTGTTATATTCTAAGTTAACAGAACACTAAAGTAGGATTCCAAATGTAGGTTTACATGAGACTTAAAAAAAATAAAAATTAAATTCCTATGTTTAAATGCAAATTTACTTGATTAGAACCTTTGATTGCAGATATTTAAAAACAAATGTTGATGGATTTTCTACTTTGTTAACAACTTTCACTCTTAAGTGAATTTTTCTCATATGATTTCAAAAGTTTTATACTTTCAATATTAGTACTAGTACAGTTAACAAAATCCCTTAGTAACACTAAATGCTGTAGGTTAATCTAGTTGAGATTTTTAATTGAGAAAAGTCTGTCAATGATATAGCAAAATTATGTGCAATTACCCCAGTCTATGTTCTACATAAATATTCTGCAAGTTTAAAAAATCATTCCCACTCTTTTTATAACCATTAAAATCTTACTAACACTACTCTAGGTCCTTAAATTATTTTTTTAAAAAATGAATATTTAAAAAGTGCCCTTGCCATGAACTACTCCAACATAAAAGGAACCAAATGAATTCAGGTGATGTCTTATGGAGTAATTGCCTTCTTTTTATACTAATAAAAGTGGTCTCTCATGCCTACTTTCCATGGCTTGTCCATATAACATAGGCAACTGTGTCAACATTTAGCAACCCTAAATGTATGCCAGACGCTAACATGCACATAATAAACGTTTCAGTATTCAAAAGCCATCTTAGAAATGGTTCTGTGCTCAGTGTGCATATTAAAATGCCTATTTTCTTTCCCAACAATGACATGTGTTGAAAAGTGGATAAATAGTAATATCTGTTATGTGTGTTGGCAAATGATAAAACATTAAGCAGAATGTTTTAAATGCAATTTAATGAAAAGAACTTTTCACACCAAGTTCTTTCCATCACTAGCATGCTTTAACCTTCATTCTGAAAAGTGAGGACCTCTGGGTGGAAAAGAAAAACATCAGAGTTGGAATGTGGGGGGAATAGGGATCTATAAAGAAAGATACTGAGCGCATTCATATATAAAATTTGATGTAAATTGTACTTGTTCACTTGAATTTTAAATGAGAGCATATGTACCTAGAATTTACAATATGTTCATAGTAAAAGTGATTTAGTGATATAAGGAGCTATTTATTTTGATGGGAAAGAAGACTTCCATTTATATAATTTTAAGTATGGTAAATACTATTGGTTTCTAAAAGATGAATCAATACAGAAATGTATGGAATGAAAAATAGCCCTTTCTTTGAATAGCACTGTTATTAAAATCAGCTAAATAATTCTCCATAATTGTATTTGTGAAAAACCACAAATACATCAAGACTTATATGAAGAAATGGATGTATGTCTGAGAGAAAGAGAGAGATCTATACAGAAATTCAAATAGCTTCAATATATTTGGTGGCACATTTCTGCTAGAGTTGTAATATAGATAGTCATATCACCGGAGGCAGACAGAAAAGCTCCTAATTGCCTATCACATTACCTTTGGAGCTAAATGGATATTACATTATTCAGGATTAAGGGATATTTTCCAAAGTACTGAGTGAGATGGATACTTCAGAATGCTTTCATTTGCTCCAAAGACCATTTATTGTTTCCCTCTTCATTGCTTTGTCATTGCCAAGGTAAGGGGTACCTCTGGTGCACAAGGCTGTTTGCAGGACAATTTTTGCCACAAAAAAAGATTAATTTTTTTCTGCCGTTTTTCATTTTCATCACCAATTTCCAAATGTCATGAAAGTAAGCTCTGTTTTTACACGACATTCCATTCTTATTACCATCTTCGTCCCAAGAATGAAAGTCTGTAATGAGAGCAAAGCCAGAGCTGGCATCTGAGGGCTGTTATAATTCACTCGTATGACAAAGATAGTAATGAGAAATGACAGTGGCACAAAATGAATCCTTTCCGATCCCAGTCCCTAGGATGATAATGAAAACAGAGGATGGCACCAACTTTATTCATCTTCATGGCACTTATTGTGACAGAATTGAAAGTTGTATCAACAAACCCATCTGAAGTTAACAATTTCTTAGTCTCATTCCTACCATGTGTTTAAAAGAGCTAAGCCAAAAGATCCAAATCAACAAAACCAAACAAAACAATCAAACCTTCCTACCCCCATTTCTTCTGGGAATCCTGTTAAAGAGAGAGTTTCAGAAAATGCAGCATTTTCTACAGCTAAAAGCATTTCCGAGAAGATGGACCTAAAATATTTTTTCATTGTTTTTTTTTTTACCATGAAATCATCTCAGTAATATCTTCAAAAGAAATGATAGAAAAAGGATGCACTGATTGTGAAAATTATACCACTTATAAAATATACTAATTCATTTCTGTGTCTTGAAAAATACAAATCTAGGGGAAAGAGAGTATAATGGGCAGGGTGTTTGCTTGCCTTCCACTGGGTCAATCCAGATTCAATTCTTAGCATCTTATATGGTCCCCCAAACATCTCAAGTAACATTCGCTAAGTCCAAGCCAGGAATAAATCATGACTACTTCCAGGTATGTTCCCCCCCCCATATATGTATATGTGTGTGTGTGTGTGTGTGTGTATATATATATACACACTGCCATCCCGTTGTTCATCAGTTTGCTCAAGCGGGCACCAGTAATGTCTCCATTGTGAGACTTGTTGTTACTATTTTTGGCATATTGAATATGCTACGGGTAGCTTGCCAGGCTCTGCCATGTGGGTGGGATAGTCTCAGTAGCTTGCAGGGCTCTCCAAGAGGGATGGAGAAATCAAACTCGAATCTGCCACATGCAAGGCAAAAGCCCTACCCGCTATACTATTGCTAATATTTGACAGATATATTTGCATTAGCTAAGCCTCTCAAATTCTAAATCTATATATATATTATATAAGTACACTAATATATAAGTACATATATATTATACATAATATATATATATAGAATTTGAGAGGCTTAACTAATGCAAATATATCTGTCAAATATTACCCACTTTTGCATATCTTCCTCCCACCTTCCCCTACCCTCTTATCTGCTAAGTTTTAAACTCTGGTTCTATTTTTTAAATACTCTAAGACATTTAAGTTGTGTTTATCCAACCCTAGTATTACTAGAAGATGTGAGTATGAAAGGTAAAGCTAATCCTTATCTCTCATTATATGGTTAGTGCCAGAATATTCATTGATAATTTGTGAGTCTTCTTAAAATTCAAGTTGAAAACACTAAAGGAGAATGGAACAAATGCACCATACTTAATTTCTTTGCAGTTTCTCTCTGAAGGCAAAATGGCATCTTGCAAGCAATTATTTTTTGAGTCACATGTCTAGAATTAACTTTGTCAATTTCTAATTCTGTTCCTTTAGGCCCTTTATCTTTGGAATGTTAGTTTCCTCTACTGTAAATAGGCTTAAAAATCACAAACTGTTGTGTTAATTGTTCTATCTTAAGTGAGGTAAAGAAAAATTCACCTTTTCTTTACTTCCCCCTGCTGATGTGAAACACTACCTATTTTTAATTTCTCCCACTACCTTTTGATTCCTTTTTTTTAACAATTCTGGTGAGGCACTAGAGATGCAAAGTAGCAAGATAAAATGATATTTTCTTACCGACTGTGTCTGCTCTGTACCATTCAGAAGCATAGGGGATGATAAATCCTATGTATGACTTCACCCAAATTGCCTTCTACTCTTGGAAGTAAAGCAATGTTGTCAGTGAAAAATGTGGCAGGCAGGTGAGTGTTTGTTTATGGGCCGCACCTGGAAATACTCAAGGTTTATTCCTGGCTCTGAGCTCAGGGATCACTCAAGAATGGAGCCTGGATTGACTGTGTGCAAGGCTAAAGCCTGTTCCAGTTGTACTATCTCCCTGTACTGACATGTCAGTTTCTTTATTTTCACAATTCTCTGGAGCAACGGTACAGTGAATAGTGTGTTTGCCTTGCATGCTTCTGACCAGGATTTGATGTCCATCACTCCATATGGTCCCCCAAACCCCCCAGTGTAGAGCCTGCAGTAAACAAGCATTGAGCACTGCAGCCATGGCCCCAAACAAACAAGAACAAAAAAGTGCTCAAACCTGGATACTTTTCTGGATTTCAAAGATTCTCCTTTCATTCATGCCCATCTCTTGACCTAGACACACTCCAAGAATGAGACCAATTTACCACATCTGTTATTCTTTCCTGGTAACTGAAATCTGCTTTGGGTAACCTCCTATGTTCAAATTTCTTCAGACAAGAGATAAGCACCCTTCTGTCTGCCTCTACAGACTCCAAGAACATGTGCCAAACGGAAGTCATCTGCTCTCCATAAATATTGGTAGACTTATACATTTGTGCACTCATCAGCTTTTGTCAATGAATAGACTGGTAGTAAAATGTTTATCTAATCCATTCATATGCATTCATATCTCTGGGTGCTTATTAAAAGAACTTCTTATTGAAGAAGAGCAAATGTGATTTTCTCTCCTCCCTGCACCCTCTCTTCCTCTTCCTCTTCCTCTCTCCTCCCTTCTCTCTCTTATTAGCATTGTTCTCTATCAAATATTTTACCCTTGCAATATTAAGACTTGAGATTTATGTAAAATCAATACCATCTCTACATATCACACATGGTTGTACGAAGCATATTTTTATATTGTGGTAACATTTTACATTTCTACAAAATGAAAATAAGAGTTCCTGATTTGTTATTGTCGGTGATAATTGAGATATAATTTCAGTGAACCTAAGTATAGAATGTGAAAGTACTCTATTTTGATGCAAGAAACCAATGTTCCCATCAAATAAAATGTTCAGTTAAAACAAAGTGAGAATTTATCCCACAACAAACTACAGTTTTTAAGAAAACAGAGTGGGGACATCCTGCATCTTCTTATTTCTGTGACATCTTGAGGTTAACTACAATCTGAATAATAGATTCCCTGAATTAATATCTAGAACATCTTTTTTTTTCATTTTGGGACACAACCGGCAATGCACAGGGATTACTCCTGGCTGTGCACTCAGGAACCACCCCTGGCAATGCTCAGGGGACCATATGGGATGCTGGGATTCGAACCCGGGTCAGCCGCCTGCAAGGCAAACGCCCTACACATTGTGCTATCACTCCAGCCCCGATCTAGAACATCTTTAACTCGATCCAGAATTTACCATAGTTTTTGTTCTGGAGAACATCCCCATAGGTGCTTTTTTTTAATGCATATAATTATTCAGAGTTCCAGAGGCATTTAATATTTCATGAGACATTTGTGACAGCTGTATTTGAACACAGTAGTTGTGCAAATCTTGTAGTTTCCTCAAGATATGCTGAAATTCCTTCTGCACCTTTCATGTATTCCTAATCATCTCTAAAGATTGCTGGGGGCTGATTTTCATAACCATACTTATCCCTTCAACTGTTTTTTACCTTATGACAAGAAAAGAGGAATTTACAAATGATGATGATTCTATGAATAAAAACAGTAACTTTGATGGGAAATTTTTTTCTCAAGATAGTATAGGGGCTAAGTTGCTTGCCTTGCATCCTGCACCAGAGTTGGTCCCTGAACGTTTCTCTAAGCAGAGAGTCAGAAGTAATACCTGTGCATACTGGATGTTACCCCAAAACAAAACAAACAAAAGAAAAAAAAAGCAGACTTGTAGACCTGCCACTTTCACTGATAAGACCCATCACCGTAACATTTCATATTTTGAGACCTATTGTGTGCAAAATTTTATTATCTGTAATTTTGGAGAAGTGGCCACATTCTATTTTGTAGACTTTTGCTGATGTGTCTGTGATTTGAGAGATTGGAATATGATTTGTGCTATGCAAGCTGTTTTGAGTATTTCTTGTGTTCTGCTGAGATGTTTGACAGCTCCCAGAGAGTAAGTGTAGAACAAGGCAATTTTAGGAAGTACCCCCTAGTCAATCAGTAGAAAAGCTCTGTTTATATCATTTTATATATTGGCCGTCTACATAACTTTCACTTTTGCAAAAGGTGTTGAACCTCAAAGTCACTTGATTAGAATTTCGTTCTAAATCTACATATCTGTAATTTTATGAAATAGCACATGATTATCAAATGCAGAGCAGCAAAAGTTAGCTCACAATTACTTCTGAGACCTAGGGTGAGATTAGCATCATATGAAAATTTTCTTCTGGCACTTAACTTGACATCTGCTGTTCAATTTTGTTTATATATAAATCAGGATGCTTCCTTGAGGCAAGAAAAGACTTTATTTTTAATGTATAGTGTGAGTTTCAAAAAAAAAAGTCCTAACAAGGATATAAATTTGCCAAAAGAGCAGGAAAACATAGAAAGAAATCACATATTTTGTTTTGTTTGGGGTGGGGTGGTAAAGTGAGGGCATACCATTTGGTGCTCAGCCTTACTTCTTGCGCCATGTTTAGTGATCATTTCTGGTGTTATTCAAGACAGAGGGGTGATTAAGTTGTAGCACTGTAGCACTGTTGTTCATCGATTTGCTCGAGCGGGCACCAGTAAAGCCTCCATTGTGAGATTTGTTGTTACTGTTTTTGGCATATCGAATATGCCATGAAGAGCTTGCCAGGCTCTGCAGGCAGGATACTCTCGGTAGCTTACCGGGCTCTCCAAGATGGAGGGATGGAGGAATTGAACCGGGGTTGGCCACATACAAGGCTAACACCCTAGCAGCTGTGCTATAGCTCCAATCTGATTAAAGTACTGTGTGCTGGGGGCTAAATTATATGGACTGATATTTTTTTTTCCACAATCATCAAATTTTATTTTATTTTAAATTTTCATGGGGAGCACACTGTGTTCAGGGTTTGCTCCTGGCTCTTCTCTTAGGCCTCACTCCTTTCAGACTTGAGGAACTGTATGGAGTGTCTTGACTAACCTAGGTCAGCCATGCTTAAGCAAGCACACTACCCATTATAATATTGTTCCAGTCCATAGTCATCAAAATAACCTAAAACCACAATTGAGGAGTTATGAAGACATTTATAATCTATCGAAGTAGTTGCTATCAGATAAGATGATCTGGGATGCAAGTAATCTCCAGGATATTGACAACAAAGACATGAGTGTTGAAAGCCCTTTCAAGTGAGAAACAGTATGGCTTGCAAGAGGCTTCATTATTACCTCAAATGTCCCATTTCTACATCCCTCACGTTCGGTTTTGTACTAAGGTTTCTTCCTCATGTGGCATTAAATGAGGAAAAAACAGCTGTCTCCGGTATAAAAGTCATAAGATTTAGGAGAGGAGTGGTCCTGTCCTCCCTAGAGCACTTAGAATGAATGAGGAAAACCTTTCTACAAATTATCCCTCAAGATTCATTTGATTACTTCTAAGACCGTTTCTGACAAGGAATTTCTAGAATCAACTTTCATAATTATTTTTTATCACAGAAGCGATTAATTTATCTTATGTTGTTTTATTTACTGTTTTTTTTGCTATTATAGTTGAGATGACATGTTAAAATTGTGTTAATATTTATGCAAACTTTTTGTAACTCCGTCTCCATCACAGAGTACAATAAAGTACTCTATTTATTTATTTATTTATTTATTTATTTATTTATTTATTTATTTATTTTTGGTTTTGGAGTCACTCTTGGTGGTACCCAGGACCTTCTTCTGGTGGCCTTGGAGGACCAAATGGTGTGTGGGGAATCAAACCACAGATTGGCCCTTTGTGCAAGGCCAGTGCTCTACCCACTGTACTATCTATCAGTCTGGTCTCTACACCACTATTTGTCAGGGTCCTGGCCACTCGACCCGGGCACACTGGAGTATGATCCCCTGAAGTCACCAAACTTACTCCCTATGGGAGAGGGAGTGGGAAGGGGAGAAGCCTCTGCCCTGGCCACTGGTCACCACGGGACTCCAGCTGCTGCCACTGAGAAGGAAGCGAGAAAGATCACCAAGCAGAGCGGGGGAGTCTGGTGGTCAAACAGTCTCTGTTTATTGACTCTTACACAGGGGGGGGGTTTATGCACACAATCTGGGGGGGGGGTAATGTTCCCAGTATCCCTCTTACCACTCCCACCCCTTCCCTCCCCCTGCCTCTGTGACACACATTCCCTCTTACTCTCTCTCTCTCTTTCCTTTTGGGTGTTATAGTTTGCAAAAGAGGCACTAAGCAGCCATCATGTTTGGTCTATAGTCTACTTTCAGCACATATCTACCATCCTGAGCAATCCCTCCAACCATCATTTACTTAGTGGTCTCTTCTCCCTCCCACCTGCCTTTTCCCCCAACTCATGAGATCGGCTTCCAAGCTATGGGGTGATCCTCCTGACCCTTATCTCTACTATCCTTAGGAATCAGAAAGAGCGGGGCAGATGCACCCATTTGTGGAATATAAAGTAACATAATGGGCTGATTTCAAGGCAAAGGCTTTACCCATTGTTCTAACTCTCCAGTCCCTGTCAGGTTCTTAATGGGTTGTTCTTAATGTCATTTACCTAGTTCCAAATCTTGGCACCTTTAAAGAAGAAATAGTGTTGTGGAATTAGGAACTGAAGTAAATTTACTTTTGCTTAAATATAACTGAATATTTTTTATGATAATTAAGGGAAAGTTATGCTGATTTAAATATTTATGGATATTTTTGTAGCCTAACTAGTCAGAATTTATATCATAGGGCATTCTTAAATAGAACAAATATTAAATGCATATTTTAAAAGCAATTTTGTACTCAAAGAAGGGTAAAGGAAAAAAGCTTTATATTTGTTTTTTATATTTTTCTATTGTACTCTTAAGATTTACTAGAATCTTAAGATTCATATATATAAACTATATATGAAGTTTTTGCATGTGTCTGATAAAATTAACCTTACTTTGAGCAAATGTGGAATCTGTATGGTTGAAAAGAGGATTCAGGCGCCAGAGTGAGAGTACAGTGGGTAAGATTCCTGCCTTGTGTGCAGCCGACCGGGTTCCTCAGAATTCAAATGATGCCCTGAGCCCACCAGGATTGATCCCTGAGTACAGATGCAAGAATAAGTTCTGAGCATCTCTGGATGTGACAACCCCCTCCCCCCCACCGCCACAAAAAAAAAGGAGGGTTCAAAACTCTTTGGTGTCTTTGACTGAAATCACAATTACCCCTTTGTCTTCCTACTTGCCTGAATGCAGGGTTCCCACTACATTTGGATTGCTATACTGTCAAGCTTAAGAAAAATGCATTTATGAAAGCTTGCTTGCAATTGCTTTTCTTGACAGTCAAGTAAAGTGTAATTAAAAGGTTTGAATTGCACAGGTGCTAAAAGTGAAGTGTATTACAAAATAAGCAAACCACCATGTTAGAGACTCTAGTTGAATTATTAAATGTTATGATCTTAATTATGGCATTCCAGAATTATAATCTTAGGTCTATTGCTAAGGAGAAGCGAATATAAAAATAGGTTGTCTAAATCTTTATCAGAGTGTTATTTGAACATCATTTTAAAAGAATATTTATTGTTTAATTATAAAAGTAATATAACTACAATCTAGAAAATATGTAAGTGGAGATGAGAAAAATAATTTCCTTTATTTCACTACTCAAACCACCACCATTATTACTTTTCTTGAATTCCTTCCTGACTTCCTCCATATGCTTTTATTAATTTTTGTTTATGATTCTAGCATATGCAATAGGGCTTTGTATCTGTCCTTTCACTTTATTGTCTATATTTAATAAAGCTTTACATTTTCAAAATGAGTCTAGGTATTATCTTAGGAAATTACTTAGTGAGGAAAAATTATCAGCATGTCACTGAGTCTCAGGTCTGGTCCAGAAGGTAATGGCACTTTGCTATGAAGCTTGAAACAACTAGGTCATTTTCATTCCCTGGAACCATTTCTGGAGAAATGGTTTGCCTCTTGCTGAACACTAAATACAGGACAAAGTCTCCAGCAATTAAGACCTGGAATGAGGCCAAAAATTAGTCACTAGGGTAGCATCTTTGCATCTAGCTTCATAGGAATCACCATAGAAAGAGATCAGATGATACAGGGCACAGTAATTGCTACCTGTGGAGCCCAAAGGAGGATGTTTGTACCCACAGAGATGAATGAGCTCTGTCAAGGACACCTGAAGGCATTATGAAATTAAGGCCTGAAATAAAATGCAATTACTTAAAAAAACTAACTCTACTCTATAAAGCTTTCTATGAGTGCAACTTGAATTATCCCTATGTACAATGGAAACACTGAAACCCCTTCAATTTTGTCCTTTAAGACTAAAAAGATTGAATAAGAAAACACTAAAAAGAATTAACTTTTTTAAACATAATTTAGCATAGTAATGCATGGGACACTCATCATCATCATCATCATCATCATCATCATCATCATCATCATCACCATCATCATCATCCCGTTGATCGTCGAATTTCTCAAGCGGTCTCAGTAACGTCTCCATTCATCCTAGCCCTGAAAATTTAGAAGCCTCTCTTTACTTGTCCTTCCCAATGATGCTGCATTGGAGGCTCTTTCAGGGTCAGGAGAATGAGACCCAGCTTGTTACTGGTTTTGGCATATTAATACACCATGGGGACCTTGCGAGGGGACACTATCTTTATAATATTCAAATTATAGACTACAGCTTTATTTATCATCCAGCAATCACAACATATTAAAGATTAAATAGATTTATAAATTCTACTACTGAGAGCCTGGCAAGCTACCAAGATTATCCTGCCCGCATGGCAGAGCTTGACAAGCTACCCATGGCATATTCGATATGCCAAAAATAGTAACAAGAATGGAGACGTTACTGGTGCCTGCTCAAGAAAATTGATGAAAAACAGGACAACAGTGCTACTACTGAGAATGTGAACATTAAACTAGGAATTGTGATAATATTTTCTAAGGTGTACAAAAAAGTGAAGAAATTCTGGATAAGAATTCCTTATATTTACTATATATTAAATGAACTTATAATCAGTTTGATCTTACAAATACATTTCTTTTTAGACTGTTTTCCCTTCCACTGGCTGGTTTTGAAGATTTTGCTCCATCCTTGGTTTTTCTGTTTTTGTTTGGTTTTGGTTTTGGTTTTGGGCCACACCTGAGAGTGCTCAGGGCTTATACCTGGCACTATGCTCAGAGGCTACTCCTTGCAGGTAGCGAGGGACCAGATGGGCTGCTGGGCTCTAACCCAGGTCAGCTCATGCAAGGCAAGTGCCCCACCTCTCGAGACCACGTTTACGTTTCATAGCTTGACTATGATATTGCTAACTGTGGTTTGCTTTCTATTATATTATGAATGGTCTTTAGCGCTTCCTGAATCTGTTGTTTAATACATAATCACATAAGTGAAATTCACATTAACTGTTTCTTCAATGCCCTTTTGATTTAATGTCTATTAGGCATTTTTCTACTTTTTAGATGTACTTTATGATTTTCTTTGTGCTTTTGTAATCCTCAGGCATTGATTTTGTACACTTCTAATTGGGCATCTGGTTTACTGTTTTTTAAATATATAATTGCCATTAAATTAATCTGCTAAATTTGTATGTTTTAGTTATAGAACTTATTATATATTAATATAGATTGTAATCTTTAGTTTTGGAATTTTTACTTGACAGGTATATGTCTGCATATATTTTTTCAGGTATCTACTCAATTTTCCATTGTTTTCTCTTTTTTAAAAATGTTTTAGATAACATTAATAGTTATTTTTAAATTTCTAATAACAGTATTTTAATTTTGGGGGGTGTGGAGAGATATTACTGCAATAGCCTTGCATGTTAGCAGCCTGGGTTCTATACCCACCATCCTAGATGGCCCCCCAAATCCTCCAGGCGTGATTACTGAGAGCAGAGCCAAGAGTAAGACCTGAGCCCCACTGGGCATGCTCCCCCACCCCAGAAAACATTATTTCATTTTTAAATTAAAATCTGGTACTGAAAGTGGTATATTAAAAAATCATATTGCTTCTTGAAAATCTGATCTTCCAAGAAGAGTATTTTTGTAGAAAGTAAATAAAACACAGGTGTTAAAAATTACAAAGACACTTGCAAGGGGGTGGTTGCGATGTGATATTTGTCCTGTTGTTCTCAGGCTCTGAGGCAGCGCTCTCCCCCTCTCTCTGTCTCTATCTCTCTGTCTTTCTCTCTCTCTCTCTCTCTCTCTTTCTCTCACTGTACTCCTTCAGTGCTCTCGAGCCACTGTGTATGGACCGGATTGGGATGGCTCCTTCTTGTGCTCTGCTTTTGTGTGTGCCGCTTTGCTCTCTTCTGTCTGTTTCTCTGTCTCTGTCTTTGTAGTCTCTCCTCTGGTCTCTTCTGACCTTTCTCTGTCTTTGCTTCTGTGTCTTCTTTCTTGCTTCTGTATCTTTTCTTTGCTTCTGTCTTACCTCTGCTTATGTGTCTTGCCTCTCTCTTTCTGTCTTGCCTTATCTTTATCCTGCTGCCTCTTCTTCTATCTCTGCTGTCTCCTTCTCTTCCCCCAGTTTTAGTTTATATAGCAATCGTATAGGGCGGTGACACAAAGGTGGGTTGGCATTAACAAATCAACAAAGAGGGGTAAGACCACTCCTCCAGGAGATTAACAAAATCTCATCTAAGGAGATTACTCCAGATTACTAGAAGATCCGCTCAAGGGTGGGGTCCAAACAAGGGTATGTCAGGGTGTGTTGCTTTCTTCCTTCCTCAGCTAGAAATCCACTTAAATAGTTGTAGTAAATCTATTTCAAATATTTCTAGCAATGTCATTCTGTATGAGCACAGTAAGAGATGTATCAGACTTCAAGTTTGATTCTTCCTGAGGACATTCACTATATATTCCAGACCACAGTCCTCAGGCCAAGTTAGTCTTCCTAACCTCAGCAGGGTCCTAGTCTCATTGTTACTTTTGGATCAAGACAGCGTTTGTCTATGACCATGCTCTCAATTTATAGTTGAGTATTGTGGCACTTTGGCCTGGCATATTTTGATGCCAGGGTAGTTCACAGCTTGCCCTGGGTCCATTCTGTCCCTTGTCGGGACCCTGATTTTGGGGTGCTAGGAACTAAGGGCAACTGAGTCGAGAAAGCAGATGCCTGATAATAAATATTATTGGAGTCAATCAGCTCCCAAGTTACAAAGCGTAATATTAACTGTCTTCTTGTGCCCATACAGAAAGGACATTGCTCTAAGGTAAACTAAGTTCCCTGTGGCAAGGCTAAAAGGACAAACCCAATGTTATCCTACACACAGGAAAATTACCTTAGTATTTTTATGTTTTTATAGGTAACTTCTATGCATTTTATCATTATGCTTCCATTTAGTCATTATTCTCTCAGAATCCTTCTTGGAACTTACTGAAAAAGCTGTCCATATTTATTGGGTCCCTTTGGTAGAACTTGTACTTTATTCAATCCCTTTTCTTTACAGCAGATTGATAATGATATCTTCTCCAAACTATTCCTCCCACTTGCTGTCTTTCATTAGTTTCTAGCCTGCATAATTAGGGAATCCATCAATATTTTGATGAGAATGAGTAGGCGATTTTGGATTTTTTCTGAAATCTTTCTCTTTGAAGCATCACCCTTCAAATTATCTTGCTGTCATGCCAGTCCCATAGTACACTAATTTCTTACTTGAACTCTGTTACCTCCACAGCTTTGCAGAAATTTCTAAGTGTCCTCTGGAGAAAAGCCAGACACAACTGGAACTTTTTTTTATATCTATTGTTTCCTATATTTGATATAGTTCTCTCTGTCTGAAACCACTTAATCATATTCTATTGGCTCCAAACAGCTCTCTTTTAACTTTTATTGCATTTTAATAATTGTAACAGGAGAAAAATTAATCCAAATTGCACCACACTAAACAGAAATACAATTCCAATTCTATAAAATCAATTAACAAAAGGAATTCTGGGTATGGCAAAGATTTAGGTAACTGACATACATAAAACAACTATTTTTCTACTGGCAAAAATTTGGAGACAATCTGTACATTTGAGTGATGGGATTATTTGAAAAAAATACAACTTTTCTTACATGAATTATATGGATCTCACTTTGAACATGCAATTAAAAGTGATGAATTTTAAGTTTGACTCAGCAGTGTGCATTCGTGTTGTGGTGTTTGAATTTTCTTCCAGTTTCACTTACTTCATAGATGCCAATCTATATAGGTCAAGCGCTAAGTATTTAACTTTACCATGCATGGCCTCAAAACCGAAAGAATGTGCATATCTATCAACCTACCTTAAGAGGAATGTACTGTATTAAAGCAGATACAATTTGTTTGTGCATTATTCTGTCCTTAGAATAATATTTCCTTATCCTATAATTTTCGGACCACACTGAGTACAAATATTAGTTGTCAAATTCCCACCCCCAGTCATCTCTAATTGGTGGTATTACTTTTGGTGAATTAACCATTTTTAATGAAATTTGCAGATATGGAAAATTGAGAGTAAATATTTACCCAAAACTAATCTGACAAAAGGGCTAATATCCAAGGTACGTTAGCACTGGTAGAGCTTTAAAGGAAAAAATAAAATAGTAAACTACATCAAAAAATAAGGAGAAGAGATGAACAGAAACTTACTTAAAGAAGAGATACAGATGGTCAAAAGGCATATGAAAAATACGCAACACCAGGTAAATGCAAATCAAAACAACAATAAGAATCAACTTACACTAGTGAGAAAGGCACACATTATAAAAATCAAAAACAACCAGTGATGGTGGGGATGGGAGAGAAAAAGTAACCTTCATCCACTGTTAGTGAGATTGTTAATTAGCCAAACCTCTTTGAAAAACAATATGGATACCACAAAAAAATAGGAATTAATCTCCCATATAATCCAGATATTCCACTTCTTGACATTTATCCCAAGAACCCCAAAACTCTATTCAGAAAAGACATTTGCACCCCTTTGTTCAATAAATTCATCTTCACCATCATCATCATCATCATCATCATCATCATCATCATCATCATCATCCCGTTGATCCTCGAATTTCTCCAGCGGTCTCAATAACGTCTCCATTCATCCTAGCCCTGAGATTTTAGAAGCCTCCCTTTACTCGTCCTTCCCAATGATGCTGCATTGGAGGCTCTTTCAGGGTCAGGAGAATGAGACCCAGCTTGTTACTGGTTTTGGCATATTAATATACCATGGGGACCTTGCGAGGCTCTCCCATGTGGGCAGAAAACTCCTGGTAGTTTGCCAGGTTTTCCAGAGGAGAAGTAGGCTATAAGATATCGAGTCTTGCTTTTAAGTCACTGGATGCTGGCCGTGGATGGGATTACACGACGCCAGGGGAAGTCCATGGGTGTGAATGCCTAGCTAGTGGGAAATGGGAAATTTGGGTGGAGGAGGCCCAGTCCTGATCTGAACAGCCTTGGAGGTCTCAGCCCCGGGTCCCACACACCTGGGTTCCTCTGCCGGTACATTCATGCCTGAGGCTCATCAGAACATGTGGAGAGGGGCCTTGAGCATGGCTGTGGCTAGGTTTCGGAGGTCTTAGGCCCCCGGAGCTCTACTCGAGGCAGGGAGAGAAGCTGGAGCCCATCCCCTCCGAGGGCCACCGGGAAGACAGCGATGCATGCAGGCAAGAGACTCTCTTATAAATTCACAATAGCCCAAATTGGAAAACAACCCAATTATTAAAGAACAATTTCCAGATGAAGAAACTATGGTACATGTGCACAATGGAATACTCCTCAGCTAAAAGAGAATAAAAACATGCATTTTGCAGCTATGTGGATAGATCTAGGAGTATTATGGTAGTGATACTGAAAGATTTCCCTCAAATATGATATATAAAGTATCATAGTAAAGAAATAATAAGACACTCAAAGGCAACAGAAACTGGGAACTATCTTTAATAGGAAGCCTTATCACCATAGTGGGAGTAGGGAGATAGGATGGGATGAGGGCAACACTGGGCATGGCAGAGTGAAGCTGACATTCTGGTAGGGTATAGTACTGGAATTCTTTTGTTTTTTGCATGACAACCTACCACTTCCATATTATAAATCACAGACTCTAAAGTAAAACTGAAAAAAAAATTGAAGTCATGAAAAATAACTCTTGGAAATCATTCACTCTTCTTTATTATCATCACAAAATTTGCAGCTGTTAACAGGTTGTGGTTATTTTGTTGATTGTTGAATGTTCCACCACTATGGTAGCATTTTAAGTGTAAAGTATAAGACATCCAGGAGTCATTTTATAGGATTTTATAACATTTTCTATAATTAACAAGTGAATCAGAATTGTTCCTAGTATCTTTAGATATCACACCTGTATTTTTATCTGATGTTTTCCTGATACTTTCACGTAACTTCCTAGAAAAGGATGAAGCCATCATTTTTATTATTTTTAAAACCCTAAAACATCCCATTAATAATGTTTTGCTGAATTACACTCTAAGATATACACTATCAATGGAAAATTACCATATTAGGTAAATATGGCAGAAGGAAGTAATTTTCAATTATAATAAAAAATGTATGTTATTGATTACTGAATCTATTTTTTCTTAGTTGTACCTATTCTCAAGGAGAAAAAAAAAGGGATGTACAATATTTCTGTAGAATGCTTTAGTGAAAATATAGAATTCAAAATGTCCAATTATGTTTGATCTATGTAAATTGTATTTTGGAAATAACTTTACATAGTTTTAACAAATTATTAAACAAAATAATTATAGAAAAATATGAAAACTACTTACTTTGACTCTAATTCTGTTGGACCTAAAGAGAGTGAGAATTTAGATAATAAACAGAATCAACCAAATTAATCAAAGTGGTCTAGACTTGTTTCTAAACTCATAGTCATAGTTATAAAACCTGATCAGTAAAATGTAACAGAAAAATGTATCAGAAAATCTTTAGAACAATGACTGACATGACTTAATCATTATACTAAAATGATATTTAGTCATTGTCTTATTTGCTTTTTCTCAATTTTGTCAACATTTGGGAATGTCAGATGTTAAAATTTGTCTTTTTGATTAGTCTATAGCAATATTCCATTGTAAAATAAGAATGTCAATTTTCTTGATTGCCAAAGAAATTGAGTTCAATTTCATTTATTTGACTATCTTCTCAATATAGTTTTTCACTACTTGCATACTTTTGCATTATTTATCTATATCTTTCTTATTGATATGTGTAAGCTTATGTATTAGGAATACAATATCCTTGAGCAATCTATACAAATACCAATTTGTATATCTACATATGACATCTTATCTTTCTCTTAAACTTTTTGCTTTCTGAACAATTTATTTTCTTTTTTTTTAAATAAATTTATTTATTTTTAATTAATGAATCACCGTGAGGGTACAGTTACGGATTTATACACTTTTGTGCTTATACTTCCCTCATACAAAGTTCGGGAACCCATCCCTTCACCAGTGCCCATAATCCACCACCAGTAAACCCAGCATCCCTCCCATCCTCCCCAATCCCATCTACCCCCACCCCACCCTGCCACTGTGGCAGGGCATTCCCTTCTGTTCTCTCCTTCTAATTAGCTATTGTGGTTTGCAATAAAGGTGTTGAGTGGCCACTGTGCTCAGTCTCTAGCCCTCATTCAGCCCGCAACTCACTTCTCCCGCATGGCCTTCGACTACATTATAGTTGGTGACCCCTTCTCTGAGTTGCCCTTTCCCCAGAATGTGAGGCCAGCCTCCAAGCCATGGAGTCGACCTCCTGGTACTTGTTTCTACAATTCTTGGGTGTTAGTCTCCCACTCTGTTATTCTATATACCATAGATGAGTGCAATCTTTCTATGTCTGTCTCTCTTTCTGACTCATTTCACTCAGCATGAAACTTTTCATGCCGATCCACTTAAATAAAAAATTCATGACCTCCTTTTTTCTAACAGCTGCATAGTATTCCATTGTATAGATGTACCAAAGTTTCCTCAACCAGTCATCCGTTCTAGGACATTCGGGTCTTTTCCAGATTCTGGCTATTGTAAATAGTGCTGCGATGAACATACATGTGCAGATGTCGTTTCGATTATACTTTTTTGCCTCTCTGGGATATATTCCCAGCAGTGGTATTGCTGGGTCAAATGGGAGCTCAATATCTAATTTTTTGAGAATCGTCCATATTGTTTTCCAGAAGGGCTGAACCAGTCGGCATTCCCACCAGCAGTGTAGAAGGGTCCCTTTCTCCCCACATCCTCTCCAACAGTGGTTGCTTTTGTTCTTTTGGATGTGTGCCAGTCTCTGTGGTGTGAGGTGGTATCTCGTGGTTGTCTTGATCTGCATCTCTCTGATGATTAGTGATGTAGAACACTTTTTCATGTGCCTTTTGGCCATTCGTATTTCTTCCTTGGTAAAGTTTCTGTTCATTTCTTCGCCCCATTTTTTGATGGGGTTGGATGTTTTCTTCTTGTAGAGTTCAATCAGTGCTTTATATACCATTGATATCAACCCCTTATTTGATGGGTATTGTGTAAATATCCTTTACCATTCTGGGGATAGTCTTTGTATTCTGGTCACTGTATCTTTTGCAGTGCAGAAGCTTTTTAGTTTAATGTAGTCCCATTTGTTGATCTCTGTTTTTACTAGATTGCTTAGTTCCGTGTCACCTTTGAATATACCTTTATCTTTAATATTGTGCAGGGTTTTGCCGACCTTGTCTTCAATGTACCTTATGGTTTGTGGTCTAATGTTGAGGTCTTTAATCCATTTTGATCTGACTTTTGTGCATGGTGTCAGGTCAAGGTCTTAGCCCATTTTTTTGCATGTGGTTGTCCAGTTGTGCCAGCACCATTTGTTAAAGAGGCTTTCCTTGCTCCACTTCACATCTCTTGCTCCCTTATCAAAGATTAGATGGTCATACATTTGGGGTTGTGTGTAAGGATATTCCACCCTGTTCCATTGGTCTACGGCTCTGCCTTTGTTCCAGTACCATGCTGTTTTAATTGTTACTGCTTTGTAGTAAAGTTTGAGGTTGGGGAGGGTGATGCCTCCCATCATCTTTTTCCCAAGAATTGTTTTAGCTATCCTTGGACGTTTGTTGTTCCATATGAATTTTAAGATTGCTTGATCCATTTCTTTGAAGAATGTCATGGGTATCCTTATAGGGATTGCGTTGAATCTTTATAATGCTTTGGGGAGTATTGCCATTTTGACAACATTGATTCTCCCTATCCACGAGCAGGGTATATGTTTCCATTTCCTCATGTCCTCTTTGATTTCATGGAGTAGCGTTTTGTAGTTTTATTTGTAGAGGTCTTTTACTTCCTTGGTTAGGCTGATTCCGAGGTACTTGATTTTCTGGGGCACGATTGTGAATGGGATTGCTTTTTTGTTGTCCCTTTCCTCTGCCTCATTGTTTGCATATATGAAGGCCATGGATTTTTGGGTATTGATTTTGTAGCCTGCAACTTTACTGTATAAGTCTATTGTTTCTAAGAGTTTCTTAGTAGAGGCTTTAGGCTTCTCTAGATATAGTATCATATCGTCTACAAATAGTGAGAGTTTGATTTCTTCCTTTCCTACCTGGATGCCCTTAATCTCTTTTTCTTGTCTAATAGCTATCGCAAGTACTTCCACTACAATATTGAAGAGGAGTGGTGAGAGTGGGCATCCTTGTCTCGTGCCTGATCTCAGAGGAAAGGCCCTTAGTTTTTCCCCGTTGAGGACAATGCTTGCCGTAGGCTTGTGATAGATGGCTTCGACTATCTTGAGAACGGTTCTTCCAAACCCCATTTTGGCGAGGGTTTTCATCATGAAAGGATGTTGGATCTTGTCAAATGCTTTCTCTGCGTCTATTGATATGATCAATATGGCTTTTATCTTTGCTTTTGTTGATATGGTGGATTATGTTGATTGTTTTCCAAATGTTAAACCATCCTTGCATCCCCGGGATGAATCCCACTTGGTCGTGATATATGATCTTTTTGATGAGTTGTTGGATCCTATTTGCTAGCATTTTGTTGAGGATCTTCGCATCGGTGTTCATCAGGGATATTGGTCTATAATTTTCTTTCTTAGTGATGTCTTTGTTTGCTTTTGGTATTAGGGAGATGTCTGCTTCATAGAAACTGTTTGGGAGAGTTCCTGTTTTTTCAATTTCCTGGAAAAGTTTGAGGAAAACAGGCAACAGGTCTTCTTTAAATGTTTGGAAGAATTCGCCAGTGAAACCATCTGGGCCTGGGCTTTTGTTTTTGGGGAGGTTTTTGATCACAGTTTCAATTTCCTTAACATTGATGGGTCTATTCAGGTATTCCAAGTCTTCTTTGTTCAGTCTTGGGAGATTGTAGGAATTGAGGAATCCATCCATTTCTTTTAGGTTCTCATGTTTTGTGGCATATAGACTTTCGAAGTAGTCTCTAATGATCTTTTGAATCTCACTGGTTTCTGTTATGATGCCCCCCTTTTCATTTCTGTTTCGATTTATTAGGGTTCTCTCTCTTTCTTTCTTTGAGTCCTGCTAGCGGTTTATCAATCTTATTTATTTTCTCGAAGAACCAGCTCTTTGTTTCATTGATCTTTCGGATTGTCTTTTTGGTTTCCATGTCATTAATTTCTGCTCTAATGTTTATTATTTCTTTCCTTCGATCTGGTTTGGGTTCCTTTTTCTGGTCCTTTTCTAAGGTCTTGAGTCATGAAGTCAAGCTGTCTATGTGGGCCCTTTCTTCCTTCCTGAGGAATGCTTGTAGAGCTATAAATTTTCCCCTTATCACGGCTTTAGCTGCGTCCCATAGGTTTTGGCAGCTCATGTCTTCATTCTCATTTATTTCTAAGTATTTTTTGATTTCTTCCTTGATTTCCTTCCTGACCCACTCATTGTTCAACATTGAATTGTTTAATTTCCAAGTGTTTGATTTGATTCTCCGTGTCGGTGAGTGGTTAGCTTCTATCTTCAGCACATTGTGGTCTGAGAAGATGGTTGATACAATTTCTATTTTTCCGATTCTATTGAGGTATGTTCTGGGGCCCAGTACATGGTCTATTTTAGAAAATGTTCCGTGTGCACTGGAAAATAATGTGTATTCCTTCTTTTTGGGGTGTAAGTCCCTGTATAGGTCTATTAGGCCTCTCTCTTCAATTTCTTCTTTCAGAGTCAGTGTTTCCTTGTTGAGTTTTGTTCTTGTCGATCTATCTAGAGGCGATAAGGCCGTATTGAAGTCTCCGACTACTAATGTGCTGTTAGTGATGTCCTCTTTGAAGTCTGTTAGGAGTTGTTTTAAATATTTAGCTGGTCGCTCATTAGGTGCATATATGTTTAAGAGTGTGATTTCTTCCTGTTGTACATATCCCTTGATAAACAGAAAATGACCTTCGCTATCCCTTTTCATCTTTTTCAACCTGAAATCTATGTTGTGGGATATTAGGATGGCCACTCCAGCTTTTGTAAGGGGGTTGTTTGCTTGCAGGATTGTTTTCCATCCTTTGACTTTGAGTCTATGTTTACTCTGTTTGTTCAGGTGAGTTTCTTTTTTTTTTCTCATTAAAATTTTATTTTATTATTTTTTTTGACATTTCTGAGGCAATATTTATTAAGTGCTGGGGGCTAGTCTCATGTGAGAATAAAAGAGAAATGAATCTGATAGTAACACAGGGTCACAATACGTTGATTTTACTGTAGGAATCAAGAATGTGAAAACCTAATGCAACACATTATTTTTTTTTAAATTTTTTATTGAGTCACCATGTGGAAAGTTATAAAGTTTTCAGGTTTAAATCTCAGTTATACAATGCTCGAATACCCATCCCTTCACCAGTGCTCATATTCCACCACCAAGAATCCCAGTATAGCTCCACCCCGCCCCCCCACACCCCTAACACCCCCACCCTTAGCCCCCCCCCGCCTGTGTAACTAATAAATTTCACTTTACTTTCACTTCAATTGCATACAATATTTCAACAAAACTCACTATTATTGTTTGGAGAGTCTCTCCCCTAAAGTCAGACCTGCTGAAAAGGAAGCATTAGATAATTTGTTTTCCATTGCTGAGGATGAAGAGGTATGAGGTCGAGTGACCACACTTAGCGGCCTCTCAGTTTTGGGTTTCTGTAATTTAGTATTTTAGTAACTAAGTCCAGGTGAGTTTCTTGCAGGCAACAGAATGTTGGGTTTAGTTTCCCGATCCATTTTGGCACTCTGTGTCTCTTGATAGGTGCATTTAGGCTGTTGACATTGAGAGAGATTATTGTGGTGGGGTTTTGTGTCATATTTCTGTGGGATTTGTTGTTCTTATGGGTCTCCTACTTGTCTCACAGTAGACCCTTTAGACCTTCTTTCAAGTTTGGTTTTGAGTCTATGAAGTTCCTGAGCTGTTGTTTGTCCGAGAAGTAGTGTATGGTTCCTTCAAGTTTGAGTGAGAGTTTAGCTGGATAAAGTATTCTAGGTGAGGCATTCATTTCATTGAGTTTTTTCACTATGTCCCACCATTGTCTTCGGGCTCGGAGGGTTTCCTCTGACAGGTCTGCTGTAAATCTGAGGGGTGCTCTTTTGTATGTGATTTCCTTCTTTGACCTTGCTGCTTGCAGAATTGTGTCTCTATCCATGGCATCTGTCATTCTGACTATGATATGCCTTGGAGTCTTTTTTTTGGGTCTCTTTTTGCTGGTACTCTTCGGACTCCTTGTATCTGGATGCCTGCCTTCTCCCGCTCTGGGAATTTCTTAGCAATGATGTCTTTGACTGTGTTTTTTTCATTAGGGTTACTTTCCTGCGGTTCTGGTACTCCAATGATTCTAATGTTGTTCCTCTTGAAGTCATCCCCCAGGGCTCTGATTCGTTCTATAGCCATTTTGAGGTCTTTGGCCATTATTTGTTGTTGTCTATAAGCTTTCTGTAGCTCATCTTCTAGGTCTCTGATTCTGTCTTTGGCTGTAGTCATTCTACTGTTGAGGCCATCTAATGAGATTTTTAGTTCATCTACCGATTCCTTTATTTGTGTGACTTCCATTCGTAGGTTTGAGATTTCTGCTCTCATTTCTTCCTGCATTTTCTTGGTAGACCGTTGCAGTGCTTCATTCATCTCCTCCCTTAATTTATTGGATGTCTGTTCCATGGTTGCTTGGAGTAGGTCGACTTTCCTCCAGATCTCCTCTCTGAATTGTTATCTGAGAGATCGTAGATGTGAGTAGGCCCCGTTGATGTTTCTGGGATCTTTTCTTCTCCCTCTCTTGGTGGAGGGGATTTTTGCTGCTTCTTCATATTGTTACAGAAGTATAGAATTGGAACTTTGTAGTTATCTATTCCTGTTCCCTCTTACTGTGCAAAGGACAGGCTCTGATTGTGCTAAACTTCCTTTTTTCACTGACAGCTTTTATAGTGTGAAACTAAGCTAATGGATATTTTGCATGAGTGGTTGAGATGGCTAAAGTGATTTTCAAAGAAGTAGACAATAAGTATCGTGCTGAGATAACAAAGAATAACTGCGGCCGCATTAGCGGCCGCAGCTCAGAGAAGAGGCCACGCCCACTTTTAGACCACGCCCACTAAGATACAGGCAACGCCCCCAGTGTCTTCCTGTTAAAGAGCCAGGGCGGGAAGACCTCAGGCGGCGCGCAGGACACGGGGTGGGGCAGCTGCAGGGTCTCGGGGACTCCAGGCTGAACAATTTATTTTCTAAGCATAAACCTTTTATATTTTTGAGGAATTGAAAGCACTTCTTCTAAAACTGTTAATAGGAAAATACAAACAATATTTCTTCTCTTTATATGTGATACTGTGAACACTTTTGTATTCTTGAAACTTCTTCCAAATATGATATAAGCAGCATTTTATAACAATTTTCTTTTCTATACTTTGATGATTAGAACTCTTAGATCCCTGAGAATTATTTGATATAAATATTTGAATGGAACCAAAAGTTTAAAAGTGCTTCCCCTTCTGTTTTCTCCTCAAATTCTCCCACCTGCCCACATGCAGACACAAACTGACCTTCCTAAAACCTACCACTATATTTTCTGGAAATTATATGGCTTTCTATCTGGGTAAGAATGCAAAACACGCTCCAGAAATTCCAGAAGATTTTATAAACTCTGCCATCTGCACATCTGGTATGTAAGATGCCTGTAGAGCTCTTTAATCAGCAACACTGATATTTACGCTTTGGGCACTTGTAAGAGAGTTAGAGCACAAATTGACTGCAAATAACTAGGTCTTGTCAAAATTTTACTTGAACATGGGGTTATTTAAAGAGACAAGCTAACTAGTCACTCTTATATGTTTTTCATACTCCTACTTTTGTTAAGAAATATAATAAGGGCAAACAAAATCCTGAATACATTCGTGCAACTTCCAGAAGTTACCATTGCATATGTTGACTAAAAGAGAAATTTATTATAATAAATAATTGCTTCTGTAAGCGGTGGTAACTTTACCAAAACACACAAAAAATGATATTATATTTTTAGAACTTTTTAGATTGTAAGCAAAATTGAGGATGCATAAGCATATCTCCTTCATTATCAACAAACCTCATTAAAGGGGAGCAATCATTAAAGTTGATGAACCCACATTCACACATTATGTTCATACAAAATTCAACGTTTGCATTATGATTTACTCTTGGTGTCATGTATTTACTATGTATTTTAAAAGTTCATGACATTTATCCATCATGAACTCTACAAGTTGTTTCACTGCCCTAAAAATCCTGTGTGCTCTATTTTTCTAAACTTATCCTTTAGCCCTTGGAAGCCACTTTTTTTCCTACTGTCTCCACAGTTTACCATTTCAAAAATACTATGTAGTTGGAATAAAATCAAGTATGTAGCTTAACATATGGATTTCATGAAGTTAGTAATACACATTTAAAGTTCTTCCATGTATTTTCATGACTAGGTGGACCATTTGGATGCTGTATGCTATTTCATAATATGGGTGTGCCAAATATCATTTTTCTGTTTAGCTAATAAACAACAATCATGTTTGATTCCTATCTTTGCAGTTACGCATAAAGCTCTTATAAACAAACACATGCAATTTTTTGGTTTGGACATAAGTTTTTAATTTCCTTGAGTTATAGAAGAAACACTATCGTCGGATCATATATTGAGAATTTTTGAGAAGAACAAACTGTCTTCTAACATAGTTGCACTTTTATGTCTTCCCCAAAACAATACCAATCACAATAGAGTATCTCCGTACTTTGCTATTGTTGGTGTTTTAGATTTTGTCCATTCTTATCTCATTTTAGTTTACATTTTTTCCTTATGGAAGCATCATATGATGCAGAGAATCTAGTCATGCAAAAATTTTATATGCATATATTCTTTGGTCCTTCTTTGTTTTGGCTGTATAGTTTGGACCTGACATTTTAGCAGTCTCTCTTTGCTCGTTCTTCTCAATGCTTTAGTATTGGGGGCTCTTCCGAGGTCAGAGGAATGAGGCCCATTTTTGTTACTGTTTTTGGAATATCAAATATGTCACAGGTAGCTTGCCAGGCACTGCCATGTGGATGGCATGTA
This sequence comes from Sorex araneus, assembly GCF_027595985.1. Classification (NCBI taxonomy): domain Eukaryota; kingdom Metazoa; phylum Chordata; class Mammalia; order Eulipotyphla; family Soricidae; genus Sorex; species Sorex araneus. Next base: position 33,246,432 of record NC_073311.1, read on the forward strand.
GGGAAGTGGCCCCCTTCCTACTCCTCACTTATCTACAATTACTAACCTAACTTTTAATTAAGTTATTTGTTTTCTTATTTTTGATGTTTAATAACTATATTTAGAGGCCAGTCCTTTATTAAATGTGCATTTTGAATAAATATATTCAATCTGTTCTGCATTTTCTCACTCTCTTAGAACTGCTCTTTTATCCTAGAAAATTTTAATCTTAATTAAACTTAGCTTATCAATTATTTTCATTGGACATTTCTCAAAAAGTTAGGAATTGAGCTTTGATATGACCCATAACATATACTGCAGGGGTCCAAAAACAATGCAGAAAAATCATCTGTACTCTTATGTTAACTGCAGCACTATTCGAAATAGACAATATCTGGGAACAACCCAAGAGCCAAGGAACAGATGATTGGATAATAAAACCATGATACATCTATACAGAACTAGAGCAATAGCACAGCAGGTAGGGCATTTGCCTTGTATGTGGCTAACCCAGGTTCGATTCCTCTGTCCCTCTTGGAGAGTCCGGCAAGCTATTGAGAGTATCCCGCCTGCACAACAGAGCCTGGCAAGCTACTCATGGCGTATTTGATATGCCAAAACCAGTAACAACAAGTTTCACAATGGAGACATTACTGGTGCCTGCTCAAGCAAATTGATGAGCAAGGGGATGACAGTGATACAGTGATACAGTGATACAGGTATATAGCATATGGTTTTAAAAGTTAATGTGAAAAGATCAATTATGAATTTGTACCTGTCATTTTCTGAAATTTCTAGTGAGAAATTTTGTACATTACTTTGCAATATTTTAAATTGTCTCTCTTTTAAAATAAATGAGCTGCCTCAATTTATGTTGAGTGATAAGAAAGAAGCAATTTAAGTGTAATGTTGGTAAGAAAAAAGAAACTCCAATAACATTATATCAAAATTATCATTCAAAACAACTATTTAATGTATAATAGAAAGGAACAAAATAAAGATAAAATGTGTCAGGGGTCTATATTAAGAAGGTAATATGCAAAATATTTTCAAATTTTGTTAATTATGAAAATCTGGCTAGTTAGCATTTTAATTGCAACTTTATTACTGATAATGTGAAAACTGGATAAATTAAATGACTTTCTCAGAGACATACAGCTCAGAAATTTTCAGACTTAGATTGGAAGACAGATGTCTATGGTGCCTTTTTTCTCATGACACATGCCATAACCACTATAACTTATAGATAAATTTTCCTCAATTTTCACATTTTATTTTATTTCCTGACAGAAACTCACTTCACTTACCTATAAATATAAGTTCAACAATTCATGCTGATATGTTAAATAAATATCTCCAATAAACTGAAAAATCATGGAAGAGCCTGGAAAGCTCCCTGTGGTATATTCAATATGCCAAATATGGTAACAAAAACAGGCCTCATTCCCCTGATCCTGAAAAGAGCCTCCAATCGCTGGGAAGAATGAGTAAGGAGAGGCTGCTAAAATCTTAGGGCTGAGACGAATGGAGACGTTACTGGCGTCCTCTCAAGTAAATTGATGAACAACGGAATGACAGTGACAGTGATAATTTATTATTGAGGTCTTTGGCCCATTTTTAAATGATGCTTGTCTAAGGGGTGAGATAAAGGTTTGAATTCATTTTTTTACATGTGACTAAGCAGTTTTCTCAATCCCATTTGTAAGAGGCTTTCCTTGCTTCATTTAACACTCCTAGTTAGTTTGTCAAAAATTAGCTGACCAAATACTTGAGGTTCTGTCTCTAGTTTCTCAAGTCACAGATTTTTTGGTCTGAGAGTCAGGATCTTTAACCCCATATTATACTTTCTTGATTAGTATAGGTTTACAGTATAATGCAAAGTTTGGGAAACAAAAACCTTTTATCTTCTTTTTACCTAGTATTGTTTTGTCTGTGGTGCAGGATGGGGTTTTCTCAAGACCTATAAGTAAAATGTAAAAACAGCAGCAACAACCACCACCAAAGCAACAGTACGTACACACACACACACACACACGCAAACCTGTCAAAGAATGAGGATAAGTTATTAACAGATGCTTCCTGATTGAAGACATACATAGATGCCAAATAAGTATAAGGAAATTGTTCTCCATCTCTTATCATCAAGGAAATGAAAATCAAAACAAAATGAGATATCATCTTATAGCAGGGAGATTGGCATAATTAAAAGAAAAACAATAAATACTAGCGTGGATTTGGGGGAGATAAAGGAACTTTCATCCACTGTTGATGGAAATGCTGAGTTCAATCTCTCTGGAGAATAATATAGATACTTTAACAAAAACACAAATAAATGAGTTCTGATATGATCTAGCAATTCCTCTTCTCAATATCTCTTCAAGGGTTTCAAAAACTATTTTGAAAGGATATTTGTCCCCTGAGATTTATTGCAGCACTATTCACAAATGCCAAAATCCAGAAACAACCCAAGAGCCCAAGAACATATGTCTGTTTAAAGAAATGGTAGGGAATACACATAATGTAATGTAATTCAGGTATACACAAGGTGAAATTCCACTATCTGATACTATGTAGATAAAATAAGAGATTATCATGCTATGCTCTGAAGGACTTCACAAGTTCAGAAGGAGAAGACAGAATCAGAAAGATACTTTTCACTTGAGCTATAAAGAAACATAGTAAAGGAACAACAAATGGTCAAAGGTATCAGAAGAGGGGAGTTGATCACCAGAACTGAGCTTAAAGTGAGGGGTAATGGAAAGTCCGTAGTGCATTGGTGGAGGGAAGAAGGCTCCACATTGGTGGGCGTGATTTGGATAGATGTACATATGAGACTTTAATTCATATATCAAATATATAATTATATGTCTTGATAATCCACAACATGGGAAATATTATAAGTAAAGGAACCTCCCACTTTGATGCTTTTGACAATCATTAATTTGTAGTGAATACAGTACAAATATTACATTATTTAACATTATCTATATTCTGTCTCCATGAACTCAGCACACTACCTATACAGCAATATTTGATAATGCCAAAAACATTCTTATATCTTGTAGGAATGTCTTACATATCCTAGGAATGTCATGGGAAACAAGCAGAAAATCTGCATTCAGAGAACTTATTTTATGCATCAGTTTTATAAGTATTTTACCTGCCTGTGAAAAATTTGGATCACACTGGTAGAAAATGATAGTTGTATATTCTATCTCAATTATCTAGAAGACTCCTGAGTAACCTTAAATATCTGCTATCTGAGGAATAGTAGATGGATCGCATTTGTGTTCAAAAATTATTATCCTTGCTATCATATTATTTGGACAAATTCTTTTATGTCAGCCATTTAATGGTCCCCAAACTGAAAATCATGTACATGCTAAAAATGCACTATGTTGTTTTTAAAAATGGTGCCCCAAACAAAACTGGGATAATTTTTAATTTTCATATTCATATTTTCTATCTGGAAAAAAAGAAACTATGTGACTTGAAAGCCTATCACTCATTTTATAGCCTCATAAAAATATAGTTTCTTGATTCATATATAATGGTTCCTATGTCCACATAGTTGAATTACATATATTTTAATAGTAAGCACAGAAGACGTTTCACAACATATAAACTTTTATGATTGTCTTTGGACAATGTTAAGTAGAAATATTTTCCTCTCATTTATATTGTTTTGGTTACAAGTGTATATGTACTTTTCAAATATAGTAAATTCATATGTCAAGCATATTGTCATTATAGAACTCTTCTGTATTGAGAAGATTTAATGAAAAACAATATAATGTCTTTTGAATATAGTAGAGTAAAATGCTCACCGTAACAAATGACCATCTTACCACCTTTCTCTATTCTATTACCGGTCTTGAAAAATAGTCTTTGTGATAGAGTTCCAACTATAAATCCCAGCTTATTACATCTTAACCTAATATAAAATGAAAGTCTTATTGGCTCTTTCATGTTCCTTTGACCATAACCTCTAATGCCAAGTACTTGGTAAAGAAGAAGCTCTCTTGATTCATTGTCTTCCCAAGAAGGTCCAAGGGCAACAGTGCTAAGAAGCTCTGCCCTAGCTGTTCTCATTTCCATTCACTGCCTCCCTAACTTTCTCTCTTTCCTCCTTTTAGACCCTTTAGAAGAAACAAACACACTGTTATCATTCTTTGTAACTCTAAGGATTCCTTGCATATATACCTGGAAAATTATTGCTAAAGACTCTTTTGTTGCATATCATATTCATTTCATCCAAATGTGCTAAATTATACATGACATATATAATTTATACCTAGCCTCAGATCACTTAGGAAGACATATACACTTGTAAATTATTTCAAAACATAATAATTTTTTGTTACATAATTATTTGCGACCATTCAAATGAAGCATATGCTATAAAGAAACTGCCTTTAAAGTGGCTGCTAAAAACACTTGAATTATTTTGCAAGGCCATCTCATAGAAAAACAATTATATTAGTGTAGCTCACATGACATTAGACAAGTAATGATTAAACCATCAGTTCCCTGGAGCTGCTTCTGAGCCACTGCTGCTAAAGAGAATCAAAGGAAGTGTAACAGTGGCTATATTTTGCACAAAAGAGGGATTCAGTCTTGTTGGGAAATCTTCCAGGCAAACTAGGTTTAAAACAGCATTCTCATCAGAAATAATAAATGTACAAAAGAATATTCTTTTGCAAAGGAAACTGAGACTCAGAATTCTTAGATAAACGGAAAGCTGATGCCTCCTAATATTTTCAGCAGAATGTATTTGAAAGAAGCCAAGCACCCAACAGATGTCAAAACATTTGTCTGACCATGAAGTTGGGACTTTGAGACTAGGGATTAGAAATAATTAGTACTAGCAAGACACACTGAATCAATAAGAAGACACACCAGTAAAGTATAAGCTGGAACATAGTAGACTTTATCAAAGGAATATTGCCCTAACTTTAGTGAAAATGTCTTTGCCACTCTGGTCACATATTAACGGCCTCTATTATTTAAAGAGATATGGAAAATGGCCTCATAACACAGGCAAGTATTTTAGACCAGTCTATATTATAATTTATATTTCTCTATATGTCTTATTTAAGAGTAGGAGTTTACTTGTTTTGTTTTGGGGCCACACCCAACAATACTCAGAGATTATTCCTGGCTCTGGACTTAGAAATTAATCCTGGAGATTCTTGGGGAATGCCAGGGATCGAACCTGGGTCAGCTGTGTGCAAGGCAAATGTCTTACCCACAGTATTATCGCTCAGGCTCTTTTTCTTGATGAACATTTTTGTTGTCTGCTTCAGTCCTTAACATGAACACCTCTGTCTAACATTATTAGAAATGTAAGACAAATCTCTGAAACTATGAAAAAAATCTAGTCAGTATTAGTATAAAGATGCTTAAACAGTGTTCCTTGTGATTGTATGTCAGAATGAAGCATCTTCCTCATTAAATTTCACATACTTTGGGGTCAAAGATACAGCTGTTTGCAGGCAGGAGGCCAGGGTTTAATCCCCAGCAATGCATGGTATACTGAGCACCATCAGGGTGACCACAGAACAGTGATCTCTAAGGTGCCCTGAGTTCTGTCGCTGTGGCCACAGAAATATCTAACATAAATAAACTGCACAGACTTTAAATACAGATTAGAAGAGATTATTTTATAAAGAGACTGAAGAACTAACAAATGTAGAATTATGCTGCCAACTCCCAAGAAAATAGTAACCCAAAGGCAGTCTTCTAAGAAAGATGGATTTAGAGGGTGCCAGAAAATCAGTTCTACTCTTGGTTCTGTAATTGGTTCTTTGAACTCAGAATGAATTCTTGTTTTCTCCTTTTGAGTCAGAAATCACTCTTAAGAGCATGATGCCACCACGCCACCCCTACCCCCTGTCTCACCCGTGACCTACTGTAACCCTTAAAGGTGATAACTGCATGTCTTCCTTGGCTAACTGTAAAACAAATTCTCCCTTTTACCCATATCAAAGGGAGGGCGAAGAATTCTCACACAAACTGTATGGAGAACTGGGGAATTTCAGAATTTGCTTTTGACTGATGCCTATCTACTTTGAGCCCCCAAATCACTACTCACTTGGGCTTTAACAAGGTAAAATGTACTTATAAAACAGAGATTATTCATTTTCTGACATTACTAAACCTTTACTTGACCTCCTGTTTCATAATCTGTACTTGGTTTTTATTTTTTTTTATCTTTGTTACAAACCATGCTGATGATGCCTATGAGAGGATGTTCATTGAGAGGATGACTCATAATTCTAAGAATATGGAATTAGTTGTTATTGTCAAATGAGTAAAGTGGTATTATATCAAATAAATGATTTTGTTTGCTTTCATTAACATTTGATCAGGGACTCCAAGGTAGTTCTGTTTCAAAAAAATTACTGTATCCCAAGCATGAGGCTGTGAACTCTAACCCCAACTGTGTTGAGAGTTGTCCATTTAGCTCTGAACTATCTGGCACAGCAAGTCAGTATTTTAAAAAGAAAAAAGGTATTTTAAAATATAGTTACATTTAATCTGTTTAATGTTGTGGGTATGATCATTTTGACAAATTTATTCTTCATATATATGAGCATGGGATCACTTGTATCACTTGTATCACTTGTCATCCCGTTGATCTTTGATTTGCTCAAGTGGGTACATGATGTTCTTGAGGGCGGCTCTGAAGAGTTTTGATGAAATGGTATCACCTTGCCACACCCCTCTCTTTATATCAATGATCACTTCCTTGTAGAATGGTGAGATTCTGGTGGTGAATCCACAATACAGCTTGCGGAGGATGTTGATATACTGAGTTTGAACTCCCTGTTTGGCCAGGGCTTCGATGACCACCTCAGTCTCAACAGAATCGAAGACCTTCTTTAAGTCAATGAACGTTAGACAGAGCGGCATCGTGAACTCTCGAGGAACTTCAATGAGTTTGGTCACTGTGTGGATATGGTCTATCGTGCTGAATCCCCTTCGGAACCCGGTTTCCTAGCATGGTTGTCCTTCGTCTAGTGTTCTGCCTATTCTATTCAGGATGACATGAGTGAACAACTTATAGACGTAGACGACAGACAGCAGGCAGATTGGGCGATAGTTGCCAATGTTGTGGATGTCGCCCTTCTTGCATAACAGAAGGGTCCTACTAGTTTTCCACTGGGACGGAACCTTGCATTCAGACAGGTAGCATGTGAAGAGTCGAGCCAGTGTATTGATGAGTACTGGCGGCAGATTCTTCAGGTGTTCAGGTCTGACATTTTCCGGACCAGGTGCTACCCAGCCACCGCCACACTCCTGGCCGCTCTCCGGACACTTAGGCTGAACCTCTCACATGAGTGAAGCTCCGCAAAACCATGTAAGCAGAACTTTGCGACCTTGAACTCTAGGTTCAATGAGACCTGGAAACAAGATCTTCTGTCTGCCTCCTCCAATCTCTGGCATCTGAGGGAGGGGTCAAACCCAGATGCCCCACCCTACCCAAGCCAGATAAATACCTCACTGGCTGACCCCCATTACATCACCTACCCAGCCACCACCAAGCTCCGGGCTGCTCTCCAGACTGCGCGGCCGCAAAGCCTCCATGACACACTATAGGACACTTAATGCCCATTATTCCCACACCATATTTGATGGGGTTCAAATTTGATGTGAACCATGGTAACACCTCTACGGGCGATTGGAAGCCACCCTAAAAGCCTTTGTCCCTCTCGGAGATCCCAGCAAGCTACCAAGAGTTTCCCGCCCGCATGGCAGAGCCTAGCGAGCTACCCATGGCATATTTGATATGCCAACAACAGTAACAATTGGCCTCATTCATTTGTCACCAACAGAGCCCCCAATATGGCAGCATTAAGAAAGATGAGCAAGGAGAGGCTGAAAAAATCTCAGGGACGAACTGGACTGCCAAAACGAAGAAAGACTAAAATGATTGTCTGTACTTTCAATGCACGTATGTTGGCATCAGAAGTATCCATCGAGGACCTGATGGTGCAAGCACAGATCAAGTATGACATCATTGGTCTGACTGAAATGAGAAGAAATTGGTCACATCACGCCATTTTCGACACTGGAGAAGAATTGTTCTTCGGAACATGCGACAACAGAGGTGTTGGTGGTGTTGGTGTCCTTGTCAACACGAACTTGGCCATAAGTACTGATTTATTTGAATGCCTAACAACCCGAATTGGATGATTATGCTTGAACAGATGTGGCTCACTGCCTGTAGTTTCTATCTTTGTCGTCTATGCACCAACTTCCGACTATGATGAAGAAGAAATTGAGAGGTTCTACATGAAACTGGAGAAGTTCCATAAAGAAGAACACACCTTCTACAAGATCATTGTTGGTGATTTTAATGCCAAGATAGGTTCGAGAAGGTCACCCAAATAACTCCACATTGGGACCCATGGCCGAGAATGGAACGATCAGGGCGAGAGACTGTCTGAATTAATCATGTTGACCAAGACCATCCATTGTAACTCACAGTTCCAGAAGGCCGAATCTAAACGCTAGATATGGGAGTCTCCCGGTGGACAGTTCCACAATGAAATTGACCACATCATATTCAATCAAAGGTTTTGCCTGATTGATGTCGCTGTTGTCCCAAAATTCGGAACGGGATTGAATCACTGTCTCCTTTGTGCAAAATTCTACTTCACAGAGTGGGGAGAAAACTCTGAAAAATTTAATTCTAAGAAGACAACTCCCAGAATGACCACCAACTGGGAGCTCTTTGGCACTATTGAAGCAACGTGGGAAAATGCCATTCTTGACAACATCGATGAGGAATACGATCGACTGGTTCAGCACCTCCATGACTGTGCGAAGAATGCCGAGAGTGAGAAAACCACAAACAGACGCCTGTCTTAGGAAACTCTCGAACTCACTCACCAACGTGGTTTGGCAGGAGCCTCAGGTAACTACAAGCTAACGTCCAAGCTCACAAAGCTGTGCAGAGATGCCATAAAGGAAGACCTCAAAGAGAGAAGAGCAGCAGTGTGGGCCAGTGCAGCAGAGCTGAAAAAGTATTCACAATGCTCGCCTATCCTTTGCCAACTGCAAGACCAGGATGACTGCCCTCAGACGTCGCAATAGATCTATCACATCTTCCTGAAGGACAATGGAGAGTATTATTCACGACTTCTACTTGAATCTCTTTGACAGCCATGTCCATTTGCCCACATACCAAATTCTGCAAGATGGATATGTCATTCCTAACGTCCTCCCTTCTGAAAAATGAGCATGGGATATTTTTTCTATTTCCTGCTGCCATCTTCTACTTTTTCTAAGAGCAACATGATTTGCTCTGTATGCCTTTCACATCCATTATTATATTTAATCATAGGTATTGAATTTTTATATATATATTTTTAAATAAAATGTTTTTTAATTCTATTTCTTCCAATTTATTATATATAGATATTCAATAACTTTTGTATTTATTTTGCAGTTTGTGACCTTGATGAGCTGGTTTTAATAAACATTTAAGTGCAATCTTTATAGCCTTCTATGCATATTATTATGTAATCAGAAAAATAGTGATAGTTTGATTTCTCCTTTTCCAATTTCCAAGCCTTTGAATTCCTTACTTTGCATCATTTTTGTGCTGACTACTTCCTAAACTACTTTGAATAGTAGTTAAGAAAGAAGACAACCAAGGACCGATGAGAGCCTTGTACTCGGCCGACCTGGGTTAGATTCCAGCAACCCAAATGTTCCCAACACCCACCATAAATCAGGTGCAAAACCAGGAATAATCCCTGAGCACCTCTGGGTATGGCTCCCAAACAAAAACAAACAAAACAAAAACAAGAACAGAAAAAAAATGTAGACCGCTTTCCTTGTGTCTGATCTCAGGAAAAAGGCTCTGCCATGGGGGCAGGATACACTCAGTAGCTTGCCTGGCTCTCTGAGAGGAGGAATCAAACCCAAAATCCGGAATCGTTGGCCATGTGAAGGCAAATGCCCTACCCACTGTGCTATCACTCCAATCCCACCAGACATGTACTTCAGAAATTTTTTTTAAGAAAGCAATGAGCTGTAGAGAGTATAGCAGATAAGGCACTTGTCTTTCCACTCTGGGTGACCACTCTGGGTTTGATCCCTGGCACACCGTGGATCCTCGAGTACCCCTAGAAGTAATTACTGAGAACAGAGTCAGTAGTAACTCCTGAGCATCGACAGATGAGGCTCCAAAACAAAACAAAAAAAAAATGAATGAGAAATATAAGACAGAGACAACATCAATAAGCAGTTTGAAAATAAAAGAAGATAAAGATAGGATTAATCCATTCATATGCCAAAGGGAATTACAAATGGATAATAAATTCACAAGGAGAAAAAATCTTCAGGGACAAGAAGAGTTAGCCCATCACTAACACTAAAATAGGAACAAAGAACGTGGGTGCTTGGAGGAAATTAGTATAATTTTAGTATATGGGGAAAATATTAGTACCTGAAGCTAAAATATTTAGATAAGAAAGATTATGAAAACCTAAGGCAGAGATATCAAAAGGATTACTTTAAATAAATTAAATCACTTGTATACTCTCTGCAACTACAAACCTTGATACTGGAATGTTAGGGAAAGTAAAATCTAATTTGACAAATATGCAATTACATACATTGTTAAAAAGTACTACATATTTCTCTACAAATTCTATACACAGGATTTAATTTATTTATGAAGAGAATTAAGAAGCAGAAGGAGAATGTGACATGGAGCTGGAGACAGATTTCACCACAGGCAAATTGTCAGAAGTTCTTTGGCAAAGAATTTTCTGACCTTTAATTTCCAGGGCTGTAAAGTAGAAATAGTGATATTCATATTTCTCCCACAGTTGTTAACCAGTGAAATGAAATCACCTATTTTAAATGTTCTTATTGTAAATGTGTTATAAAACATTACTGTTCTAATGTCCTTACAGCATTTCTTTTCTTATTAACTGCATTTATTGCAATTTGAAAATACTAGAGATTTTCACTGCACAAACCAGAGAATATTCAGAAAGACAAATGAGACTGATCTCTTTGTTTGCTTGGGGACTATAACCTAGTAGCATTCAGGAGTCACTCCTGGCCGAGCTCAGGGGACCATGTATAGTGCCAGAAATTGAATCAGCCATGTGCAAGGAAATTGTCTTAACTCCTTGTCCTAGTTCTCTCTATCTCTCTGGTCCAGCAGATCATTTATCTTAGAAAAAAAATAACTTTAGACTTTTTACACTAAATCATAAAATCAATTGACACTTAAAGTTGAACATCTGCATTTCAAGACAATTTTATATATTCTTGAAATAGAGATTTTTAAAATTATATATATTATGATACTGTTATGCATATCAATTTTTAGTTCATATGTTATAATGCATATGTTATAAAATGTAAAAGTAGCTCTTTTCCTTAAAACTCAGAGCTATGTTTGGCAAATCACAGTGTCACACAATTAAAAGTCATAGAACAAGTGACTTTGGCAGCCACAAATAAACTACAATAAGCCTAGATCAAGAAATGACTCAACATTCTCCCTGATCTTGACCAATATATCACTTGCCTTAATTTATGTGGCACTATGGTTATTTGCCATGAAAAACTCATCTGTGTTTCCTAAGCTCTACAGTTCCAACTTATTGTTTTGTAAAAAAGGTAACTGGACATAAGTCAGCTATGAATATGGATATCATGATGGTCATACCACAATTGCCCGACTGTCTGCATATTATTTCAATGGAGAAATTGCCCTATCAATTGATATCTTTTGCATAAAAAATTTATATTTCCTTTGTATTGTGAAAGGTTTATCATATATTTAAAATAGAGATAGTATAGTGGGTAAGGCATTGGACTTGCTTGCAAACATTCTGGGTTCAATCCCTGACACCCATTATGATACCCAGAACCTTGCCGGGAGTGATACCTGAGTGCAGACCCTGAGCACCACTGGGTTTGGTCTCCAAACAAAAACATATATGTGTATATATAATGTATAAATACATGCATATATGTATACATATATAATATACATATATGATTATATATAACATGTACGTGTACATTATACATACTATAAATATGCATATATAATTATATATACATGTCACACATATATTATGTATACATATATGTATATTACATATGTATATATAATATATTATGTATATATATGTATATTGCATATGTATGTATAATTATATATATATTTATATACTGTCACTGTCATCCCTTTGCTCATCGATTTGCTCGCGTGGGCACCAATGACGTCTTCATTTTAAGACTTATTGTTAATAAGTAAAATATTTGAGGTTCAAAAATGCTTTTTTTGCAATGCCAATTCACCTGCATTATTAATCTATCCCAAAAGACACTTTATATGGGATAAGCAGTGAAGAATAGAAGGAAAATAAGTTAAACCACTTTTTGGCAAAGAACTTAATGTAAAAGGAGAAATCTCAAAGCTTTTTCATAGAAAAAAAATATATATAACAAGCATTCAAATAATAATTTGGGGGGAGATCATGAAATAAGAGGGGCAATTGTGGCTATTAGAAAGTCTTGTAAATCTTGATTCTGTCACTATGGGGCTATGTCACTATGTTCAGAGCCATATCAGCCTATCAGCCTGCTTTCATTTTGTAAAATCATTATAATGATAATGCCCTATCCTAGAGTGTTGTGAAGTTCTAATTAAATAGCATGAGACAATAGGGCAAGGTATGAGTTCCATACAATAGTTTTCATTTCATAATATAGACAGGCTTTTTTTTAGGCAGTAGCTTTTAAAATGATGCTCTGCAGACACAACTTTTGTAAGAAAAATGATAAAAGTTAATTTAATGTGCTCAAAAACAGTTGGGGAGTTTTGGGTTAAACAAAGTTAACCCTTTTTTATGAGTTCCCAGAGCCTCTAATGAGCTAAATAAAATCTTCAGAAAGGGACAATTTAATTCAGTAGTTTGAATTTACAGTCCCAAATATATTCAAGTTTATACTTCTAAGCTTCCAGGAATGGTGTTATTTGGATCAAATTTTTGGAAACTTAGATCCTTGGAGAATGGATAAATACCATGTTGATTTTGAGGTCTGAATTCCAATATAAAAGCTTTTTTATAGATTACAATAATGATTCCATGAGTTGATTATTTCCTTTGTGCCAAGAACTGAGCAAATTGTTTTAAGCCTCTTGCCATGATTTGAACTATTTAACAAATATATGGATTGTATGCATATTCTTATTTTATAAGCGAGGGAAAAGATGCTTAGGAAAGTATGAAACTTAGCCAAAGTGATAATTATAAGATTCAAATCCAAAAATCTATGTTCTTGTTGACCACTGACTATATATTTGAATGATTTACTGGAGGAGTTGTAATAATCTGTAATGTACAATCTAAATTTCCACTAGTTGCATGGATAATTATGGTATTTTGTAAGAAGTTTTACCTTATTGCTCCAGCACTGCTGCTCTCCTAAGAATCCACTAACTTTTTATTTAAAATAGAGGGAACACCAACTAAAGGATGTTGGGAGGATCCATTCGGGTTGAAAGATGCGTGCCAAAAATAGACTATAGACCAAACATGATGGCCACTCAATACCTCTAATGCAAACCACAACACCCAAAAGAAGAGAGGGAGCAAAAGGGAACTCCCCACCACAGAGGCAGGGTGGGATGAAGGGGACAGGATAAGGGTGGTGGGAGGGATCCTGGGACCATTGGTGGTGGAAAATGGGCACTGGTGGAGGGATGGGTGCTCTACCATTGTATGACTGAAACACAAGTTTGTAAGCCTGTAACTGTACCTCACAGTGATTCACTAATTTAATAAAATAATAAATAAATAAATAAATAAATAAATAAATAAATAAAACAGTATTAGGCACATGGTATTATCAATCCTATGCTCAGCTATGGATTCATTTGTTCTTTAAGTCAGACAAATTTCTTCTTTTATTTAGTTTGGTGTGTCTGTCAATAAATTTATAAGAAAATTAGACTAGAATATTTCTCCTCAAGATAAAACCATCCAGGACTCTCTTTTGGTCACTTTTATAAGCTTATACTAAGGAGCTCTCATTTACATACATAAAACAACGGCGGGAAGGTCAACTGTTGTCTTTATCACAAAGCAGAAGGGTAACCTCAAGTTGGCTAAGTGTTTCAGTAGAGTTCTTATGGGTCTTATGAGAATTCAGCACACAGTTATAAAAGTGGTTGAAATTTAAATTTAATACTCTTTCCAAAAGGGAGTTCATTCAAAAAAGTGCAAAGTAGAGCCCTGCTGGGCTGAAGTGAAAAAAAAAAGTGAGTCAGGTGCTTCCCTTGCACACTGCTCACCTGGGATCCCATATGGTCCCCTGAACATCATCAGGAGTAATTCCTGAGTGCATAGCCAGGAATAGCCCCTGAGCATTGCAGAGTATGACCCGAAAGCAAACAATACAAATAGTAGTTACCTGTTCAATGTGACAATCATCAAAGTGCAATCATAGTGAAAATTCCAACATAGAAAACTGAGGCAAATATTAATGTTTTAATAATACATATATGGTTTAAAATTATAGCATATTATACAAAATTTCAATAGTAATAATTTAAGTCATTTGATATATTTTAAGCAATTAAATTTCATTTCCCCCAAATCAGTTTTATTATTATATTAAAATTTTAAAAGATATTACTGTACTCACAAAATAAAACAAGTTAATATCATTAAATATAATATGTGGAAAACGTATTAGTCTTTAATTTCTTGTAAAATCCAAAACTTATAGTTTAGTCGAAAAAATAAAACATGAAGTACAAAATGATTTCACTTTCAGATTGATCCATTCTAATCAATTATCTTTGGTTACAGCTTTTACATATTTCAAAATACTTTACTCAAATAGGTTTTTAAATATACAGCTATACCAAGCAGATAAAAAAATTATGAGGATCAAGAGATGATTTCTGAAAAATTATTCCATACTCCCAAATTCTGCGGGCCCTGAGGTACAAAGAAAGTTCTTTAAAATTCATATGGCACTGCCTATCAATCAGTGGTACAGATAACGCTTCAGATAAAAATGGAGAAAGGCTATTTTTCCTCTCTTATTTGAATGGAAAAGTAATACTAAGCACATGCATAAGGCCTTTAAATAAAGAACTCATATGATTTGAAGGGATCTCAATAAGCTTAAAGTTCAATGTCAATCAATTTTATGAATGAGAAGAAAGGACAGAGAATGCAACTGACTTGGTAAATATCAAATAGCTAAATACTGGCAGATCCAGGAATTAAAAGTCCTGTTTATTTTTTTCTGCTATTTGGGTTTTGGGCCACACCTTACTCTGAGCTCAGGGACCTCTCACTCCTGTCATTGCTCCAGAGACCATATGTGGTGCGAGGGATTGAACCCCGGTTAGCTGTGTACAACACAAGTGTCCCACCTGATGACCCCTCCCAAACCTCTTCTTCAAAGTCTTGTGCTCTCTTAATATAGTTTCCTAAATCATTTGGATCTTATAAGTTCATTATATGAACTTGTGTAAATCATTGAAAATTCTAAAATAGTTTAACATGAGCCCTGTGTGTATTTAGCAGCCTGTTCCTTCAATGAAAAAAACTTTGAGATTTCTTTGTTTACATTAAGTTATTTGTCAAAAAGTAACTTTGTTTTCTTTTGGTTTTGTGGGGGCAGGGCGCAGATGTCTTGGTTCCCACTAATAGTTTTCTATGGTCTCAATCATACTACTATCCTGATTCCATACGTTATTTTTTTTTTATTTTATTTTTTTTTTTTTTTTTGCTTTTTGGGTCACACCCAGCAATGCTCAGGGGTTACTCCTGGCTTTGCACTCAGGAATTACTCCTGGCGGTGCTTGGGGGACCATATGGGATGCCGGGGATCGAACCCGGGTCGGCCGCGTGCAAGGCAAACGCCCTACCCGCTGTACTATCGCTCCAGCCCCTCCATACGTTATTTTATTTATTGCCTGCAGAGCCGTTCAGTTTGTACTTGAGTACAACTTTATTCTCTGTTTCTTACTTTAAAATTCTAGTATCATTTTTATATATCTGAAGGAGAGATTTTCTAAATAACTCACTGCATTATCTGTCTTGGAATTTGAATCCAGACAATGCTTATCAGGGAAGAAGTTAAATTCCCACACATATTGCAAAATATTCTGAGTTCCTCAGAAAAAGAAAGCATGTGCAGAGGAAATAATATGACAAGATATGTATCTCTCCATATTAATTTGAATACCTTGAAACGATGAGCAATGAAAAAATAAATGTTCTTATGAAAACTATTGGGATTACGCCTGGCTCTGCTCTCAGGGATCACGCTCAGGGGTACTGTATGGTTGGCTGGGTATCGAACCTGGGTCAGCCAAATGCATAGCAAATGCGATACTTGCTGTCTATCATTGTGGCCCAGAAACATTATCCTTCGAGACTAAGAAGGATCATTTTCTGGGCAGTTGTTTTCGGAACATGTGTTCCGAGTGGCGAGTGGGATCAAAGGTGAAAGTCATTATCTGGACCATGTTCTCTACATTAGTAGCAGTGCCGTCATTGCATTGTATTTACCCGGAGGGATTTGCTGTGCAAAGCGCCAGCAGGAGACGTCAGCATACCTTCATACACATTTGTTATTGTTTGGGTTTATTGAGGACCTTTTATTTATATTCATACATTCATATAGCTTAATATGGAACCACTTCTCCATAACTGATAGTGGATTATAAAAGCTATGTCTGAGAAATTGGCAAGCTTAAAGAGCTTCTGGCAGTCGTATATGAAACTAGGTTAATGGAGAAAACTAACATGAAGATTAAATGTAAAGAGATGAGCTCTCTCAAAAACTCTCAAAACCTCCCAATCCATCATAACAATTTTTTTCTCTGGTTAAAAATAATACCCTCTAGATTTTACATTATTTTCTCATTATAAAAGTCATCAGATAAATAAGAAAATCTTAAAAACTGAGATGTAGAAAAATATGCATATATTTAAGAGTACAAACACACGGCCAAATAGAGGGGTACTGAGATGAAAATATGAAAGAATGTTATAGAGTATGGAGTAATGAGAGAATTTTAAATGTTTCTTATATATGCGAATGAAATGCTCAGTAATATAAAAATAAAATATATTGATTAGGCCTTAAGCAGAAGCAGTGGAAATCTAAATATAAGGACATCAATATAATTCAGATTTCTTTAAATATATTTTAAATGATCATTGTCCTGCCAGTATTTCCAATGTCAAAAGACAATAGAGTGATATCTTAAAATGTCAAGAGGAAAAATTGCCCACTTAAATTTAAGTTTAGCCAAGTTCTCAACCAAGATATATTTAAACACTAAAAGACTAAGAAATGACATAAAACACCTAAGAAGACCTAATAAAAGAGATCCTTTAGTATGAAGAAAAATAAATCCAGAAGTAAAATCCAGGATATAAAAAGCAAAAGAGAATACATAATTTAATGAAAATGTATTTTTGTTATTTTTTCAGTAAGTTTTGACCAAATTAAGTACTATACATTTTGTTTTTTCAAAGGAGAGAATAAACATTGTAAGTAAAATCATGATTTGATATTTCTTTGTCAATCGAAGCATGTTATCACCCTTGTCAAAGAAGGAAAATAGAATCATAAAAATCGGTATAAATTGTTAGAAAACATGAATGAAAAACACCAAAGAATGCATGTAAATGTAATGAATATGTGTCCAAATCAGAAAATAGTTTTAGAAGAGATAACTTTGACTATAATTGCTTCTATGAAGAAGGAAGGGAGAAGTTACAAGGAAGGGGTACACACAGGAGTATATGTGTTCTCTGATGTTTATTTTCATAGATATACAAAATAAATGTATAGTTTATACTTAAGAAATTTATATTGGTGGTGTTCATTATGCATTATACTCTAATATATCTGAAATATTTAAAAGTATAAAATTACTTATAGGTATGAAGTAATGCAATAGCAGGAAAATGGGAAGAAGAAGGAATGACTTTCATGGGAAGAATTATGTCCACCATAATGTTGAAGTCCAACCCCTCTTAATAGTTCAGCTTGTGACCTTATTTGGAATTTTGGCTATTGCATATGCAATTAGTTAACATTACATCATACTGGAACAGGGGGCATTGCTAATTAAGTATGTCTAAAGAAGGGAAAATATGTAAATATGTATGGAGGTGATGTCTATAAGTCAAGGGACCCTAAAGATAGCTAAGCAAATGAATGAAAGTAGAGAGAATCAAGAAACATAATTTTCCTTAGATGCCCAGAAGAAATAATCCCTGCTCATAACTCTGATGTTCCAAAAGTAAGTCTCTAGAATCTGGATGTGTGGAACAATACTTTTCTCTTGTTTAACTGACTTCTTTGTCTTCTTTGTCATAGTAGTCCTGGGAAATTAATACAGTGACCTGGTCAAAGCTTATTTAATGGACCCATGTTAAGTTGTCATTTAAACCTTTCAAATGATTAAAAATGGAATTTTTAATGATCTTAAATATAATATATAAAAATTTAATATGATCTATCTATACATGGATGATAAAAAGTGTCAACTCCTATAGCTTTTTGATTGCTTGTTTCTGGGTGATTTCCAAATGAAATCCTCCCCCACCCCCTTTTAAAAATTTAGGCATTGTGATTTACAAAACCATTAATTATTGAGATAATGTAGGAGAAATGAATAGGAATTTTAAACTTGTTGATGGTGTAGAGGTGTGTGTGTATATATATATATATATATATATCAAAACCACTAGAATCAATACTACTGTAAGCATGGGATCCAAACTGTAATATTAAATCTAAAATTTTGTTAAGGAGATGGGCAGTGGTGAGAGGACAGGGAACCTGGGAATACTGGTGCAGGGATGCTTCAACTGATGGTTGAATTGGAATTGGAACATAGTATGCCTAAAATTCCTATAACTTTTTATTTTAATCAGAAAAGTCATTTTACAGATCCAAAAAAAAGATAAATAAGAAAACTTTGAATTGCACCACAAGTTTCTTTTCACATTAAGATATGTTGGAAATTTTTTAAAAACCTCTACTTTAATGTTATTTTATTAATCTTAAGGAATATGTGTACTATCTAACACCATATAATGCATTTTATCTCTGCACAATTTACAGATTTATTTCTGAGCTACTTCCTTGATCTCTATCATTATAGTCTTTTACATTACCTTTCTGTATATGTTTCAGTTTTATGATCACTGAAATAACAGAATTCAGGTTCATAGCTTGAAGAGGAATTTTATCCATTAAATCTGGATTCTCTCAATTTTATTTTTATCTAAAAATATCTTTATTTGTGCTTAATTGTTTACTTAGAAACTTGTATGCAAAATTACATTCATAGTACAACAAATGGCATGCACATGTATATATAATTTGATAAGAATAAAGCCTTCAAAGTATAGGTAACTTTAGTGTTTTTTTTTCTTTTTTGCTTTTTGAGTCACACCCAACGATGCACATGGGTCACTCCTGGCTCTGCACTTAGGAATTACCCCTGGTGGTGCTCAGGGGACCATACGGGATGCTGGGAATTGAACCCGGGTCTGCTGAGTGCAAGGCAAACACCCTACCCATTGTGCTAGCCCTCCAGCCCCCCAAAGTATAGCTAACTTTAAAGAGTTTCTATAGGATAATAGAATTGATCAAATAAATATAACTTCCAAAGATTAAGCAAGATTTATAGGACATATTATTACAGTTCTAACCATCCATGGTCCTATTCCTCATAGCGATGCAATGACAATTTGTAATATATTTTAAGTCAACTGCTGGCTATTAATTGGGTTTTGGATAAATGCTAAATAAATTAAAACATGTATTCATTGATATTTCTTACTTCCTGATAAAAATAAGGAAGTTCTAAGCCATTTTACAAAAAAAAAACCTTTCTAAAATACTTCTTAAAAAACGTGGCATATTCCTTTGAACCCTATTACAAAGCTTAACCAAACTTAATGTTAAAAGCATTTTCTTTGTCTCATCTAATTTTCTCCAGATGAAATTTATTATTAATAGCCTCTCTGTTCTTTTTCATATTTTAATTGGAGATCACAAAGGATATTCTTAACATTGATTTCCTGGGGACCAAAGTTCCACTCAAGAAAATTGGAGGCAGACCAGAGAGATAGTTCAGCAGGTCAGGCTTGAACTCAGTCAAACCCAGATACATCACAGGCATTACATATGGTACCTATAACCTGCCAGGAGTGATCCCTGAGCATAGAGCCAGGAGTAATCCCTGACAACTGCCAGATTTGGCCCCAAAACAAAATAAAATATTGGAGGCTTCATTATTAAAAGGAGTATTCTAATTGAACAGTAAACTTATACTTTTCTGGATATGGAAAACTACCTAGACCAAGAAATTATTTAAAATAATAGAAACAAGAGTTTTGATAATAATATGGATAAAATAAAAATTTCCATAAAAATTTCTACTATCTCTAAGAATACTTCAAGAATTAAAATTTCTGATGAGTAAATATATCTGAAACTTTTCATCTATGGACTAGTAAAGGTACTTTTCCTTAAAGTAGTCTTCATTGTTTATCATGTAAAGTGATGTTTCTATTACCTCATATAATTGTCTTTTGTAAAAAAAAATCAGTTTTGAAAATTTATTTTTGATAAGTATGGACTTTTTAATCATACCTTTCAAAGAAGTTTGGGAATGAAATGTTCTCATTTTTCATTTAAAGAATGAAAAATTTCAATAATATAGAAGTTACATGACTCAACTATGATCACACAGATGAGAGTTAGTTTGGATGTTCTAGCAGGGAGACACAGCTACTGAAACGCCCTCGACTGAAGACGGGTCCGTCTCTATCCGGAAGGCCATCCTCTTCTACCTAGCTTCTGGATCGTCACACATGGAGCAATAAGGAAGGAGGGGGACACCTTCCTAACCAGCCAGATCAGCCCAGTCAACTCTGGTGATCAATGGGGTGACAGATGTCGCAGCCACATCACCCTTACATCCTATTCACAAAGATGAGTGCCCCAACTATGATCCAAATCTCAATGGATTTGTGTCATTCCACCACAAGAAAGAAGTATATTTGTATTTAACTAGGCTTTCAGTCCTGTAGACTCTTCTGATAGTACATAAACATAGCACTGTAGCACTATAGCACTGTCATCCCATTGTTCATCAATTTGCTCAAGAGGACACCAGTAATGTCTCCATTGTGAGACTTGTTACTGTTTATTATTATTATTATTATTATTATTATTATTATTATTTTAATTTTATTGAATCACCATGAGATAGTTAACAAGCTTTCATGTTTGGGTTACAATCACACAATGGTCAAACACCCATCACTCCACCAATGCACATTCCCCACCACCAATATCCCTAGTATACCTCCCCTTTTCCACCCTCCCCCTGCCTCCATGGCATATTCAAAAAATGGGGAAAAGAAATGAACAGAAGCTTCCTCAAAAAAGAAATACAAATGGACAAAAGGCACATGAAAAAATGCTCCACATTGCTAGTCATCAGGGAGATGCAAATCAAAACAACAATGAGATATCATCTCACACCACAGAGACTGGCACACATTCAAAAAACAAAAGAAACCAGTGATGGCATGGATGTGGGGGAAAAGGGACGCTATTTCACTATTGGTGGGAATGCCAATGACTGGTCCAGCCATTCTGGAAAACAGTATGGACAGTCCTTCAAGAACTAGAAATTGAGCTTCCATATGACCCTGCAATACCACTTCTGGGAATATATCCCGAGGATGCAAAGAAAGCACCGTAAAAATGATGTCTGTACCTATATGTTCATTGAGCATTGTTCACAATAGACAAATCTGGAAAAACCCAACAGATGACTGGTTAAAGAAACTTTGGTACATCTACACAATGGAATACTATACAGCTGTTAGGAGAGATGAAGTCACGAAAATTGCTTGTAAATGGATAGACATGGAGAGTATCATGATAAGTGAATAAGTCAGAAAGAGAGGGACGGACACAGAAGGACTGCACTCATTTGTGGAGTACAGAATAGCATCACATGAGGCTGACACCCAAGGACAATAGATAAAAGGGCCAGGAGGATTTCCCCATAGCTGAAAGCCTGCTTCATGAGCAGAGGGGAGAAGGCAGATGGTATAGAGAAGGGATTACTAAGAAAATGATGGCTGGAGGAATCAGTTGGGATCTGAGATGTGTCCCGAAAGTAGATAATGGACCAAACATGGTGGCCTCTCAGTGACTGTGTTGCAAGCCATGACACCCAAAAGTAGAGAGAGAGAGTAAGAGGAATATTGTTACTGTTTTTGCTATATCAAATAAGCCACAGGTAGCTTGCCAGGCTCTGCTGTGTGAGCTGAATACTCTTGGTAGTTTGCAGGTTTTCTGAGAGAGTGACCAAGGAATGGAACCCAGGTCGGCCACATGCAAGGCAAACGCCCTACCCACTGTGCTATCCAGTCCTACTACATAAACATATTTAAAATAATTAGCCTATAAGAGTGTATGTATTAGCATGATTCCTTAAAATATTTATTATGAATCTCTGTATGACAATGAACTTGAATATTGACTACCCGTTGTCAATACCCAAAAAGTTTAATTCTCAGTATACTAATTTGCATAGTAATTTTATTCCAGTTTCTATGTGACTAATCTAACAAGAAAATTTTACTTCAAGTAAAATTTACATTACAGCTCATCTAGGAATATGGCTCACCATATTGATAGCCTTAGGCATCCATTAATGTTAAAACATTGGCCAAACAATATTAGAAAATCTAGGACATATATCATCATGAAGGATGGATGGTAAGAGGCTTTTTTTCATTTTATGTAAGAACTTCAGCTGTGTTAGTAAGACTAAATATGAGGAAAGAAAACAGGCATGTTCTCAATACTGAATGAATAGATCCTGAGCTCTATCCTTACAAGCAAATGTGTGCATGGGCAGGGGAGTGACCCTATAAGAAATGAAAGTATAGTAGTCATTTCTAGAAAGGAAATAAGAAGAACATTTTCTATTTTAAATACACTTTTTCTAACTACCTCCAAGTGAAAAATTCCCAGGAAACTTTTCATTACTCAAAATAGTACTTAGCAAAGTCTACGAGTTGCATTTAATTTATTTGAAATTATTTTTGCATGTCCCTGTGCCCCTTCTCTCTTCAATTACCTCACAACTCATAGTAGTCTTGCTACTCAGGGTTCATACTCCCTGTAGTAAATGTTAAAGCTTTTTTGCTTTTTGCCTTTTGTTACAAAAGTGAAAATATTCTCAAGTTTTTGTGTAATTAGTAAAAATAAGTACTAATCCAGCATTAAAATGTAAAAGTTCTAAATATGGGTAATATCTGTAGTGTCAATAAATATAAATTGCTTCATTGTCATAAGAATATAATTTCTGTCTATATCCAGGTAATATCTGCCAACAGTAATAAAACATCTAATTTGTCACTGCTTTAATTTCCAGAAATCTCCTAGGATAAAATTATCAGAGGTGCATAGAGAACTTATATTAATGGTTAAAAATCAAAGGTGTGGGAGAGATAGAACAGGGGTCACTGTGTTTGCCTTGCTTGCAGCTGACCCCAGTTGTATCCCATAGAGAGTTAACAACTCATATACATAGTCAATTACTTTGTTTTGGTCAGTCACACACTAATTGAGCTCTTCTTACATATCTCTACTTAGGATACTTCTATAGAAAATGTAGGTGTGATCAATTTATTTTATCTCTTATCAATTTTACACAAAAATATGATCTAAGCAGAACTAACAGAATTGGTAGAATGTTTTTTGACAATTTTACCTGTGTCTCTCATTCAAGATAAATATTTTACTTCCCATTATTAATTTTTACCTGCACAATAATCTATTTTGGAGATCAAAAAGTTTAGGCTCTTGTAAACTAATTAATATGGACTTGCTTGTCTATACTTCGTCTACTACATATAATGGAATACTGAGTTATCTGTATTTTTCAGAGCATTTAAACTGTATTTATACTGGTGTTAAAATATTATAATCATCTTGATGTATAATTTTTGAGAGATAATTGACATGGACCTACCTTAAAGTAAAATTGGGCAAATGCATTTCTTACAAAGATAGAGGACTACAGGGGCTGGAGCAATAGCACAGCAGGTAGGGTGTTTGCCTTGCACGTGGCCGACCCAGGTTCGATTCCCAGCATCCCATAGAATGGGGTCCCCTGAGCACCACCAGGGGTGATTCCTGAGTGCAGAGCCAGGAGTAAGCCCTGTGCATCACCAGTATGACCCCCCCACAAAAAAAGACAGAGGATAACATAGACAAGCTAAGCATCTATCACATTCTAGATAGAAAACAGCTGAAATGCATGGAATGGGGCACAGAAAGGGTTCTGAACACCATGATTTTTTTTCAGGAAACAGCTTTCAGCTTTCTCAGAAAACACCCCCACTACCTCAGAACAAAAGACAACTCACTTAAATAATTATTATACTAGGTAATGGTAATGACATTTATTTCCTTCTATCTGGTTAAGGAAACCCTTGTTTTGGGAATGTTAAGTGTCTAATTCACAGACCTATTGCTTCACACCCCCTTATTACCGGGCTTTACATTCTCTTATTTCCAGTATTCCACATTACTGTGGATTCCTGTACAATTTTAGAAAATTAGCAACAAGATCTCAGACTGACATTTTATTATTTTATTTTTATTTTTTGGTTTTTGGTCCACACTTGGCTGTGCTTAGGCCGTACTCGTGGATCTGCACTCAGTGTCAGTCCTAATGGTTCCCGGGGCTTCATAGGGGTACATGGATTGAATCCTGGTCCACAGCTTGCAAGGAAATCATCCTACCTACTCTTCTATACCTCTGGCCCTTCAGCTTGATGATTTTTCAATTAAAATATCAGCCCTTTTGGGGCCAGAGCGATAGTACAGTGGGTAGGGCATTTGCCTTGCAAGCGACCAACCTGGGTTTAATCCTGGGCATTCCCTATGGTCCCCCAGGAGTAATTCCTGAGTGCAGAGCCAAGATCCAGGAGTAGCCTCTCAGCAAGAGCTAAGAGTAACCTCTGAGTATCACTGGGTGTGACCCAAAAAAGATATATAGGACAGCCTGGCAAGATACCCCTGGCATACTCGATATTCCAGAAACAGTAACACCAACGGTCCTCATTCCCCTGATTCTGAAAGAGCTCCCAATATGCCATCAGGCTACACTAGCATAGGACAGGAATGAATGGAGACATTACTGGCACCCACTCGAGCACATCGATGAACAACAGGATGACAATGATACAGTGATATATATATATGTATATGTGTATATATGTATATATACCATATATATCTATATGAGTGATAGCACAGCAGGTAGGGAGTTTGCCTTGCATGTGGCCAACCCAGGTTCAATTCCTCCATCCCTCTCAGAGAGCCCGGCAAGATACTGAGAGTATCCCACCCACACAGCAGAGCCTAGCAATCTACCAGTAACGATTTCAATATGCCAAAAACAGTAACAAGTCTCACAATGGAGACGTTACTGGCCCCACTCGAGCAAATCGATGAACAATGGGATGACAGTGCAACAGTGCTATATATACATATATATATATATATATATATCATCCCTTTCTTTTTTAAAGTATACAACAGGGGACTGGAGTGATAGCCCAAAATTGTAGGACATTTGCCTTGCACATGGCCGACCCAGGTTTGATTCTCAGCATCCCATATGGTCCCCTGAGCACCGCAAGGGGTAAATCCTGAGTGCAGAGCTAGGAGTGACCCCTGTGCATTGCTGAAGTGACCCAAAAAGCAAAAAAAAAAAAAGAGAAAGAGATTGTAAAATATAGAACAAGATATAGAACAAATAATTGAATAGGCAGGTCATTAAAGAGCCTCTAGACCTAAAGACATTAATATTTCAATCAATGCTGAATTGCAGTACTGGTCTCTTTCCAGGAAAACTTATTGTTAGAGTTGACAACCTTCTCCAACTTCTCCAGAATGTTACTTTATAAAGGCCTCAGGAGTTAAAATGAAAAGAAATGAAGAAAAAATAACTAAAACAAATGCCTTAAGCTTTTTCAAAACTCTGTCCCAGAAAATAAAAGCCAAGTGCCTGCTTTTGAGAGCATTGTGGAGAGATACATTTGACTGAGTTTGAAAATAACTCTTTAATGTGAACAAATGAAAAAAACCATGACTAAACAACTCTAAATAACCCTCTTCTGGAGATTAAAAAAGAAAATTTAGGGTTATTTAATCAGCATTACCAATGCTAAAACGGAAAACGACTCATACATTTAAAATCAGTATGTGTTGCTCTTAAAATGCAATTTGGCAAAACAACATTATGAATAAATAAACTTAAATCTCCATTTCTCCATTAATACTCATTTAATATAACAAAACAGAGCAAAACAGGGCCTAGCTCAAGCAACTGTGATTTTTATTAGTTTCTTTTTTAAGAGTGATAGCTTCGACAAGGAAAGCATAGAATAACCCGTTTCCTTGATATAATTATGGCTATTTATGTAAATATAAACAGTGATTTTTTTTGTATCAAAATATTAGGAAAATGGGTTTCAATTCACACTTTGTATGTGTACTATCTCTCACTCTGAGCTTGGGGGAATGCCCAGAGATGCTCAGGGGACCACACATTGCTGTGGAAAGAATACCAGCTCCCAGATATAAATCATATTCCCAGTCCACTGAGCTATCTCTTCAGCTATTAAAATATTCACAATTAAAATTCTCATCAAATATAAAAATGAATTAAGTTTCTCAATTTTTTTCTATTTCGAATTTTTAATGCATGATTTTTAAAATTAGACTTAACATGCATTTATTTCAAGGGTTAAGGTACTTGCCTTGCATGTAGCCAGCCTTGGTGCAATTTCAGCACAGTACATGTGCAAGGTTCGAGGAGAGATAAAGAGACGGAGGCTGAGGAAAAGCAAAGCAGGTTTATTGGGAGCACTCCCTGGCGAGGTTCATGGGTCTGAGAAAAGCCAGTGAGGTCTCGCCCAAAGTTACGCTGCATGAGCGTCTTCCACGTAACTTGCCACTGGGGAAGGGGTAGAATGGAATGTCGACGTCGGAGCTTCTGTGCAAGTTCCCAGAGAGAGCTTCTGTGCAAGTTCCAGGAATTTCAATGAGATGAAAATCTCTCCGGGAAGTTTCATGAGTTCCATCTGCAGGAGCTCAACAGCGGTTTCAAGGAGTCCTTCTACCCGGAGTCCCTTGGGCCAACCCAACCGTATGTTCCTTGAGCACTTTCAGGAGACATCCCAGAGCAGAGAACCAGGAGTAAACCCTGAGCGCCACCGGGTGTGACCCCAAAGGATGCGTTTGAAAACTAACTGTATAATTCTGAACAATTGTTATGACTTCAATGAAAATTATGGAAATGGCTTAAACTAGGAAGTTCAAAGATATAATGAACGCTAGTGTTAGATGCTTTAAAGATACATGACACTTGTCAATGAACAGTCTGGAAAATTGACAGTATCTGGACTCTCCATATAAGACGTTCCTCCTCTTTCATATTACCTGTATTACACAATAAATAAGAAGGAAAAAATGAACAAATTTGACTTAATATTTATGAATCATGATATGATGATTTATATTATTACTATAAAT
Organism: Sorex araneus; assembly: GCF_027595985.1. Classification (NCBI taxonomy): domain Eukaryota; kingdom Metazoa; phylum Chordata; class Mammalia; order Eulipotyphla; family Soricidae; genus Sorex; species Sorex araneus. Next base: position 33,274,089 of record NC_073311.1, read on the forward strand.
AGAGTTTCAGGCAAACAATGTTCCAATTCCACACCATCAATGCCAAAGTTTCTCCAACAATGTCTTAAGGATCATTCTTACCCCTGTACCCCCTTGATAAACTCATTTATAAAATATTAAATTATTACAACCTAAGGTACATATTTACAGTAGTGTTAACACTTATGGTTTTGGTATAGTTACCTCACCTCAAACCAAGAAATGTGGTTAAGATCGGTGATCTTGTTACATCTTATCATTCCCCTCTACCACTCCCCATCTTTCTTGCCATGTTCAGTTCTGTAATTCAGGGTTTGATTTGGCTGCGTTTTTATCAAGTAAAAGATGGAAAACTTGGTGAGCATTTTATTTGAGTCATTAAGTCCTATGATCTTGCTGAAAAGAAAATTTTGTAATGCATATTCATAAGAGACCTATTGCAATCAAAAAATCGGTAAAATATACATTTTCTTCACAGGATTTAATCTTTCTAGAGGATAGACCTAAGTAAGATTAATGAACTAAGCAGTACTAGTCTAAGAAAAACTTTTCCTGAATCTAATTTGAGAAAATTATCTTATATACTTTACATGCAATCTCTCTTAACTAGTTTAGAAGGTTAAATTGTTTTTCACTCTTTATTCCTTTTATTTTAGCTCTTTATTTATTGAAATTAATCCTAAAATAACAAAAGTTAAGAGATAAGCTTTCCAGAATATTATGTTCAATGGAGTGCATTAAGTTGATTTTTCAAGTAAAATATAAAGTCACTTTTTTAGATGAGAGAGAACACATTTTTTTACAATATTTCTAAGAAACTCTAGGTAAAATACAAGTGAAATTTACTATGTCAGTTGAGAACTTAGGAAATTACTCAGTATTTGGGAATTTCCCATTCTAATTGGTGAAGCATTTTCTTATAACCAGTCACTAGTTAAAATGCTAATAATATGTTATCCCATATCCAATGATCCACACAATTATTTAATAAACAACTTCTCTTGTTCCACATATAAAATTTTGGGAGAAATGTGAGATACTACTTACTTGTTTTTTTTTATTCCAATCTTGAAAGAGTAAAGTGGAGAATTAACTTTGTGTTTTTGTTATGAGAAAAACAGAAAAAAAGTTAGGAACTCTCCATGTAGGAAGTACAATTTGGCTCTTTTATTTTCCTATATGTTTTCCATCAGTTGGGGTCAGAGGAAGTTTGAAATAATGGCATGTATCTATATATGTTCTGTTTTTTAAAAAAATATATTTTAAGATGTACAACTTTTCTTAAAAGAAAAATTTTAAGTGAGAATTTCAATGTATAAAACATTAAATATGTAATTTTAATTTATTTTTTGTGAAGCAATATCAATTTTATTGAACCTTATTTAGAAAGATGTGAGGGGAGAGACAGAATAGTTCAAGAGAGAACACAGTCTTCTCCAGAAAGAAAATAGGCAAGCAAAGAAACTTAGGGACAAGCAAGTGGTATATGTTCAAGGGAAAACAGAGACATTAAGAGCAAAGACACAACTGGTATTTTTAAAGTGGATTCAAAGAGCTCAATATCAAGAATTCAACCTCTTCTTTCTGTCGTTCTCTGGAATCTCAGTTCTTTGCAGAATGTAGTTTTAAAGTCACTGTTGAAGTGACACAAAGAAGGAAACTAAGAGAAGGAATTTGTCTGCAAAATATTGCTTGTCTAAGCTAATTAAGATTAGTTATGATAGATAAATCCACAGGCAACCTGATACATAAAGATAGATGTTTTAATTTGATGAACATGAACATTTTTCTAAACTTCAGACTGAAACAAATATACAGAAACATTTTCAATGAAATATATATATGTATATATGTATATATCTATAATGACATACTGAGTTTAGAAAGAAGGAATAATGAGAATAGTAATCATTAGTTACTTTAATTGTTGCTCAGTGAATGTCCTAGAATGATTAAACAACACATGTCTTTTAAAATGTTCACTGTTTAATATGAAAACATTTCATATTAAATAATTGGAAATAATTGGACAGGAAAAAAAGGTCTATAGTTGTAGTATTTACAAATATCAGCTAATGAATATTCATTTTAAGTAGAGTCCTTTCCCATTCAATATAAAAAGTATTGAGCCTGGAGATGTGGCTTAGTCCTAAAGTACTTGCCTTGTGTAAGGCTATGAATTTGACCCCTGATGCTTCCAGATACCGTCCTCAATATTGGAAGCAAGAGTGGGACTCAAGGCAACACAAGGATTCTTCTAAACATACACATTAGAAGTAAAATTATTCAAATAGAAAATATTACTAACTATATCAGTTAGATTTTGTCAAGGTTCTGGAATGTTTAGGTGTTAAAAGCATCTTCATTTTTCTTAAGAGAGAGAGAGAGAGAGAGAGAGAGAGAGAGAGAGAGAAAGACAGAGACAGAGACAGAGAGACAGAGGCAGAGACAGAGACAGAGACAGAGACATTGAAGGATAACTGATGAATAAATAATCAGCATTTTCCTACAATTTTATAGAAACCATCTTTCTTACTATGGATATTTCTGTAAGAGACAGAAACAGAGGCAGAGACAGAGACAGAGACATTAAAGGATAACTGATGAATAAATAATCAGCATTTTCCTACAATTTTAAAGAAACCATCTCTCTTACTATGGATATTTCTGAAAGAGACAGAGAGACAAAGACAGAGACAGAGACAGAGAGAAGATAGTGTCTCCATTTTATGATCTTTTTGTATTTTTGTGGTGTTGTTCTTAAGCTTCTCTGATTTTTTTGTTTGTTCTTTTTTTTTTCCCTTTTTGTGTCACACCTAGGTATACTTAAGGGTTGCTCCTAGCTCTGCACTCAGGAATTACTCCCAGCCCCAACCTTTTCTGTTTGGGACCAGCACACATGGCTACTTTAGTTGGAGAACATATTTCCTATTATCCCTTACTGCTGTGATTATGTTTTGGCCATCAAAACTACAAAAAAAATGTTGAGTCTTCCTTACTGTTTCCTTAAAAATAAATCTGCTGTTTATATACATTTGATAATAGAAACTGTAGCAGATATTTCTCTAAAAATGAAAACTACATATTAAAGATGATATATCTACCTACTTCCATAAATATGAGATATAGTCTTCTGTGGACTGAAGCCATAGCACAGTGGGTAGGGCGTTTGCCTTGCATGCAGCTGACCCAGGTTCGATTCCTCCATCCCTCTCTGAGAACCCAGCAAGCTACTGAGAGCATCCTGCCCACACGGCAGAGCCGGCAAGCTACCCGTGGTGTATTCGATATGACAAAAACAGTAACAAGTCTCACAATGGAGACGTTACTGGTGGCCGCTTGAGCAAATCGATGAACAATGGGATGACAGTGAATAGAGAACTTTGTCGTGTTTTGCTGCTATAAAAACTAAGTTGGGCTATAGACTAAAAGGACTACAAAGTTTGATGACTTTTATAATGGCATAGGAAAATAGTAAAAATATCCATTGTAAGAAAGATGATTTCTATAAAATTGTACAAAAATGCTGATCATTTATTCATTAGTTATCCTTTAATAGTTAATCTAAAGATGAGAAACAAGAGCTAAGTAAGGATTTCTAGTATGGGGAAGACATAGAAAGAATTGGATCTTGACAAAGCAGAGGAGTTTAAGCATTAAGTGAGCAAATAATGGTTCTTGTACCATTAAAAGAAAAATCTTTAACTTGTGTATCCCAATTATCAGAAACGAGATTTTATTTCTTAAAGCATCAAGTTAATGCCTAATTCCCAATATAGTATTAAGAGACATAATCTTTGGAAATGATTGATTATGAAGATGATTGCTTAATAAATGAAGCTTATATTGTTATCACTGTATCACTGTATCACTGTCATCCCATTGTTCATCAATTTGCTCGAGTGGGCGCCAGTAACATCTCCATTTATCCCTGTAGCATGCTAGTGTAGCCCAATGACATATTGGGGGCTCTTTCAGGATCAGGGCAACGAGGACCATCGTTGTTAACTGCTTTTGGCATATTGATACGCCACAGGTAGCTTGACAGGCTCTGCTGTGAATACTGTTATAAAAAAGGAAAAAAAAGAGAAGTTTCTTGTGATGAGAACAAAAGTCACCTTGTCATATGAAAATAGTACCTGTCATGTGAGAAAAGAGCTTTCTCCCTGTAGTGGTTCCTCACCAAATACCAAGTTCTGCTATCATGATATAAACTTCCCCATCTCCAGAAATGTGAGAAACAAAGGTTTTGGGTTTTCATTTACAGGGAGTGAGTCTCCTGCTGTGGCTGAGAATTGGGGGTGTCAGGTGGCTGGGATCATTCTAGAATTCTTAGAGATATTTTGTCCAGCAATGCAGCTGATGGTTTACCAGTAGTTCTGGGCAAGAGGTGAAGGTACAAGAAACATGGTTGAGGGTTTCAACTTAACCTAGAGCAGAGACAGGCACTCTAGCCCTTGGAGCTGTTTTTCAATGACAAGACTTGTTGTTTAAGTCACACAGTGTGTGGTATTGTTGTTACAGAAGCCTGAGCAAAAGAAGACTTTCTCAGATACTTTCTCAGTAGTCTCTCTTTTAAACTTCTCAGTTAGATAACAAGAGCTCTGCACAAATTTAAAAATCAGATAAAATCCTGTTAACATTGCACCATAACCCATAGCCCCAGAGAGATATCCTGAGAACAGAAGCTGGAAAATAAGAGTGATGAATCTCTAGGTCTAAGAACTATTTAAATAGGGCTCTTAATTAGTAGCTATAAAATATTTTTGAGAGAGTTAGTATTACTCAAATTATTAAAAATAATTAATGAAGCCTGGTCTATAAGGACGGACTTAGATCCCAAATGAATGTCAGCAAAGAGAACGCTGTGAAAATGATACAAGCCCCAGAGAGACCATTGCTCCAAATTCACTTCAGATTTGATCACAAAATATGAAGAATCTCAAGGGTAAATTTCTGAAATCTCCAGACATCAAAGATGACAGTAGCTCACCAGCGTCAGTCAACCAAACAATTGTTAACAGAGAGGTTCTAAGCAAGAAACTGGATAGTTGAAGGTCCCTTTTATTAGTATATATCTCCAATGGATCACTGAACATCCTGTGTTCTGTTTAATTACTATTAGTCATTTTTCTTTAGTCTTATTGTGTGATTGGTGATGAGATTGGCTGAGGAAGACAACTTATCTCAATTTATAGGTGACAGATCATAAGATGAACATAACATTATTTATAAGAAATTTTTGAACAGTTCTGTATTTTTTCTTGTTGTTTGTTTTTTGTTTTTTTCTATTTGGGTCACACCCGGCTATGCACAGGGGTTACTCCTGGCTCTGCACTCAGGAATTACCTCTGGCGGTGCTCAGGGGACCATATGGGATGCTGGAAATCGAACCTGGGTTGGTTGCATGTAAGGCAAACACCCTACCTGATGTGCTATTGCTCCAGCCCGAATTTTAAACAGTTTTGAACTTAAAGCTAGTTGCGGAAATCTCAGAGCATGGGTAACTCTACAGAGAATAATGAGTTATATTCTGTGTACAGAGAAAATAATACTCTGTTTTAATAAGAAAGACATACTAAGGGCTAGAATGAGAGCACAGGATAGGGCGTTTGCCTCACACGTGGTCAACCAAGGTTTGACTCCCAGCATTCCATATGGTCCCCCGAGCACCACCAGGAGTAATTCCTGAGTGCATGAGCCAGGAGTAACCCCTGTGCATTGTTGGGTGTAACCCAAAAAGAAAATAAAAGAAAAAGAAAGACATACTATTTATTAACAATAGTACTGTGAGGCTATTATCTATTATGCTTAAGGCATTACAGCACATAGGAAAAGATTACATTTCCTAACACTGTTAGCAAGAAGTATCGCTATATGATTAAGTCTGAATTGATGACATATGTGGATGAAGGTCGATAAATGTATGAACACTAAAAACTGTCCCTAATCATGGAGAAAACTGCTCAAACTAAAATTTTAAAATGATTGAGTAGCAATCATTATGTTATGGGAACAATCACAGTTCCCTTCTTATAATTAAAATTATGCCATGAAATTATTCTAAAATTCATCAAAAATCCATAGAAATCTGGAGTTAATAATTTAGTTCTTTTCATGGAATTTAAGTAATTTCTTATTTCTAACTTTAATTAGAATAAAAACTGTTTGATTTGGAATTAAATTTTTTTTTATCCTTTTGTTTTTCCACGCTTCACAAGTTGATCATGAATCAGAAAAAAAGACAGGCTAATAATTATGTAGTTGTGACAAATTAGCTTTTGTTATTCAAATTTTGGTACAATTACTCTCTATATTAAAATTCTTAGTTTCAATGATTTTTAGAACGTATTAGTATAGTTTTCTGTCTACTTGACATGATTTATTTAATTATATGTTTCTGCATTTCAGTCTGTAATACTTTCTCAGTATGTTCTTTTTAACTTTCATAGAAAACAACAGGTACAGACGGTTCATTAATAGCAATAAAAAGGCAAATTAAAATTATGCAAAACTCTTTGGAAAGCAATTCATTCCACAGCTATCTCAAGGAAAATGTATGTGTTTAAATCTAATTGATAAGACTTCCTGCTGATAGAAGTCATCTAAAAGAAGTGTTGTACAATCTGATTATCTGCTTTTGGCAAGAAGGACTGAGTGCCTAATTGATTTTAATAAATAATAGCTATGAATAGGATTTTAATCTGTCATGGTTAGGTCCCAATTTTTTATACTATTTGATAGACAACACCATTCAAAACCATAGATTCTTGATTCCTATATGCTATCTGATAAATTTACCTATTACAAAATAGAATCTGATAGAATTTTTGACCATGAATATTTCTGCAGAATAAGGATTTGGTTGAATAGATCACTGATCACTGCAACGCATTATATATCGATGGAAGTTGCAACCAGAATACATACAGTTCCAAATTCTTTATCTAGGCTTTGTTACTTGTGTTTATTTGAGAAATTAAAAACATCTTACCTTCAAAATGATAGCAGTAGATCTTGGAAGATTTTAACAATTACTATTAAAAATGTTCAAACCCTGTATTTTAAATCTTAATGGGATATATATGAATGATAGATATGTACATATACATATTCTTTTTCCTAGATTGCTAAAGGAAGAGAGAAGTTGTTTCTAAAAGGCATTAGAATTTAATGTAACTGCCTCCAGGTCAATGTTCTGTAGAACAAAAAAGAATAACATGAAGAAAAACATGCCTTGATGATTAAAAACAAGAAAATGACAATAAATTTATTAATTGTTTTGTTTTATTTAGTCCCACTCCAACGGTTCTTTGGGTTATTCCTAGTTCTGTGCTCAAGGATCACTCCCAGCAGTGCTCCTAAGTATATGTTGGACTGGATATCAAACCTGGGCCAGACCACAAGAGAAATGCCATATGCACTGTGTTATCTGTCCAGCCCAATGACAATATTTTTTGTTGCTGTTGCTTTGTTGTGGTGGTTGTGGTGGCTGTTTTTTCTCTGCAGAGAAAAGGTAGAGGAATAAAATGGAGAAAACCATGCGAAGGAAGAAAGGATCAGGATAAAGAAAGATACATAAACAGGGGGCTGGAGTGATAACACAGTGGGTAGGGCATTTGCCTTGCAAGCAGCCAACCCGAGTTCAAATCCTAGCATCCCATATGGTCTGAGCACTGCCAGGAGTAATTTCTGAGTGCATGAGCCCCAAGTGACCCCAGTGCATTGTTGGGTGTGGTCCAAAAAGCAAAAATATAAATAAATAAATAAAAATAAACAAATTAATAAAGCCTCTCCACTGATCCCCTGTCAGGATACTAAAATGGAGGAGAGAATACTTTACATTATTCACAGATGCCAAGATCTGAAAACAGCAGGAAAGAATCCTGATAAAGAAATCTCCTGAAGAAATTAAATTTTCCATACCCCCAACTGCATATTATCTAATTGAGTGAAAGGACTAGGCTAATACTATGCAAGACACATTGTTAAAGTAATTATCCAGTATACGTGGAAATGTCATACTCATTGATAATCTATTTTTGGAGATCGAAGGACTAGAGATACTTCAAGCAAGGGGCTTAATCAGATTATATCTAATCAACAAAGAAGAAAGCAGGGTATCTTCATATTTCAGGAGCAGCTGTGCAATAATTATACAATAATTAATTGTCTTAGGCTTATTTCTACACCTTATTCAGCATTTTAAAAGGACATCAATTTCCTGGAAGTTGTTTTCATTTAGTACGTACCAGGATGCTTGGATGCTGAGTTGAGAGTAACTTCTCTATTTTCCTCATAATGAATGCTAAGTTGAATTGCATTCCTCTCACAAAATCTATTTCCAGTGAAACAAAATTTAAGGATAAAACATTCTGCATTCATAGCACAAAAGAAACTGTATACTGAGCAATCACATTTCTGATATTACTATGGAACTCTGATATGAAGGCAATCCATAGGAGGATGGTTTTCCTGGGGCCCATTTTCTGTTAGTTTATCACTTTAAACAGTTTAAGAGATTTCATGGGGATTAATGGCTAGCACCGAGGGAAGAATCGGGGCTGTTTCAATACTACTGATCTCTAGGCTGACAGAGAAGGCATTCTTCAGTGTTCTGGGGTACTAGGCACACAATTTTAGCCTTCATCACCATTCTAAAGAGATTAAAAACCCCTTGAAGTCAGTGGGAAATTCATTCTAAAATTATTTCTGTAGGAAGCAGAGTAATTTGAGACACTAGATTGTAGGTAGTATTTGAATAATGCAGATACACAATGTTTACTTTGGTTCTTTCTTTTCTCACTATAGTCTTAGTGTGTGGCTCATGTGTGTGTGTGTGTGTGTGTGTGCTTGTGTGTGTGTTTGTGTGTGTGAGACAGATATTGTGTGATTGTGTGTATGTATGTGTGTGTGTGAGAGAGAGAGTGAGAGAGAGAGAGAGAGACTGACAAACAGGCAGGTAGACAACAAAGAGATTGTGAGAAAGGTGTATTTTCGTCTTTACTTTTTGAAGTAAGAATCAGTGATATGTGCACATCACATAAGCAGAAAATAGAGTAGCAATCGGCACAGTGTTTTTGTCTGGATGCGGCAAGAAATTAGATTGGAAACTCTGTTTATCTATCACATATCATATTTATGAAAATGAGGGGAAAAATGTGTAAAAACATGTTTTTATATGAATATATTGATATATGTCTGATAAGCTATTGTATTGATTCTTAGAGAAATTAAGGTATATGCATATACGGATATAGATATAAATTGGTCATACATATGTTTGTTAATCTATCATATTTATATGTACAGAAATACATATATTTTTTACAGGCAAGTGATACAAATGCACGTACATACAAGTATAACTCTAATAAATTTTACTCTTTTTCTTGCTTTGTCTTGAAACCACGTCCTTCAACCCAGTCACCTGATTCACTACTTGACTTATTTTTTATAGTTCCTTGTATAATGCTTTTGCCTTTTGTAGACTCAATCCCTCAAAATCTTAACCCTGTGGTCAAAGTTTTTAAGTAGTTCAGATTTTAACTTCAGAGACAAAAATAGAGTTGACAGGTTAAGGAAAAACACACTGATTATATTTTTTTAATTAAGAATATTTGGCTTCTCGAATAACACATGTATTAAGAACTTTTAAAATAAATATTTATTTTAGGTATTGTGACTTACAATTGTGCCCATACTAGATTTTTAGGCATGATATGCTCCATACCAATCGCATCACCAATGTTAACCTCGCTTTGCCCATGTCCCCAAATTCCCATCTCTCCAACCCCCAGTACCTGCCTCCTGAAAAAGTATATTTTAAGAATTAATTGATGTAGCTTGGATCCCATGTTTCAGTGCAAATGACACTATGTTTTAAATTTATACATACATCAAATATCTATCCCACGAATAGGCCATGTTTTGGCTCTTCTCATTTCATCATTATCTCCTGTCTTAAGCATTAGCCCATTGTGTTCAGAATTGTTTAATTGTTTAAAAAAATGAGTCAAGTACAGCTAGAAATAAGGAGTAACCTCCTAAGAGGAAAAAAAAGATTGATTCAAATACTGTAATTTAGGTTTGTAGGGAAGAGAAGTGTTTTTGCTACAATATAATTAATAGATAATGAATAAAAATAAATGTGCTTAACCACTCTAGTCAATTTAGTTTTATGTGACATGGTGCAAAATTACATAAATCAGTGTAATAAAATATTTAAGAAAAATTGTATTATGATAATATTTCAGCCTTGTCACATATGTCTTTCCCTGGAGAAGTTTAATTCCCAAAGTCCTTCATGGAATTATTCCTTAAGTGAAGGTGACAAGATAAATATGATTGTAATGTTAACAGCTGGTTAGGAATCCCCCTTAGGGTAAAAACTAACTGTGTTTAGGAAAACACCTTGATGTTCTGATTTAGATGTGTGAACTCTGAATGCACGTTCTAAGTGATCTTGGAAGGAAAAAAATTTCTCTGAACCAAAAGTTGATGGAAAATTTAACAGAAAACAAAAAAAAAATAGGGGAAGACACATATTTTACGCCCTCTAAAATAGAGAATGGGAAGAGAGAAAACATAGCATGAACTAACACATCAGGAACCTAAATATGATGAAACCCTGAGATGTTGGAACTCAAATCCTAGGATTACTAGGAAATTTCCTAAAAATAGATGGTAGATGGTAGACAAAATACTCTAAACAAGGGCATCTAATATTCAGCATTTAAACAATGTGGAGATTATTGCTGCCATGAAATTCTCATTCTGCCCTTAAGCTAAGTAAAATCTGCTCCCAGCTCTAAAAATGTCGTATAGAGATGGCATTTTGGAAAAATCAAAGCTGAATGTGCCACATTTAGTCAGCATAAGGCAGTGGGAAGAGATATGAGCAAATATAAGATGTGAGACACACATAAAAATAAGAGTTCAGTGGGAAGAAGAATTCAACACCCAAAGTAACCATGAGAATGTCAGTCTTTGGGATGTCAAGAATCTCATATGATTCATATAGGAAGAGGGATTGTGAAATTTTAAGAAAATCTTGCAAGAAGATGTGCATTAACTGATACTGATTGTACTAATTTCTTTTGAGGAAATATTAGGTACTAGACTGGTAATTTCTAGTAGCGCCTTAGAGAATCAAAATAAAGAAAAAGTGAGAGTAGGAGACTGAAAAATAAGGAGGAAAAAGATGCAAAGACTTGGAGCAAATAAAAGAATAAAAAAGTTGCTCTAACTGTGTGCAAGGACTATGAAGGTAAAGGGTGAAGAAAATCAATCTGAAAGTACATGTAGCTATTTGTGTTCACAGCCTCCTCTCTGATACCATTTTTCATAATTCCAGGCAATTCAAAGTATTTATCAATTCTAAGTCAAAGTTAAATATCCATCACTTGTTTGACAATGCTTGGAATGAGTTAAAGTTAAAACTCTATTATATGCTTGTATTCAATCAATCTTGGAAGAGAAGGTAAATCTGGAATCATTGATGCTGTAGGTAGAGAAGATATGAAACCACAGAGTGAAGCGCTAGTAGCCAATAGAGAGAAGAGAGAGGTGGGGAGTGGGAGAAGTAGAGGCCTTTTATTTGTACAAGCTTTCTCCATCTGAATGCAAAGGTTGGTGGTAGTAATTTCTTTTCAGTTACTTTATTACTTACTGAAGGACTGGAGCCACGGCACAGTGGGTAGGCTGTTTGTTTGACTCTTACACGGCCAAACCAGGTTCGATTCCTCCTTCCAACTTGGAGAGCCCATCAAGTTACTGAGAGTACCCTGCCCACACGGCACAGCCTGGCAATCCACCCATGGCGTATTCGATATGCAAAAAACAGTAACAACAAGTCCCACAATGAGACATCACTGGTGCCTGCTCAAGCAAATCAGGAACAACGAGATGACAGTGCTACAGTGCAGTGTCAAGGGGGCCCCCTACCTTCTTGCCTCCCTGTCCACCTACATGCCTAGGTAAGTCTCTAAACAAATATGGGCAAATAAGATAGGTGAGTCAAGTTCTTAGTACTTTTAGATATTAGCATTCTTACATAAGATCTATGTACATAAAATAAAATTTTAAATGTGAAATTGGTAGTATTGGAAAAATTTAGACAATTTAATATAGACAAAAATTTAGACAAAATTTAGACAAGCAAGTTTCACACACATACATACACATTTCATGAGAAGCTAATCTAAGTGTTTATATTCTCTTCTTATGGTGTTTATCAAGATTAATCTCTGGTTATGCATAGTTGTGCATAAATACAGGCATCTTAAAAGTTCTTAACGCCAGAGGGATATACAGAGGATTTGGTACATTCCCTGCATGCACATGAACCTGGGTTGGATTCCTGGCACACACTGTGGTTGCCCAAATCCCACTAGAAGTAAACTTAGATCACTACAAGTACGTGTGTTGTTTTCTGATGGACAGGTTAAAAAACTGTTTGTATTTAAACATGTGACTATCACCTTGGCCCAGACTGAACAAATTAGCACAGTTTAAATTGAAATCTGTGTGAAGGTACAGAAAAATAATTTTCTTTTAGTAATAAAAATATTTTTTTCAAACACTGATTTATTATCTTGACAAGTTGTTGGTAAAACTAAAAGGTGATTTAAGAATTGCTTTGCCTTGGCAAGGAGACCAATAGTTAGTTAGTCAGTCTTACTCTTGGGACAACATCATTTCATCAAGTGACAGTTGCCAGTTGTAGGTGATGTCCCTTTCTTTCACTGAGCCTTAGTTTCCTTGTCTATCTACTAGCAATATATGTGTATAAATAAAATTATAACTGGCATTTTAGTAATGACTAATATGTACAGATATCAGTTCTAGTACACTAATTTATAACCAATAATGAATGCCAAGGGGATTAGACCCTGATCAGTAGGATCAGAACCCATTTCTAGATTTACACTAAAATAGAGATGTATTGTTGCAAATCTTCTGTCAGTCTTGCAATCTAGAGTGTAAACCTATTAAAAGGTATTTTTCCCACAAGACAGGAATAGAGAGGTGTTTATTATCAGTACTGGGAGTCTGGGAAATTATCTGGTGGGTTTACAGCAGTCTAAAAGAAAGATATGAAATACCCAGTAATTATTTGTTTAGGCTTTATAAAGGCTGATGTGAAAACTCTGTGTGTGTGTCTGTCTGTGTGTGTGTGTCGTGTGTGTGTGTGTGGGGGGGGGTGTATTGGGAGAGGAAAGATCAAAAGCGTTTGGTATTGTATATTACCATTGTTTGATTTTTTTTATAAATCAGTATAAAAATTCCAATTTTCTTTGTTTTTGCTTTAACATTTTCAGATAATTTTTTTCTGAGAAATTTAGCTCTTTGGGCTGGAGCAATAGTAGAATGGGTAAGGAATTTGTTTTGCACGTAGCCAACTTGGGTTCAATCCTCAGCATGCCATATGGCCCCCTGAGCCACTGCCAGGAGTAATTCCTGGGTGCAGAGCCAGGTGTAATCCTGAACATGGATGAGTGTGACTTCCACAGAAAAGCCCATAACAAAAAGAAATGTAGCTCTTTGTCTATAGTGTTACTATTTAGTCAGCGTTAGAATATTTAGTGAACAAATATTTGTTTAACGCTACCATATACCTGCCTCTGTGTTAGATGTGGAAATGCAGCAGTGAGCAAGAAATAATTCATGTCTTCCGGGGTTATTTAGTTTAGCTAGAAGTGCAAAAGAATAATCAGGAAATAATTATAAAGTCAAACACATTGCAGTAGGAGAACTCCTATTCAAGTGCAAAATAAATAAATGACCTTCCCCCAACATAGATACCGAGGAAAGAAATCTCCCTTGGGGCTAGGGAAATAGTTCAGGGCACATTCTTTGCATGTGAAAGTTATGAGTTTGAACCCTGCTACTACATGCCTTCTCCACACACTTTTCTATAGACTTAGAGGTCTCCAAGTACCAGCAGGGTGTCCCAAGTGGCCCCAGTACCCCTTTGATGGGTCTCAAAAGGAACATTGATCCTCCCAGCCTAATTGGCAGAATATTGGAGGCAGCCATCCCTTGACCCCTCCTATAAAAAATATCTGCGGAGGAGGCAGGGGGTGCCACAGGGGCTCTCCCTTCAGTTGCTCCTGGGTTTGAGGGATTTGGTCCCGGGCCACTCGTCCAGCCAGAGTGGCCTGGGCCATGGGGCAGAGGGAGGAGGAAACAAGGGCCAAGCCGGTTGATTGATCAGTTGCCGTTTATTCCATTCTCTTGTCTCCCTCTCTGCTTCTCTCCCAGCTCTCGGTCTCTCCTCTCTCATTATTCTGCTGCTTGATATTCCCCTTCACTCCTCTCTCCCCCTACTTGTCTCTCCCACCTTGCCCTCTAGGTTACACACAGTCTAGTAGCAAAATCAACATAAGAAAGCCCTTCTTTAGGGCAGGCATTCCAAAGCCCTTCCTGACCTTCAGCAGGAAAAATACCTCTTAAGGTCTTTTTCCTTTCCTTAGTCCAAGAACTTACTTACATCTTAATACTAGTTATTTTTGTATGGACACAGTGAGAGATACATTGAGGTTTGCAGGGCAGCTCTCCTGGGAACATCTTGCAGACTCAGACTACAGAACTCAGGCCAGATTAATCATTCCTAATCCTAGCAGGGTCCGAATCTAGTTAATACTTTTTGGATCATGACAGCATCTGTACATGACCAAGCTCTTAACTTATAGTTAAGCATTAGGTGCTTTGTCCAGGCCCATCTCAATGCCAGGATAGCACACAACTCACCGCTTGCCCTGGGTCTGTCTCGTCCCTCATCGAGAACCTGCTTTTGGGGGGTGCTAGGAAGTAAGGGCAGCTGAGACTTAGATCGAAAGAACAGATGCCCAGGAGGAAAATATCATGTAGAGTCAAATGAGTTCCAGTTTACAAAAGCATAGCATTTGCTACAGTCTTCCTGTGCCCATACAAAAGGACATGGCTCTGAATAAACTATTCAAAGGACTCAAGGAGAAGAGAAAAACAATATTTACACGTCAATGGAACACAAAGAAAGAAGTTATAAACAAATACAGAGGAATGGAGCACTGTGATGGGAGCAACCCAATAAACCTAAACTACCTGAGGCTATGTTACCCTACACCCTCCAACACTGCAAAGACATCCCTGGCTCCTAAAAACACTAATAATCCCTGATAGTCCTAAGTGATGATTAAGCATTAAGTAATAAGCAACAGTATTCAATGAAGTAAAAAAATTAAAATACGCACAAAATTACCCATAGTCAAAGAAGCACATTTGACATGTGGGTGAAGGTCAAATTGTGTGGCCTAAGAAACAGTTGCAGACAAACCTGGAGACTAAGTCACAAAAATCCTTTAAACCTTATTGTAAAGGTCTCTGTCTACCTATAGAAAAATGGGACCTCTTAATAAGTTTTAAATTGAGATTTACACTTTCAAGCAGTCTCTCTGGCAGATGGACAAGGGTTTGGAGGGGAAATTGAAGAAAGACTTAGGGGCTAGAATAACCATTGAGAATATGGGTATGAAGGACCTAGTTACTTCAAGGTATTGAATGAAGATGCAGAAAGGTGATTAAGTCGTAAGTTATTTATAAGGTAGAAATCATAGAACTTGATTCTTATTGAAACATGAGGCATAGGAAAAATAAAAACATCAGAATTCAAGCTTACACAAATGATGCAAACAATGGAATTCTTTCATAAAAATGTAATATATGCACGACCTATGAAAAATAAGTATCTAGGATACAATGATTAATTTAGTTTAAAAACTGAGGACACACGTATTTAAATGTTCTGCATGCAACTGATATAATATTAAGGCTTTCAGAGAGAGACTTGGTCTCTGAAATACAAAATATTTAGTTATCCAGATGTGTTTTCCTGATGCTAATATATGTAAAACTTGTAATTTTAGAGTTCAAGTATTTGGAAATTCAAACATTTTCTCTTCTTGCATGAGTTTTTTAATTCAGATCCTGTGTACCTCTTAGGTTATAAACATAATTACCACATTTGATTTCCTGCTGATAACTCAATATTTTACCTTATCACTTATTTATCTTGGTCTTATAGTTGGTGAAGGACAGCCAGGCACTGCCAATACTTTTTTCATCTTCTGTCACATTGGCCAACACTGCTGCTCTTCTCTCTTTGAGGTCTTCCTTTATCACTTCTCTGCACAGCTTTGCGAGGAGCTCGGACATTAGCTAGTGACTGCCTGAGGCTTGCGCCCAATCACGTTGGTGAATGAGCTGGAGAGTTTCCGAAGACAGGCTCTTTTTGTGGCTTTCTCTCTCTTGGTGTTCCTAGCACAATCGTGGAGATGCTGAACCACTCGATCGTATTCCTCGTCAATGTTGTCAATGATGGCATCTTCCCATATTGCTGCAATAGTGCCAAAGAGCTCCAAGTTGGTGTTTGTTCTGGGAGTTCTCTTCTAAAAAATTGCAGTCCTTTCTCTCTACTGTGTGAAATAGAATTTTGCACGAAGGAGATGGTGGCCTTATTCTGTTTGGAATTTTGGGACAATAGCAACATTGGTCAGGCAAAACCGCCCAGTGAATATGATGTGGTCCGTTTCATTGTGGAACTGTCCACCGAGAGATTCCCATGTCCAACGTTTAGATTTGGCCTTCTGGAACTTCGAGTTACCAGGGATGGTCTTGGTTGACATGATGAACTCAGACAGTCTCTCAACCTGTTCATTCCACTCTAGGCCGTGGGTCCCTATGTGGAGTTGTTCGGGTGACTTTCTAGGTTCTATCTTGGCATTAAAATCACTGACAATGACCTTGTAGAAGGTTTGGTCTTCTTTCTAGAACTTCTCCAGCAATATGTAGAACTTCTCACAAAGACAATGCTCATGAGAAACAGACTAGTTCCTGACATTCCATTTTCTCTCAACGAAACGAACATCTCCTAATGCAGCAGTTATGTGCACCTAGATCGAGAACTCAACATGACGAATGACCTGGCACCTGAACTGCGCAGGAGGAAGAGAGTGGCATGGAACGCCTTCAAGAGCATCAAAGAAGTTGTTAAGAGGACAAGGAACCTCCAGCTCCAGGCACATCTTTTCAACTCCACCGTTCTTCCTGCACTAACATATGCCTCAGAGACATGAGCCCTGTGAAAACAGGATAAGAATGCTACTCGGGTCTCCCAAACAGGAATCGTAAGAGCTATGCTTAAAATATCACGTTTCACTCAAGTGAGAAATGGAGTGTGGAGTTTCAACATTTGTCAATGATCAAGAATCAGGGACACCATTCAGATTTCTTCTTTGAGCAAATTTCTGTTCATTTCCACCCCCATTTTCTGATGGGGTTGGATGTTTTCTTCTTGTAGGGTTCAACTAGAACCTTCTATTTCCTTGATATACCCTTAACAGATGGGTATTGGGTGAATATCCTTTTCCATACTGTAGACTATCTTTGTATTTTGGTTAATGCTTCTTTTGAGGTCCAGAAGCTTAGTTTAAGACAGTCACATTTGTTTATCTCTGTTTTCACTTACTTGGCCAGTGGCTTGTCATCTTTGAAAATACCTTTAGCATCAAGGTTGAGGAGGGTTTTGCCAACCTTGTCTTCCATGTACCTTATGAATTCTGGTCTGATATTGAGACCTTTAATCCACTTTGACCTGACTCTTGTACATAGTGTTAGGTAGAGATCTGAGCCCATTTTTTTTTTTTTTGCATGTAGCTGTCAAGTTTTGCCAGCACCATTTGTTGAAGAGGCTTTTCTTGCTCCACATCACATTTCTTGCTACCTTGTCAAAAAATTAGATGATCATACATTTGAGGGTGGTGTAAGGATATTCAACCCTGTTCCATTGGTCTGCGGCTATGCCTTTGTTCCAGTATCATGCTGTTTTAATTTTTACCTCTTTGTAGTAGAGATTGAGGTTGGGGAAGGTGATTCCTCCCATATTCTTTTCCCGAAGAGTTGCTTTAGCTATTTGTGGGGGTTTATTGTTCCGTATGAATTGCAGGAGTGTTTGCTCCATTTCTTTGAATAATGTCATAGGTATCCTTATAGGGATCGCATTGAATGTGTACAATACTTTGGAAAGTATTGCCATTTTGACAATGTTAATTCTCCCAATCCATGAGCAGGGGATATCTTTCCATTTCCTTGTGTCCTCTTTTATTTCTTGCAGTAGCGTTTTGTAGTTTTCTTTGTATAAGTAACTTACCTCCTCAGTTCAGCTTGAAAAATCAAGGAACTTGATTTTCTGAGGCATGATTGTGAATGGGATTGCTTTTTTTTGTGTCACTTTCTTCTCTCTCGTTATTTGCATATAGAAAAGCCATGGACTTTTGGGTATTGATTTTATAGCCTACAACTTTACTATAAAAATCTATTGTCTTTAGGAGTTTCTTGGTAGATGTTCTACATCACGAATCATCAGGGAGATGCAGATAAAAACAACAATGAGATATCATTTCACACCACAGAGACTGGCCCACATCCAAAAGAACAAAAGCAACCGGTATTGGCACAGATGAGGGGAGAAAGGGACTCTCCTTCACTGCTGATGGGAATGACAACTGGTTTAGCCCTTCTGGAAAACAATATGGATGATTCTCAAAAAATTAGAAATTGAGCTCCCATTTGACCCAGCATTACCACTCCTGGGAACATAGCCCAGAGAGGCAACAGGGTATAGTAGAAATGACATCTGTATTTGTATGTTCATTGCAGCACTGCTTACAATAGGCAAAATGTGGAAATTATGAAATCATGAAATTTGCATATAAGTGGATCAACATGGAAAGTATCATGTTAAGTGAAATGAGTCAGAAAGAGAAAGACAGACATAGAAAGATTGCACTCATCTGTGGAATATATGTAACAGAGTGGGAGATTAACACCCAAGAGTAGTAGAGATAAGAAACAGGAGGTCTGCCCTACAGCTTGGAAACTGGCCTCACATGCTGGGCGAAAAGGCAGCTGAGATAGAGAAGGGAACACCAAGTAGAGGATGTTGGGAGGACCCATTCGGGTTGAAAGATGTGTGCTGAAAGCAGACCATAGACCGAGTATGATGGCCACTCAATACCTATATTGCAAACTACAACACCCAAAAGGAGAGAGAACAAAAGGCAATGCTCTGCCACAGAGGCAGGGTGGGGTGGTAGGGGATGGGGTGGGGGTGGTGGGAAGGATACTGGGAACATTGGTGGAGGGATGGGTAAACAATCACTGTATGACTGAAATGCAAACACAAAAGTTCATAAGTTTGTACCTGTATCTCACAGTGATTTACTAATAAAATATTAAAAAAAAGAATCAGGGATGCTGTCTCATTTGCCAAGGTGTCAAAATTCAGATGGGCCCGATACATAATGAAATTTGGAGATGACTGCTGGACTAGAGCTATTACTGACTCGATTCCTCAAGGCGTTTCAAAGAATTCCTGACCACCCACCTATGAGATGGTCTGAGTTCTTTGTCAAGACCCTGAACAAATAGTCTGAGGCTCTTCATGTTCCAGGAGTGAGCAGACGCCATTGGGCTATATTAGTATGTGACAGGGACGAATGGAGATGTTACTGGTGCCCGCTAGAGCAAATCGATGAGCAACGGGATAACAAGTGATACAAGACATTTACTTGATCCTTGTATTTCTCTATGGATCAGAATATATATGGAGATTTTAAAACTAATGCAAAGTGAAAATAGTCATCTTATTTTTTTTTAATTCTAAAACACGATGTGCTTTGAATAATGGGGATATAATGATATCAGCAAGTTGATTTTCAACTGGAAAAAAATTTAGCATTAGTAAACAGTTCATGTTGCAAAAAAATGGGCTAGAACAAAAGCCTAGTGGGTAGGTCATTTGCATTGTACCTGGCCAACCCGGGTTCGATTCCTCTGTCCCTCTCGGAGAGCCTGGGAAGCTACCAAGAGTATCCCACCCACACGGCTGAGCCTGGCAAACTACCCATGGCATATTAGCCAAAAACAGTAACAAGTCTCATGATAGAGATGTTACTGGTGCCCGCTCAAGCAAATAGATGAACAAAGGGAAGACAATGCTGACAGTGCTGACTACAGAAAATTAAAAGTAAGAAAAGTAGGAGATATAGTGCAAAAGGAGTTCTGTGCTTTGCAAGCACCCCACCTGGATTTATCCCCATCACCTCACATGGTTCCCCCAATAACTGCCAAGTGTAATCTCTGAGTACAGAACTGGGAGGAAGCCCTGAGCATTGTCAGATATGACCTATAAAACAATCAGAAACTCCCCCCCCCAAAAAAAAAAGTAAGAAAATGCAGATGGAAGCTTATCAGTACTATTTTTTTAAGCTGAATCTTTAGTGTAATCTGACTGATTACACTAAAGTTTATCTTTTATGATGTAATAATTATGCCATGGCAAACTGTAGGTGAAGAAATTGGCTAACTAGTATATATCAACAAGACAGAGATGTTTTTCACTAAAAGGAAGAAAAGTTTATTTTGTGTATTTAAAATTACTCACTTAAAAAATAAGTGGTCAAAAGTACCAAGTGGACACATAATGAGAAACTTTCAGAATGATTTTGAAAAAGAATGAAGAGTAAATACTTCATTCTATAGTATAAATACTATAGTATTTATAGTTAAAAGTAAAAAAAAATTCCTTACACAAAGTCAATTTAAAATAAATTAAATATATCAATATCCATAGTGCATAAACTATAATAAGAAAGACACAGGTCGAACCCTTCATGATACCAAGACTAAAGGCATCTGCAGTAACTCAATGCCATTAGCTAAGGAGGCAGAAACAAAAATAAATAAATAAATCGCATAGCATCAAATCATTAAGCTTATGCAATTCTAAAGAAGAAATGACTAAAATAAAATGAACAAAAGAGTTAGTACATCAAGTAAGGTGCTTGCTTTGCACAATCCCAACCACAATAAGTCCTGAGAACAGGAAGAAGGAGAAAGTGAACAAAGAAGAGAAGATAGAAAGAGAGAGGGAAAGATAGAGGGAGAACAGAGGGGAAAAAAGAAGGAAAAGGAGAAGAAGGAGGAGGAGGAGGCAAGAATGAGGAAAAGGAGGGGGAAGTAGAAGGGATGATGTGGAGGAGAAAAATATTATATTTATAGCCTTTTATCTAATTGTTTTTCAGGCTTTAGTCTCACATTAATGTAATTATCAACATCACTATGTCACTGAGTCTGGTCTGTGTGTCAGCACTTTGCAAGACTTTGGGTAACATTTGATAAAGTAATTATTTTGCGTCAAACTTCGTTTCATTTTACTTTCTAGTCTTACAAGTGTGAGATATTAGAAAGCTTTCTTGCAAATGGTAAGTAATTCTTATTCTTTCCTTTATATTCAACTGGAATATGTTTCCAGAATTCATTCAGATGCTATATTTAAACCAAATGGACTCCTTTTACCTATAGAAACGTTTCTGATCATAAATTGGAGAAAAGAAAAGAAAAAGTGTTGGATAAGATGAGAGTGATTAAGAAAGAGTTAGTGGAAATGATATGAAATCAGTTTATGAGGCATTCTTTCCTTGAAGTTTAGTTTACCATTCTAAAAGTATTTTGAGATGTTCCAGATAAAGGAAGAACTTTTTTTGTGAAGTGAAGTCTAAGTGATTTAGCACCTTCAAATACTGTATGGAAGTCTTTATCTTAGAATCATTAAGTCATGACTAAAATTAAATATCTAATTACGTGTGTACTAGCTGTGTAGTACAGTTAAATTTCTTAAACACCCTGAATCAATATATTTAGTTTAAAAATGGAAATGGTAATAACTACATCACAGGGTTAGTCTCTCAAATATTAAGTGATGCTATTTTGTCTACATTTCTAAAACTGAGAAGTGAGCTGTCCCCAAATAAATATGACATTTTCTTAAAAGAGAGATAATTGAAAACACATTAGATGCATGTATAATTAAAGTTAAAATCAAGATTAGGACTAAATTAGTCCTAATCAAGATTAGGAATAAATATCACTGTCACTGTCATCCCGTTGCTCATCGATTTGTTTGAGCGGGCACCAGTAACGTCTCTCATTGAGAGACTTATTGTTACTGTTTTTGGCATATTCAATACAGACGGGTAGCTTCCCAGGCTCTGCCGTGCAGGCTTGATACTCTCAGTAGCTTGCTGGGCTCTCGAGAGGGGCGGAGTAATGGAACACAAGTTGGCGGAGTGAAAGGCAAAAGCCCAACCGCTGTGCTATTGCTCCAGCCCAGGAATAAATATATTTGTCCTAAATATATTAGTACTAAATCCCAGGGCTAAAAATATTATATAATTAGGCAGGATCACATTAGGCTATATATAACCCATTTTGAAAATTTTGGGGATGTAAGGTTCTTTTGTTGGGTACTGGTGGTGGCAGTGTGCAGGGAATCAAACCAAGGGCTTCACACTGTACTCTACAATTTAAGCAACATTTCATTACATTCTTTTATTTTTGTTCAGTTAATTTTAGATGGAAAAATGAGGAATACAGTTTTATGTATGCGGCATATATAAAGTACACATACACATCTAGTACACAGGAGGTCTTTTATGCTTTTCTAAATGAAAATTAAAAATAAAATTATTGAGATTTTAATGTTCAATGCATAGTAACTACATAAACTAAGCATGCTTACCGTATATGGGTGATCTCATTGAACATTTACAAAAACCCTTGAGGTGGGTACAATTATTGTCACTACATGATAGATGGAGACAGAAAAGCAAAGCAAAACAACGTCTGCTCTAAATCCTGACCATAAATGAGCAGCATACCCAGGATCAACTCAACTCCTAAATTTATGCATTTAATATCAAGTAAGAGGTATTGAAAAATTAAAATCATAGTTGATAAAATTTCTGAAATCAGAAATTTATATAATGACTTGAACATCTGCAGAGACAACCCTCCCCCCACTCACAAACACACCGAACTAGGAATTAGCCACACAACATTTTTCATATTCCAGCTCTTCGTGCGATAATGGTCCTACAATAGCAAGGTCACTACTAGCTCTCCCTCTGCCTCACTCATTCCATGTCTGAAAATGGAATGAAACTCTTCCCCACATTTCTTATGTACTGAGTCACCGGGACATTTGCTTTTGGCCAAACCTGAGCAAAATATGCTTGAAACCCGATTTTTAAGATTCATCATGGTACAATAACCGTTTATCATATGATGAACATTTCCTGACTGGAAAAAATATTTATTCTAAAATTTCCTTTATCCATTACAGCCCTGAATACAGTATTAACTAATGTATTTGTCTATTACAGTACTAACACAGCCTGTTCTTGTTTCTTTAATGTTAGCATAAAGACTATAGTTTTTAAAGATTATTTTGTTTCATATATATCTGTGTCAAAATATTTAAAATAGGTTTCATGCAGGTATCACAGTGTTGAGTGTTTTTATTTTATTCAAACTAATAGTTCTCAGGATAGCGATAGCACAGGGTTGGGTGTTCGCCTTTCACGGGGCCAACCCGTGTTCCATTCCTCTGCCCCTCTCGGAGAGCCCGGCAAGCTACTGAGAGTATTGAGCCCGCAGGGCAGAGCCTAGCAAGCTCCCTGTGCATATTGGATATGCCAAAAACAGTAACAATAAGTCTCTCAATGAGAGACATTACGGGTGCCCGCTCGAACAAATGCCTTACCATCTGCACTTTTGTTCAGACATAATAGTATAACTTCGTATTCTATGTTTAATATGATTATTGATTTACTGGGTCTATAAATTACTGAGATTTTATTTACACGTACTTCTTCTCTTTTAGGTCTTTGTTCCCTTCTCTCTCCTCCCTCTCTCTCTCTCTGTCTCTCTCTCTCTCTGATTTTCTTTTAAGAACTGTCTGTGATTAAGTTTTAACTTTTCTGTAGATATTAGCTAATAATTCCTTTCAGTACTATTTTACTATTGACTGGAGCGATAGCACAGCTGGCAGGGCATTTGCCTTGCATGAGGCTGACTGCGGTTTGATTCCTTCGTCCCTCTTGGAGATTCCCGCAAGCTACAGAGAGTATCCCACTCGCATGGCAGAGACTGGCAAGCTACCTCGGTGGTGTATTCAATATGCTAAAAATAGTAATAAGAAGTCTCACAATGGAGATGTTACTGATGCCCGCTCAAGCAAATCGATGAACAACAGGATGACAGTGCTACAGTGCTATTTTACTCTATGTATTGGGATCACTGATACCACGGGTATCTTCAAGTTATCTTTTCCTACTTAACATGTGCTGTAAAAAACATAGCAGCATCATACTTCCCCCAATCAATGCACTTTCTATTTCTTTCAACTTTTATTTTAGGGACCGTGGTTTACAATGCTGTCAATGAGAGCTTTCAAACACAAAACCTTCCAGCACCACCCTGTCCATTAGAGTGTTCACTTTCCCTCTCCTTGTGTCCACTCCCCTTCCCTGCCGCATCGCCCTTTTTGGTAAGATTTCTACTGAAGACTAGTTCTCAGTCTGTTGGGGACATTGGTGGTGGATGTACACTGGTGGAAGGATGGGTGTTCAAATATTTTATGACTGAAACTCAAACTTTAAAGTTTTGTAACTGTAGCTCAGGGTGATTCAATAAAACAACAACAAAAATTCTGGTTTGATGTTTTTATATTTCAGTACTTGAATATATATTTAGTTGTTTTATTTTCTTAAATATAACATACTTCAGATATGATATTGCATCACTATTACTTTGATTTTACTATATAATGTCTTTTCCCCTTTCCTCTATTAATATTTCCTATTCATTGATGTCATAAGAAATTTGTTTATTATGCTTTGGTCTTCTATTCATATTTCTAGTATCTAGTGATTTAGAGGGTTAATCAGCTGGAAATTTTTCATTCATTACAGTTTTGGGCTGGAGCAATAGCACAGAGGGTAGGGCATTTGCCTTGCACACAGCCAACCCAGGCTCGATTCCTCCGTTCCTCTCAGGCAGCCCGGCAAGTTACCAAGAGTATCTCGCTCGCACGGCAGAGCCTAGCAAGCTACCTGTGGCGTATTCGATATGCCAAAAACAGTAACAACAAGTCTCACAATGGAGACATTATGGTGCCCACTCAAGCAAATTGATGAACAATGAGATGACAGTGATAACAGTTTTGACAATTTTTGTTTTTTGGACTTTCCCACACCCTATTATTGCCTTTATAAAATGGATAAAAATTGATGTTTGTTTTCCAAGTTCAATAAAATAAAAGGTTAAAAAATACAAAATGAGAGACATGTTTACTTCCCCTTCTCACTTTTTTTCTTGAAAGTCAGACAACCCGTGGTTCCTTCCACTCCACTTGGAAACACAGGGATTTGAGCTGAATTGATAATCTACTAAAAATTTAGAAATCTGAATTCCTTTCCTGGATTTGGCATTAAAATCAGTTAATGGCCAAAGATACAGTACAGTACAGGCATTTGAGTCCATGTCTGGCTGACTCTGATTTAATCCCTGGCAAAACATTTTACTTTTAGCTACACCATGGCTGGAGCTAGACTGTGGCATGTTAAGTGAAGTAAATTAGAGAGAGAATGGCAAATAGTGAATGATCTCATTCATATGTTATAGATAAAAAAAATTAAATGAAGGAATGGAAAGGCATGTTATGATAGCAAACCATTGTACTTTGACTTTAGAATTTTACCAAGTAGTGGGAGAGGGATTTGGGAGTAAGGAAAAGCAGAGGTGAGTTAAAGGTGAGGTAAAGATTTTGGTGGAGGATCTTTGCATTACTGGTTGTCTATATATGGTAACTTTGTATTCTGAAAACTAAATGTTAATTCTACTGAATCATGTTAACAGCTACAATAAAATACAAAACCAGAATATAACAACACTAAACTCTAAAAAAATATTTTTTATTTTTATTATACTTCCCTTTTTTACACAACATAGTAATATGTACTATAAAGTTGGTAGGAAACTAACCAAAAGTCAGAATTATTTCAAACATTATATCATCCTTTGGCAGGTTGCCTAGATTTCTCTTAACACTTTAGCAATAATGGAGAATAGATCTCTAGTTTGACCACATTTGAAACAAACAAACAAAAAAAGACTGCTGTGACTCCCTGGACTGCCATTCCTTCCTTACATCGAATAAATATGAAAACTTGTATTGTCAATTAAGCAGTGTTTCTCTTCCTAAATCCTCTCTCTGGAAATCCCCCTGTTTAGAAGATGATAGATAAACAGTATCTTCAAAATATGTCCTTCTCCATAAAATTCTGTTTCAATCTGGACACTCTTCCTTGTGATTCCTCCTTGACTAAATTGCTTTTAATTACATGCCTGTTTGCTTTTCATCTTAAGCTCTGAATTAAATTCATCATTAATGTGTTATGTCTTATTAAACCATGTAGCTTTATTACTTCTCTGATCTGGATAATTTTAGTAAAGAAAAAAAATTAATAACCTGCATTCTTTCTTCATCTCTATTAATAAACATTTTAAACCTGAACTTGCATATATATGTATATACCTATGTTGTATCTATACACATATGTGTAATAGACCAGTTTATAAAACTCGAAAATGTTTCCCAGATTAACCACAAGTTGAAATGTTTAAAGCTGCTATTAAAATAATAAGTATTTCTGGGGGGCGGGAGTGGCTTTTGACATCTAATATAAGCAGTTCATTTGAAATAATACCTTAAACTCTTTTTGGTTGAAGAAGGGAAAATTAATTTCCTCTTTCTGTGTAACAGTGTTTACTAAATTTATCAGCTTAACATAACATCTGTGCTTCAGCTTGATATGCAGTTCAAAGTATGACAAGATATTGCTAGTGGTTCTATTTTCAGGGTATCATCCTGCCAAACCCACAATGTTACCAGATAGATCTCTTATCTAGAGGCTCTGGGAAAACCACCTTCAAGTTCATTCTTGCTGACAGAAATCAGTCATTCCCTTTATGAGACTGAGGTCCATATTTCTTTGCTGGCTGTTACCCAAGAGCTGCTTTCAGCTTAGAGGCCGCCCACTTCTCTGCGTCCCATGTGAGCCCTGCCGTCTTGGCAACTTCACAGCTATATGTTAAAGGACTCTTGTGCTTTCAATCTATGACTTCATTCTGTCTTCCAGACCCAGATTTAAAAGTCTAGCATAATCAGATAAGGTTCACCTGGGTAATCACTCTCTTTTAAGATCAACAATTTGGGACCTTAATTACATCTGAAAAATCCCTTTGCCTTATAATGCACATAATTATGGGAAACATGTCTGCTAATAATCATAGTCCCACCCACACTTAAGGAAAAATTACACAGATATGGGGTCATGGAGTGCCATGTTAGGGTTCTGTCTACTATTAAGAGATGGTGCAATTTTTGAAGAGTATATGGAAACTATCCCTTTAGTAGCCTTTGTTTTCTGTTTTTGTTTTTAAATTGTTTTGCAATACAAAATTGATTTTTAAAATTACCTTATTTGTTTCAATAATGATGGGAATCCAACCCAGGGGCTTACATACAAGTCAAATTTCACCCTCCCCCAAGTGATTATTAAAAATAGGGGATTACTGGATAAAACATAGATGTGTATTTCTATTAAATATAAAAGTGAAATTCTGTGTTCACATTTTAAAATATCAAGTAAAGGGCCATAAAATTTATATGTGTTATAATTATTCTCAAAAATTCTTAAATTATTTTTTCTTGTATTAAGATGAAATCCATTTAAATCATACAGACTTCACTAGTCGCATATAGAAGTGAAGCCCTTGATATTAAGTAGCTAGTGAATGCAATATAATTTTCAGCACCTTGTCATTTGCTGACATCTCTGCCGTCACCTATGCACTCAAGGGAATTAGCTATTTGAAGGAGGTCAAAGGGCCTGCAAGTGTGTTTAAGCTTGCATGTGAAATGACACCATCTCAACTCAATGCTAAATGTGCTGGAAAAAAGTAGCCAAAAATAGTTTGCAATTCAGGATAATTTTGGAAAATAAAGAAATATATGACAAGTGCAGCCCTGTAAGTGCAGAAATGCATTGTTCCAGCATCATAGTATTAATTTGAAATAAGGAAATAATTATTTATCAAATTAGATGGTCTCTAGCTAAATTTCAAATTTTATTTAAAGAATAACTTTCCAATAGGAATTTTTGCTTATTTGTTTTGACAATTTAGTGCAGATGTATTTGTACTTTAAAATCATATTTTCTATGCTCTATTTGGAACCCTCCCACCTGCTTTGCAATTCATGTTGAAATGTTATATCACTTGAATAGGAATGAAATTCCTCATTCAATCAAATAACCAAATAGATAAACAAAAGCTACAGGTAGGTACTACAAAAATGATAATTTTCATAAATAAGTAATAAATATTAATTGAACATTGTCTTAAGGTATGCTAAACAGTTGTTAATGAAACATATATATATATGTGTGTGTGTATATATACATATATATTGGACTGGAGCGATAGCACAGCAGGTAGGGTGTTTGCCTTGCACATGGCTGACCTGGGTTTGATTCCTCCATCCCTTTCAGAGAGCCTGGCAAACTACAGAGAATATCCTGCTCAGATGGCAGAACCTGGCAAGCTAAGCATGGTATATTCTATATGCCAAAAACAGTAGCAACAAGTTTCACAATGTTCACAGGCTACTGGTGCCTGCTCGAGCAAATTGATGAACAACAGGACAACAGTGCTACAGTGCTACATACATATTACAAATTGTTAAGCATTTACATGGTAAGAAAAAAATTTGGGGGGGGGGTCGAAACAGGCATTGCACAGGGGATACTACTGGCTCATGCACTCAGGAATCACTTCTGGCAGCGCTCAGGGGACCATATGTGATGCTGGAAATTGAACCCAGGTCAGCCACATGCAAGGTAAATGCTCTGCCCACTGTGCTATTGCTACAGCCCCAGGAAATGTTTTCTAATAAGTAGTAATTTTATCTCTTGAATCAGAAATTGGATTATTTCCTCCTCAGACTTGTAAGAAACTGGGAAGTGATAAGACGGTAGAGTAAGAGTAACCCCTGAGCACTGTCAGGTGTGACCCCCAAATAAAACAAATGAATAAACATCAAAAGATATATAAGAAAGTCCTGTCCAGTGGCTGGGATCTGGTATTTAACTTTTAGTCCAGGCTTTAGAGTAGGTGCCTCCGAAAAACTCTTACAATCTATCAGAAGCTTTCTTTCTCAAAGTTTGTTTTTTTTTTCTTTCTCAGAAATTTCTTCTTCAATATAATCATTCTTTTAACATTCTCAGGCAAGTAAAAACTAAAACAGAAGTACTTCGCAGTTTTCCCAATGTAGCAAATGTCAAGTGAAATTATTTGAATGTATTGCTTTTTAAATCATGAGGCTAACTAACTAGATAGAAAATATGAAGATCTAAGTATAAGATCAAATAAACTCCCTTGACCTGAATGTCATTAATTTTAGTGAAAACATTTTACTTTTCAATCACTACTCATTGTCTACTTGTGCATTGTATTCTTTAAAAAAATAATTTATATGAGATTGGAGAAATGATACAGTGGGTAATGGGCTTGACTTTCATGCAGCTAACCTGGGTTCTTATCCCTGCACCCCATGAGGTTCCTTGAACCTGACAGGAGTGGTCTCAAGCACAACTGGGTGTGGCCCAAAAGCAAGTAAGCAAAGAATATTTGAGTTTATTTGCTAGCTACAAACTCACTAAATATAGAGAATTTTAGATTTGAAAGCAAAAAAGTTCTATCTCAAGAGCAAGCAACATCTGTCGACTGTATTTTAGACTCATGTTAGAGCACTACACGCAAAGGGACAAAACTGATGGATATTATGGAACAAAACAATAAATGTGTTGGAGTATTTGAGAAGAGGTAGGATATTTTTTCACAACTGTAAAGAGTTCTATAAGATAATTGGATGGTGCTTCGGATTTATTTCGGCCAAGGAGAAATTAATAAGGATGCAGATCATGAGAATGACTCTTCAAAGGTACAATGTTTATGAACATGGCATGTGAAAGAGTTATGCAGGAGAGCTGTTAAAACTTGAAAGGTAGGGGCCAGAGCGATAGCACAGTGGGTAGGGCGTTTGCCTTGCACGCAGCTGACCCCGGTTCAATCCACGGCATCCCATATGATCCCCCAAGCACCGCCAGGTGTAATTCTGAGTGCAAAGCCAGGAGTAACCTATGAGCATCGCTGGGTGTGACCCAAAAAGCAAAACAAACAAACAAAAAAAACTTGAAAGGTAGTTGAGAGAGATTGAAATTTAGAAATTTGAAACAATTTGATCACAGAGAAAAAATAAAATTTGTGGTTTGGGGCCAGACCCAACAATGCTTAGGGCTTACTTTTGTCTTTGTGTTCAGAGGTCACTCCTGGCTGTGCTTGTAAGGCAATCTATAGTTCTGAATTGGAATGGGATCTGCTGCATGCAAGATAAGCATGCCAACCACTGTAGTATCTGTCTCTAGCCCCAGCAAAAAGTATATGAACAGCTTTTTACATATTAAAAATGTGTCAATCAGGTTGAAAACCAGATATGTAATTGATGCATGAATGAATAGTCTGTGTTCTTCACTCTGGTACTGAGCTAGTACTCTGAGAATAGACACTTGATTAGCATTAAAAAGATGAATATTATAGCATTAAGAGTATTATGCTTATGTATTACCCAGCAGTAAACAATAAGAGGTAAAATAACCATAAGAGGCAAAATTTATTTATATAACATGTAAGTCAAGATTTGTCCTGGGCATTATACCACATGCTGGGCCACAAAACATACCTCCATAAAATTAAGAAGACAGAGATTTGTATCAACATTCTTCTCAGACCACCATGTGCTAAACATAGAAGTGAATCACACACACAAAGAGGAAATCCAATCAAACACCTGGAAATTAATCAGTTCACTATTGAACCATGAGTGGCTTAGAAAAGAAATCAAAGAGGATATCAAAAGATTCCTGGAAACACATGAGAATAAAGACATGAGTTAAAGGAATTTATGGAACATAGCTAAAGCTATGTTAAGAGGAAAGTTTATAGCTCTACAAACATTCCCCAGGAAGGAAGAGTGAGCCCACATAAGTAATCTAACCTCACAGCATAAGATCTTGGAGAATTACCAACAAAAGGAGCCCAGCTTAGGCACTAGGAAGGTAATAATAAAAATTAAAGCAGAAATTAACAAGATGGAAACCCAAAAACAACCCAAAAGATCAATGAAACCTAGCTGGTTCTTTGAGGAAATAAGCAAGATTGATAAGCTTCTAGCAAGACTCATAAAGAAAGGAAGAGAGAATACCCTGAGAAACAGAACCAGAAATTAAAAGGGGGGCATCACAACAGAAACTACAGATATTCAAAGGATCATCGGAGATTACTTTGAGAATCTTAATGTCATTAAATAAGAAAACCTCAAATAAATGAATAAATTCCTGGATTCCTAAAACCTCCCAAGGTTGAACCAAGAAGACCTGGAGTATCTGAATAGACCTATCACCATCGAGGAAATTAAAACGATAATAAAAAGTCTCCCTAAAAACAAAATTCCTGGCCCAGATGGATTCACCAGTGAATTCTTCCAAATCTTTAAAGTGGACTTACTCCCAATCCTTTTCAAGCTTTTCCAGGAAATTGAAGAACAGAAACACTCCCAAACAGTTTCTATGAAGCAAATATCACTCTGGTACAGAGAGGACACAGGGAAATGGAGACACATCCCCTGCTCATGGATAGGGAAGATTTAACATTTTCAAATGGCAATACACCCCAAAACACTATACACATTTAATATGATTCCTATCAGGATTCCCATGACATTCTTCAAAGGAATAGACAAGACACTCCTGAAATTAATATGGAACAATAAACCCACATGAATAGCTAAAGTAATCCTTGGGGAGAGAAGATGGGTTGCATCTCCTTCCCCAACTTCAAACTGTACTACAAAGCAGTAGTAATTAAAACAGCATGGCATCGGACTAGAAACAGACATGCAGACCAATGGAACAGGGCTGAATATTCTGCCACAGACTCTTAAATATTGATCACTTAATCTTTGATAAAGGAGCAAGAAATGTGAAGTAGAACAAGGAAAGCCTTTTCAACAAGTGGTGCTGGAAAAACTGGATAGCTACCTGCAAAAAAAGTGAACTCTGACATCTGTCTAACATCAGATACAAAAGTCAGACCAAAGTAGATTAAAGACCTCAATATCACACCTGAATCCATAAGGTACATAGAGGAAAATGTAGGCAAAACTCTCCATGATATTGAAGCTAAAAGCATCTTTAAGGATGAAACACCAAGGGCTGCAGCAATAGCACAGTGGGTAGAACATTTGTCTTGCACAAGGCTGACCCAGGTTTGATTCCCAGCATTCCATATGGTCCTCCGAGCACCGCCAGAAGTAATTCCTGAGCACAGAGTCAAGAGTAACCCCTGTGTATTGCTGGGTGTTATCCAAAAAAAAAATGTATGAAACACTACTGACCAAGCAAGTGGAAACAAATATAAACAAATAAGCCTACATTAAACTAAGAAATTTTTGCACCTCAAAGGAAACAGTGACCAAAATACAGAGAGAACCCATGGAATGGGAAAGAATATTTTTCCAATACCCATGTGATAAGGAGTGAATATTCAAGATATACAAGATACTAGTAGAATTGTACACGAAAAAATCTCCAACCCCATCAAAAAATGGGGAGAGGAAGTGAACAGAAGCTTCCTCAAAAAATAAATACAAATCACTAAGTGGCACGTGAAAAAACACTCTACATCGCTAATTTTCAGGGAGATGAAAATCAAAACAACAATGAGATATTATCTCAAACCTCAGAGACTGACAAACATCAAAAAGAATAAGAACAACCAGTGCTGGTGTGAATGTGGGGAGAAAGAGACTCTCACTGTTGGTGGGAATGCCAACTGGTCCAGTCTTTTTGGAAAACAATATGGGCATTCCTTCTATATGACCCTGCAATACCACTTCGTGGAATATATCCTGAGGTTGCCAAAAAGCACACTAGAAATGACATCTGCACCTGTATGTTCATTGAGGCACTGATCACAATAGCCAAAATCTGGAAACAACCCAAGTGCCCTAGAACAGATGACTGGTTAAATAAGTTTTGGTACATCCACACAATGGAATACTATGCAGCTGTTAGGAGAGATAAGTTGTGAAATTATAAAGGGATAGACAGGGAGAGTATCATGCTAAGTAAAATGAGTCAGAAAGAGAGGGACAGACATAGAAGGACTGCACTCACTTGTGTAGTATAGAATAACATTACATGAGGCTGACACCCAAGGACAGTAGATACAAGGGCCAGGAGGATTGCCCCATAGCTGGAAGCCTGCCTCATGAGTGGAGGGGAGGAGGCAGCTTGAATAGAGAAGGGATCACTAAGAAAATGATGACTGGAGGAATCAGTCAGGATGGGAGATTTGTGCAGAAAATAGATAATGGACCAAATATGATAAGCTCTCAGTGTCTGTGTTGCAAGCCATAATGCCCAAAAGTAGAGAGAGAGTATGGGGAATATTGTCTGCCATGGAGGCAGGAGGAGGGTGGGAAAGGGGGAGGAGGGTATACTGGGGATATTGTTGGTGGGGAATGTGCACTGGTGGAGGGATGGGTGTTTGATCGTTGTGTGATTGTAACCCAAACATGAAAGCTTGTAATGATCTCATGGTGATTCAATAAAATAAAAAGAAAAAAAAAGAAACTGGTACATCTACACAATAGAACACTGTGCAGCTGTTAGTAAAGATGAAGTTATGAAATTTGATTAAAAATGAATGGTCATGGAAAATATGTGAAATGAGTCAGAAAGAGAGAGACAGGCATAGAATGACTTCACTCACTCATTTGTGAAACAAAAATGAACATAATATGACACTGACACCCAGAGACAGTAAAGACAAGGGCCAGGAATATTGTTCCATAGTTGGAAGCCTGTCTCATGAGCTGGGGGTGAAAGCAGTAGGAATAGAGAAGGGATCACTAAGTCAATGATGGTTGGAGTGATCGTTTGGGATGTGAGATGTGTGCTGAAAGTAGATAAAGAGCCAAACGTTACAGTCTCTCAGTATCTGTATTGCAAACCATAGTGCCCCCAAATAAAGAGAGAGTATGGGGGAAATTGTTTGCCATGGAGGCAGGGGGAAGGGTAGGAGCGGGTGGTGGGATACTGGGGAATTGGTGGTGACAAAAGTGTGCTGGTGGGAAGATGGGTGTTCGATCAATCTATGACTGAAACTCAAACATGAAAGCATTGTTACTGTATCTCATGGTTATTCAATTTAAAAAAAAGATTGTATTGGGGCTTTTGTTGTTTAGAAAATTACAATCCCTAGTTTACTACCCTGATTTATTTGTGAGTGCCACTTTGCATCTAAATCACAGACTGATGTCAAAGTAATTATTATTATTATTAATATTTTGTTATTTTATTTAAAGAACATATCTTCCTTAAATTAACAAGTTTCTACAGTATTTTTTTCATAAAAAAATATAGTGCCTATCTTTATGATTTTGCTTCTCTTGTCTCTTAATGGACATTAACCTGGAGTTAAATGGAGTCATACAGATTTAACAAAGATGAAATTATGGATAGAACTGGAGTGATAGCACAGCAGGTAGGGTGTTAGCCTTGCACACGACCGACCCAGGTTCAATTCCTCCGTTCCTCTCAGAGAGCCCAGCAATCTACCGAGAGTATCCCACCCACACAGCAGAGCCTGGTAAGCTTCACGTGGCATATTTGATATGCCAAAAACAGTAGCAAGTCTCACAATGAAACATTACTGGTGCCCGCTTGAGCAAATTGATGAACAATGGGACAACAGTGTTACAGTTTTTTTTTTTTGGTACTACAGTTTCAATTTGAATAATTTTCAATCTGATTTTATTTTCAAATATTATAAAATAATTTTAAAGAATTTAAACATAGGCAGGCATTTATAAATAAAGTACAAATTTGCTATTAATCAATGTCAAATGGTTTTGTTTATACTAATAATAAAATTCTTTCAAAGAAGGCAAATTCTTATTTCAACCCCTATTATTATCTGCATCAGCATTGTGCTTTTTTTTGAAAGACTTGACTAATAAAACAACTATTATGGATTTATAGTATGATAATTTTCTAGAATGTAAAAAGTAAAGAACATTAACTTTAAAATATTCTTTTGTGTCAAATTATCTTATAACCTGAAATGTATGAGATATAGGTAATCAATTATTTTTTTCACATTCCCTGCTTCATAATTAAAAGAAAGACTAGATTTCTATGGAATTATTGAGGTTTTATCTTTGTTTCTACCATTAGAAACCAGAATTTTAGCTAAATACTTTTAATTACTAACAGTTTTGCCTTCTTCTGATTCTGCCTTCTCTGGTCATTCTACATGGTTGCTTGTCCCTTCTTCTTGTTCAATTACACCATATTGCATATTAACTGAGCTTTCTTCACCCTACTCTTCACCTGGTTTAGTCTAATTAATTCACCATGTTACAGCTGCTGTTATCTTCTCTGTCAAGAAGACTTTCCAAATATTAGCCCTTAAGTACGAGTTTCTTTCTCTATTTTCCATTTGGGCATCGTGAATATATATTTATTGCTATAAGGACATATTCTGTTGTAACAATGTATATATGATTACATCTCATCACTAAACATCATGTATTTTAAGAACATACTGAGTAAAGAAAAGAGTAAATTAACACAATAACATTTTTCCAACTTTCAGCATATTCCAAATTCTTAAAAGAATCATGATAAAATCTTTACATGTACATGATATAAACACTGCTCATCAATTAAAATTCTAGCTGGTGCACTAAAGAACTAAATTGAATAAATCATGTTCAGTCATCTAGTATAAGATTAATCTATCTTTGTGAAAATACCATTGATGAGACCAAAATTGCCAAAAGGAAGAGTGACGTTGAACAATGCTTGCCACTAAGAGTCTTTATTTAATTGGCATTTAGGCATTTTCAAAGAGTGCTTGGTCAAAGAGATGTATAGCAGCCTATGCTGGCTCTATTTAATTACTTCAGTCCTCATCTGTCACATTAGCACTCTCCTGTCTCATTTTCAGTGCCCCCAAAGCAGCATTCTTGATGGATTATGGAAAATAAATCTATTGTGGAAATACTGATAATTTGCTCAAGGTCAAAAAAAATGAGGCAAGAGTAATTTGCAGTTACTAAATTGCTAGATGTGGTGCTTTGGCTTGCTGCTCTGTAAAAGGTGGGAGGAGGACTTGACAAGAGTGAAGACTCTTTAGAGGAATATGCAAATCAAAACGTACTACCTTTCGAAACACTTTTACTCCACCAGTTAATCTTAACCATCACCTAATTTGGGGGTTTAAGCACATTTTTAAAAAGTAAATCACCATGAGATATGCCGTTACAAAGTTGTTCTTAATTGGATTTCAGTCATACAATGTTACAACACCCATCCCTTCACCACGGAGCATTTCCGACCACTAATGTCCCCAGTTTCCCTCTCTCCCCTCCCACCTGCATTTATGCTTCTCTCTCTCTCTGCTTCTTTCTCTCTCTGTCTCTCTCTCTGTGTCTCTGTCTCTGTCTCTGTCTCTGTCTCTCTGTCTCTGTCTCTCTCTCTGTCTCTGTCTCTGTCTCTCTCTCTCTCTCTCTCTCTCTCTCTCTCTCTCTCTCTCTCTCTCTGTCTCTTGGGCATTACATTTGCAATCCAGATACTGAAATGTTATTATGTATATCCCTTTACATCTTTCAACACTCAGTTCTTGTCAAGAGTGATGATTTCAAAGTATTACTGTCATAGTGGTCCCTTTTCTAGCCTAACTGCCCCCGCCCCTTGACACATACACTTGTTGCGAGTTCCCAAGGGTAGAAAAAAAAAGGGGGCAAAGAGAACTGATCCATGGTTAGGAGCTTACAACAATGACAGTCCGAGTTTTCACAACACTGAATACACTATCTAATCATATTACTTTATTTCTCATCTGCAAACTTTAATGTATATGTATGAATAAAAACAACGATAGTACAACTTTGCTGTCATATTCCTAATTTTCTCACAAAATCAAGTGATTTATAGAATGATAACATCATATCTTCCTCCATGGCATGCAAATGGCTATATTTTAAAACCCAGTTAAAATTCTTGCAATAATACAAACTGATGACATTAACATTTGATCTTTAAACAAATCTAGTTAATGTGAAAGCAGAAGAGAATGATGATCTCATTTTGGGAACAACAACAAAGATAATGCTGCTCAATATAGAACTGAAACCAAGAGGGTTTAATGTTATATCCTTGAGCTTGACATTTATTAGCCAACTTTTTGCTAAAAAGATGCATTAAAAATTCATCTATGGAAAGTATACAGACAGACCTATTACAAAGTGGGTACTTTTCTGAGTAAAGATCTTCATTTTATTGACTTATTCTTACCATGATGCCCAGATGCCCAGAAGCCATCTACATTCATAGCATTTTGCAATCTAAGTTTGTATCCTAACTGTGATAATTGATCAGTGCAAGGGACAGGAGATAGTTCAAATGGCTGGAGTTTGCATGTGGCATTGTGGAGCCCAAGAACTTGATCTCGGGTACTGTAGAGCATGGTCCTCTTGGTCCTCAACAAAGCTGGGTCAGAGCATAACCACATTGCGTGGCACAATCACTAAAATATTCAGCCCCACATGCAGGTGAGTTATTGGACAGAATGGTCCTGAGAACTGTTTAGGATAAAAAAAAAAACAGAAAAAAAGAACTGATAATGAAAAAGTAGGAATGCAACAAATGTAAACATATCTCATTGAGCATATAGTGTTAAATATAAAAGGATATAAATTAGTAAATAATCTGGACTGTTTACATTAAGTTTCCCTAGGAGAGGAATCATCTATAAATATTTATCTAAACATGTATGAAAATTTATATGTAGATTTAGCTAATTTACTGGGGACCTTTTTCATGTTGGAAGCATGAGATTCAGCTGAGGAGGAGTTGCAGCCTGATCACATGGAATAGATTGGAAACAAAAATAATACTATGGAATTGTTTGCCATTTAAAAGAAGGAAGCCTATCTTTTGTGCTAGTCAGTCATGGGTATAGGACTACTTCCAGTGATAAAAGGGGGATTCAGTAACTTTCCAGGCAAAGTAACTCCCATGTGGTGAAAGAAAACACTCTAGTAGAGAGGACAGATCTAGCTGGTCAAGAGTCAGCAGAACTGTGGGATACTGGGCACTGCTGTTAAGGGTAGTGAGGTCACTGTAATGATCAACTGTAAAAAACTAAAGAACGCCGAGGGGGCGCATGCACTCGCGGGCTCTCCGGGCGGCTCTGTCTCACCACCCGCGTTCGGTGCTCTGGAACCGCAGTGTGTGGACTGGATCGGGACGGCCGGTGATCAAGGACAGGCGAAGGAAGAACGAGGACCAAGCTGGTTGCTGATTAGTTACCGTTTATTCAGTCTTCAAACTTTCTCATCTCCCGCACTCCCAGCTTCGGCCTCTCTCTGGATCTACTGCTCAACCGCTGCCTCTCCCTGGTTTCTCTCTCTCCTCCTCCTTGTCTCTCCCACCTTGCCCTCTAGGCTACCACCAGCCAGGTAGCCAAATCAACATAAGAAAGCCCTTCCTGAGGGCAGGGCACTCCAAAGCCCTTCCTCACTCTTAAGGTTTTTTTTTTTTTTCTTAGTCCAGGAACTTATTAACATCTCAATACTAGTTATTTTTGTATGGACATAGCAAGGGATACATTGAGGCTTGCAAGGCAGCTCTCCTGGCAACATCTTGCCACAGGCTCAGACCACAGCACTCAGGCCAGATTAATCATTCCTCACCCTAGCAGGGTCCAAATCTAGTATCACTGTTTGGATCATGACAGCATTTGTCCATGATCAAGCTCTTAACTTATAGTTAAGCATTAGGCACTTTGGCCAGGCCCATCTCGATGCCAGGGTAGCACACAACTCACCGCTTGCCCTGGGTCCTTCTTGTCCCACGTCGGGACCGTGCTTTGGGGGTGCTAGGAAGTAAGGGCAGCTGAGGCTTAGGTCAAGAGAACAGATGCCCTGGAGGAAAATATCATGTAGAGTCAAATGACTCCCAGGTTACAAAAGCATAACATTTGTTAAGTCTTCCTGTGTCCATACAAAAAGGACTTGCTCTGAATAAACTATGCAAAGGACTCAAGGAGAAGAGAAAAACATTATTTACAAGTCAACAGAACACTAAGAAAGAAGCTACAAATAAACAAAGAGGAATAGGAGCACTGTAATGGGAGTAACCCAATAAACCTAAACTACTGAGGCTATGTTATCCTACAATCAACCATCTCAATTATTGTTTACAACATCCACCACTCAGATTCACTTGCTTTTCACTTTAGGTTCATTTGATTCAGACTAGAGCTATTTGCTAGTTACTATTGGGGGGAAAAAAGTTCAAAAAGAGATTTACTGTGGGATAAAGTACAAATTAACTTTCACAATTGGTCTGGCTTTCCTGAGTAGCCTAAATGCAATGGTAGATCATGGGGTTTCTCCAGCTTCAAAAATCTGTCATTTCTCATGTATTTGGAATCCTATTGGCCAGACTGGCTATCCATTTGATGCTTTTTTCTTACAAAGATATTATACAGAGATATTCACAGTGCCACAGTACAAAAAAATCATGTATTCAGTAGCGTAGCTCTCTTTTTCGTTATAATGGCCTTTCTTGTTTTGGGCCTATCTGAAGTGAGCAGTTATGCATTTCTCTAATAAGTGTGTCAAAATAGTGTTTACAAGATAGAATGTGCTTTCAGCAAGTAGATGATGATACAAATAAGAAAATTTTTTTAGAGAAACAGGATTTTAGAATAATCTCAAAGTACCTCTCCTAGGATATTTATTAATCATGAAAAGAAACATTGACACTATCACAAAAACTCAGCTTATATACCAGATTAATCAATATTAATATTTATGTAAGAAATAAAATTAAAATTGTATAGTCCCGGATATTATGCAATTAGGAGGATATAACACATTTGTATTATTACTCTGAAGGAAATAAAAATATAATTTGATTTTGTTAATAATGAAGTCTCAAGCAAATTCAAATATTTTGCAAAATAATCAACAGTGCTCATCAAATGTGTCAAGATCATGAAAGACAAGAAAATATTTTGCTTTTTGGGTCACACCCGGCGATGCTCAGAGGTTACTCCTGGCTCTGCACTCAGGAATAACTCCTGGCTGTGCTCGGGGGACCATATGGGATGCTGGGAATCGAACTCGGGTCAGCTTCGTGCAAGGCAAATGCCCTACCCACTGTGCTATTGCTCCAGCCCCAAGAAAATATTTTGATACCATCACACATTGAGAGAGACAATGGATATAAGAAGATGCTGAATTGGATACTAGAAGAGTAAAATGTACATTGAGGGATAAAAACAGGAAATTGAAGTAATTTGTAGTTTGTTTTCTAATGAATATATTCTATGAATACTAATATCCTGGTTTTGAACACTGTGCTATTATTATGTTAGGTAATATAAGAGGATAATTGCTATATGGTATAAAGACAGAGAGATGGAGATTTACACTTTGCTGGTAATAAAATCTAAAACTGTTAATGCTATTATAACTATGTTACTAAATAATAACAATAATAATGAAGATATTAACAAATATCTCAGAAAATTTAACCTCAAGAAAAAAGACTACAAAGTCTATATGTGAAAACTTATAAATTTTATGTAAATTTAAGAAAAACTCCCCCTCAAAGTTAAAATAAATTAAGCACAATTTATTTTATTTTAATTAAAAATTGAGTACTGTTAAGTATTGTTAAGTACTCACTGCATCACAGTATCACTGTCATCCCGTCATTCATCGATTTACTTAAGTGGGCACCAGTAAGTCTCTATTAGTCTCAGCCCTGAGATTTTAGCAGTCTCTCCTTACTCGTTTTTTCCCAATAATTGAAGGCTATTTTCAGGGTCAGGTGAATGAGACCTGTTATTGTTACTGTATTTGGCATACTGAATATGCCACGGGGAGCTTGGCAGGCTCTGCCATGCAGGTGGGATACATTTGGTAGCTTGCCAGGCTCTCTGAGAGGTGTATATATATATATATAGATATAGATATAGATATAGATATAGATATAGATATAGATATAGATGATATAGATATAGATATATGTGTGTGTCTGTGTCTGTGTGTGTTTTCCTTTATGATGATGTGTCACACGGCCTCGCAGTTGAGGAATATGTTCACTCATGCGTGAGCTTTGCCTGAGCATGTGGAAAGCAGCCTAGTATGTGGCAGCAGTTGGGTAGTGAAGGTCGGCTGCCAGGACTGGGTCCCTTGGGCCAGGGAGGGTTCTCACCTGCCCCCCTCTGGGCACCCCTCATGAGGAGACTGGTGGCAGGGTTATGGGGGCCTAATTTTTTAGGAGAAGCAGCCATGAGTTCTGGAGAGTGACTAATGAAGAGATTATCTGGTGCCAGCAGGAGATGGTTTATGGGTGTGATCCCTGAATCACAGAGATTGGGGGAAGCAGGCAGAGGATCTCTGCTTCCAGGTCCTGTTGAGCCCAGAGTCCAAGAACACAAAGTTCCACAGAACTTTGTTAAGTAGTCAATTTTTAAAATTCCTGATTAAGAAATGGAGAGAGGAGATGAATAGACATTTGCATGACGTGGGTTAATGCTGACCCATAAGCATGTGGAAAAGTGTTGATCACTTATTACCAGGAAAATGACAACCAAAATAAAAATGAAGTATCACCTCATACTAGTGAGGATGACATATGTCAAAATTACTGGAAATAACCAGTATCATTGGGATGGTCAAAAAAGAACCTTCATTAACTGATGATGAAAATGTTGACTGTTCAGTGACTATGGAAAACTCTGTGGAGATTTCTTGAAAATCCAAAAGGAGCCTCAGTGATAGTAGAGTAGATAGGGTGCTTGCCTTTCATGTGGCTTCCCATATGGTCCTCAGGAGTGATTCCTGAATGCAGAACCAGTAATAATATTTAAGCACCACTGAGTGTGCCCCCACCCACAGTCATACACACACACACACACACACACACACACACACACACACACACACACACACACACACACACACACACCCCACCCCACACCACACCACACCATTAAGAATAGAGCTCCCAGGCTCCCTCCACTTTAAAAAAAAATTTAAATATTTTTTTTTATTAATGAATGACCGTGAAGATACAGATACAGATTTACATATTTTCGTGCTTGTGTTTCAGTCATACACTACTTGAGTACCCATCCCACCACCAGTGCCCGTTCTCCTCCACTGATGACCCTAGCATCTCTCCCACACCCCCATCAACCCTCCCAACCCATCCCGCCTCTGTGGCAGGGCATTCCCTTTTATTCTCTCTCTCTTTCTGGGTGTTGTGCTTTGCAATGGAGGTACTGGGTGGCCATCGTGTTCAATCTATAGTCTGCTTTCAGCACGCCTCTCCCTTCCCAAACGGGTCCTCCCACCACACTTTACTTGGTGGTCCCTTCTCTATCTGAACTGCCTTTTCCCCCAGCATGTGAGGCCGGCTTCCAAGTCATGCTACCTCCACTTTGGAGAAGACTATGTTTTCTCTTTCTCTTATCATTTTAAATTTTATTTATTTATTAATTTTAATTTTGGCACTGTGATTTACAAAGTTATACAGAGTTGAGTTGAGTTTCAGGTTGAGCAGGCATCTCCCTTTCTTCTTCCTTGCATATCTCTGTAAATTGAGGACGCAGCTAATTTACTTCTTGGCATTTACTCCCAAAATATCAGGGGAAAAATGTAATTCTTATAGCACTCAATTTTAAAATACAAACACACTAATCCAAAAAGATGTATGATTATCTGTGATCATCATAGTGCTTAGTGAAATATCCAGTATACCAAAATCAACAAAACAGCTAAAGTCAGACAAGAATGAAGTTGTGTCATATATACACACAATGTACTGTCTGCACTGTAGCACTGTCTTCCCCTTGTTCACCAATTTGCTCGAGTGGGCACCAGTAATGTCTCCATTGTGTGATTTGTTGTTATTGTTTTTGGCATATCGAATACACCACAGGTAGCTTGGCAGGTTCTGCTGTGTGGGCAGGATGTCCTTGGTAGCTTGCCGGTCTCTCTGAGAGGGACGGAGGAATAGAACCCGAGTCGGCCGTGTGCAAGGGAAACAACCTGCCCGTTGTGCTAAAATTAAAATAGTGTGGTTCAGTGCAACTTGGATGGGATTAGAGGTTATCATACTGAAAAAAATAAGCCAAAGAGGGGATAAATACCATGTGGTATCTTCCTTTATGATACATAGGGAAACTTCCAAGTTAGTGATTTAGATGAATCACTAATTCATCCAAATTAGTGATTTAATTCCATTAGTAGACTTTAACCACAAATTCAACAATCTATCCATGTAGTTTTGCAAAACCTTAGCCATAGCTGTAGAAAGGACACATAGAGGTAGCATATTTTAGGTTTTACAAATGTTAAAGATTTACATATTCTAAACACTTGATATTTCTAGGCCACCAATAATACAGATTGCCTCACAGTCTACAGTTTAGAGACATGTATTTAAAACAAGTAGTGCTAGAAAATAGGACTGAACACCAAGGTTTAGCAATGGCAAGTTAAAATGCCTTGATGTTATCCCTTCGGTCTTATAAATTTAAAGGTACAATTAGATCACATTAATGACCTCTTCTCTAATTAATTTTGTTTGTTTCTACTTGGTCCTCAGTTTCTTGAACTACCCAGAAGCATGTTTCTTGCTGGCTTAACCAATGCCTGAAATTATCTTTAAACCTTTAGATTTCTAGGCGAGAGAAACTGACAAAGCAAAATCTAACCTGACATGAAATGTAAATGTTGACCCACTTTCTTTTTCATGTTGCTCCCTCAGTACTGATTTGTGTG
Source organism: Sorex araneus (assembly GCF_027595985.1). NCBI lineage: Eukaryota > Metazoa > Chordata > Mammalia > Eulipotyphla > Soricidae > Sorex > Sorex araneus. Next base: position 33,318,007 of record NC_073311.1, read on the forward strand.
AAATGGGAACAGATGGCAATGCATTACTTGTTAGGGGGAAATTTTTTATTTTGAAAATGCTCCATTTCACTCAATAACATGTTTCTGTCAATAAATGTTTTATTTGCTTTATGTCATGACTTAGTTCCAGAATTCTTTGATCATTGAATGTATAATAAAAACTCAAATATATGATATTGTTCTGGAAGGAAAATAATACTATAAGTCACTTTGATAGAGACGTATTAGATGAAAAACTTTATGTCTCATGCTGAACACCAGTTTAAGATTTGGTCTCACGAGCAAGTTTCAAAACATGCTGTGGAATTAATAATATACAAGATTGCATTCAGCAGTCAACTAAAAGCAGGCCTGAAGAAAATTGAGGCATAAAGTACACAAGAGACTTTTAGTACGCTGAAGGTAAGCACATGTCAGACTACCAACACCAACCCAGAGAGGGCTATTATGTATAAAATAGTTTACTGAAAAACAAACCTAACCAGTCAAATTCTTAGACTCGGAAAAGAAAGCATTGAATGAAAAAAAAATGGGAGAATTATTTTGGAATAAAAGAACTACTTCATGGATGTAATAAAAGGGGATTTTTTAATTTACTATTAAAATTTAAAATTACTTTAAATTTACTGTTTAAAGCTTCCCTGTGTGTGCCTTCTCCTTAGATGAAGGGCATAAAGAAATATTTTAAAACCTCCAAATATGTAGGGTCAGAGCATAGAAATTAGTTTGATTCCTCCCCCTCCCTCCCTTCCTTTTATTCTTTCCTTCCTCCCTCCCTCCCTTCCTTTTTTTCTTTCTTTCCTTCCTTCCTCCCTCCCTCCCTCCCTCTTTTCCTTCCTTCCTTCCTTCCTTCCTTCCTTCCTTCCTTCCTTCCTTCCTTCCTTCCTTCCTTCCTTCCTTCCTTCCTTCCTTCCTTCCTTCCTTCCTTCCTTTCTTCCTTCCCTCCTTCCCCTTCCCTCCCTTTATCCCTTCTTTTCTTCCTTCCTCCACATATTTGAAGCTCATGAATAACATTCTTGAGTAGAACCTGAACATTAAGAAGCAGTATCTCTCCTATACGTTGTTGTGCATAGTGGACATAACTTCTTGATGACATTTGAAGTGACCCTGGATTGTGGTGAAAAGTGTATTGTCTTAACAGACAATTTACAACGTGTTTACAAAATGAACACTCATCGCTGAATTTACTGATATGATTCAAATTTAAACTTCCAAAACAGCTATCTAATGAGCTAAAACTGTGGCAGAGTAATTATGCCAATCAAATAAGATCATTGACCCAAGACTCACCTGGGATCATTTTAAATGCTCATTCGAACAAGGGCTTTTTTAGTAGCTCTAAAACTAGAGTGAATTTTTTTTTTTTTGCTTTTGGGGTCATACCCGTCAATGCACAGGGGTTACTCCTGGCTCATGTACTCAGGAATTACTCCTGGCGGTGCTTGGGAGACCATATGGAATACTAGGAATCAAACCCGCCCGAGTTGGCCGAGTGCAAGGCAAACGCCCTACCCGCTGTGCTATCACTCCAGCCCCTAGAGTGGATTTTAGAGAAGACACTGTTGGTATAAACAAGATGGAAATACTTTTCTATTTAAAAAATATTTTGTTGCTTTACAATATTAAAAATATTAGAAGCATTTTTAAGTTTTTAAAGTTTATTAAATTTTTGGTTTTTTAATTTTAATTATTTGAAAATATTTCTCTTTTTGCTCTCTGTATTATTTTGGGGGAATAATCTGATGATAGCCTGATACAGTTGCCTTTATAGCTTAAATGTGCATTCACTTCTTACATCTTAAGTGTGCATTTACTTCTTATCATGTTCTGACATCTTATTCTTTATGACTCACTTTTCAACATTTAACAATGTGTTTTGGTGAATGCATTTTTGTATTTAAAGATTTCAGGAGATGTGTGATGAAAGTTGACAAAGGACCACATATGATGGCCTCTCAGTTTCTGTATTGCAAACCATAATGCCCAAGAGTAGAGAGAGAGTAATAAGGAATTTGCCTGCCATAGAGGCAGGGGATGGATAAAGTGGGGGAGGCGGGAGGGATACTGGGGACATTGGTGGTGGAAAATGTGCACTGGTGGAGGGATGGGTGTTCGATCATTATATGACTGGAACTCAAACATGAAAGCTTTGTAACTGTATCTTGCAGTGATTCAACAACAACAAAAACAACAAAAGATTTGGGATTGGGCCAAGGGAATTTGGCTCTGTGGCAGAATGCCTTCCCGGTACATATGAGAATATGAGTTTGGTTACCAGCATCACCTCACATCACTGCTGAATGTGATCCTTGTCTCTACCTGTGTAATTCCCAGTGCCACAATGAGGTCAATCAAGTGCTCATAACAACCAAATGTACAACACTTTGTGTACCACAGCAGTGACCATCACGATAGCAGGAAGGAGAATTATGTTTTTTTTTCTCTTTGGCCACATTCTTGCAGTTAGTTCTTTGATCATATTGGGATGTTCTTAGGTACATCCCAAACTATCCTCTCTGTTCTCTTTTCATGACCCTCACATCTTATTTACCTATTATTCAGGTGCTAGAATTTATCAGGTGTCCTATGGTGGTGAGGTGATATGAGCTGTATGACATACAGAATTGTGTTTCGAGAGGATTTTTCCTTAATGCAATCTGTTCCAGATAATTTTATGGGTTTGATGGGCATGTCATTCCCTATCATTGATGGTCACTTAAGTTGCTTTCTGGTGTTGATGGTTTTAAATTAAACTTCAATAATCAAGTAGTGCCTGTGTCTCTTTGGTTTAATTATCATGTGTTCCATGAGTAGTACTGAAGTGTTGGATTAATTGAACTAGATGGGATTTTGAGTTTTAATTTTTTGAGGAGTCACTATGTTGCTTTTTATAACAATTATACCAATGTACATTAATATCAAGTGTAGAGGTCAGAGAAATAAGACAATCAGTTGGGGGTTTGCCTTCACTTTGCTGACCAAGACTTGATCTCAGGCAGCACTTATGACCTCATGAGCACTGCCATGAGTGACATCTGAGAGCAAATACAAGGGTAAGACAACACAGTATGGTGTACCCAGAGTCACGCCCCTGCCTCCCTCTCAAAAAAAAATGTATAGGTGTTCTCTTTTATCTACTTCTCTGTCATCACTTGCTATTTTTTGTTGTTTTAATACCAGTCATTTTCATAGGTAGGAGGTGATAGCTCATTGTTTTGATGATATGCATTTCCATAAGAACAAAGATGAAGACATGTTTTATTATGGCTATTTTCTGTCAGAAGTCACACTTTAGAAATCCTGCACTTGGTTTTTCAGGTCTCATTCAAACACTTGCTAATTCTATAATACTTATCACTCTATTTAACCATATCTGCTCAATTTCCCCACCTATAAATGGAGGTTTTGTGAGGATTTAATGAAAGAATTAAAATTCTTAAGAATCATAACTGGGGCTGGAGTGATAGCACAGTGGGTAGGGCGTTTGCTTTGTATGCAGCCGACCCAGGTTTGAATCCCAGCATCCCATATGGTCCCCTGAGCACCACCAGAAGTAATTCCTGAGTGCAGAGCCAGGAGTAACCCCTGAGCATCACCTGAAAAGCAAAAAAAAAAAAAAGAATCATAGCTAGCAAATAATTTTTAAATTATACACATATAAATCTAGAAATAAAATGGCAGATACAGGCATGCCACTGTGCATGTGTATATTATTATTTTAGAATTTTTTCATAACTTAATTTTTTTTTGCTGCTAAATAGATTTTCTTGTTCAATTATTTGGGAAACTTTTCAAGAAAACCCAAAAATCACACTTAGGATTGAAAATTGATAAGTGAAATGTTGATACTATATGTTCAATGGTTAGGCACAAACTGTTACTTTTGTGTGTTGCAGCTCTATTGTTCAGTCACCAGTGTTTTATGGGTTTTACCATTTTTGCAGAAAGAGCTGTTTTTCTATTTAACTTTGTTTTACATAATATTACCAATGATATATTTCTGAGAATCTGCTTTATTGTTGTTATTCTTTAAGCTGTTTTAATCCCATTGCTTTAAAGTTCTATACTCATCCTGAGCTTATTAAACTCGAAGTATTTTATTAGTATGTGGGTTTTTTCTAACTAATTCCTTTTTCAATTGACTATAGTATCTGATTTTACTTCATTATTATTATCCATTATTTTAGAATATTGTGAAAAGTATGTGGTAATTATTTTTTCTCTGCTAAGAGCTCAAACAATAGATTAAGACCATCTGAATTCAAACTCCACATTTTCCATTAACAACTATGAAGTCATAAGCATGTTATTAATTTACCTGTTTCCTCGCATGTAAAACAAATATAGTCTCATAATTTCTTATGTGAGCCATGAGATATTACACAACAGGTACACAGCACTGTCTAGAACAATAAAATCACTATCTTTTAAAATAGACTCTTTCCCCTAAAAGCTGAATTTATAGATAGACACACACATTGATGTAACTATGTATCTATGTGCACACACTTACCTAGTTCTATGCTTTGCTCTTTTTGTGTGTTTAGGATTTATTCATTTATTATGAATAATCCTGCCCTGTTTGAAGGAGGCTTCCCAGGTTCAGTTTGCCCATAAACACCGTGGGTAAATTTTCCATAGTTGCCTTCAGAAGCCATCTGCCACAACGAGAGTCCTGCTCCGTGTCAGACCTCAGTATCTATTTGTCGTCTCCAGGTATTGACACTTTCTGGTACGCTAATCTCTGATATGGGTGTATATTTGTTGATCTAAAAGTATTTCTCAACTCACTGTTTGATTGTCTCACAAAAGATAGTAATAATTCTTGGTTAATATGTAATACTACTCTCACCCCCACCCATCCCCTGCCATACCAATAAGTAAATCAAAATTTAAACCTGTCACCTGGAAAAGTGCAAGCAGCTGTTACCTCAGACACCTCTGGTACAGCTCTTCCCTCCTGATGCTTCCTTCCACTTTTTTTGAATTTTCATTTGGACATGAATTTGATTTTTGGTAAGGAAAACGAATCTTGGTATCATGAAGATTAAAGACTAGTTTCAAATTCTTTGGTAACCTATATTCATTAATTTTCAGTGATTCTTTTCAAGATACTATCTGATTTTGACAAGTTTTCTGGATGCAATGTTCACAAATATAGTTCTTGGTTCCCATGTGTTAACAATAAAACTATTATATAGACTCTGTCATCCTTGACTTTTATTATGGTAAAATGTACAGGACAAAATTTATCATCACAAACATCTTAATGATATACACTTTCATGATATTAGGCACATTTACAGTGTTTGTCAACAACCAGAGCAATGTATTCTTATAATCCTTTTCATATTTTAGGTTGTAATTCTCTATCCCATTAGGTGACAATTCCTCTTTCTCCCCTCCCCCCAGTTCCTGGCAACCGGCATTCTATTTCCTATGACTCTGAGGGTCCCAACTAACTCATGTACTGTAATCATATGTTCTGAAATTTCATTCGTGTTGGAATATGTTGAATAATTTTACTTTCATGTACATTGCATATACAGGAAAGGACATTTTATTATATGCATAGATCACATTTAGCTTATTTCTCACTTGCTTATGGACACTTCTCCCATCCAAATTTCAATTACGAATAATTCTATGAACATGGTTGTACAAGAGATCTTTAAGATATATATATATATATGTATATATATACATACACATACATATATTCAATTCTCAAACTTTATAATCCAAAGTGGAATTGATATATTATATAGTAATTCTAATTTTTGAGGAATTGAAATGCATTCTATATTGAATATAGGGAGCTCTGAAAAATAAGAAATGGTCTAGTATTAATAAATTCAGAATCTATCTTTTTTTAAAAATTTAAAAAGGTACGAACTACCCAAATTTACTGAAAAAAATGCTATAAATAATTCTATATTTATTAAAGAAACAAATTTTCATTTTTAAACTTTCCCAAATAAATTAAAAGTACTGATATATTTCTCATGAAAAAAGTGTATTACATTTAAAAATATATACAAATAAAACACATATATATGTTTATGTGTATTTTTATAGAGGATGAGAAAGAGGGAACATATTGTAAACTATAACATGAAGAAATTAAAGGTAGTAAAAAAATCAAGGATTTCATCTGCATATTGCTTCAAAGTTACACATGCATAGATAAGTTTCTGTCAGTTTAATATGTAAATTTCTTCATAACAAAACATTCAAGGGACTTCATTTGTCATTTATGACAATTTGTTTAAAATCTACTTTATCCTAGACTCTATGCATAATGCAGAGGATACAACAATGATTAGTAAAGAGATGTTATCAGTCTCAATGATCCTTAATGTAATAAAAGGAGAAAGACACTAAGAAATTAAGCTCACGTCTAGACCAAAGTTCTAATTTGAATATGTAGTCACTTAAGATCATGCGTTTTCTCCTTCAGTATGATAGTACTTATCTTACTGTCACATAGTAAATCGAATTTAATACATGTGATGAATGAATGGATAAGAACAAATAATGTAAATGGTATTATTGTACAGCACACAGAGAAAGTGAACAATTCTACTTAGGGAACTGGGGGGAAAAAAGTGAGGGTTATATGCAGGATATACCTTAGTTACACTTTCTAGGTTGCAAAGTCCACGACTACCAAGAAACTACAAGCAAATCAAATTGTAATAGGAAAAAGCACAAGTCACATGGCATGATTAAGAATAGAATTTGCTAAACCCAATTCCTACTGCTTACCAAGAGAAGAGATAGTTTGATTTGAAATTAAGGTGTGAAGGAAATAAAGGAATATTTTTTTCTGTCAAAATAAATTAAAGTTACGGAGCTCAGTGAGAACATAAGAAGAGTACTCTGAGGCAAAATAATATTTCTTTCTCTGGATGAATATGTATGTAATACATTCATAAATAGAGTTGAGCAATAGTACAATGGGTAGGGCATATGCATTGCATGAGATTGATCCCAGGCACCCCATGTGGTCCACCAAGCACCATCTGGAGTGATCTCTTAGTGTAGAGTCAGAAGTGAGACCTGAACATTGTCAGTGTGGACCTCAAAAACGAATAAATAAATATAATTCATACATACACATATATGGATACCACAATTGCTGGTCACGTATTTTTTTCCTTTGCAAAGTAGGGCTACAGAGACTAAAATAAGCAGGTCCTTTTGATAGACGAATAATCTGATAGTCTGGATTTTCTTGAGTTAGAAGAAAATGAAATAACTTGCCATTACTATAGTAAGAGGTGGTAACAAAAATATGAAATACAAATCAACTTGCTTATAATCTCACCTCATTGTCTCCTTACGAAGAAACAGGAAAAAGTTACCTTTCAAAACCTCAGGCTTTGACGGCATATGGACTAAACCCTTTTATGGAACTGGAAGTTGTTTTGAACAAAATACTAATTTTCCTGAGTAAACATTAATTTTTAGATATCAATTTTTACTCATCTTATGCAACTTTGCCTTAGTCTAAATGGAAGCATATTTTCAGAATGATAATATATAATTTAAGATTAAATTAAATTGACTTCAGAGTTTCAGGTTGAGAAATAACAACATTGGGAAATCTTTTTGACTGGTGTTTCTTCTTTCATTTCAAAGTAAACTGTTGACTCAACTACATCCTTTCTTCTTCGTATTTAGACTTACTATTTCAAGAATTAAAGCTTATTCCTGCCCTCAATCTTCTGAAACAGTTATGAATCTAGGCACACAAATATAATTGTCTCACAAAATCTGATTTATATTTTATAACTCAACTTAATTTGTTACAACAGAACCCCCATTGCGCCACTGATGGGAAACTTAACCTCATACGCATTTAAAATTTTTCTCCTGTGGTCATACCATGTTTTCAGTTCCAGAACAGTAAACAGGCTAGTGAATTGGAAGAGTGCAGAATAATGTGGACAAAAGAGGAAGAAATCTGCTTTTTGGTCATCAGTCTACACTGATTCTCTATGAAACTTCTATTATACCCATCTGCCTTGTTCCTTTGGATCCAGGGATTTTCTGCTATTATGAGCCATGATTCTGGCATGGACTTGTCTTTGCTTGCCATGTGACATATGGAACCATCTGCCTATGGGCTTCACAGCCATTTCTTTCTTTGATCTTGTGGTCTCTCTGCAGCATTGTAGTATACTATTTTCCTTTGTTCAGGGGACACATAGACTCTTCTATTTATCCTACCATCATCCCCCCCATCCCAGACACTGACCTCTTTATAATGGTGTTTGGCATATGGGTGAGGGATAATTTTGTGGTCTAGTTTATTTCAAGATGATCCATCCAGATCTTCAATTATTTTTTCAAGTGTTTAGATATTTTTCAAACTAAAATCCAGTAACACCTTTGCGAAGAAGAAAATAAAAACTCAAATATTCATAGTGGCTTTGGTATAGTTATTCCTTCTCGCAAGTTGGCAAAATCTGACTTTGTCTTCCATAAATATTCTTTCATTAGACATGGGGAAAAACTCATACAATATAGCTATAAAATTAAATTCAGGGCTATTTTTGTTCCATTTTGTGGTGCCAGAGATCAAATCCAGGATCTCCTATATTCAAAGCAAGTGCTTTATCAGAGAGATACAAGAACTGCCTTCAAATCAGTTTATTTAATCAAAGTTTATAGAACACTTATGAAGTTAGATACTTTGACTAATAGAGCAGCATTGAAGAAAAATAAGATTCTCTTCCTAGATGAACTTACAGTCCAGTGACTAAGAAAGACTAGAACATCAATATTAGAAAAACAAAAGGATAAATATGCCCACAACGGTCATCAACAAAGAGTTTTGAGAGTATTAGAAAGCAATTAGTTTTAATCACAAAATTATAAAAAATTTTAGACCTCACATTGTAAATCAAATTTAAAACCTACCAGTAAATCAAGTGTGAATGACTCTCTGGGCATTTTCTGTGTTCATCGAACAATTTGGAATGGGTCACACAGGTAATTACTTGGTGTTTCTTATACCCCTGAACTAGATTGTTTGAGTTCTTTGGTGAGTCCAGAACCTAATGCTTTGTGTTGATTTTGGTTTTGGTTAAGGAAGTGTTCACTTACATCCGTGTTCAGAGTTAGTGCTCTTTCTCAACCACTGTCCACTTGTGTTAGACCTGTGCACTCCAAGTCAGTCGTTTCGTTAACTACTTGCTTTTTGTTGGTTGTAGTAGTGATGTTTATTTTTCCTTCTCCTTGTGTCTATGCCTTTTTGCTTTTATTTTAGCTTCTTTTTTTCTCCCACCTGGATAACTTGTCTGAAATTCTGAAAGTATTTTTTTTTTTATGTGACTCTTTGGCTAGATAACCTTAACCTTTTTCTGAGGAGTAGCAAAGGATCAGAAGTTTTAGGAAAATGAACTGGTCACTATGGCAGAAGAGAACAATAGAATATCTTTAAAAAACAAAAGCTAAAAAGTGAAATAACAGGTGACAAAGTGAAGCAAAACAGTCTACACTGGCTATAAACAGTGTGATTTCAACCTTAAGACATTCTGGTAAAACCATAAAAACAGTAAAAGGATCAGTAGTTGCCAGGATTTCAGGAAAATGATGAAAAGGCATAACACAGAATTTTTAGGTAGTGAAAATTCTCTGTATAAAACTATAATTATGAATACTACTTTATCTAACTGTTCAATGCCACTGAATGTAAAGCACTAAGAGTGAACTCTGATGTACTCTATGGACTTCAGAGATTCAGATATATCTGTGCACTTGCATCAGGCGGCGGCAGCAGTGGCAGCTGCAGGAGAGCCATGGAGCTTGAGCTTGGTGCTGGGATGAGGGGCTGTAGTGGCACGGCCTGTGCACAGCTGGCCAATCTAATAGGCAGTTGAAGACCTCCAGAACCCAGCCATAGCCAAGCTCAAGGCAACTTTCCACATGTTCGGACGAGCCTCAGGCATGAAGGAACTTGCAGAGGAACCCAGGTGTGCAGGACCTAAAGCTGAGATCTCCAAGCTGCTCCGATTGGGACTGGGCCTCCTCCACCCAGATTCCCCATTTTCCCAGAAACTAGGCAATAACACCCAGAACACACCCTCCCGTCCCCTGGAATCCCATCAATAGCCAACATCCAGAGACTATAAAACTAAGCTCCCAGAAGAGAGTGACACAGAGTGTCTTGCTCCCGCACCTGGCTGTCTTCACTAGGACCCCTCGGAGGGGGCAGGTTGAGTTTCTCTCCCTGCCCCAAGCAGAGCCCCAGCAGTTGAAGACCTCCAGAACCCAGCCACAGCCATGCTCAAGGCTCTCTCCACACGTTTGGACGAGCCTCACACATGAAGGAACTGGCAGAGGAACCCAGGTGTGTGGAACCAGGGCCAAGATCTCCAAGGCAGCTCAGAATGGGAGTGGGCCTCTTCCACACAGGTTCCCCATTTTCCAGTAGCTAGGCAGTCACACCCAGAAACTGCCCCGGATGTGTAATCCCATAAATGGCCAACATCCAGAGACTATAAAACAAAGCTCCTGGAAGCCTGGAAGCGTGTGGACGCATCTCAATATCTAAAAGCCTAATTCTCCCTCTTGGAGAACCTGGCAAGCTACTGAGATTTTACTGCCCTCCTGGGAGAGCCTGGCAAGCTCCTTGTGGCGTATTCATATTCCAAATACAGTACCAATGATGGGTCTCATTCCTCTGACACTGAAGAGCCTCTGATGCGGCACTTTTGGGAAAGATGAGTAAAGAGAGACTGCTAAAATCTCAGGGCTAGGGTGAATGGAGATGTTACTGGGCCTGCTTGAGCAAATCATTGATCAATGGGATGACAGGACTTTCATCAGCTTTAATAAATATACCACGCAGGTGTGAATTGATGATAGTGGGGGAAACTATCATGTCTCTGAGCAGGGGGATAATGGAACTCTGTACTTGCCACTCAACTTTGTTGTGACTCTAAAACTGCAATGAAAGTATTCTTTTCAAAAAAGGTACCAACACTGATTGGCACACTTTATTTTCTCTATTCAATCTCTACCTTTATTATTTGTTGCTTTTGGCAAGGGAAATTATCTTTCACTTAACAGAAAATAAGTGGTAAGTCAATATTTTCTTATTTTTGTATACATTTTTAAAGAATTTAGTGTATTATTTTTTTCTTACTGTAAGAAGTGTGATGTCTTGATGTATATTTCAAACAGATGTGGCACAGATAAGAAAGATCAAAGAGAAAGGAAAAATCAATATCGGACCTTATTTCTGATTGTTGCTAACAATTTCAATGTTCTTTGCTTGCTATATTGCTCAAAGAAAACTCTGATGGTATCCAAGTCTAATTTAGCACCAAAAAAAATGTGTTCAGGATGCTGGCAGATGATAGTCTGTCCTGGCCAATCACCATGGTAACCTCTAAAAGCAACGATTATGTTTGATTAGGTTGCCCTTCTCAGAAAGAATTGACCAAAAGAAAAATCTTTTGAAAAGTTTTCAAATGGATAGTAGGAAGATCCTGGTATTAATTTTGCACAGCTGCTCTCATCCCTGACTCTCTTAAATAAGAATGACTCAGACTCTCTTCTAGAACCTTTTCCTAGTCTCATGGAGAGTTTCCAATGACATCGTTCGATGAAAATGTACTTCACCTCAGTTCTTTTTAGTTACTGTCACCATAGCCCACAATCAAAACTCTAGATATCTTTGTGATTGCTCTTTCAGAGGCTACTAAATACTTCTAATGGGAAATAATAATCAAAGAAGAAAAAAATAGTCAGTTCTGTAAAAGTTATAAAAGTTATAAAAAGAAACCCAAATCCAGTCCTGACTGTCCTACAATGACCTGGAAGACAACCACGCAGTGGCAGGTGCTGGGGTGGGGGGTGTGTATGGAGAATCAAAGTATATTTTTATGAAGAAATTGTTCTGATTTGGAAGCTATCATGGTATCTGCATTAAATAACAAAATAAAATTGAAGTACTTTGGGGTGGAAGCAATTGTACAGTGGGGAAGGCAATTGTCTTATATACTGCTCACCTGAATTTGATTCCTGGTACCCCATATGGTCCCCTACCCCACTAAGAGTGATTTGTAAGCACGGAGCAGGAGGAGGCCCTGAGTACAGCTGCATGTGTCCCAAAACAAATTTTTGAAAAGTCTTTTAAAACAGGCTTTGGTGTTTTCCGGTTTGTTTTTTTTTTTGCCTGTAAAGGACCATGTATATCAATTATTCTGTTCTTCCATTTTCAGTTCAGAAATAATATAATTAAAATACTTTATTGGAGGGCTGAGTACTGTAAAGAGGAGCACTGCGTAGAGTAAATGGGATTTTTCTTTTACTTATTAGACTATGGGCTGGAGTGAGAGAATAGAGGGTAGGGCACTTGCCTTGCATGCAGCCAATCCAGGTTCAAATCCTCTGCCAATCCATGTTCAAATCTTGGAAAGCCTGGCAAGCTATCAAGAGTATCCTGCCCACACGGCAGAGCCCAGAAGGCTACCTGTGGTGTATTCAATATGGCAAAACCAGTAACAACAAATCTCACAATGGAGATGAAGACGTTACTGGTGACCGCTCGAGAAAATTGATGAGCAATGGGATGACAATGACAGTGACAGTGATTAGACCATAGTGGTGAACTTAAGAGAAATCACATAACAACTGCAAAGTATTTCGAGAACTTTTTGTGCTTTGTAAACTTAAGCTTTGGAACTTTATAGTTGAAAATGTTATTGAACTGCTGAAGAAACAATTAAGCTGCTCAGGTAATGGCCTTGCGTGTAGCTGATTCAAGTTCAATCCCCACGACAGTTCCCAGAGCACCAACAAGATTGAATCCTGAGCACTGAGCCAGTAAGACCTGAGAACCACTAGGTGTTGTGCTAAAAAAAAAAAAGCAGAGCATAATGCTATTCAATTATAAATTTGCATGGTAAACTAAGAAGGGGCCACTTGTCCAGCTTTTACAAAATCTTTGCACTTGAGCAAACTGTTTTCTCTTCATTGAACGTGCCTCAGTTCTTTTTCTGACTATATGCAAGTTTTATGACAAATTCTGTAGAGAAATGTTGAAATATATAGCAAAATTTTAAATGTGCAACTTCTGGAGATAGATTTCCACATGGAAATATGGAAATGTATTTCAAGATTCTGTTAAAGATAGAAAGTCAAATATGGGGGTAGAGGTTGGAGTAGTTTTTTTTTTTTCAAATGTAGACTTAAAAATGTAGACTCAAAAAATAACATTATTTTAATTTTAAAAACAATGAGAGGGTTCTGGTGCGACAGTACAGAGGGTAGCGTGTTTGCCTTGCACATGGTTGACCCAGGTTCGATTCCCAGCATCCCATATGGTCCCCTGAGCAATGCCAGGAGTGATTCCTGAGTGCAAAGCCAGGAGTCAGCCCTGATCATCACCAGGTGTGACCCAAAAAGCCAAAAAAATAGAAAAACAGTGAGAAGATCCAGAGAGATAGTAAGGCACTAGTAAGGCAAGTAAGGCACTAATCTTGCATATCCCTGACCCAGGTCTTATCCCTGGTATCACATATGGTACCCTGAACCCACCAAGCATGATCATTAAGCACAGAGCCAGGAGAAAATCCTGCACAAAGCTGCATGTGGCTCCCAAATAAACAACAAAAAGCTACAGAACAAGGACATATAATAACATCAATAAAAAATAATCCCCCAAATATACCTTTAAAATATACAACAAATAGTTATATCATGTGTTTTGGGGGGTAAGTTTACTGATTTGAATCATACAACAATCCTTTAAGTATTAATTCTCATAGTTTCAATATTCTAGATGTGTTAATGGGACACTGAAAGGATAGGTCATTGCTCAAAGTGACAATGTTAGTGAAGAGCAATGTCATAATCTGATCAATCTAACTTCAGAGTAAACTATTAATTGGTAGATAATGTTGTACAGCAATGTTCAGAATAGAGTATATAATAAACTTCAATTGCATGACTATATATATGTACATATATATATATATATGTAGCACTGTCATCCCATTGTTCATCGATTTGCACCAGTAACGTCTTCATTGTGAGACTTGTTATTACTGTGTTTGACATATCGAGTATGACACGGGTAGCTTGCCGTGCGGGCAGGATTCTCTTGGTTGGTAGCTTGCAGGGCTTTCTAAGAGGGATGGAGGAATCGAACCTGGGCTGGCTTTGTGCAATGCAGATGCCCTACTCACTATGCTATGGCTCCAGTCCCAATGTGTGTGTGTATATATATACACATATATATGTACATGTGTACATACGTATATATATATACACATATATATATGCATGTGCATATATATACATATAAACCATATGCACACAAACATGCACAGACATATATATATACATATATTTAGTCATTACCATTCAAGTCTTGTATATTTGACAAAATTCACTTGTAACTTCAAAATTAGTATTTTCTTTTTTAAAACATTTATTTATTTTTTATTAGTGAGTCACCGTGAGGGTACAGTTACACATTTACCCATCTTCGTGCTTGCGTTTTCCTCATACAATGTTCGAGAACCCATCCCTCCACCAGTGTCCCTTCTCCACCACCAATGAACCCAGTATCCCTCCCACCCTCCAATCCCGTCCCCCCATCACCCCATCCCGCCTCTGTGGCAGGGTATTCCATTTTGTTCTCTGTCTCCGTTTGGGTGTTGTGATTTGCAATAGGGGTATTGAGTGGCCATCATGTTCAGTCTCTAGTCTACTTTCAGCACGCATCTCCCTTCCCACACGGGATCTCCAACCACATTTTACTTGGTGTTCCCTTCTCTACCCGGGCTGCCTTTCCCCCCAACATGTGAGGTCAGCTTCCAAGACATGGAGCCAACCTCCTTGTATTATATACTATTCTTGGGTGTTAGTCTCCTACTCTGTTATTCTATATTCCACAGATGAGTGCAATCTTTCTATGTCTGTCCCTCTCTTTCTGACTCATTTCACTTAGCATGATACTTTCCATGTTGATCCACTTATATGCAAAGTTCATGACTTCATCTTTTCTAACAGCTGCATAATATTCCATTGTATAGATGTACCAAAGTTTCTTTAACCAATTATCTGTTCTCGGTCACTCGGGTTTTTTCCAGATTCTGTCTATTGCAAACAGTGCCACGATGAACATATAAGTGCAGATGTCATTTCGACTATAATTTCTTGTTTCTTGGGGATATATTCCCAGAATTGGTATTGCTGGATCAAATGGAAGCTCAATTTCTAATTTTTTGAGAAGCGTCCATACTGTTTTCCAAAAGGGCTGAACCAGTCGGCATTCCCACCAGCAGTGTAGAAGAGTCCCTTTCTTCCCACATCCTCTCCAACAGCGGTTGCTTTTGTTCTTTCAGATGTGTGCCATTCTCTGTGGTGTGAGGTGGTATCTCATATTGTTTTGATCTGCATCTCTCTGATGATTAGTGATGCAGAGCATTTTTTCATGTGCTTTTTTGCCATTCATATCTATTTCTTAGAAAAGTTTCTGTTCATTTCTTCGCCCCATTTTCTGATGGGGTTGGATGTTTTCTTCTTGTGCAGTTCAACTAGTGCTTTATATACCCTTGATATCAATCCCTTATAGGATGTGCATTGGGTGAATATCTTTTCCTATTCTGTAGATTGTCTTTGTATTTTGGTCACTGTATCTTTTGTGGTGCAGAAGCTTCTTAGTTTAATATAGTAAAGTACAGTCGCAGGCTACAAAATCAGTACACCAAAATCCATGGCCTTCCTATTTGCAAACAATGAGACAGAGGAAAGGGACATGAATAAAGCAATCCGATTCACAATCGTGCCCCAGAAAATCAAGTACCTTGGAATCAGTTTAACTAAAGAAGTAAAGGACCTCTACAAAGAAAACTACAAAACTCGACTCCATGAAACAAAAGAGGACATGAGGAAATCGAAACATATCCCCTGTTCATGGATAGGGAGAATCAACATTTTCAAAATGGCAATACTCCCCAAAGCATTATACAGATTCAATGTGATTCAATGTGATCACTATAAAAATACCTATGAAATTCTTCAAAGAAATGGATCAAGCAATCCTGAAATTCATATGGAACAACAAAAGCCCACAGATAGCTAAAACAATTCTTGGGAAAAAGATGATGGGAGGCATCACCCTCCCCAAGCTTAAACTTTACTACAAAGCAGTAACAATTAAAACAGCATGGTACTGGGACAAAGGCAAAGCTTTAGACCAGTGGAACAGGGTGGAATATCCCTATATGCAACCTCAAATGTATGATCATCTAATCTTTGAAAAGGGAGCAAAAAATGTGAAGTGGAACAAGGAAAGCCTCTTTAACAAATGGTGCTGGCATAACTGGACAACCACATACAAAAGAATGGTCTTAGACCTCAACCTGACACCTTGCACAAAAATCAGATCAAAATGGATTAAAGACCTCAACATCAAACCACAATCCATAAGGTACATTGATGACAAAGTCGGCAAAACCCTCCACAATATTGAAGCTACAGGTATCTTCAAAGATGACACGCAACTGACCAACCAATTGGAAACAGAGATAAACAGATGGGACTATATTAAATCAAAATTAGTATTTTCTGAACTCCTAAGGCAATTCAGTTGATACTACACCTCATGTCCCATCTCCTACAATCATGTTCCAATCTTTTGCTCATTTTTTGTGCTTATGTTGAATTTGTTGATAAGGCCTAAGTGAAGTATACACACATGCTGTTCAATCTTCCTGAGCACAAGAATTCTATAATGTGCCATAGTAAAATATTTGAGTTTTTGATTAGCTTGCTCAAGCATGTATTATCATGCTACTTGCTGAGCTTGGTGTTAATGAGTCATAAATACAATGTCTTTAAACAGAAACATAAGTAAAACAATATTCTATATTGATTGAATATAATCAAAATCAAAATATGACCATGTTTTGATCAGAAGCCCACAATAGCTTTACTGTGTGTTTTCCCTCAGAGGGATAAGGCAGAGGTCACTACCTTAGAAATCTCAAAGATCTTATATAATATGGTTGTGAGTACCAAGAATGAATTCTACACAATTCTATATCAATAAGCATGTGTTAACAAAAGTATTCATATATTGTGCATTTGTGTGTAAAGCACAAAAATCTCTCAAGAAGATATGAAATAAAGCACATAGAGCTTGCTTTTTTGTTTGTTTTATTTTGTTTTTGTTTTTAAGGCAAGAAATGAAAATGCTCAAGTTCAGAAGTGGAGTAGGACAGCAGGTAGGACTCTTTTTGTTTTTTATTTTTATTCTTTTATTGAATCACCATGTGGAAAGTTACAGAGCTTTCAGTCTTATACAATGTTCAACACCCATCCCATCACCCATCACCAGTGCACATTTTCGACCACCAGGAGCCCCAGTTTACCTTGACCCCACCCCCCACCCCCACCTGTGTAGCTGATAGATTTTAGATTTCACTTTATTCTGATTACCTTCAATATTTCAACAAAAAACTCACTATTATTGTTTGGAGTTCCCCCCCCCCAAAGTCAGACCCGTTGAAAAGGAACCATTTGATAATGTTTTCTATTGCTGACAATTAAGAGATATGAGGTAGGACTCTTGACTTGCTCTGGCCAATACCGTATAGGGTCCCCAGAGCCCCACCAGGGCTGATCCCTGAGTGGGAAGCCAAAAACATGTCCTGAGCTCACTGGGTGTGGCCAAAGACAAACAAACAAGCAAACAAATAAAATATGGGGTAAAGACAAAAAGACAATTATCTCTTTGAAATTTTTGTATGTTTACTATCAATGAAATTACTGAATTTAAATGAGACAGAAAAAAAAATTCTCCAGTGGACTGCTTATCTCTCCTTGCTGCAAACATTTTCTATACACAATTTTCTAGTTATTGAATATTTACATATCATGTGGGCGCTTGCTGACCAGATTTGACCTCGGGTATCCTATATGTTCCCCCACCAAGCACCACCAGAGGTGCCCCTGTGCATAGAGCCAGGAGCAAGCTCTGTGCACCCAAAACAATATGAATAAATTAAATTAAAAATTAAGTTTAAATATAACATACATGATCATTCTTGCTTTATCTAAATTGATTTTTTTGAGGGGAGGGGGGCTTTTTGTTTCGCACTATTAGGGTCCGGTGTTGATAATTTCCCCCTTCGAGTCTGCACAAAGAGCTCAGCTAGTAATGCAATAAACAAGCAGAGTTTGTTAGCCAGCTAGCTCAGGTCAAGCTTCATGGCACGCAGGCCCAAGCAAGACCCTGAGCAAGGGAAAAGCCGCAAATTTTATAGTCAGTGCTTACATCTGCTTACATCCCAACCCACAAGTACACATTTTAACAAAAGCATAAGTAAAAATGTAAGTTTCATGATTCAAAAGAAAGCACACTTCCAAATAGTACAAACAAGCAATTTACAGGTAGGTGATTCAGACATATTTTCAGAATATTCTGGCGGCTGCTAATAGTACAAAAGGGCAGTTACAGATAGGCAGATAGGTGATCTAGACATGCTTCCAGAACATTCTAACAGCTACTCACCCTACTTGTGTCTAAATGGCTTCTATAAACAGTTAATAATAGCGTTTATGAAATCATTTGCCAAGGCTGAGTTTTCAGTCCAATTGACCTTCCCTCAC
Source organism: Sorex araneus (assembly GCF_027595985.1). Classification (NCBI taxonomy): domain Eukaryota; kingdom Metazoa; phylum Chordata; class Mammalia; order Eulipotyphla; family Soricidae; genus Sorex; species Sorex araneus. Next base: position 33,336,649 of record NC_073311.1, read on the forward strand.
AGATGGCCAGGGGGTTTAAAGAAAAACAAAAAGGTTTAAGTAAAACAAGACATGGAGTAGGGACCGGGCATCATGGAGTCGCTCCTGCCCTGTGTCCAACAGCACCTGTTGACGCTCTTAAGTTACTCCTAGCTCTGCACCAAGGAATCACTCTTAGTGGTGCTCAGGGGACCATATGGGATGCCGGAGATTGAACCCTGGTAGGCTGCTTACAAGGCAAATACTTTTCCCGGCATACTATCACTCATTGTGATACTTGCTGTTACTGTTTTTGGCATATAGGTAGCTGGCCAGGGTCTGCTGGGAGGGGGGTGAGATACTCTCTCTCTCTTTTTTTTAATGTATATTTTATTTTTTATTTATTTATTTTTTATTCAATCACTGTGAGATAGTTACAAAGCTTTCTTTCTTTTTTAAATTTTATTGAATCACAAGCTTTCATGTTTTTTTTACAATCTCACAATGATCAAACACCCATCCCTCCACCTGTGTACATTCCTCACCACCAATAACCCGGTATAAGGCCCCTTTTCCACCCTCCCCCTGCCTCCATGGCAGACAATATTCCCCATACTCTATCTCTACTTTTGGGCACTATTGCTTGCAACAAAGACACTGAGATATCATCATGCTTGGCCCATTATCTACTTCGGCATGCATCTCCAATCCCCGCTGGTTCCTCCAGCCATCATTTTCTTAGTGATCCCTTTTACATTCCATCTGCCTTCTCCCCTCCACTCATGAAGCAGGCTTCCAACTATGGGGCAATCCCCCTGGCCTTTTTACCTACTATCCTTGAGTGTCAGCCTCATGTGATATTATTCTATCCTCCACAAATGAGTGCAGACTCTGCCATCCCATCCAGGTATCAGCCCGGGTCAGGGCTCCTTCCCGGAGCTGCGTTTTTAACCAGTCCCCAGAAAAGCTGGTTTTCAGCAGGCGAGATACTCTCAGTACTTTGCCGGGCTCTCCAAGAGGGGCTGAGAAATCGAACCCAGGTCGGCTGCATGCAAGGCAAATGCCCAACCCGCTGTGCTATTATATTAAGCACCAACATATTAAAGGGTAAAAATAATAATGAAGCCATGATTCTTTGAATTATAATTAAAATCAAAGGATAGAAAAGGATAACAGAAGTTAAAAAGAATCTCCCCTCACAAAATTGTGAATTTTTACCCTTTTACTTTTCAGTTTTCACCAAAAGAATTTTGTTCACCAAAATGGAAGATTAAAAAATTTCATTCTGACAGTTTACATACTAGGTTGTGCATATCCTTTTTTTAATGCTCCCAATATTAAAGCTACATCAATTTTAACCATTTCACAGAGAGCACAGGCTTCTGTAAACTAAGCTATTGATCTATCTAGAAAGCATATCAGAGAGCCCCATTTGAAAACTATGTTAGTGCTTAGGGAAAATTTTGTTCAATTTGAATATATAAATGTTATTTCTGCTACCAGGTTAACTTTTACTGCTATGTCCAGGTATTAGAACAGCAACACATATATAATGCTCTTAAATCCATATTACATGTCATGGAAATCTATGAACATAATTATCAGATTTTTGAAATCACAAACTCATACCGCCATCACTCATTGGGCTGGATTAAGATTTTGATTTTGATCTTCAGAAAAAGAAATCAGAAAAGTAAAACAAAGGGAGATAGTCTACAAACTTAGAGTGTTTAAGATAATGGCTTCGATAACTAGTTAACTTGAATATAAAGTTAGAAATGATTTTCACAATTGTATTTAAATTAGCTGTCCATAAATTAAGTTTGAATTGTAATACCCTCCAATTTCCTCTAGAGGGAGAATGAAACAAGAATAGATAGTGTATTTAAAAGTTGCAATGAAATCATCTTGAAGATTGTCCACGAACATAGAAAGCAGATTTTGTCAAAGCTCTCTTAAGAAAAAACATAGAGGGTTTCATTAAAATATATTTTTGAAGCATGGTTGAATCAACCTGTAAAAGAAGCAGCTTTGCACACCATAAATCTGATGGATGGCTAATGTCCAAAATACATAAAGCGCTTACAAATCTCAACAATAGCTGAAGCAAGGAACCCAATAAAAAATGTGGAGAGAAGATGAACAGACACTTTATCAAATAAAAATATTGATGGGTTAATGAACAAAGAAAAAAGGGTTCCTCTCACTTATCACTAAAATGCAAATCAAAATGAAATAATATATCACTTAATACCTGAAAGAATGTGAAAAAGACCAAAAACAGTGTTTTAAGTATGTGGTAAAAAGGAATCCTCTACGTAAAACAGTCTGAAGACTTCTCCAAAAAATAAAAATAGAACTTTAATATGACCCAGCAACTCCACTCCTTGGCATTTCTCCCAAGAACACAAACATACTAATTCAAAAAGATATATGAACACCTATATTCATTGCACTGCTATTTATAAGTCAAGTTTTGGAAACAAGCCAGTTACCCACTGACAGATGAATAGATAAAGAAATCATAGTGAACACACACAATGGGATACTATAAAGGTAAAACAAACAAACAAACAAAAAGGATGAAATCTTGCCTTTTGCTAAAACTTGTATGGAACTAGAGGATATCATATTAAGCAAAATAGTAAGATAGACAAGGAAAAATGCCAAATGATCTCACTTATACATGGTATATGAAGTAAGGGAATGGACAGAGTCCAAAAAAAACAAAGCTCTCAAACTCTGAGAAGGGAACTAAGGTTACCCAGTACCAATTGGGCATAGGGCAGGATACAGCAGCCAAAGTGATGTAAGGATTTTTTTTAGAACTTCGGAGGTAAGTTTTTGCAGCAAAAGCATAAGCATTAATGCCATCGTATACCATATTATTTCAATAATAAGAAATGCAAAAAATTAAAGAGTACCATATTCTAGTTTTGCTTTAAAACATAATTAAACACACAGCAAATTCATCTACTACACTCTATAAATTGCAATGTCTATGTGACTAAAATTGATGAGATGTTTAAAATAATACTTTTTGAAATGAACATTTAATTCTTAGTATTCATGGAAAAATACGATGCTCAGCTACACTTTACAAAAGCAACAGTCAAAGAAAAAGAGAGGCAGTCTGCAACTACTGTACAAAATACTCCATAGAATTAAATACCAAAGGAGTTGATGCCCCTCATCCTCTAAAGATAATCAATATGCTGATGAAAGTATCTAATGTTCCAAAATTGGAGGTGCAGAGAAAAGGAACTGAAATAAATGTTGATGTGCATCTGACAAGAACTGAAACCCAGGTAGCTTCATTGTTATTGCAGAAATCAAAGAAACAAACAACAAAGAGAAATGAGCTCACTCTCTCCAGAAATAAAGGCTTCCACAAGAAAAACAACCAGGGAAGAAAATTATCCTCTTTGTTAAAAGGATGGTGATCAGTCTTTCCTGCTTTCTCCTGTTGATGAGGTGATGTCACTGGTCAGAAGTGCTGGCCTATTTTTTATTCTGCCTATGGTGGGCTGGATTGGATGAAAATAAACATCTTACATAACAGGCCGGCTGTGCACTTCAGCTCTTTTTTTTTTTCCCAAGGAGATTTTCCCAGTGTGAATTCTGCATGTACAATTAACACTGGCAAAATTTCAGCTGAAAAATCTTTTTGGTTTATAAGCAGATTAGCAAATACAGTTATGTATGTTGTTTTTATCCCCCTTTTCAATCTACCTTCTTTATACACACAGAGATACACATACGGATATCATCACCATCACCTCCACCTTGCATATTATTGAAATAACTTTGTACTAATACAAAAGGGAAAACAGACAAGTTGGTATTGAAATTAATCCTAAAACAGTTGTAATAGAATAAGAGAATTGCAGACTAGATGTATCGTCTTATTATAGTGATTAAACCTCACTCTCCTCAAGCCTGATTATTCAAAATTGAAGATGATGAATCAAATGTTATGAGATTACTGCCTATATAATCAGAAGGATGCAGCTCAGTATTAGTGTTCTGTGTAGTGATGAAAAGAGCAAAACAGTTAGTGGGGATTTTCTATTATAATGAAAACATTGGAGAGTTTTATGTCAGAAAGTCTAATTTGCATGGGGGAGCATATGCATTTTTAATCTTTGGCATTCATTGTGGAGGTTACTTAGAGAATGAATATATTAAACTTAGTACTAACAATAAAGATCAGAGATGGCAAAAAGCTGAAGGAAACAGGTACTTGAATGTACTGTATTAAAGCTATTTAGAATTAGCACTGGAGTTCACAATATTTGAATTGAGTTCATTAATTGATGTAGCAGCCTTAGTTTCAGAAAAAAAGCATTATAGCCTTTGCTCAACAAACTAAACTTTTGAGTGTCTGTAGCATTGCCAACACACGACAGACATTTAACAGCCTGAATAGTAGAATTATGAAAGAATTTTGAATTTAAAGCAATGGCATAGATGTGATTTATCTATAATTCATGAGAAAAAAAGTAAAGATAATGAAAAGTGCTATCATCATCATCATCATCATCATCATCATCATCGTCATCATCATCCCGTTTATCGTCGAATTTCTCAAGCTGTCTCAGTAACGTCTCCATTTGTCCTAGCCCTGAGATTTTAGAAGCCTCTCTTTACTTGTCCTTCCCAATGATACTGCATAAGAGGCTCTTTCAGGGTCAGGGGAATGAGACCCAGCATTGTACTAATTTTGTCATATGAATACACCATGGGGAGTTTGCAAGGTTCTCCCATGTGGGCAGGAAAGACTCTGTAGCTAGCCAGGATCTCCAAGAGGGAGAACTAGATTTGGTTTTAAGTCTCTTGGTTTTAAGCCTCTGCTTCTTGGGGCAGGGAGGGAAGCTGGAGCCTCTTCTGCCCAGATTTCCCATTTTCCCGTAGCTAGGCAGTCACACCCAGGGACTGCCCCCAGCACCCTGTAATCCCACCAATGGCCCACACTCAGAGACTTAAAACCAAGCTCCCAGAAGAGAGCAATGCAGAGAGTCTCTTGCCCACACACCTGGCTGTCTTCGCTAGAGCTCCTCAGAGGGGGTGGGCTCCAGCTTTTTTCCTCGCCTCGAGCAGTGCTCCTGCAGCCAAAGACCTCCAGAGCCTAGCCACAGCCATGCTTAAGGCCTCTCTCCACACGTTCAGATGAGCCTCACACATGAAGGTACCGGCACAGGAACTCAGGTGTGTGGGACCTGGGGCTGAGACCTCCAAGCCTGCTCAGATCAGGACTGGGCCTTTTCCACCCAAAAAAGTACTATAAGAAGGATAATTAATAAGTCAGCTGATATTATCCATTATAAAAACAAACACCATTTTTCTATCCTAAATAGAACTCACCTTGAAAAGGGATAAAATCTATTTCTGATTTGGTATACAATAATAATAGTGGAAGGAATAGTTACTTTCTTTCATATATCCTACCCTGATTCCATCCCCAAGGCCTCAAACAGTTCTCAAGCCCCACCAGGGGTAATTTCTGAGCACAGTCAGAAATTAACTATAAGAATACTGTTGGGTGTGGTCTAAAATGAAAGGGAAGGAGAAAGAGAAGGAGAATTAGGAGGAAGAAGAAGAAGAAGAAGGAGAAGAAGGAGAAGAATAAGAAGGAGAAGAAGGAGAAGGAGAAGAAGAAGAAGAAGAAGAAGAAGAAGAAGAAGAAGAAGAAGAAGAAGAAGAAGAAGAAGAAGAAGAAGAAGAAGAAGAAGAAGAAGAAGAAGAAGAAGAAGAAGAAGAAGAAGAAGAAGAAGAAGAAGAAGAAGAAGAAGAAAAGAGGAAGAAGAAGGAGGAGGAGAAGGAGGGAAGGAGGAGGAAGGGAGGAGGAAGGAGGGAGGATGAAGAGAGAGGAGGAGAGATGGAGGAAGATGGAGGGAGGAGGAGAAGAAGAAAGAAAAGAATAAAGAAGAAATTGCCTGGAGCAGTAGCCTCCACATTTCTTCAGATAGGTACTTCAAGTAACTTTACATATCCAATACCATCCATCTATATGCTCTTTAGACCTTCTTGTAGGTTTGTACCCTTCTCTAATTTTTATCAAATTGTATGCTATCATATTATAACATGTATTTTCTCTTAAATAAATCAACTTCTAACTATAAAAGAGAGAAATCCTTCCACCCAAGCAGAAGTCATCCCTTCTTTCTGTACAAATTTCATGTTATAAACATAAAGTATATGTACCAAGAATCGGTCATGTTACTTTGGATATGATTTAACCTGTATTCTAAAATTTTGCACTCAAGCAATTTTAATTTTTTTAATTCAAAATTATTAAAGATGTATTTATTTTATTTTTTATTAGTGGATCACCGTGTGGTACAATTACAGAATTATAAACTTTCGTGATTGCGTTCCAGCCATGCAATCATCGTGTACCCATATCTTCACCAGTGCCCATTCTCCACCATCAATAATCCCAGTGTCCCTCTCACCATCCCCACCCCATCCCCCCCTCCTCACCCCATGCTGCCTCTGTGGCAGCACATTCCTGTTTGTTCTCTCTCTCCTTTTGGGTGTTGAAGCAACTTTAACATTTATTTTCAGTTAGACCCTAGAGAACTCTCTTTCTTGGCCACAAAATGCTGTTATCAGGGTCACAGCAGGCAGATCTTAGAAACCAGCATCTTTGAAGCAGGACTTCAGGGTTACCAAGGCCACTCCAGGGTGACAAGGAATGTGCTCTTTGTGCCACTTTCCTGATGCCAACAATACTATAAGAAGCATTGTAATGAATGAAAAGAAAATAAGCACTAATATACTTAACACAGGGCATGACAGATAATTAGATATGAATGCTCATGCAAATGTCTATACATACATTAATGTATTTAAATGACCAAACTTATATGCAGTCATTTGTAATTTCACAAGGCAAGATTAAGTTACTTAATGTTTACCAAATAGGAAAAAGTTGTTCTGAATACCAAGAACATCTATTTGACTGAACCAATAGTGACTCATATTTTATGTAAATATGCATAGCTATTTATAGTGAATGGATAGTTATACATTAAAGTTCATAATTCTGAACCAATTACATATATTATAAATGTTATTTATATTTAATTATTGAAAATTATTTCAGTAGTTTATTGTCTCTTAGGGTATTTCACATTTTTCAGGGAGATGAGGCTGGATAGATAGAACAGGGAATACAGTGCTTGGTTTGCCCACTTGCATGTGGCTAACCCAGTTTGGTTCCTGGTACTCCATATGCTCTCCTGTACTCCACTAGGAACATCCCTGATCATAGAACCAGGAATAAGCCTTCAGCACTACCAGGTATAACCCTATGTCCCTCACCCCAGAAAATTTTTCAAGGAGATGGTAATTTATAGAAACACTATATGACTTCAATTTATATAGAAGCCATAAGGATACATAATCTTCTAGGAGCAAAATGAGTGAGTCAGTGATTTTAAATAGTTATTATACTTATATTCATTTTCATTGTGGGAAATATGTTTAAGCATGGAAAAATTTATGAGCATTTAATAAAGAATTAAGATTTCTTTAAATATTTTCACGAATTGAGGATTAAAGAATCTTGAGATAGTGGGGTGGGTAATTTTTTCTTTATAGTGTTAAAAAGTTAAAATTTGGGAAGGTTTGTAACGAGGAATACTTAAATGAAAATGCAAAGTGGTTATGAGTATTTCTCATACATATGCTTGAACCAAATGAATATATTTAAATAAGTTTTAGTGTTAACGAGCTGACTTTGCATGTTGCTAACCTTGGTTCAATCCCTGACACCACATAGTCACTGGTGCACAGAGCCAGGAGTAGCTCCTGAAAAACTCTGAGTGTGGCCCAGTGTCCCTAATCACCATCCCATGTCCAACAAAATAAAAGTAAGGTAGAATTTTGTTGAATTCTTCATGCTATAGTTAGGTAAGAAGATAGAAAATTATGAACTGGTTGTCTATGGACTGGAGCAATAGCACAGAGGGTAGGGCGTTTGTCTATAAGTTTTCAAATCAATAATATTAAAATTGGTACTGAAGACATATTCACTTTCCAATGTAGGTTTTAAATTTATGTTTCAAGGATGTTAGCTGAATGAAAATTCTGTTCCATGGTCTGTCAGGAAAGGAACCCAGTTTTCCCTCTGTATAGAATCTCAAGTCCAGATGCTGACTTTTATCTTCATTAAAATTTATCATGTAACAATTACAGTTATAAACTAAAGTTACATGTGTTTGAATTTTTTTGAAATTATTTATTATCCATATCACATAGTTAGCATATATAATGTTTTAGATTAATTTTTTGCCTAGTAACTGTGCTAGATAGACACAATGAAGTAGCAATATTACTATACTTTTATGCTTGTATCATTGAGTGGGCTTAAGGATTTTATGACATTGAAAAAAGAAAACATTAAAATTATTCATTCTCTAAAACTCAAGCTTTGCTTATGATTAAAATAATAGGTTTTGTTTTATTTTCTTGTGTGTCCAAAGAACACTTCCTGTTTCTCCCCTAAAATTCAGCAAGTAATTTAATTCATTTAACAAATTCATTTTAAACCCTAGTCACTCTGGAAATCTCTGAAGTGTATCTGTGGACTAGAATAAAGAGATGAAATATCTTTACTCTAGAACAGCATAAAACTAAAAATAAAATAAATGAGCTAATTTTATGAAATATTAGAAATGACACAATGGAAAGCAATAGAAATGGATCAATGGAATGAACAAAGAAGGAAGTGTGGTTTTGAGTGATATGGTCAGGTAAGACTGGATAAACACTAGACATTTGAATAGACATGTGAAGGAGGTGAGGTGTTGTACTTGCTGTGGCATTTGGAGTCACACTAGAAACTGCACTCAGTGATGTCAAGAAGTGCATAGGGAAAAATATTATAGATTTATTCATGCAAAGTAAGTGCTCATTGCACTTCTTTGTCTATAAAATAAGAAAAAAAAGTAAAAAAAACTACCACCAGTTTTCTATGGTGTGAACCCTCTACAAATGTCCAATGTAAAGTGGAGGTGACCAGCCAAAATGAACATATAACATGAACCCTTAAAGAGCTTGCATCCTAATAATTATTACATCCTAGCAATAAACACTCCTGCCCCCATGCCAAGCTGTCTTCATTGGGGAACCCTCAGAGGGAGGTGGGTTGAGTTTGCCTCCCTGCCCCAAACAGAGCCCCAGCAGCTGAAAACCTCCAGAAGCCAGCCACAGCGATCCTCAAGCCCACTGTCCACAGGACCAGACAAACCTCACCCATGAAGAAACCGACAGAGGAACCCAGTTATGTGGGACCCGTGACTGAGATCTTGAAACCTGCTCAGATCAGGACTGGGCCTCCTCCACTCAGATCTCCAATTTTCCAGTAACTTGGCAGTCACATCCATAAACCGCCGCCAGTGCCATGTAATCTCATCAACAGCCAAGATCCAGAGACTATAAAACAAAGCTCCCGAAAGACAGCTATGCAGAATCTCTCATGGCAGAGCCTGGCAAGCTACCTGTGGCATATTCGATATGCCAAAAACAGTAACAATAATGGGCTTCATTACCCTGAACGCAACAGGGACAAATGGAAATGTTGCTGGCACTTGCTCGAACAAATTGATGAGCAAAGTTTGACAGTGATACAGTGATACAGCAATGAACAGTGATAATGTATTTCAAGTCTTTTGGAAGACTATCAAGTGTTTGCAATTGAATGAGCATCTAAAAGCTAGTATCACTTTGTCACTCAGCATCCTCAGACATTTGCATCACTGAATCTTGAAACTGGCTACCTCCTCTCCCCTGAAACTCCTTTATCAGTTAGACTTTACCCTGCTGATTTGCATAAAACCAATGAGATTGGTCCAGTGCGGTCAGTCAGTTGAAGAGAAGGAGATAAACACACATGGATTACCCAAGCTGTAGGGTCACGAGGGCAACCATAAGTGATTGCCTTGTCTGACCATTTATTTATCACAACATCTCTCCCTCACCCTGATTCCCAACAACTGAGTTCTTGACCGAGACATTAAGAGTAGTTACTAAACACAACAAAATTCAATGTGTGCATTGAGAGCAGAGACTGGAACATTTCACAGAGCCAATCAGCAGTCACCCTTAAAGTACAAAGCCATAACAGTATGCTACTCAATTTTTGCCTGCTTCCCTCCACATCTAGAAAAGGCTAAAATGTTTTATATTATTCGTTATTGGCCATATTTTTGCTTACCCTGAAATTTATTCTTTCCTGGGTGCATTTTTGCTGCCCTTTCATATTTAAGACCTGTGCTGTTTTGCCCAAGGGACCATCTGGACCTTGGGGTTGGGATTTTATTAGGAGTCAATTTCCCAAACTACTGTAGCTTCTTCCACCTCTCAACCTGTAATTCTCTATAAATTTTAGTAATTTATTTTTATTTACAGATCCTTTCTTTTTGAAATTTTAAAGAACCATAACTTACAAAGTTTTTATAGATCCATCCTAATAAATATATTTTATGAATTGTTCTTCTTTACTTAATTCTTTTTTGTGGGCAAATTAAATATTGCTGTGGGCAAATTAAATATTGCTGATTTAGATATTAGTTCTAAAGAAACATCTAAATTTATACCCCAATTCTGAGTTGACATAGAAAACAAGCATCCATACTCAGAAAACAATTTAACCTAACAGGATAACAAAACCTCATAATCCCTGCCCATGTAAGGAAGGAAAAGCTTTAACTCTATCCTCGTAGGAAATGATTAAAATGGTAGAAGGTTGCAGATGCACATGGAAGCTTCATAGAAAATTGAAAACCCCTTGACATGGCAAAAATCTAAATGTGTGTGTGTGTGTGTGTGTGTGTGTGTGTGTGTGAGAGAGAGAGAGAGAGAGAGAGTGTGCTGGGTTGAAGAAATAAAGGTAATTGTAGGAAAGTATCAACACTGTTATGTTGGTAATGAAGATAATTTGGGGCATAATATGCACAGAATATTTCCTCATTCTCAATTCTGTATCTGTTAATGATGATATATATTTTCCCGCCTGGAATACAATATATGGGCTGGAGCGATAGCACAGCAGTTGGGCGTTCGCCTTTCACGTGGCCGACCCGAATTCGAGTCCTCCACCCCCTCAGAGAGCCCAGCAAGCTACCCGTGCGTATTGGATATGCCAAAAACAGTAACAATAAGTCTCTCAATGAGAGATGTTACTGGTGCCCACTCGAACAAATCGATGAGCAACGGGATGACAGTGACAGTGACAGTTATTGTTCTTCTCTTACTTTTAAGAAAAGAAGAAAAAATCAGAACATTCTTCTTTACTTTTCTGGGTACTTTTTCCCGTATGAACCTAAGGAATGTCCCACTCTGAGTGTCCCTGTAGGACATTGGTGATAGTGAAAGTTTGATGAGAAAACTGTAACTAAGACCAGAAATTTGCTCCCTATTTTTAACACCCAATATAATTAGCCATATTTTCCAACATTTGTATTAGAGTTCTCTAATAAAATAAAAAAAACAATGAAATCAATATAACAAAAAGCATAAATATTCTACAATTAAAAGAAATTGACAATATATGCAAATGTTTCCAATTTTTTTGAATTGGCAAAAGAGTTAAATAAAATTTTAAGTTGAATTCTAAATGGAGGTGGAACTAAATTTAAAATAAAATACCATTTGAATTAAAGATTCACTAGAACCATTTAAAATATTATCTCAAAATTTCCCAATATTTTTATTCATATTTGTGTGTACCTAGTCTACTTCAAAAGTTCAAATCCAGTGTATCATTTTCTAGATCAATTATACTTCCTTTGAACCTCAGAATACTACTTTGTCTTATTCTTAAAAAGACAGGTTTGTAATTTATCATTTAATCAAGATGTTACTTGAAATAGAAAAATGTACAGACAAATATACAGTTTGTACTGACAAATGCATGCACCTACCTCATATATGTATATATGTGTGTATATGTGTGTATATATATGCATTGTATATATATATATGTGTGTATATATATGTATATGTATATATATTTTGAGCACCAAGCAGTGCTCAAAACTTACTTCTGGCTATGTACTTAGGGATCCCTCCTGACGAAGTGCAGGGGATCAAACCAGGGTTGGCCATGTGTAAGGCAAGCATCCTGCCAATTATACTATCATTCCAGTCCCAGTTATGTATATTTTGACATCTATTAAGAAGAGAAATATTTCTTGTTATTATAGAAAGTCCTCCTCCTTGTCACTTACCATCGAATACCAGTGAATTTAATGTTCCCAAAGAAATAACCATTTTTATTTATAGGGTAATCATCAGTTCTTCCTAGAAATATATATATTTATTTATAGAAATATATATCCATACTAATATACACTTCTTATGTTTATATTTACAATTATAGGTATACATTTCTTCATTACATGGGCAAAGATTATGATTTTATAAATACATATATGTATATATATTCCTAAAGTACTTACTCTATAGTTTCTGATTTCCTTCACTTTGTGTTTTCAAAAATCTCTGGGATTATGTGCATCAGCAGTGCATCTTTTTATTACTAAGTGCATTCAATTGCATGACATGGCATGTTTAAAAAAAAAAGCAGTGTAAAAACATCTACTAGTGTAAAAAACATCAGCCACCCGGGTTCAGGGGGTCGGTCCAGGGCCACTCGCCCAGCCAGGGCGGCCTAGGCCATGGGGCAGACGGAAGAGGAAATGAGGACCAAGCTGGTTGATTGATCAGTTGCCTTTTATTCCACCTCTCCTCGCGCCTGCTCCAGTCTCTCTGAGCTCCCCACTCTAGTCTCACACTGTCCCTCATTCCCATCTCCCCCTGTCTCTCCCACTCATCCATCTCGAAGCCTGGGCTCTCTCTCTCCTCTCTGGATTCTGACTCTGACTCTGACTTCTAAATTCTGACTCTACTTCTCCTTCCTAGCCCCTCATTCCTCAATCCCAGCTCTCTGGACTCTCTGTCTCCACTAGTCCCTCCCCACTCTACTTGTCTCTCTCCCCCAGTCTGGTAGCAAAATCAACATAAGAAAGCCCTTCCTGAGGGCCCACCAGGTTCAAAGGAAATACCACCTAGAGGTATTCCAAAGCCCTTCCTGAGTTCCTCCAGACAAAATACCTCTTAAGGTGCTTTTCTCCTTTCCTCAGGCCAAAAACTCAATCAACAACTAAATACTATTTATTTATTTATTTATTCATTTTTTGCTTTTTAAGTCACACCTGGCGATGCACAGGGGTTACTCCTGGCTCTGAACTCAGGAATCACCCCTGGCAGTGCACAGGGGACCATATGGGATTCTGGGAATTGAACCCGGGTTGGCCACGTGCAAGGCAAATGCCCTACCCCCTGTGCTATTGCTCCAGCCCCCAAAATACTAGTTATTTTTGTATGGACACATTAAGAGATACATTGGGGCTTTTAGGACAGCTCTCCTGGGAACACCTTGGCACAGACTTAGACTACAGTGCTCAGGCCAGATTAATCATTCCTAACCCTAGCAAGGTCTGAATCTAATTATTACTTTTTAGATCATGACAGCATTTGTCCACAATCAACCTCTTAACTTATAGTTAAGCATTAGGCACTTTGGCCAGGCCCATCTCGATGCCAGGGTAGCACATAACTCACCGCTTGCCCTAGGTCCATCCTGTCCCTCATTGGGACCCTGCCTTTGGAGGTGCTAGGAAGTAAGGGTAGCTGAGGCTTAGTTTGAGAGAATAGATGCCCAGGAGGAAAATATCATGCAGAGTCAAATGACTCCCAGGTTATAAAAGCATAGCATTTGCTACAATGTTCCTGTGCCCATACAAAAGAACATGGCTCTAAGTAAACTATGCAAAGGAGAAGAGAAAAACAGTATTTACACGTCAACGGAACACAAAGAAAGAAGATACAAATAAACACAGAGAAATGGGAGCACTGTGATGGGAGTAACCCAAATAAACCTAAGATACCTCTGGCTATGTTATCCTACAGGTCAGTGCATAAATTTCCAACTTTTAAGATACTATAAATAAAGCCATTGTGAACATTATTTTACAAAGTTTTTCCAGATATATTTTTATTTTTCCTGGATAAAACACCTAGTTGTAGAATGCCAAAATCCTATAATAGAGTGTAATATTTCATTTATAAGAAACTGCCAATGCTTTATAAAGTAATTGTATCATTTAATACTCCTGTGGCAATGTTTGAGAGTTCTGGCTGTTCCACATTCCTGCAAATACTTAACAGCTTTTCTCATTTTATCCATGTTTAGGTGTGGACTGATATCATTGTGGTTTTAACATTTTTCCTCACAGTAATAAGGTTTAGACATTCAAGGCTATTACAGCACTAGTCTCATACTAATTAATTTTTTTTCAGACAATTCTATCCCTAGATCTTAGAGCACTTTTGCTTTTAGGCAAAATTATAAACTCAGTTGACTCAGCAATATATTTTTTTTCTAAAAAGCATTAACTCTTTGGTGTTTGAGTGAAAGGGACTGGAGAGAAATTTCTGCTTATTTTTATGCTCATTAAAATGCTATTAAATCTAGTGCACCTATTATGCATAACATTGATTCATTTCTCCTGAAAGAATATACCATTATGAGGCTAAATTAAATCCTAAGCGTTTACTATTTCAAGGGTGACAAGCTTAACATATGCGCTTTTACTTTTAATTTTTCTTTTTTCTTTCTAGCTGCTTGCCAAAGAAGGCTTACTTGATTAAACTGGTAAAAGAACAAAAAGCATTAAATGACACAGGAAGAATGTTATTCTCTCTTTTACGTGAGATAGGCCTGAAAACAAGACATCACCATTTTCACTCATACTCTGTTGACTAGTATTCAACCATAGGCCTAGGATTCACTGCAAGGTCACTGTCATCCTGTTACTCATCAATTTGTTCGAGCAGGCACTAGTAACGTCTCTCATTGGGAGACTTATTGTTACTGTTTTTTTTTTTATTTTGATATTTCTCTTTATTTCTTTTTTTTTTTTAATTTTTTTATTGAGTCACCATGTGGAAAGTTACAACATTTTCAGGTTTAAATCTCAGTTATACAATGTTCGAATACCCATCCCTTCACCAGTGCACATATTCCACCACCAAGAATCCCAGTATAGCTCCACCCCGCACCCCCACACCCCTAACACCCCCATGCCCCTAGCTCCCCCTCCCTTAGCCCCCCCTGCCTGTGTAACTAATAAATTTCACTTTACTTTCACTTTGATTGCATACAATATTTCAACAAAACTCACTATTATTGTTTGGAGAGTCTCTCCCCTAAAGTCAGACCTGGGAAGCATTAAATAATTTGTTTTCCATTGCTGAGGATGAAGAGGTATGAGGTCGAGTGACCACACTTAGCGGCCTCTCGGTTTTGGGTTTCTGTATTTTAGTATTTTAGTAACTAAGTCCAGAGAGATATCTGCCAGAAGTTGCATCGTTGCCAACTTGTACTTCTCAGTTACATTATATTCCACGTATGAGTGCAAATGGGCTTAGACCTCCACCTATCACCACGTACAAAAGTCAGATCAAAATGGATTAAGGACCTCAACATCAGACCAGAATCCCTAAGGTACATTGAAGACAAGGTCGGCAAAACCCTCCACGACATTGAAGCCAAAGGTATCTTCAAAGCTGACACGCCACTGGCCAAGCAAGTGAAAACAGAGATAAATAAATGGGACTATCTGTTACTGTTTTTGGCATATTGAATACCCCACGGGTCGCTTGCCAGGCTCTGCAGTGGGGGCGCGATACTCTCGGTACCTTGCCGGACTCTCCGAGAGGGGCCGAAGAATCAAACACGGTTTGGCCGAGTGAAAGGCAAACGCCCTACCCCTGTGTTATCTTTCCAGCCCCCACAGCTAGGTAGAATGAAAAATGAATTCATTGAATCCTGAAAGAAGAGAAAGTGGGTTGAAACCGGGTATCTTTTCTGCACACCTAAGTCTAACTGCAATGCCAAGTATTATTGTGCCTAAATGCAGAAACAACTTGTTTTTACTAAAACAATCAGCAGTTTGTTGGGATCTGCTTGGCTGGAGACCTTTGACTCTATCCCCGAAGCGCTTTGTCCTTTATAAGCCTCCTGTGTGCACCTTAAACACCAGAGTGCATTTCACAGTGTCCAAGTATCTTTGTGTGGCCAGAATGCCTTCACTTAGACATCAAACATCCCCTTTATGCCAAGTTTCTCTGTTTACTCTTGCACATTGTTAGCATTTTGACATTCTCCTAAACATTGTTTATATTCTCCTAAAGTGAGTTGCAACTAAAACTATTTGTGTAATTATTTTTATTTCTCATCTTGTTATAACATAAGCTTTATGATTGTAGAGAAGTCTGTCTTATTCATTACTGTTGTCCTCAGTACTCAAGAAATTATTCACTGTTTAGTTGATGTCAATAAAATGGTCATTTTTCATATTTAAACCTATTTATGAGCTCCTTCATGAATCGACATGTCTCTCCTCAAAGAATGTCTTAACACATTCCTTGTACAGTGCAACGAAGTTTATTCTTACCTTGAGCGTTCATAAGATTGTGAACTTCTTTAGGACAGAAATTTATTCTCTGTCTTATACACAGAGAACACTACATGTTCTACATGTAGTGCCTACAACACTGCCTAATACAAGTCAAATCAACCAATATTAATCAAATTTAATACCATAGGAGAGAAGACCAAATATCTCTTCATGGCTTCAAGATTTGATTGACAGCAGTGGATTGTGAGCTAAGGTTTCTTTTCTTATAAGATTTCTTTTGCCTTGCCTTCCTTCCCATTTCTTGTTTTCCTCAGATTCTTTTGAATATAGACAAGAGTGCTACAGTTAAAATTCTACCGGAAGTAAGAAAAATCTGGATTGAATAAACTAGCTCTGCTGTTTATCAACTATTTCAGGAAATGTCTACATTTCCACCAAGTTACTTTAAATTCAATATCATGCATGTCTAAAGCACTCTACAGTTGATACACTGATTTCATTGACACTTAATGAGTTCTCTTCTACATCCTATGAGAATTCTTTAGACAGATCAAATTGTCTTTACCTCAAAACCAGCTGCCCATACTTATTAACCTATTTTCTTTTCAATTATTTCATCGTCTCTCAGGCACCAAAGAAGGAAAACTGTTGTTTCACATCTAATGATACTCAATTCCTAGAAACTTCTTCAAGATTTCTCTATTGCCACTTGTACATTCACTGAATATTCTTTTTGAGGCTTCTGTCCATTCAAATATGGATTGAGATAAACAATCTCAGACAAACTTCTTTGTTTCTTTGGGAATAAAATTCTAGCACAGCACTTTAATATTAGTTTCGTTGTTGTTTTGGTGGGGGGAGGATACATCCAATTGATGCTCAGGGAATACAGGGGCTATTCCCACTGGTAAATTGGGCAAGTGGCTCGCAGTTGAGAACTAGGACCAGTGGATGTAGAGCTGCTTGGGTTCTGTTGTGCTCTAGGTCTTCCAAGGTCACAGCCAGCCGTGCTTGAGACCTCCAAGGCTATAGCTGGGAGTTTTGGGAGGCTATGTAGTTCTGGAAACACAATCCAGTTGGGTGAATGTAGACATGCACCCTAATTTCTATACTATCTCCTGACCATTTTAATATCTTAAATATATAATCCTCAGGGGCTGGAGTGATAGCACAGCAGGTAGGGCATTTGCCTTGCACGGGGCCGACCTGAGTTTGATTCCCAGCATCCCATATGGCCCCCTGAGCACTGCCAGGGGTAATTCTTGAGTGCAGATCCAGGAGTGTCCCCAGTGCATTGCCAGGTGTGACCCAAAAGGAAAAAAAAAATCTTCATTTGAATTCTCTATATTGAAAAATTTTGAATGACTGAACTCTGAGGTTACTTTATAAAATTGCTATAATGGAAGCCATTGGTTATAGATTGTTTTTTAAATTCATTGCGATTAAAGGGCTGGAGCAATAGCACAGCAGGCAGGGGGTTTGACTTGCACGCAGCCGACGCTGGTTCGATTTGTCCGCCCCTCTCAGAGAGCCAGGCAAGCTGCCGAGTTATCTCGCCTGCACGACAGAGCCTGGCAAGCTCCCTGTGGCGTATTCAATATGCCAAAAACAGTAACAAGTCTACAATGGAGATATTACTGGTGCCCGCTTGAGCAAATCGATGAGCAATGGGATGACAGTGATACAGTGGTGACAGTGAGATTAAAACTTAAAATGCAGTTTCTCATTTCACAAGTCAAATTTCATGCATGCAATTGCTAGAGGCTACCAGATTTCATAGTGCAGCTATAAAATATTTTGCCATTCTATTAGACTGTGTTATATTAAGTGCCTTCAGATTGAAGAGATTTAGGACATGCTATATCTACTACCTCCAAATGTTATTTTTATCTGAAGTCTCTTAGCAAGAGCTTTCTTTAAATTTCCCTTATCAAAGCCTGAAGCAATAGTACAGTGAAAAGGGAATTTCCCTAGGACGTGGTCAACCCAGGTTCAATCTGTGGCATCCCAGAATGTATGATCCCCAAATTAAACCAAACCAAATAAGCAAAACAACAAACAAACTAAAGCCTTCCTTTATCCATATAAATAAAATTTCTCTGAAAGCAGTTCAGGAGTTCAACAGTCCAAGTTCCTTTCTCTAGAGCTCTACAAATCAATTAAGATTGATTTCTAGCTAAGTCGAGAGACAGAGCACTGTCACAGGCAAGCAGAAGTCCATACCATAACTAGGCAAACTTGGTCACAAGCTGTCATATCTCTATCCTAAGTTCCCTACAATCAGTCTACCTTACCCTATTGGAAAATAAGCTCCATTCTACCTCTATCTTGGGGGAATTATATTTTTTCTCCTGTAATTCAGCCTGTCGTGGAGTACATATCTGTATTATGCATAATACACATAATATATCTGCATATCTCCCCCCCTGTTAATCTACCTATCTAGTCTCAGTTTATTTTAGAGCTCAATCTATTGAGCCTGGGAGGCCAGAGGGGGAAATCATTTCCTTATAGCTTGCATATAATTTAGTACAATGACTTGAATTAAGGTTAAAAACATCTTTCTTGGTTTTATGAATTTCCATGCTTTGAGAATGCTTGCTTCTTGATGTTATGGCTCTTATTTTCAAAACCTGTTCCTCAAATGGATCCAATGTCATTCAGTTAGGGTCATGCCTTCAGAATAAAGATTACCTTAAATATTGCAAGCCTTCTCTATCAGCTCAGCCTACCCCATTAGAAAAAAGGAAAGAAAGAAAGAAAGAAAGAAAGAAAGAAAGAAAGAAAGAAAGAAAGAAAGAAAGAAAGAAAGAAAGAAAGAAAGAGAGAAAGAAAAGAAAAGAAAAGAAAAGAAAAGAAAAGAAAAGAAAAGAAAAGAAAAGAAAAGAAAAGAAAAGAAAAGAAAAGAAAAGAAAAAAATGAAAGGAAGAGAAAGGAAGAGAACAAAGAAAAGAAAGGAAGAGAAGAAACAAAAGACCCCCCCCAACAAATAAACAACAACAATAAAATCCCCCTCGGGGCATTAAGATTAAAATACCTCACTTTTTTAAAATCTTTTTTATCTTTTGACACTCCCTTTCTGATGAATGTCTACCAGATTGTGTCATTAGTGAATGCTATCCAGAAGAAGAATAAGCCCTCGACACATTTCAACTCTGAGGACTTCCATGGAACCAACTAAGCTCAAGCTTAGCCAACAATAAAATATTTCTTGTATGAAGTGAATGATGTCTCATTGTGTCTACAATTACAGTCTTCCCAAGATTCCCTGTAAAAACTGAGCTTAAGAAATCGGCCACGAAGTTGACAGGTGTAGCTCTCCAATTTGTTTCTGGAGAAGAGAGAAAAGAAAGTGTAACTTTTTCCAGAAATGAATGAAATAAATGTTTCCATTTTAACTGTCTTTATTTATCTCTGAGGAAAATCACTGTCACTGTCACAGTCATCCTGTTGCTCATCGGTTTGTTTGAGTAGGTACCAGTAACGTCTCCATTTTCTCTTTTTTTTAAAGACTTGTTGTTACTGTTTTTGGCATATTGAATACGCCATGGGTAGCTTTCCAGGCTCTGCCGTGTGGGCGAGATACTCTTGGTAGCTTGCCCAGCTCCCCGAGAGGGGCCGAGGAATCAAACCTAGGTTGGCCAGATGCAAGGCAAACGCCCTACCACTGTGCTATCACTCCAGCCCCTGAGGAAAGTAAGCTTTGTAATTTCTGGGAATAATAAATGATGAAATGGCTGAAATGCAATTTGGTTCAACCAAATTAATGATCCCCCCATTTTTTATAATTTTTTGACATTTAGTAAATTAAAGTTAAAAAAATTATCAGAATATGTGTATACATTTGGTAATATCTTAATCTCTTTTGCTGTATAGGTAAACAAAATGCTCAGAGAATGAAAGCAAAGGGTGATATAGCCAAGCAATGGTTTGCAAATGTTTCTCATAAAAGGAAACAGCAAATATTTCTTTCCTATAATTGTCATATAACTGGATTTTGTTAGCTATATATTCATGCATGAAGGAACTATATGCACAGGTATTCATGCATCTGTACATATTCATCAATCTATGTATACATGAAGTTTTTTACTAGTATATATGTGCTTGTAATTTGTATATATTTGAAATAGATCAAAAACTGATAAAAGTGTTTCTTATATGGTGATGATTTCTAAATGGGGTAATAAAGCCACAGTTAACATTTTAATAATACATTTAAATTGATCAACTTACCTAAGAAATGCAGAAAATCTACTAAGAGGAATGAAATATTTAGATGATATTGGATAGTGTATGTGTGTTATGCTTACTTTTAATGCTTACTTTTAAGCATTTAATACAAACTATTTTAACCACCTTGGCAAATATATCTCAAGGATAAAGATCTTTAGCATTATAGTTTAATGCAATGAGAGTATATTTCCCCAAACTAAAAAATTTTAATTTTGCCTTTCATTGCTTATCTGATTGAATATTTTGGCCTTTCTAACATTTATTTTCCTCTTGCTGGCTATATTCCCCCAACAAGCTTGTGAGATTAGAATCAAACTAATTCTAATTCCAACTCAAAGACTAGAATGTGATGTAGAACTAAAACAATCAACATATTCTATATCATTAGTTACAGTGGTTGGCTCAAAATGGACATTAGCTCTTATTCCAGCAATACATTTTTGGCAGGGAAGGAAAGATAGATAATAAATTTTAGACTTACAATTTAAGTCATAATATTGATACTAGAGAAGTTCTTCTTTGTACTGGTCTTTAAATTAGAAAATAAAAACAAGGAACTTAACTTCTGGTGACTATTTTAGCTCTTTGCTAGGAAGAAGATGGACAGAGTGGTACCCACAGATGAGCTATACTCTGGAATGAGAGATTAAGCCCATATAAAGTAGATAATGTAGGCCATTAAATGTCATAGGCTGACAGGTAGTTCAAGATTATAGCACTGAAGTGGTTGGGGTCAATAAATTTCATAGCCTCAGGACTTTTGCCTTTCAGGATGACATCATGATGAGCTGACTGTTTTTTTTTTTCCCCAAAGTATTTAAACTGAATAATATTGTCCATATCCTACACTTTTATCCTTATAAGATCCTTCACGGGCAGGCTTTCAATGCTTTATATAATTAGTATTTCAAATAAAGGAAAAGACTCAGAAAGAATAGTATTTAGCATATTTCAAAAACTTTTTTTGATTATGGTACTATGATTTGAAATGTTATTATTAATGTCTTTGCATGCACATAATTCCAACCCCACATTCATTACCAGTAAACCCACCTCCCTTTCCCAGTGTGCCCAAAGACCCTCTGTTACAATCCTCCACCACCCACCAACTCAGTTCTATGAATCAACTCTCCCATTGTGTTGACTTTGACCCCTAGTTAATACCACTCTGTGTAACTTTAAGTCTCACATAAGAGTGAGATAATTTTCTAACTCTCACCACATTTCTTTCTGTTTGAACTTTAACAGAACTTAAGCTTAAACTCCCTTGAAAAGGCAGGCAGGGGTAGTAGTGGTCTCTTTTTCACTACTTGTGGGTAAAACTAAAGAAGCAGAATCATCAAAGCTTCCACTTGAGGGTTGGAGTTTTCACCTTGGGAAGAACATTTAGTTCTTGAGACTTATATGTGATGGGGAGATATCATAGACTTGAGGTTTAGGATTAATACTGACATATTTAAGACAGCAAACAAAGAAAACAAGACTTTCTATTTGTTGTTTGAGTCCACATAACAGAATAGTAAGTCACATCAAGAATTAGTGGATGTGTTATTTTTAGATGTTTTGATTGCAAGAACTTAATAAATAATGGCTAACTTAGGCCACACACATCTACATACAAAAAGACATATGGTGCATAAGCTTATATAACCAATTTTATTGATACAAGTACTAAACTAAATCCCTGGAAGACTATGATTTAATGTGGTTCTCAGCAAAATAAAAATTTGCAAAGTTTTTCTACCAAAAGTTGGCATTAGGATGAATTAGTTATTGCCTTACCATTCAAGATTCCAAATTATAGGGAAAAGTAACTTAATTGCCCTCTCACCAACTTAGACTACTTTTGCAGAGATGAAAATTGACAGCAGGGGACAATGGCTTGCATTACAAATAAGAGGGTGTTTTTTTTTCAAAAATTAAATAAAGTACATATTTTACTAGATAGAGCCTATTTTATATCTGATGAACCTGATTAAAGTGGTTAGTTGTTTGATAGATTTGATAGGTTAAAAACTGACAAGGAAACACAACCCATCCATTTGCCACTGCAATGAAAATTAAAATACTCATATACTGGTCTTCAGAAACTGAAAAGAATAGGGAATTCCTATGTGGATCATGACTTATTTCAAGGGTGAACTTGAGAGGCAAACATCCTAGAAAGCTAAGAAAAGAACATTTAAAGATGAAAAGTAAACAAAGTGAGTTCTTTAGTAAAACAGTGATATGAAAGGTTCAGGATGTATCTTCCAGAAACTTGTAGACATGATATTTAAAAATATTAAAGCTTTTGATTCAATTTTAACTATGTTGATCATAGTTTTATCTTTAAATCTTTAAATCATACAAGTTACTGGAATCTTCGGGATCATTTAGTTGACTCTAACAAGGTTATTTACATCTTTGCTCAAATTTCATATTTATCTCAAGTCTTCAGGTCATCACTTCTATTATTTTTAGGTAAATACTGTAATAATGAAAAAGTGGATGAAAGAATGCATATATTTACCAATGGTAATACCACATACTGGGTCACTTATTCACTGTGATGATTGATATAATTATTTAAAAATTTTGGATGGTTTCTCTTTCATTTAAGGTCCACTTATTCTTAGCTCTCAAAAAATTACTTTATTTCTACCATATGCTTACTCTAAATAATGCTAAAGGAATTCCTAGGTACTGGAGGTATCCAAATACACACATGTGTATACCATGCAGTACCTGACTAGTGAGCACTTAAACTTTAGCTTGTAAAATCTGAAGGTGGGGGAGGTGGGGGCAGCAGAAATCAATTCATTTAGAACACTGGGGAAGTTCATTATGTGAAACCACCTACAAATAAGCCCTTTTGTCCAATGGTGCTTGTAAATATTGATTTTTTAAATATTGGATTTTCTGGAATACATAACTCATGTTTATGTGAATCTATAAAATTTAATATCAAAGGAAGAATGACTCCCTAATGATTCTGCATCTGCGCATGCACACACACAAATACACACAAACACCTTATTGTTTCAAAATATACATAAATAATTTACTGATAAATGAATTAAAAATTCCAACAGTTTGGTGAAGAAGCAGGATTTTGCTTTTCCCCATTAATATAGCTTTCCCAGCAGGACAGACATTAGCTGAATTGTGTCTAGACTAGACTCCGCCAGCCTTTGGAAGTTTCCCTAGCCAAGCAGAAGGAATTCCTCACCAGGCCGTGGGGCTTTCCCCAGAAAGCATTTTTGTTATGATAAATAGCAGATTTTCTCCTTGTATTCCCACTGCTATTTGGAAGAGAAACACAAAATGCCCACTACCCCCCTAAAATGAAAACTTAAAAGATCCTATCTATGGTCTCACTTGGAGTTTCTCTGTTTTCTGGGTTTCCTGAACTAGCAATATTTGAAAATATTACTAAATATTTAGAAAAACAAAACACTGGGAATAGAAGGGCTGGTAAAATGTATAGATTCTTATTATTTTGTGTGTGTGGCTATACCCGTCCATGATCATGGTTTACTCCTGGCTCATTGATCATCCTGATGGGGCTCGGGGGACCATATGTAATAGAGGGAATTGAACCCCAGCTGGCCACATGTGAGGCAAGAAGAGTCTTATCTCTCCTGCCATTTGCGTAGAAATTTTTTGAGGACAGTTTAGTTGAAATTTACTCTTCTTCTTTTTTTTTTTTTTTTTAGAAACTATTTAAAGCAGAAAGGGGAACAGGAAACAAAGGTATAAAATACTTTTTCAGTAAAACTCAGAGCAATTGGACCTCCTAGCTTTGAAGGACCAACACGGTTTCCAAAAACAGGGGCAACAGAGCAAATAAACTTCTGTCGCATTTCTTAGCCAAAGGAAAATTGAGGCAAATTCTACTTTTTATTCTGAGGAGCCAGCACAGATAAATGTCTACAGTAAAAGCACGCTAATTAAAAATTAAGTGCTTAAAATAAAACTCAAAAATGATTAATAAAGGAATAAAATAAACAGGAAAAATTGAACTTATAAGTTATTTTTAAAAGTATATTAAAATTGAAATATTTATTGTTGCAAATAATACAGTTATTTCTCCTTTAAAATATAAACATTAGAGGAGTGCTGAGAGATAATAGAGCAATTAAGGCACTTGCTTTGCACACCATTAGCCAGGTTCAATCACTGGCACTACATATATTCTTCAATATGCCTCTAAAAGTGATACCTGAGCACAGACCCTGGAGTGAGCATGCTGGGGTGACCCCGAACCAAAGTACCAAACATAAATATGTAGACACAAGAAGATACCTAATATTTTAAAGAGAAATACATCAAATATGACATGACATGATTTTCAAATAAATTAAATTTAAAAATAAAATAGAGATTAGTTTGTAAATCCTACTATGGGCACTTATGAGAAAATATAGTGATGTACAAAACACAAATATGTACAACGTATCTAGTGCATGTCTAGTACAACAAAGTACCCAGAGTATTTTGTTTTCAAGAAAATGTAAAATATTACTTGAAAGGGAAACCACTACATGCATAAAATGGTCCCAACTAAAAGTCAGACAACTCCAAATATTGAGCAGATACAGACCACATGGCCCTTCATTCTTTGCTGATGGGAATGTAAATGATCCAGTGACTTTAGAAAAGGTTTAGTAGTTTCTTCTAAACATAAACATGCACATATGTACCTTAAACACAGAAATTATACATCTAGATTTTTTTCAATAGAAAATGAAACAAATGTCCATTAAGAGAATGTTTGTTGAAGAATATTTATACCAGCTTTATTTATAATAAACCCAAACTGGAAATTTTCCAAATGTATTCGCCTATAGGAGACAGGATACACAAAGAATATTTATACTGTGGAATGATACGAGGCTATCAAAAGGACCAAATTGCTAACATGTCTAATCTCATAAATGAAGCATCACAGACAATAAGCTAAGTGAAAGGAATCAGATGTAAAATAAATACTAAGTGATGTCAAGACCTAGAATAGGCGAGCCTAACTAGATTTAAAAACAATTGAAAAAATGTTTGTCTCTGCGTGTGAGAGGTAAGAAGAGACCAAATGTAAAGTACATATGAACTTGCAGACATAATGGAACTATTTTATAATCTTATGGAAATTGAATTGAAGAAGTGAATTCACTTGTCAAAATTATAGTAGAGACTTATGAATTAACATGTATCTACACTTCAGACGCACAAAAATGTTAATTATAAATAGTCAAGCAGGAGTTGGAGAATGGGTAAAAATACAGATGAAACAAAATTAAGAAACGTGGAAAATTGTTGAAATTTAGCAGTGGCTGCATGGCGACTTGTTTAATCATTCTGCTTTCTTCATGCACATTTAAAATTTCTCCCAACGAACAGCTAACTATCTTGAAATTAGAGAAAGCTGTGTTCTACATATGGATCTGGAATAATGCTTGAAGAAAGTTTGCCTCTGAAAAGGCCTGAATTTTCTCTGATATTAACATCATGCTATGTTTGTACTTCTATTGACTTGGTATTTATCTGACAGGCCTTTCTATTTTAACATCTAAACTAAAGTACAGCTCTGTGGATAGCCATAAGTTAGAATTTTCTATATTAGACAAAGTGATGGTTGGATTTGTTTTTGTTCATATACATATGCAGTGAGCATGTTATACTTACAAAGTTGGTTTTAAGTATAATCAAGATAGATCACAATATGGTTTAGTGATCTATGTTTGAGTGAGAAACCAGCTCCCAAATAGGGCTTGGGAGGCCTAAACATCTCCAGTTTCCAAGCCCTCATGTTCTTTAAAATGTGACTGTTGGGGGCTGGAGCGATAGCACTGTGGGTAGGGCGTTTGCCTTGCACGCGGCCGACCCGGGTTCAAATCCCAGCATCCCATATGGTCCCCTGAGCACCTCCAGGAGTAACTCCTGAGTGCAGAGCCAGGATTAACCACTGTGAATCGCAAGGTGTGTCCCAAAAAGCAAATAAATAAATAAATAAATAAATAAAATGTGACTGTTAGGTCTCGGGTTCATTTCTTTAACTCTTATTTATTTTGATATTTTATGATCTATGTTTTTGCTCTGTGGCACTTTTAAGAGTTTCATGTTACACTTCTAGTCGTTTCTTTGGAAACTTAGTTTTACATTGAGTGATCATTTGTTTACTTATTTACCTTTCCCTCTTATTTTCCAGCTGGAATCATCAGTATAATTTTAGTTTTAATTACAATATCACTAAATATGCTTACCATGATTTGTGAATGTCCAGTTAATTTCACCATAACTCTCTTTAATGTCTATGAAATGTTCAAGGTAAAGAGAAAATGAAGTGAAATTCATCAGTTATACAGTTGGGGGTGGGGGGCTGGGGCGGGGGTATACTGGGGATTTTGGTGGTGGAATATGGGCACTGGTGAAAGGATGGTGTTTGAATATTGTATAACTGAGACATAAACCTGAGAAATGTGTAACTTTCCACATGGTGATAAAATAAAAATAAAAAAATAATGTCTATGAAATGTATGGGAGCTCATTCTATTTTGAATTAACTCTCTCCTTTCTCACTTTTTTCCTTAGTGGTGGAATATATCCTTTGTTGGTGTATGTTACATTTACATACTACTCTGCAAAAAATTATTTTTATCTTTTCATCTTGGTTCTGCAGTTAAATATATTCAGTTCACACCCTCGTAGACCTTATAATGAGATTTCTGTGGTCATTTTGTAGTGGCAGGATTTCATTCTCAAGCAGAAACCTGAAGAAGTGCTCATGGGGGTGCCAGTCCCAGATGTCTAGCTTGTTTTAACTCCAGTTAATTGGGCTGTGCAATGATTTGTCATTTGAAGAATATGAAATTTGTGACTTGTATTTCTTTCCTAAATTGTCATTAAAATTCTATCACTTTCTGAGTGTTGGAACACTAAGCTTGCAACACTACTATTAGAATTGTCAATCACAGTGCCTAACTGAAAAACAGAAAAGCAAATTAGATCACTTTTTAACGTAAATATGTATTTAATTTGCCTGCTTTCACCCCCAGCCCCTGGTTTTTGTCTTTTTTTGTTTGTTCGTTTTGTTGTTTGTTTTTAGTCACATGGATGGTGTTCATGGTTTGCACCTGGTTTTGCACTCAGGAATTACTCCTGGTAGCTCTGGGGATTATAATCCTATGGTGGGTATTAAACCTGAGGCAGCTCTATGCAAGTCAAGGTTTCTACCTGCTCTATGATCTCTTCAACGCTTCTGTTTTCTTTTATATTGAGATGAAATATACAGGCATTTTAAAATTTACAAAATTCACTTTTTCCCCCCCAGTGTGGTTCTGTAATTTCCAAACAAATTCAAATTGTAAGAATTCAGTTCTGTGTGGTTATAGGACCGAGGTTTTCTTTCTGTGTTGTAATCTGGAGGTGGCTCTCAGCTTCCAGTGGTTATCAGCAATTCTTCACTCGTGCCCCGTTTCTTCATCATCAAATTCCGCAACGTTGCTGTTGGGTAGCTATGCTTTCAATCTCCCTGATGGAGCCTTCTGCCTTATCTGTTCAACTTCCTTTGTTGCTAAATCTCTGACTGCTGTTTCTGCTTAATGTTTTTTCCTTTTACTTTATTTCTCTTTTTCTTCTTTTTTTTCACTAACGATTTGTATTTGTAAACTGGACCCACATAAATAATTCAGAATAAACTCACTTTTTAAAAGTCTTTTGATGAGAAATTTTAATTACATCATCAATATCTTTTCATAAAAATACTAAATTAGTGCCTGATCAGATTATCCTTACAAGAACTGGGCATCTTTGAGAATTTGGCCATAAATATACATAAAACATTCCTCAAACTCGCCATAAGAAATTTAGAAGCATGTTATATTTACACAGAGACATCATTTTCACTATTGTAATAGTCAAGATCAAAATGTATGGTAACATTGATAGAGTAGCAGAATTATAGATGTACTGCAAGAAGGAATTTTAATAGGTATGAAATTTATGGAGTTTGGCATGGGGAAAAATCTATAAAAAATTATTCTTTATCTAGAAATTCAACCACCAGAAAATTTTTTATGTATAACACATAATCTGTGTATAAAATTAGCTACTGTTTATTAATTTCTTCAGAAAAATATTAAAAGCAGCAAAGCTCCAACAGCACATTTTATATATATATGCATATATATACACACACATACATATATATATATATAGTATATATATGTTTTTGTGTCACAGTGCTGTGGTTTTACTCTTGGCTTCATGCTCAGGGATCACTCTTGGCAGTGCTCAGGGGACCATTGGGTTGCCAGGGATCAAAACAGGTTGGCTAGATGAAAGGTAAATGCTCTACCTGCTTTACTGTCTCTTCAGCCCTAATTTTTAAAATCTCTAGAGCAGTACATGTTACATACAATCAGCTGTACAATTAAAGGAGAAACAATGTATATGCCTACGTGTATTTGCATAAAATATATCATGGAAGCATGTGAGAAAAATATAACAAGAGTAACTTATAAAAGCTAAATTGGTAGCTAGAGAGACACATGGGCACTTTCTGAAGTTTTGAAATCTTGGAACTTACTAATATAAAACCTGTTCAGTGAATAACTAAATGTTTATATAAGTTAATCATGTAAGTATGTGAAATTATTTTTGCTCAATAATTTTCTTAAAATAAATATCTTTGAAGAAGCAGATGAGAAGCAACAGGAGTCAGGAAATTCAGGTACAAAGGTTGAGTTAAGGAATGATAGAGACAGATGCTCAAACCAGAAAGGAAGCAACACTGAAATCAAGAGACCCAAAGTTTAACAACCGCACTTAGAAAGACGCCTATCAAGAGAGAAGGTTGGGGGCTAGGGAGGGACCCTAGGAACTTGGATGGAGGGAAAATGATTTGGTGGTGGGATCAGTGCTGCAATATTGTATCATTTAAAACTCTATAAATATCATAGTGATTTAATTTAAAAAAAGTGTTTACTGAAAACAAGTAATAACTTCAAAGAAAAAAAAACAGAGTGTATTAAAGAAATCAGGAAGCAATTTTCTCCCCAACATGCTATAGAGCTTCAGCTTTCAGATTCTGAAAAAAAAATGTATTTCAAGTAGCATTTCCCAAAGTGGATGATCCTTCCCCACCATGAAACTCTGAAGTAGTACAGGGTGGGCAGTATTAGCCTTTAGGGGATATTTTTTGTTTGCTCAATTAAATGCTGATTTCTAGGAAGCAGATGAGGTTTTTCTGGTCTGTGTGTGTGTGTGTGTGTGTGTGCAAGTATGTGTGTGTGTGTTTTTCTGAGCAGAGAACAGTAGGCTAACGAAGTTTGGGAACCTCTGAGAGCATTTTTACAATTCTATTCACAGACACAACATTTAAGATCGTCTCTGTTGCTAAGATATTATAAAGGATATTTTAAAATAAAAATCAGATTTCTAAAATGTCACACAAAGTTCATAAACAGTATTATTATTTTTCTCCTACTTCATTCTCACTTCTTAGAAGATTGTAACAAATACAATGTTTTACCTGTTATATTTACTGTTCCATTAGCATATTCCTTTAATACTAAAGCCTCCAATATTTCATAAAACTAAATAAAATTAAAATGTAAGTATCCTTAGTAAAGAAGTATCAGATTTAAAAGAATTAAAAAAATAAAAATAAAAATAAGAAAATCATAAAAAAAGAAGTATCAGATAATGAGCAAGCAACCCCTAGAGCACTGAGTTCATCTCTTTCCATCCTCATTCTGTATATTCTAAATGGCTAATACTAATCTCCCCATTTTACCGTTTAAAATACTAGGTCCCTCCACAAAAATATGTAGTTATCCCAAACTCCACAGTTGTGACTGCTTAGCCTTCTTTTAACCTAGGGCAATTTCATATAACAATTTTAACCGCAACAAGATCAACACACACACACACACACACACACACACACACACACTACACAAAACTGAAAGTACTAATCTTACAAGCAATACAAATTTTATGTAAAATTATATGAAATACTTTCTATTGTCCACTTTTCATGAACTCTGTCATCTGTTCCAAATTAGAATCAAAGTAATGGTAATAGAATCCATAGACAGCTGCTGGAGTCTCCTACATGACGACTAGTAGAGCAAGGGAGTGCCTCTCATTGGTCCACTTTGGTGGATCATTTCCATAAAGTGACTTTCTCAGAACTCTGCTACTCCATGTACATTAGCAAGGTCTTGTGGTGTGTGTCACTGTTGTTGCCGTTGTTTGAAGAACAAGGGACCAAAAGCTGTGCTCATGGTGGGCAGTGAATCCTCCTTCCTATAACCTTCAGTCAGTTTGATGGCTCAGTGCTAGGACCCTACTTGGGAGAAAGGGCAATGCAAGCATTCGGTATACATATCCCTGACTTTAATACTCTCTCGGACTTCTAAAAAAAAATTTAGTATTAGAAGGTTTGTGCTACTATTGTTTGAATATGCTGTTCTTACAGCAACCATTCCTTTCTCTAGAGTTTGTTCTATGAAGAGTTTTAATAGAGCCCTATTTCCTTTTTAAATTTCAGAAGTATTTCCCTTTCAATCTTAAATGTCCTAAGATTCTGTGTCTTAGACAAGCCCATAATCTGCATAAATATTTTCCCCTAGTAAACTCCAGTTTGTTAATGGTTTTGATAGAATTTTTACAAATTCTGTATCCTTTAGATAGATTAAATTTCAGGCAATAACTATCAGCAGAAAGTAAACAGGAGGCTCTACTTCCAGTTGCTGAATATCAACCTATTATGTCATATCACTGTAGCACTGTCATCCCATTGTTCATCCATTTCCTCGAGCAGGCACCAGTAACATCTCCATTGTGAGACTTGTTGTTACTGGACTGTTTTTGGACTTTCAAATACGCCATGGGTAACTTGCCAGGCTCTGTCATGCAGGCAAGA
Source organism: Sorex araneus (assembly GCF_027595985.1). Lineage (NCBI taxonomy): Eukaryota > Metazoa > Chordata > Mammalia > Eulipotyphla > Soricidae > Sorex > Sorex araneus. The sequence continues at coordinate 33,368,245 of NC_073311.1, forward strand.
TACTCTCGGTAGCTTATCAGGCTCCCAGAGAAGGACAGAGGAATCAAACCTGGGTCAGCTGCGTGCAAGGCAAATGCCCTACCAACTGTGCTAAGTGAAAATAATTAATATTAAGATTACCCTGCTCTGTAACTTGTGTTATATGGGCAATAAGGCACATTCAATCCTTGTTTATGTTTTGCATTTGCAACTAAAAGATTTTCAGAGATTGGGGGTATAGGGAGGGAACAGAGAGAAAGGAAGAGAGAGGAAGAAAGAAGAAAAGAGAAAGAAATAATTCCTTCATTAAGAAGATAACACTTATTCCATTTTATTTAATATAAAATTACCTTATTGAAAAAGAGTTTTATGCAGAAGTATATTGGAGAAAGTAAAAATGAGTTAAAAATATTTAAAAAGTACTACTGGGAAATGTTTAAATATTTACCAGTATGAATAAGGATCCCGTTGCTCATCAATTTGTTCTAGCGGGCATCAGTAACATATCTCATTGAGGGAATTATTGTTACTGTTTTTGGCATATCCAATACGCACAGGTAGCTTGCCAGGCTCTGCCTCTCGGGCTCGATACTGATACTTACTTTATTTTATTTATTAATTTATTTTTGCTGTGTATTGGATCTCCAGGAATGTGAATTTTCACAGTAAATATTAAAAATTCTTTAGAGCAGCTAAATTCCAGGCAATAATAAAACCACACCAGTAAATTATATAAATAGTTAGCATTCTAGAAATCGACTGTGAACTAGAATATATTATAAAGCCTTTCAATGTTATTGACAACCCCTATGATACAGAGCAATTTTATCTCCACTTTTGAAGATGAAGCTCTGGCCTAGAGGTGTTAGCTAATTTATCCAAGGTCACAGAACAAATGATTATGAAACTGTCATTCAAATCCAGAAAATTCCATTTTGAAATAAATGACATACTAATGATTACACAATAATTCTTTAAAAGGTCAATCTGGCTTAAGTTTCTTCCTAAAACTGGAAAATTATTGAAATTCATGAATGTATAAAATCAGTAATAGCTATAGTCCAAGGGAAAGTTGCATTAGAAATAGATGGATTTTAAGTCATAGGAAGCAGCAAGTTTTGTGACTCGGTACAGATTCATTGTCATCACCCAACCTGGGTTTGTCTTGCTTACTAATGAGGAGGCCTTGGGAAAGTCACCTGACCTAGAAACCCCTCCAGTTTCTTCCTTTTGAAGATAAAAGCAGTAAATATCTCCTTCAAAGGATTCTTACCAAGAACAAAAAGTGATAATATATGTAAATCACTTCACAGTGCTGGACACATAGTATGCACTTAATAAATGATGCCTATTATATTATTATTATAGTCAAGTTTGAGTCATGGCACCAAAGGGAGCTTATGCTTGGTAAATTCAATTTTCTCCCTCACTGAAGTTGCTCTTGTCCCTAACCTTTAATAGTGCCTAATTCAAGAACGATGCTCAATGATTAATCATACATTGTATTTTTATTACATTAGCTGCTGTTGAATTTCATTTTTAGCTGTGTCATAACTTTTAGGTAATTTGTCTTTTTTTCATAACCAGAAAGAGAATGTAAAAGAAGAAATATAGAGAATTATTTTTTACTATTTCCAAATTAAGAAGTACTTTGTTTATGGCAAAATATTTATCTTTTACCATAATGTCTATTAAAATATCTCTAACAGCATCCTTTGCAATGATTACAGAGTAAATATAGTTTAGAATAAAAGTTCAGGAGAATCTGTATCTGAGAATCTGGAAATAACTGTTTTACCTCAAAGGAACCTATTATTTTACTACATACTTTTGTTGTTGTTGTTGTTGTTGTTGTTTTAAAATCAACTTGTTTTTTCAGACTGCAATATTGTTTATTGTTGTCATTTTGGCACAATCCTCAGAATCTTTTCAAGTTTCTATGGACTTCCCAGGAAAACTCTTCCTGGAACAAGTGTTCTATAACTTTAGAAGTTAGTTTCCATTCTCCTTAAGTGGAAGTTTGATAAAATTATATTCAAAAATAGATTTCTTTAATTAACCATTTTAGTTATGTCACAACATAATTTCTACCAATGGACTTTATGTCACTGGAGAGTGAAGTTAAATTTTAAACTAGATCATGTGCTTTATTATCTTAAACTGATTTATTTTTTTAAGAAATTCAAGATGTGAGCCACATGTGTTAAGTAAAATATTAAGCCATTCCCTAGATGTAGCTGTGTAGCTTTTATACATCACCCGTCTATAGTCTCCTCTTGTCACAGTGACATTCATTAGTGACTGAACTTTCTTGCTTTTCTGCCACCACCGGAACTTCTATGGATTAAACCCTGCCCTTACTTTGACTTGTATAGTTCTTCTTATTTAAGACTCAGATCAAAAGTTTTCTCTTTGGAGATCTGTTCTTTGATCATCTAGCTTAAACCCAATCTCCCACTCCAATAATTTGCTGGGGATGGGGTAACACTCTGCTATATTTTATTTATAAAGATCAAGATATAAAATTATTGTGTATTTTTTACTTATGAGTCTATTGTCTGCCTTTTTTATTGGACTACAACCATTTTAAAAGCTAAAAAATAATCTATTTGTTTACTTCTACAAATGATCTATTTGTTTCATGAGAAGTGTAGCATATTTTACAATATAGCAAAATATATGGCAAATGCTCAAAATATATAGCAAAAGCTCAAAATAGGTTTGTGTGATTAATAAACTGTGGGACATTTAAATAGTCTAAATTAGTACAATAGCTTGGCTTCACCTACTTTGGATTTAAGATGTAAGTTTTCTAACTTAAGTATTGCTGTTTTTTTTTTTTTTTGATTGTTCGTTGGTTTCCTTTGTGGCTGTACTTGGTGATGCTCAGAGATAACCCCTGGCTCTGCACTCAGCAATCACTCCTGGCAGGACTAAGGGCACCATATGTAGTTCCAGGGACCTAACCTGGGTCAGCCACATGCAAGACAAACATCCTACCAGAATTGCTCTGGTCCCCTGACTATTTGATTTGGGGGAGCCACACCAAGAGATAGTAAGAGCTTACTCCTGTGACTATGCTCAGGGATCATTTTTGTGAAACTTGGACCATTTGTAATGCTTAGGATAATATCAAGTTGACTGCATGCAAGGCAAATATCCTACTAACTATACTATATCACTGGCTCAGAATTGATATTTACTACACTATTAACTTAATGTTTTATATAGTACCTATGAACAGACAAATGAAGAACTTGTTTAAGATAATGATAGTAAGACATTCAGTTCAGTAAGGATTTATTAAACATTTTTAAGCATGTATTTATTTTTTTACTCACAAAAACAATATTAACTGTCCACTCATCATAGGAAAAAAAGCTAATATTATTTAGATTCTCCTAATTAGTATATGTCACTAGTTCATATTTGCTTTATTCTAGGATTAATAAATACAAGTAGACTTCTCTCTTTGCAATTGGCATATTCTAGAAATATTTATCCAATTCTTGAATATAGTTTTTAATTTCTATGCCAACAGTTGCTGCTCATACAAGATACATGCCAATTTCTCTGTAGAATAGTTTTATACAAGAGACTAGAGCTATAGAGCTATGACTCAGTCATCTAGAAGGGTGAGTAAAAATTAAACAAATTTAAACGCATATAGTTGAAAACTGAAGAATCTCTAATAGCACCATGAAATTGTTATGAAACAACCTGAATTTAAACTGGAAGTGGAGAGCAGTGAGGGAAATCCTCCTGGAAGAAGTGTTTTTAAGCTGAAACTATAGGATGAATTTGGGTTATCTAGGCAGAAGAAATAGTGCCTTTGAAAGGCACCTTAGGAAATTTGGATAGTCTCTGAGTAGAGAAAAAAAGAGATTAAAACATTTAAGGAACAGGTAAAGAACACGGTGCTGTATTATTACTTAGGGCAGCAGAGTATTTGCAAAAAGATTGTGGTGTCTGAAGCAAACTCAGAGTAACTGGTAGACAATGCTAAGGTTTTAGAATGCTATCTTTTATACAATTCAAAGATTACACTATTTTATATAGATGAGTATTTAAATTATGTTTGCATATTTAGAAACTCACTTGACTGAGTGTTGAAGATAAAGAAGAAAGATAGAGGAGATGATCCCATTACTCTATGCCAGAGAGATCCTGACTTAACTGTGTAAAAAAATAATAATTTAAAATAATAATTCAAGAAATAGTCAAGACACTTTCAGACTGGAGATACTAGAACTTATGGTGAACTGTTAAAGACCCTTAATTTAATAAGTATAACACTGAAAAGTAATCCCACTAAAATCACTTTCTAGGCAATCCCATATTTACTAGTTATTTTCTGTTAGACATGAACATGGCAATAATGTCACTCATCTTTCAGAAAAACAGGTCTAAAACTTGTTCTTTTCTCTATATAATATTAGGGAAATGTCTCTGACTTTCCACCATCACACTTGTATGGAAGCAATATATTGAGTGAAGAATATCAGGCATGGAAACTGCATTTAGTATTTTACTTCTTTGAAAAGTTACAATTTAAATCTAAAATTTAGTTGTATCTAAACTCTGTTCCTTTTCTCTATATAATAAACTGTCCTCATTATTGCACGAATTGAGTATATATTTTTAAGCTATAAGAAATATGACATATGTATATATGTGTGTAATATATAGTATGCATATTTAATAGTGTATACATGGCAGCTACTGTGACATGTAATGTTAATACAGAGACTCAAATTAAATCTCTTTTAAGGAATAACACAAATCCATTCTCATACTTTAATAGCTTGTTCTCATGGACTGACTTTAAGGAAAATCTATTACTAACTACTTATTGTCAAAAAAATTTAAATAGCAACTGCAGTCAAAAACAAAAATCATATGTGTTAATTGTTTTCTTTTGTATAGCCATCAGTTACCCTGGCTTACTCCTGGCTCTGTGCTCAGGTATCATTCCTGGACATGCTCAGGGGTCCATATGATATGCTAGGGATTGAAGTTGCATCAGCCATTTTCAAGGAAAGTGTTCTGTCTACTGTACTCTTTCTCTGTTTCCCCTATTTGTTGACTATTGTCCCAAAGTTTACATGGAAAAAAATAAAAAAGCTATTTAGACCAAATGCCTTGATTATAAGGTATAATTTTCCTTCTGTTAAATGTTCTATTATTCAAATTTAGCTCATTGTCTAGGAAATGACACATTCATTTCATTAATGAATGAAAGAATAAATGAAATTTTGAATTTTGCTGTATGAAAACAGAATTTAAAGCCACAAAGTTTGGAAGGACCCTTTAAGATATAAATGCACACAAAATTCGATCTTTTACATGGAGTAATTTAATGGTAAGGGTAGCCCTTCAGTTCTGGGATACTCTTCAAAGGGCTGGATCACATACTTCACACACCAAAACCCCGGGTCTAATTCCTAGCACCTCACCACCAATCTGGAACACCCCCCAAATTTTAACCCTACCTAAGCACTGCTAAGTATGACACAAAGGGAGCGAGAAGTTTCCCAGAAAGTAAATTGACTTTTCATTCTTTTTAGCATGAATCTTCTGGGTCTTTACTTAGAGTTCATTAAAATGACCGGTAGATGAAGAAGAAAAAAAGGAAGAAAATATACTGGTTGTTGGTTTTGCTAAGGTTCACTTCTGTAGGAAATGACTCATTTGCCATCTGGAAAAGAATTAACTAAGAACTAACTTTTTCTGAAAACTTTCTCTCTACCAGACTGAGATTTTAAAAAATTATAAAATTATTTTTTATATCCACAATGTATTTCATAGTCTGGTTTGGGGCAAATAAAAGCAAATGGAACGAGTTCTACACTCAAATATTACCCAACTATTATTCCTTTGAACCTTGGGATTTAAATAAATAAACTTTAGAGAAACATGGTTGACCCTGTAGGTCAGCATCTAATTGATGAGAAGAGAAGATAAATAACAACTGGGGAAAAAATCCTGAATATTAGGCAAATGTCTAGGACTTTCCACCATCACAATACAAATTCTGAGTAAGAATTTAAGTGACAAATAAAATGTGAATCACAGGATGAGGTCACTGTTGGTCCTGAAGAGACAGTTGGGAGTTACGGGTCTGTCAGACTGAACGGGATCACCAAGATATGAATGCCAGTAAAGCAGACGTTCAGCAATTAAGCTGGAGTGGTTGTCAACACCATATGCTTGCTGAGAGAAGGGTACAGGAGAAAAATCTGAGAGAAAAGGAACCTGGGAGGTAGGTGGAAAAAAACCCACCACAGTGCCCTGTGTTTCAGTAAGGAGAGAGTGATAAAGATGGTAGGTACTACTGATAGATTTAGTATGATGCAGAGAGAGGACTGATCTTAGATTCTAAAATTAAAGATACATCTCAATACCTGGGTTTGGTGCAGTTTGCCTGTACTTAGAGGAATAAAAGTCCTACTGAAGTGGGGTTCAAGAAGCAAAGGGCTTGTTTTGCACTGGAGAGGGCAGATGCAGGTAAATATTTGGACAGCAAAGGAAAAGGAGATAGATGTAATATAGAGATAGATATGGTTAGAAATAACGCTCCTTCAAAGTTCCTCGAAAATCTCCCTGCACTAAAGTCTAAACTAGGTTTGGAAAACTCAGGTTTATTTTTATATCAGTATATGTCTAACATCACTAAAAACATGTTTGAGTATATATAAGTTTAATATAATAACAAAATAAACTCACATTTGGGAATAGAAATAATATAACTATACATATACATAGCTATTTACTAAACTACATTCTAAACATGTGTATGTTTATATAAACATACATATGATGGAAAATTATATAGTTTTTATTTTGGTTTTCAGCTTAAAGTGTTTTTCAGATAAGATATCAGCAAATTCCTGAGCACAGAGCCTAGATCAAGATCCGAGTAACACTGGGTTCACTCCAAAAGCCAAACAAAAAAGAAAAAGCAAAAAAAAATCAAATTTCTTAATTACATTAAATTAGAAAACATTAGATCTCTAGCTCTATTTAAATTTACTTGTTTAATATTGGAATAGCCAGTTTAGTATATATAAATATATTATAAATCGGCCGAGCCTGGCAAGCTACCAATGGCATATTCAATATGCCAAAAACAGTAACAAGTCTCACAATGGACACGTTACCAGTACCCACTGGAGCAAATCCACGAGCAACGGGACAACAGTACTACAGTGCTACAATGCATATTATAAATACATAGATGTCACACATATGTATATATACACAGCTATGTGTAATATATGTATATATCTTACATGTGTATATATGTAATCAGAAAGTGTCTTGCCCGAACGCCTGGCTGTCTTCCCCTGGGCCCCTTGGAGGGGATGGGCTCCAGCTTCCCTCCCCACCCCTAGCAGAGCTCCCGGCGGCTTAAGACCACCGGAACCTAGCTACAGCCATGCTCAACGCCCCTCTCCACACGTTCAGACAGGCCTCACGCATGAAGGTACCGGCAGAGGAACCCAGGTGTGTGTAATTCCATCAATGGTCAGCACCCAGAGACTTAAAAGCAAGCTCCCAGAAGCTTTGGGAGCCTACTTGTAGCCTAGTTCTTGTAGCCTACTTCTCCCTCTGGGAGAAACTGGCAAACTTCTGAGATTTCCTGCCCACATGGGACAGCCTTGCAAGCTTCCCATGGTGTATTCATATGCTAAATCCAGTAAAAAACTGGATTTCATTCCCCTGACCCTGAAAGAGCCTCCAGTGTAATTGTTGAGAGGGCCGAGCTGAGAGAGACTTCTAAGATCTCAGGGAAAGGACGAATGGAGAGGTTACTGAGCCTGCTCGAGAAATTGATGATTAACAAGGATTTCGTGATTCGTGATATATATAATATATGTAATAATATCCCATTGCTCATTGATTTGTTCGAGCGGGCACCAGTAACATCTCTCATTGAGAAACTTATTGTTACTGTTTTTGTCATATCCAATGTGCACGGGTAGCTTGCCAGGCTCTGCCGCGCTGGCTAGATACTCTCGGTAGCTTCCCAGGCTCTCCAACAGGGGCGGAGGAATTGAACTGAGGTTGGCCGTGTTGAAAGGCTAACGCCCAACCACTGTGCTATCGCTCATACATATATATTATTCCTCAGATAGTACATGCTAGAATGATTCCTTTTTATAATATCTTTTAAAAATATTGGCTGGCTACAGAACTAAGCTTATGATAGTGGTGGCGGGGTGATGTAGTTGATTAGGGGACACTCTGCTGGAGGGTATATTTGTTTGGACATTGTATGCATGCAACACTTCACCAACAATATTGTAAATCACAGTATTTAAAATGAGAAAATAAAGTAAATAAACAATGTAGTTAAATTGCAAAAAACTGACTGAATAATTCTTTTCACGTTGGGTATTTTGCAACAGTGTACATAATTCTAAATCTACAACTGTATTCTTCCTGTGGATTTTTGTCCATAATTTGCTCTCTGATAAATCATGCTTTCTAAGTTGTGGTTTCTTTGGACTGCATGAATTTATTATACTTAAGGTTTTTAAGTATTTTATTTGCAACTATTATACAAGTACCCTTGGGAGATTATAAAGCCTTGATGTTCTACAATTTTGTGTGACCCCTACTCCCTACTACAGGAGTAAACAGTGATTTCTTTTGACTAATAAAATTTGGCAAAAATGACTAATTCCACTCTTATGATAATGTTATACAGAAATGACATTGAAAAGAGGTTCTCCTGCTGTCTTAAGACAAGAGCCGTGTTACGAGCTGCCTATGGATAGGTCCATGGCATCAAAATAAATGTTGTCTAGAACTAAAGATGGTCTTCAGCCACTTCAAGTAAAAAAGACATACCTGTAGTCATATAGGTACAAGGTGGTACTGTATGCAAACAACTGGAGTGAGCTCGAGATTCTTCCTTGTCAATTCTCAACAATGATATGATTCCATTGGCAAAATCAGCAGAAATGAAAGTAATCAAATGGGACCACATCAAATTTAAGAATTTCTGCATAACTATTTACAATAGCCAGAATCTGGAAAAAACCCGAATGCCCTAGAACGGATGACTGGCTGAGGAAACTTTGGTACATCTATACAATGGAATACTATGCAGCTGTCAGAAAAAAAGGAGGTCACGAATTTTGTAGTTAAGTGGATGGGCATGAAAAGTTTCATGCTGAGTGAAATGAGTCAGGGAGAGAGAGACAGACATAGAAAGATTGCACTCATCTAGGGTATATAGAATAACAGAGTGGGAGACTAACACCCAAGAATTGTAGAAATAAGTACCAGGAGGTTGACTCCATGGCTTGGAGGCTGGCCTCACATTCTCGGGAAAGGGCAACTCAGAGAAGCGATCACCAACTATAATGTAGTCGAAGGCCATATGGGGGAAGGGAGTTGCGGGCTGAATGAGGGCTAGAGACTGAGCACAATGGCCACTCAACACCTTTATTGCAAACCACAACAGCTAATTAGAGAGAGAGAACAGAAGGGAATGCCCTGCCACAGTGGCAGGGTGGGGGGGGGGAGATGGGATCGGGGAGGGTGGGAGGGATGCTGGGTTTACTGGTGGTGGAGTATGGGCACTGGTGAAGGGATGGGTTCCCGAACTTTGTATGAGGGAAGCATAAGCACAAAAGTGTATAAATCTGTAAATGTGCCCTCAGGGTGATTCACGAATTAAAAATAAATAAATTAATTAAAAAAAAAAAAGAAAAATAGAAAAGTTATGTAACAAACAGCGGGACTTAATATCTCTACATTCTCAGCAATGGAGAACTACCAAATGCTTCCTTGACAGTAGGACTGTCTTTTTCTTTTTGGGAGGAAACCCCAGCAACAATAGCGAGTTATGTGTTGAAACATAGAATGTAACCAAGATAAAGCATAAACAAAGTGAAACTTATCACTTACAAGGGCGGGGACTGGGGGGGTGGGAGGGGGAGGGAGGTATACTGGGGTGGTTGGTGATGGAATAGGGGCACTGGTGAAGGGAAGGGTGTTTGAGTATTGTATAACTGACATAATCCTGAGAACTATGTAACCCTTCATATGGTGATTCAATAAAATTAAAAAAAATAATAAAAAAAAATAAAAAAAAAAGAATTTCTGCATGAATAAAATAACATGGGTTAAAACTAAAAGACACACAACTTAATGGGAGAAAATATGTATACTCAAAACACCAGTTGCTTAATAGTCAAGATATATAAAGTTCTCAGATGACAAACAACAAAAAGATCCCCAACACCCTATAAAAACTGGGGAGAGTAGAACCACCGCCACACTCACAGCCACTCTCCACCGACATGGGCTGAGCCTCACCCACAAGCAAACCCCCGGAAAACCCAGGTATGTGGGACTTTGTGACTGAGAACTCTGGGTTCAACGGGGCCAGGAACGGAGATCCTCTGCCTATATCCCCCTGCCTCTGGCAACTCAGCAGTTATGTCCGTAAGCCACTTCTGCCTTGCTCTAGATAATCTTATTATTGGGCAGCATCCAGATCACATGTCTTTCTCTCCTGGAAGGGAGCATAACATGATGCTTGCCATAATCATGCCACTGGACCCTGGGTCAGGCTGTTTCATTTGGGGCGCCCCAAAGGGCATTGGGTGAGACCCGTTCTCGCCCCAAGAGACCCAGCCCCAGCAGCCCAAATCCTCTAGAACTCAAGTGCCGCTATGCTCACAACTATTCTCCACACGCTAAGACCGAGCCTCACCCATGAGTGAAGCTACTCCTGGACTGCATGACATTTTATACCACATACCCTACCCATACTCCAAGAGTATCACACCACATTTGATGGGGTTCAAAGTCGCAGGCAACCAGTCTTAGAGGGAAATATTTTTTTATAAAGGACACAAGGCTCAACCTCTGGCAACATGTTAGTGATCTCTTATAGAAGGGCTTTATGGCCCCTGGGAGAAATACAACAATCTTCATCCTCTTTCCTCTAAGGATACGTTTTTGTAGCATTTTCAGTGGCTTTTCATAACAAACAAAGCAAAATATATTATTATGGTTCTGCTTTGGGGCAGGATTAGAGGTATTCGGAATAAGAATACCTGAAATACGGTGGTGGGAAGGTGTAATGGTGATAAGATTGGTGTTTGAATATTAAATGTAATGAAATATTGTGAACTACTTTATAAAACAAAAAGATCTAAAAACAATTGGGAGAGTAAATCTGGAGAGATAATGCATCAGGTCGAGTCCTTGCCTTGCACGCAGTTGACCCAGGTTTGATCCCCCAGCATTCCATAAGGTCGCCCAAGCACTGCCAGGAGCATTACTGAGTAAAGAACCAGAATTACCTGCTGAGAGAGTTGCTGGGCATGCTTCCCTGAAAATATATAGATAGGTAATCAACAGATACTCTCTAAAGACAGACGAATGTCCAGAAAGCCCAGTAAAATGTGCTCATCATCACTTGTTACCCAGGAAATCCAAATCAATATGACAGTAAATGAGAATGGCACATACCAAAAATAAACAAAGTGGGAACAATCTGTGTTGGCAAGGATGTGAAGTAAAAGGAACTTGAATATACTCATAAGGGGAATGTGCTTTTCTTCAACATCTATGGAAAATAGCACAGAGATTACTCAGGAAAGTAAGAATAGAGCTGCCATGTGACCCAGAAATCCCTGTTGTTTGTATTTACCTCCAAGGACACACAAAAAAGCATTCATTTAAAAAGAAATATGCCCACAGTCACTCACTGCATCCATAGCACAATATCTAAAATGTACAAACAACTTAGGTGTTCAATGACAGTTGATTGAATAATGAAGGCGTATTTTTTATACAATAGACTATTATAAAACCGCAAGGAATGATGAAATCATGAATCTTAGATGGAACTGGAGAGCATCATGTTAATTGAAGTAAGTCAGGAGAAGGACAAGTGCTAGATGATCTGTTTTTTAAAGAATAACAGGATAAGGGAATGCAAGGTGTTAACAAAGGTACTAAGACTATTCTTAACCCTAGATTATAGAAATGTGAAGGATAAAGAAGAAAAGAAATTCAGGGGGAAGTTGGAGGAGGTGATGTGAGGTAACAGGAGCTGGGGTCAGGGGTCTCAGGCATAGTGGTGTTATAGAGGTATAATGTACAAGATGGAGGTTCTATTCCAACACAGCATGCTTTCCCAAGAAACTAATTTAAAGTAGTTTCTGAACATTGCTAGATTTGATACTTTGATGAAACAAAACAACATAACAAAACAATACTGCATAAAGATTTCTTAGAGACAAGTCATCTTGTTTTGATATCAAGATTCTGACATTCTGAACTCTCACATTTATTCACAATACATTCTCAAGTATTGCAACATATTTTCCAAGGACTCTATCTATCATTGTTGAAAAACAAATTAAAATTAATTAAATCTGATGGTTACTGTCTGAAACTACAAACTATTTTCTAATCCAGTTTGGTTTCTACTGTTCCAGGAGCTGTGGTGGTGTGAGGAACTTGCATGGGTACCAGCATGGTTCAGTGAAAACAAAACAAGTGCCTTACCCATTGTACTCTCAGATCTGAGAGTTACAGGGTCTTGAACCTCAGGAAATAACTTAATGTCAAGTCTAGATGAGCTCTATAATCATGAATCAAGGTTAATTTCCTTCAACTCATCTCTTCCTCTCACACTGTATTAAAGGATTTTGCAAATAAAGTACACCAATTATTAGGGCTGGAGCAATAGCACAGAGGGTAGGGCATTTGCCTTGCATGTGGCTGACCCGGGTTCAATTTCCAGCATTCCATATGGTCCTCTGAGCACTGCCAGGGATAATTCCTGTAATTCCTGAGTGCATAGCCAGGAGTAACCCCTGTGCATTGCTCGGTGTGACCCAAAAAGAAAAAAAAAGTACACCAATTATTTATGCAACAACAACAACAAAAAATGTACCTTGTCTCCTTGTGTCCGAAATTTGGTGTGTAGGTGTTTACAGCATAGAATGATTGTTACATAGAATTTCTGCTCCATAGAATGTATCTTACAGCCCAGACAGACATTGATGAAATAATTATAAATGTGATAAATGCTTAAAAAGGAAGTTCAGGTGTGGTGGAATCCTTTAAAAGAGATGATTTTAAAAGTGTCTCCTCCTGAAGAACCACTGGGGTAAATTGATATTTCATATTAAAATCAATAGGGCTAAGATAGAATGCTTCAGTCTTTTTAAAGGTCGGACTGTGAATGGCTGTGTTTCTTATACCAGGATTCCCAGGAGGGTATCTGGAAGCCATGGAATAAACGAAGTGTATATTTTGGGGGTTTGAGTTTCACTCAAACATTTGGGAAAACAAACATACTTTATATCAAAACAAATATAGACATATTATGGAGAAGACTGTATGCATGTTAAAGATAAAAGATGAAACTTCAAAGAGATTTCACACTGCCTGTGAATTCCTTTGAACTAGACCTCCAGACTCCCTAGGGGTGTATATTCATTCTACTCTGCCTTTAGGGGTACTTTGTAAAAACGTAATATTTAGCAAAAGGTAGAAATGCTATGGAGTAAAATATATTTGTATTTGGGACCTGGTGCCACTAAAATTATCAGGATAACCTTCACCAAGCTTGGTAAACTCTGTGACTTATTTTCTTGGGAATGTCACAGAGATAATTCCTATCTCCCAACGCTGTTTTGAATATTTAATCAGGCGGCAATGAAAAAATTTACAGAGCAGTGCCTGATGAAAATAGGTACTATATAAATATTAGTCACCTCTCTCCAATGTCAGTGAAATAAATAGTTGTCCAACATCCTTGCCACTTAAATGCAGCACAGATAGAGCCACAGAAGGAACAACCAAAGAAAGCAGGTTTTTGAAAGCCCTGTGTTATGGTCCCATCTGTTTATCCATTAGCATAATAGCAACTATAATAACAGCTAACAAATGTGAATATATGTGTGGTGAATCTAAAATGCTTGCAAACTGTAATTTAAGGACACAAAACAAACAAACCTACCCATTTTCCATATGCTGATACATTTTTACTCAGTGTTGCTATTTATTTTTAAGCATTTCATATTGATTGTGACAGAAAATTAAAAACAAGACTGCATCCACTCCCTTCTCCAATGTATAGTTTAGAATTACAGTGTCAGAGTCCTTTAAAAATAATATCTACCCATAATTGCAAATTATAATTATGATAAAGATGTGTTGATACTGAACTCTTGGTTTTTAATGTTTAGGTATTCCCATACCAGAAAGCTGGCTTATTTATTTGAAAATAAAACTCCATTTTGTCTGCAATTTGCTCTTTCATCTTCCTAAATTACAGTGAGATAAACTAAAACATTTGGAATTTAAAAGTGCATAGAGAAGATAAAGAAATATGATCATCTGTTTATATTTTTCAAATAAAAATATAAAGCTTTATTTAAGCCTTTCTCTTGTTTTACGCAGAAATGTAACTGAATATCTTAATATTTGGAGTAAACTAGAGAGTCTCCATTTGATTTACCAAAGATCTATGAAAAGTAATCATTTAAGTATTCTGTTTATGCTCAAATCTTTATCCTTTAAATTATTTAATTTTGTAATTAAAAGAATAAGATGCAAACGGGAGTTATGAAATAGCAGAGGACTTCTTGTCAAGATCTGTCATAAAGAAAATAGGAGGTGAAATAGGAATATGATGGGTGAGGCATAGTGACAATGGAGAAGGTCAAAACTGTTTTACCAAAAATGTATCATGCAGGACTCATCTCCTGCTTTAGGAAATGTTCAAGGAAGTGATTCCTAGTATAGATAAACCATGTCTGTCAGCCAAGTTCTGAAAGAAGCAGAGGAAGGAGGCTTCGGTTCTTCACGGTTCTCATAAATGGTCATAGAATTAGGTCATTTCCAGTATCAAAAAGAACAAGGATTTCTAGTAGTTTTAAGACAAATCAACAACTGTCTTGCAGCTGTCATAAATATATAAATAGTATATATATGTACATGTATATATATAAACATCTGATAATACCTTAAAGTATCTGATATCATACATTTCTATAGCCCTTAGAAAACATTTTTTGCTACTTTTTTTTCTGAATAGAACTAACAAAAAGATATTTCCATTATTGTACTTTAGGAAATGCCAGTATCAAAATTATACAATGTTCTTTGATTGAAAGCAACAGAAATCCTCTTTTGCTAACTTAGGTTAAAGCAACATTGGGGTTATACACAAAAAGATAAATGAAAGGAAACATTAGTACTCATTAGTACTAGCAAGATCCAGGCCATTCACTATATAGATGACACCTAGATTTCATCTAAATTTTCCAGAAAGCTATTTATTAATTAGGGTACTGCTAGAAAGTGAGAATAGATGATAGGTTAGTTACACATATTTTGCTTTTTTTTAGAGGTTACAATGTCTTTGACAGATTGTATAACAGATTTATTTGCACCCCCAATCATTCCACAGGATTGATGTGATAAACAGTTATTGATATTAATAGTAATATAATTTTTAAGCATTAGTATTTTAAAAGCTGTTTTTCACCATAACTGAAATCTTCAGTTTCTGTGCAATACCCACTCTTTTCTTTCAACTTCTCTCTTTACTTAACAGGGTAATTTTTCATAAAAAATAAACTATTTTTATGAAAGTACATTGTGAAGAGATGTAGGAATTCTTGTTTTCTTGCCAACAGAGGAATAGATTTAAAACAGGTAAAACCTGAGATTTTTATCACATATACTTAATAAGCACGACACATTAAATTAATGTCTGCATGTGATTTTCACTCAGAAAATTGATAGAAAGTTTGGCAAAGATTTTCTAAACAAACCATCTGCAACACTAACCGTGACAAAAGCTGTAACAACAACCTTCCAACACCTGATGTTACTCTCTTTGTTGGAGTAGTAGCTAAAACTCATAAACTTCACTTGGTTTCCAGGATCTGAAATTTTTGAAGTGATATGTACATTTCTAAATTCTTTGTTCTATTTACCTAGTGACTTGGCTAAATCTTTTCCTTTTCCTTTCATTTTCTCATCATTTATTGTCTTGTTCAAGGTAGGGATATAGAGACTAGTACAATCAAAATAATGTTCAGTTAATTTACAGTACCTATGCAGTTTTATTTTGCATTAGTAGTAATTAATCTTAAAATATTTACTCTGACATTATTTGATTAACTTCACACAAACCATAAAGATCAAGCTATGTTAGATATCTTCAAATCTTGCAGATAGGAATATCTATATAAACCTGGTATCAAGGATTCAAAAAGGTGAACTATAAAAAAAGCTATAATATAAAACATGAAATAAATGTTAATCCACACAACCTCCTAATTATCCATTTGTAAGATTTTCTAAGACTCTACCTTCTTATTATCTATAAACAAAATAATTGTTATTAAAGATGGCCCGCAACTACGATAAGTATCTGAAATACACAATTTTTGTTTATTTTTAGGCCACAACCAGCTGTACTAAGGGTTTACTCCTGACTCTGCTTAGGAATTATACCTGACAGTGCTTGGGGGATCATTTGGGGTGTCTGGAAGAAAAATATGGGATAGACTTGTTCAAGGCAAACACCTTAGCTGCTGTACTATCTTTGCAGCCTAAAACATACATTGTTATTATATTTTTTCTCCATAATTTTTACATGCAATCCTTCTTCTTTACTAGAAGTCAAGAGCTGGAAATGTAATGTATAATTTTATTTTAATTAAAGTTTTATTAGGTGAAGTTCATTCAATAGTATATGTGGTACTGATTTTCCTTAAAATAACTAAGTTAAATTTTGTTTTTCCTTGCTATTTACAAAATAATACAGATATTGGCATAATCTTAATTTAATTAAATGAAATATCTATCTAAAATGTGTGTGAGCTTGTTTTTGCTTCTGCTGGCTTTTTTATTTTTAGAATTTAAATATTATAAAATGTGCTTGGAAATTTGCTTAGGAGGAAGATGACAAATCAAAGTGCTTTTTATTTACAAGAAGGTAAGACAGAGACAGAGTGATAGCACAGCAGGTAGGGCATTTGCCTTGCACACAGTCCTCCTGGGTTCAATTCCCAACATCCCATATGGTCTTCTGAGCACTGCCAGGAGTGATTCCTGAGTGCAGATGCAGGAGTAACCCTTATGCATTGCCAGGTGTGACCCAAAATGGAAAAAAAAAAAAAGAAAAAGAAGGTAAGACAATATTTGGGGCTAGTGATGTAGCTGTCCAAAAAAAATAGATATAGAAAAAATTGCTTTAAGAACACAAATAAAATTTGCCATCAGATTGTTTTGTAACACAGAGAGAATACTGCAGTAATTATAAAGTTAATGCTCTGCAATTGGTTTGGGAATGTCTTTTATTTCTGAGAAAGAAAACTGGAGCATGGGAAAGAACAAAGAACAAACAAATAAAAAAATATACCCTAGAGACTGTGAAATGACTGAGATGTTATTAGAAGTCCATAACTACACAAAGAATAATAGGATTATCCATTGAACTGGGAAGGCTTTGTTAACAAAACATGTTGTAGTTGCTGGAATTTTATTCATCTGCAAAATTTCAGCCTACTTGGATTCAGAGAATATAGTGTTTCTTAACCATTTGAACCATAAGAAAACATTTTAATGAGGATTATATGATTTCAGTGGAAGAGAACATGTTCTAAATCCTCCGACTAGAAACTGATGGCTTGTATTTAAATCTATCTGACATGTGAAAAACTCTAAATATAGATTCGACACTAGACAAAGCATGGTGAATCAGGTTTTCTCAGAATTTCTGGCTTTCGAAGTTTTATTATTTTATGTGATAAATAGAAATTGTTGGTTTAGTTTCCCTTCTTCACACTAGGATAAGAGGCTAAATCAGTAAGACACAAAATCAGAAATAATCTTTTGCACATTGCTCCTAGCCTGTGGGCAACGATTGTGCCTGTGTTCCTCCCACAGTATTTTCCAGGCTGTCTATCAAATTGTGAAAAGTTTTTCCAGAAGAGAGAACATGAGTGAAGAGCTTGGCTGATGAGAACAGATAGGACAGGCCACATGAAGATCAAAAATGTAGATCAGACTACAGCTGCAGAAACAAGCAAAATATGGCTAGAAAGAGTCAGGGTCATTGGTCATTTACAAGGCAGTAAATATGAGAATAAAGGCATCATCAGAGGCAATAAATAGCAAAAAAGAAGGAAGAAGAAGAAGGAGAAGAAGGAGAAGGAGAAGAAGGAGAAGAAGAAAAGAAGAAGAAGAAGAAGAAGAAGAAGAAGAAGAAGAAGAAGAAGAAGAAGAAGAAGAAGAAGAAGAAGAAGAAGAAGAAGAAGAAGAAGAAGAAGAAGAGAAGGAAGAGGAGGAGGAGGCAGAGGAGGAGGAGGCAGAGGAGAAGGCGGAGGAGGAGGAGGAGGAAAAGGAAAAAGAAGAGGAAGAGGAAGAGGAGGAGAGAAGGGAGAAGAAGGGAGATGAAGGGAGAAGGAAAAGGGGGAGAGAAAGGGGAAGGGAGAGGGGAAAAGGAAGCTCAAATATATAGCCAAACTATTTCCCTTTCACCTTGCTTTGACCCTAATTAGCTGTGTGACTTGGGCAAGTGACTTAACATTTCTGTGTCTTGTTTTTTAGTTATGTAATATAGATAATAATAGCATCTACCTTAGCTACTGTGAGGTTCAAATAAGTTAACATATTTAGAAAAGTGCCAGGCAAGCAATAAGTCCTTGGTAAACATTTATCTTTTATTTTCAAATCTTAGAAGAAGCTAACAAGATAAAAAATTATGTGAGGTAAGGTTTTAGAGCAATAGTCACAATTACTTTTTATCCTTACCCAAGGACATGCTTAGTAAGAACATACACACTCATACACACAGTTAATCTAATCAGAATGCATGAGAAAGGTGGAGTGAGGACTGTACTTAAGGACTATCCTACTGTTACAGCCAAAAAATAATAACTGGAGATTAAAGAACCCTGTGATAACGCCAAAGGAAAAAGAAAAAGTTGAAAGTTCTTTAGGGCTTGTTATTGATATTTTATGAGAATTTGAAAAGGCAGAGCATTAGAAAGTGCTAAATTTGTGCCGTGTAATAAAGGCTTCAGAAGTTAATGAGAATCTTGGACTCTGCACACATAAGGTACTCTAAAAGGCTTAGTAATTACCTAAATGAAAGGACGCTTCCATTTCCATAATCGCAATTCTAATCTAGAGGTCATTTATAGCTGATGTTATTGATGTCATTCCATCCTTTGTAGCACACAAAGGTTTTATCATGAGGTAGCTCACATAAGTTCCCTGTTCTTATTTTACAATCATCATGTCATTGAAATATTTTGGCTTAGCGTATTAAACATTTTGAATACTGGAGCTTTGTCACAAAAAAGCTTTCTGGTCTCCATATAACATTACACAAGTAAATGTAAGAAACAATTAAACTGTAATGAAAATGAAGTCTTAAGGAATTAAGTTAATCATATTTCTATTTTCTTACCACACAAAATGATTGTGTGAAAAATTATGATGTCTAATCATATTTCCATCCTCTTCCAGTACATCTAGAAAATTTGAGCTTAAATAAGGGATTTTTTTTTGTGCCTTAAGTTTCAAAATATTGATGATGACAATTGCTCTAGAATATCATAGCATTGATGACCATGCCTGAGAGTTCATAGGAACAGCTTAATTTTTTAGTAAGAAAGTGTTACTCAATAATTTACTGCCAGGGGTTTGTAAAGGGATCCCAGGTTTGAAGATTCCTATAAAGGTCCAGAGAAGTCAAAGCATAATAATACTCAGACAAAGATTTGTTATATTGGAAGGGACAAAGCAAAATCAACAAATTGAAACAGGCACATGGGGCAAAATTCAGTAAAAAAAAAAAAATCACAGCCAGGTAGAAGAGTCATCTCCCATTGGAGTAAAATAGCACTGTAGCACTGTCATCCCATTGTTCATCGATTTGCTCGAGCGGGCACCAGTAACATCTTCATTGTGAGACTTGTTGTTACTGTTTTTGGCATATTGAACATGCCACGGGGAGCCAGCCAGTCTCTGCTGTGTGGGCTCTCTAAGAGGGACTGAGGAATCAAACCTGGGTAAGGCAAATGCCCTACCTGTTGTGCTATTGCTCCATTGACTAATATTATCAATTACGATGAATGTTCAAATGACTATTGGACTAAGGAAAGGAGAAACACACAGGTCTAGGTGGTATTTTGCCCTTGAGCAGATCTCCTGTCTGCAGCCGATCAAGAAGGGCTTTCATAGGTTGATTATGCTAGTAGACCTGGGTGTGGTTGCTACCATCAAGGTTTGGAAGGGGTGAGACTAGAGAAACCGGGTCGGGATGGAGTGTAGGGGACTAGCATGGGGAACAGGAGGAGATGGGAGTGGGAGTGAGGGGCAGCGTGAGACTGGAATGGGGAGCTTAGTGAGACTGGAACAGGCATGTGGGGAGAATGGAATAAGCAGCAACTGACCGCCAGCCAGCCTGGCCCTCATTTCCTTCTTAGTCTGCCCATGGCATCGGCTGTTCTGGGTGGGGAAGTGACCCAAGACCACCGAATTCCCTGGAAAGAGGGAGCCTCTTATTCATTTTATTAATACACACCATATGATCCCCTAGCCCTGCCAGAAGTAGCCCATCCTTGAGTACAGAGTCAAAAGTAAGCCCAGCAACTCCAGATGTGGCTCCTGGCCCCAAAACAAAACAAAATTATGCACTCCTAAGAAATTTAAGTAAAAATCAACAATACCTTTTGTTTAACAAAGGCCTCCCAAACCCTTGCTGAAGAGCATGTCTATCTGCAGGGAGGTTAGGCCCCGAGATCACCTCCCCCCTACAAAAGTGGGTCCAATTTCGCTTGGGTATGATTGCGACCCTGGAGGGGGATAGACCTCTACTCTCCTTTGCTGGTTAATGCCCTATTGGAGCTACACTGGCTCTAAGAAAAAGAAAGGGGGATGTGGTGAGCGGGCCTTCAGCATATAGCTTGTGGTCAAACATTCGTATGAAAAGGTTGAGAAAGACATTTTACAAGAACCGGAGGACTGGGACAGGTGGCACCCCACATTGGGTGCCACCTGTCCCGTCCCGCGGAACTGGATAACGAGGTTCACAAGGAGAGGGTGTGAGAGTGATAGGGAGAGGGGATACAAACACACACACACACACACACACAGTTGAGCAAAAGCAAAAGAAGAATACTTTATAGTAACTCCACAGCGCTTATGTATGCTTAGGTTTCAATCTGCTTGCGTCATGGCCTCAAGGTAAAACTAGAAGTAACTAATGGCACCCAGGGCAACTAGGGGAGACAGCAGTAGATATCCAGATGGCTGATCTATCTGTTTCTGTTGGCTAACCATCCTGCTGTTGTAAAAATGTCCCAGTCCTCCGGTTCTTGTAAAATGGCTTTCTCAACCTATTTATGTGAATGTTTGACCGCAAGATATATGCTGAAGGCCCGCTCACCAGAGCCCATGTACACTTTCATAAATTTTATATAAAAAATTTCCTAACCACTCTCTTAAAAGATTATGCACAACTTTAAACTTTTAAATACTACATAAAATTGTATTAAATAATATAAAAGTGGTCCAAAATTGTTCATGATCATTCTTTTTTCTTTGGGCTTTTGAGCCATACCTGGCAATGCTCAATTTCAGCGACTGGATAAGGGAGTGAATAAATGTCATCTCTAACAGAAGCTTGTCAGAGACTCAATATCTGACTATTAGTTGTGGGCTAGTTGCCTGAGTACTCCCACATAGAGAGTACCAAAATTTTAGCTTCCAAGGGAATTAATGTTCAGCATAAACAACTTTGTTTACACAAAGTTTAGGCACATAAGATCAATCAGCATTATGAGTAAAATTTGCCTCAGCTTATAGTCAGTTAGGCTCTTAGGTACTAAGCATGATAACTTTGCAAACAAGCCTTTCTAGAGAGCATTTAGACTCTTTTCTGTGTATGTACCAAGCATACCATTTCAGACCAGATTTTAAAACTAAGAAGGGAACCTGACAACCCAGGATTTGACTTATGTACAGAAGCTGTCAGATGTGTTAGCACAGATACACAATATAGGTCACTGACAACTGAAATGTGTGTAGGCTTGTTAACTCATTGTGTCATTGTCACCTCACCACTGCTTTTTGGGATTTCAAATTTTTTTTTCATTAAATAATGATCACATTCCAACCCGTGTTAAAGAAAAGAATCCAGCAAAAGTATGTCTTCTACTAAATGAAATATTCTAGTACATTTTACTAAACAGGGAAATATTCACAAGTATGGAAATTAAGCTGAAAGTATCATTGTGAATGATCCCAAAATCTTCAAAGATCAGTGTTTTCATAGACTGACTCCTAACCAGTCTTGGTCCATTTAATTCTATCCTATAAGCAAATGTGTGAACCTTAAAAACACTGATTACCTTGCTACCTTTGAACATTTTTTCATATATGGATGACAAAAAGTACCCCAAATCATTATCAGGATCTACATTAACTTGCCTGTCACTGTCACTGTCACTGTCATCCCATTGCTCATTGATTTGTTCGAGTGGGCACTAGTAACGTCTCCATTGTGACACTTGCTGTTACTGTTTTTGGCATATCCAATATGCCACGAGTAGCTTTCCAGGCTCTGCTATGCAGGCGTGATACTTTCCGTAGCTTGCCGGGCTCTCCGAGAGGGGGTAGGAATCGAATATGGATCAGCCTTGTGAAAGGTGAATGCCCTACCACTGTGCTATCGCTCCAGCCCAACTTGCCTGTATGATTATTAAAGGTATTTCCTTTGTACTACTGTAATCTCTTGACTATTTTGTCATCAACTATATATATATATATATATATAGCAATAAACTCATTACATATAACTGTATATAAACTAAATAACTGTATATATAGCTATAGAGGTATATATCATTTTACTAATAGGCTTTCAATTCCATTCCATTTACTTATGTGACTGTTTGTATTTCAATGCCACAATACTTTAATAACTATTAATCTGTAGTATAGTTTAAGGAAATGAACATTATGCCTCCATTCCTTATCCACCCAAATGGCAAGGCATGTCCGCCAAAGGACTTTGCAATTCTAAATAAATTTTAAATTTTTTGTTCTAATTTTGTGAAATGCCGTTGATATTCTCTTGATAAGAATTGTACTGAAAATGTTCATTACTTGTCATAACATTGCAATTTTAGTAATATTTATGTTTTTCAATTCATTATCACAGAACATCTTATCTCTGTGTTTTGCTCTGTTTCATCAGTGACAAAGTTTCCTATGTATGGATTTATTTGTTTATTTGCTTAAATTCTTTTGCAAGGTATTTATTTTTGATGCAATTTAGACTGGGATTGCTATCTTAATTTATTTTTATGCTAAGCTTGGTGGTTAGGGGGAGGTTTTGAGTTATCCGTTGTAGTGCTTAGGGCTTACTCCTGGTTCTATGATCAGAAATCATTGCTGAAGGAGTCAGGGGACCATATGCAGGACTGGGAAATCAAACCAGGGCTAGCTGCATGCAAGCCACTTAGCCACTTTACTATTTCTCTAGTCCTGTTTAGCCATGATTTTTGTAAACACAATCTATTTTTATATTAAATTTCAATCTGATGTTAACTGATTATTTCTAAAACTTTTTTACTAGAACATTTCTGATTTTCTATTATCATGTGATCAGCAAATAGTGAGAACTTTACTTCTTCAAATTTATTTTCTTTTGATATCATTTCCCTGTTTAATTATACTATAATCTATAGTCTTCCAATACTATATTACATAACAGTGTTGAGATTTTGTTTTTAAATTATCTTATTCTTGATATAAAAATAGATTTTAGCTTCTCACGTTTGAGTATAGCACTGGATATGTGTTCTATTATGTAATCTTTAGTAGTTTGAGGTATATTTCTTCTATTCCCATTTTGTTGAAGGTTTTCAGTAAAAACTATATTAGTCAAGATCAATATTTTTTCTGACCTTATTGATATAAATAGGTGATTTTGTCTTTTTTATGTTGGTGTGGTATATCATGTTTATTGATTTGTGTATGTTGAACCACCATTGCATCTTTGAAATAGACCCCAATTGATCATGATATGTGGTTCCACTCAAATTCCACTCAAACACTGTTGAATTTACTTCCAGAGTAATTTTTTAGGATTTTTGCATCTCCATTCACCTGAGATATCGTAGTTTTCTTTCTTCTTCTTTTTTTTTCTGATTTGTTTGTTTGGTTTCAAGTGATATGAGTTTGATTGAATATGCTTAGAAGTTTTCTCCCCTATTCAATTTTGTGGAAGATTTTGTGATGGTATTAATTCATTTAAGGTTTGGTAGACTCACCAGTGAAACCTTCTGGTCATGGAAGTTTATGTTTGAGAAGACCATTAGTTCTCATTTAAACACTAGTAATGAATCCATTCAGATTTTCTAAATGCATTAATTTTCTTCTATGTTGTTCACTAGTTACCAGGTAACTATGAATAACACTCTCAGGATCTTTTGTATTTCTATAATGTCTGTTTTTCTCTTTTGTTTATAATTTTATTTATTGGTGTTTTCTCTTTGTGAGTCTGGCTAATATTTTATCATTTTGCTATTTTTTCAAGGAACCAGCTCTTAGTTTAATTGACCTTTTAAACGATCCTTTTTTCATCTCTGTTTAATTACTTTTTATTTAAACTTTTAGTATTTCCAATACTCAGTGACTTGGTTTTGCTTAAATTCTATTTTTGTTTTACTTTTTTTTAATGTAACCTTAGATGTTTTCTGATTCTTTTTTTTAGCATGATAGAACTAGATTCCTATAAAACTCCCTCTGAGTAATGATTTTACTTTACCTCCTAGGTTAAATAAGTCATGTTTCAATTTTCTTTCATTTTCAAGCATTATTTCACATTTTAAATAATCTCCTTATTGATCCAAAGATTGGCCAATAGCATGCTTATTTTCTATAATTATTTTCTAAAAATGATAGTTCTCTCCCTCTTTCTGATATGTTTTTTTCTAACTTTATACCATTGTGATATAAAAGTGTGCTCGATATGCTCTCAAACTGCATATGTTTATTGATAGTCTATTTTTGAAAATGTTCTGTGAGTGCTTGAAAAGAGTGTATAGCTTAGTGTTTGATGGTGGGATTCTCTGGAAAAATCTGTTAAGCCAATCCTTTCTCATTTATTTTTATCTTTATTTGCTTTATGATGCTATGTTGAGATGACTTATCCATTGCTGTAAGAAATGGATATAATCCCCAACTAAATTGTGTGTTAATCGATGTCTCCCTTTAGGTCTGGTAATATTTTATATATATATATGTATGTATATATATGTGTGTGTGTATATAGTTTTGTGCATATAATTTGGGGGATTGAATATAATGATTATGCATTCCTATTTTATAATCCCCTTGATTACTTATTTTAATAAATAATCTTTGTTTTTCATTCATTTAGTAGCTGAAAATGATTCATCTGTAAGTAGCAAAGTTATTTCTTGCCTTTTTATGGTTTCATATTTGCTAATGTAGCAGTCATTTTTTTTTAAAACTTTATGCATTGAAACTTTAAGTGAGTTTCTTGTAAATAGATGACTTACATGTTGTTGTTTTGATTTATTTGCTAATTCTGTGTCTTGTGTTTGGTAGTTTGTACACTTATCCTAAGGATCATTACTAATATAGGAAGGCTTTGTACTACTATATCTTTTTTTGTATTTAATTTTGCTAATTTATTTTTATATGACTTTTGTAGTTTGTTTTTTTTAATGTAAATGGGCCACTCTTTTTGACACTTTTTATGGGTCAGGTCTAGTGTTGGCTAGCAAAAATTCTTTACCTCTGCTTATGAACTTTATTTTATTCCTCTTTGTCTCTTTTTTTTCTCCCTCATATCTAAAAGATGGTCTTTCAGGACATAACAATCTTGGCTACCACTTTTCCATACTGAGCATTTTTAATATGCCATTCCATTCTCTCATGGCCTCTAGAGATTCTTCTAAGGAGCATGATGTAAGAAACTTTTAATGTACCTGCCATTTTTTAACTTTATGCCTTCTGTATATTTTTTAATTCTTGATAATTTCACTACTTTTTGTCTTCATTTAGGCTTCATTGTATTTGAAAAGCCAAGTGTTCTGTAGACCTTTATGTTCGCTTCCATATCCAAATTTGGGGAGTTATGTACTTTCCAAATTTGAATGAATTTTCTTTGAATGAACTTGATGTCTCTCTTCCACTTTTGGTATCCCTTTGTCTATGTGTTGTCTTTCCTGATGGAGCAAGATACTTCCTGTAGAATTTCTTCATGATTTGCCATTTTATATTCCATTTTAGATTAATTCACTGTTGCTCCTCCAATTTTATTGAAGTAGCATGACTCACAGAACCATTAATCCATTAATGATAAAGCTTTATGCATATAATGTTTTAATAAAACATCTACTACCAGAGTATCAGCTTCCCTCCACCCTTTGGACCCCCCATTTTGGTATTAATATTTAATTTTTCTTCCCACGTACACTTAAATCAATTTAATATTATTATCTCAGCCTCATTAATTCAATTCTCCATTTGGTCTATCCTGGTCCTATAGCATTCTTTTTACTCTCTGTCTCATTTATAATTTAGTTATACCTTGAATTACATTGTTATTTTGTTTTTCTGAGTTTCTTTTTATCTCCTTAATAGCTTTTCTAAGTTCCCACATCACTTTGACTACCATTCTTATCTTTCTGAGCTTTCTTCTACACATATGAGTTTCTGCTAGCCAATTTCTTGAACTAGTTGTATAATAAGGATATTTATGTCTTTGACATTAGATTCCAGAGATCTGTTCTCTCTTTGTGATGTCATATTTCCCAGAGGTCAAATTACTATATAATTTTTAAGCAAACCATTTTGCTAGTTTAAATGTCCAAAGTTTTAACATTTTGCTGCAGAGTTGTGGAGATGGGCTATATCCAGTCATGCATAGGAATTACTCTTGGCTCTGTGCTCAGGAATCTTTTTTGGTAGAACTAAGGATGTGCAGGGCAAGTGACTTATCCCCTGTTTTATCTATCTGGCTCTTTCTAATTTTAACTGTATAATTCTTTTACTTATCTGGATCAGCAAGTTAGAGATTTTAAACAACTTTTGCCTCTTCAGCTGGTGGTAATCTGGCTTGATTTGATTTGGTTTTGGATTTCCTTGATCCTGTAAGGTTTGTGTTATCATATAGGAATACCACATAGGGAGTATTTAGGAGTTCAACCAATGTTGAGAGCATGCTGGAAAATTTCCTTGTGCTTGTGACATCACTGATGTTCATATATATATATACAAATATGTATATATGTATATATATGAATCACTGTGAGATATGGTTACAGACTGACAAACTTTCGTGGTTACATTTCAGTCATACAATTTTAAGTACCCATATCTCCACCCATACCCATTCTCCACCACCAATATTCCTGGTATCCCTCCCAGTCATCCCCCATGCCCTCTGCCTTGCCTGTGTGGCAGGTACATTCCCTTTTACTCTCTTTCCTTTTGGGCATTATGGTTTGCAATATAGGTATTGAGTGACCACCATGTTTGGTCTATAGTCTACTTTCAGCATGTATCTCCCATCCTGAGTTAGCTCTCCAAAAGAACAAAAGAACAAAAGCAACCAGTGTTGGTGTGGATGTGGGGATGTGGGGAGAAGGGGACTCTCCTTCACTGCTGGTGGGAATGCCAACTGGTTCAGCCTTTTTGGAAAACAGTATGGACGTTTCTCAAAAAACTAGAAATGGAGCTCCCATTTGACCCAGCAATACCACTTCTGGGAATATATCCCCAAGATACAAAAAAAAAGCAAAGAAAAAAAAACAAAACAGTAGAAATGCCATCAGCACTTTTATTCTTATTGCAGCACTATTTACAATAGCCAGAATCTGGAAAAAAACCCGAGTGCCTGGGAACAGAGAACTGGTTAAATAAACTTGGTATATATACACAATTAAATACTATGCAACTGTTAGAAAAGATGGAATTATGAAATTTGCAGATAAGTGGAGCACTGATATTCTTTCCCTGAGAATCCAAACCTAAGTCTCAGCTCAGTGTACTTAACGAGTCAACCCAGTCTGAAGGTGTTAGGAGAGGGAGTGTAGCCAATATCACTTTCTTTATTGTCTTTCTCTAGAGAGTTCACTTGTATAAACCATACTCTGGGGTTTAAGCATCGACTTAGACAAACACCCTCACTCTCACACTGTTTCTACCCTGCCTGCCCTAGCTGAGCCAGCTGTTCTACCACCTATGTTCCCTACTTTCACAAAAGCCTTCAAGCATCTTTATCCATGCACCTTGTTTCTAATGAAGCATGGCGTCTCTTCTTTCTTCTTCATTACAATCTTTGTGGCTTCTGGTATACAAAGATGCTTCTGTCCCTCTTGATGCTCTTTTGCATTCTTTAAATGCCCAGCCATTTTGGATATCTGTTAGTTCTCTGGGGAAAGTACAGCAAAGGTGCTCCTCTCTTGACATTTTGGCCTGGACAACCCTCCAGATGTTTTTGTTCTGGCAGTGCTTAGCAATCATTCCTGGTTCTGTGTTCAGGAATCAATCGTGGTGATACTTAAGGGGTTACATGTAGTAGTAGTGATTGAACTGGGTTGACCACATGCAAGACAGCTGTTCCACTTGCTATACTAGCTCTCCAGCACTCCATGCTTTCCTTAACACCTTGTTATTCTTCTTCAAAGACATTTAAGAATTACAATAGAAAGTTCTATTTACGCATTTCTCCTAGCGTATCAACTGTCTTGAGGTCAGGGATTCCTTTTGTCTTTCATTTTGCCTTATGTCCTGTATCCCTCACTAACTCACACATACTGTATCTGAACATAGAGTCAATAAATAAATCAGCTAATATATCCTTTCTTGTATGCCTCACTGTTCTTAGCATAGAGCTGAGAATGATTAAAGCAGACCCGATCAAAATGTAAATTGGTTGCTATGTACTGGATGCAGTCTCACAACATTTTGAAAGCTTCTTCTGAGGACATAAAATTTTACATATGTTGGCATTATTGTGCTTGTTTTCTATTTTTGTATTCATAAGGAGTTTGAAGAAAAAATAAAAAGAGATAACATAACAAAATAATTAGAGAAAAATAAGAAGGCTCATTTTCATGAGCTAAATATTGTCTGTGCAAAGACTGAAATATGTGTTCTGCTACATTTTCTATGTGATGTTTAATAGCATTTTATCTCTTTTTTCTCGATGAGCCACTTCTGCAACCCAAATCAAACATAAAGTATGCACCTGTGGGTCCTTTTTGGTTCCCATCTAAAAGGATATAAAGATAAAATTCTTGCCTTGAATTGTCAATCAAAATCTTATTTTATATAGAACTTACTCATAAGTATTAAACTATGAATGTTACTTTGTTTCTCTATCTGCAAAATCATCCTGCTTATTCAGGCATAAGATTAAAGCATTCAGAAATTCTATCCTGGTTGATTTAGATTTGGATAAAGGTGAATTAGAAATTTAGAGTTTACTTGTAACACAAATATAAGTTATAAAGCAACAAAGTTGTGTATGTATTGAAATGAGTGTAGTATATTAATTAAGTTTCTCTAGAAAATTAAACAAATATGATCTATGTGCCTATATCTATACATCTATATAGTCAGATTGAGAGAAAAATTCCCTCTTCCTCTGTACTATTGTTCTAATTCAGATCTTTAATATGCTGGATTATTTACATCTACATCAATAAGAAAAATCTGTTTAACTCTATTCATATAAATAGCTTTTTAATGTAGACATAGCCTCACATGTGTACCTATAAATGATGTTTAAAGATATCTGGGAATCTTGGGGCTGGAGTGATAGCACAGCGGGTAGGGCATTTGCTTTGCACTCAGCCAACCCTGGTTTGATTCCCCGCATCCAATATGGTCCCCTGAGCTCTGCCAGGAGTAATTACTGAGTGCAGAGCCAAGAGCAACCCCTGTGCATTGCCGGGTGTGACCCAAAAAGCAAAAAAAATAAAAATAAAAAGATATCTGGGAATCTTCAGTCCTTGAATACTTGAATATATAATTAATTTGAATATATAATTAACAATAACAAATACTATTTTGCTATGTATTTTAGTATAAACTATAAAGTTATCCATTCACCAACTTTTAGTACATAAATATTAAATTTGCTTCATTAGGTAATACACAATTGGATATAATCCTAAAAACTGTCATTTCTATTAACAATATCACATACCCCAGTACTTTTCCTAACTGATATATATGAAACCCTAGCATAGTGTCACATTTAAAAGGAATTTTAAAAACTTTTTATTGGGCTTCAATTTTTGTTTCATGTCTATGACTATTAATATCCTATCACTTTTTTAGATGGAAATCTTTTTGTCATATGAATGACAATTCATTGTAAAATGACAGTACATTACAAAATGACTTTTACATTGTCTAGCTGTAATAACACTGGACAATGTAAAAGAAATTATTCATTGATCACTGGAGAAGATGATAACTAGAAATTATTTACAAATCATTATAGCTAGATTTAAACAGCTATGTGTAAAATTATTTACTCATTTCTGTTTGCTTAAGCTTAACAGCTTACAGAACAATATTACATTTATTTTAATTCTAGAGCCATATATTTGAATTAATATATCTCCAAAGAATTTTATGTTATTCAGAAGTATGGTATTTTTTCTATCGCTCTTGGAAGATAATATCTAAACCCATGTAACTTGCCAAGTTATTGAGGTGTCTTTGTTAGCCATAAAAGTTCCTTCAAATCACACCTATAATTTATATTGATAAGGTTACATATGGTTTAAAAAATGCCTTTTGCCTAGTCATATATATTAAATTTCTGGGAAAAGGAGGTTTGTAGACTGAAGGGAATCATAGGGTCCATTAATCAATAATGCCTACGTAATGGAGCTTAATGCAAACTCTGTATATTTTCATAAATTCATTCTGGGGTATACAAAGCATACAAAGAACAATGGACACTTTATTTGTGGAACTCCTCTAGGTTTTATCTTCTTCAACACTGAATTCCCTTTCTACTGTATATTCATTCCCTATAATATGCTATCACTTTCTATGAGCTCTGTGAATTCTTATAAAAAAAATCTCAAGTTGGGGGTATGTGCCACCAACAGGTCAACCTTTACTTGTGGGGAAAGTGCATCAGCAGCCTGACGATACCTTCAGGCTTCCTGACACCCCAAAATTGCCACTTACCTTTGGCCAGACTCCAACAACTTGGGACCAAGTTTACAAAGAAATTCTAATAGCCAAAAGTTAGGTATGAGAGACCATGACCACAAACCACCTCTGACCCAGCTGTACAAGCTCATTTATAGGTCTTTCAGAGACCCATAGATAAATCTCGAAAGAGATCAAAAGCCACAGTTAATCTTGGACCTGTGTATGGCTGAACAGACTGGGGTAAATCAGAGTGGGGCAGGTTGGCCTGTGCCTGCCCAAGCAGAGCCCCTATCAGCCGCTTGCCTCCACAATCCAAAATCGCTGCCATATCCCTGGCCTGACTCCACTGTCTCAGAACAAACCTCACCAAGATATAATCTGCTGAAAATTCAGGTATGTGGGTTTTGTGACTGAAATCTCAGGCTTTCATGAAGCTGGGGTAAAATACCTCCCCCCCTTCGCAATACACATGGGAGCACTGGCAGTCACCCCCATGAACCAACTTTAGCACCACCCTGTAAACTCTATTATTGGCCTTGTTTCAGAGACCCATAAATAAATCTCTAAAAAGATCAAAAGCCAGAGACACCACAGAGCTGAAGATATCTTCAGGCCCCATACCGAGCCAGTATCACCAGGGCACCCCAGATGATACTCTCCCCATCTACTCCAAATGGAATCCCAAAGACCAAGAGCTTCCACAAGCAAGGCCCAGGCATGTGGGTTCCAGGCCTAAATCTCCATGCCGCATGGTGGCAGAGGTGCCAGGCTGTCCCTCCCTGGATCCCTGCCAACTTGTCCATCCTGGCTGTTACACCCACGATGTGCCTCTGGGCACCATCATAGCACACCAACAGCTCTGGTCCAGAGACACCCAACTGAATCCCAAAATGAATTAGTGTCCTGCAGAAATATCTCTGGAACTCAACCACTTACAATCTAGGATTCCAGAAGTACGCAACTGCAGCATCCATGATATTCAAAATGAGCAAAGGACAATAATTTAGCATCTTCCCCTGGCAGGCAGGCTTGAACGGTAGTGAGAAAATTCGAGCAAAACATTATACCCAAAAGTAGAGAGAGACTATTGGGGAAATTGCCTGCCATGGAGGCAGGGCGAGGACTGGGATGGTGGGGGGAGATATACTAGGGGCACTTTTGGTGGAAAGTGTACACTGGTGGAGAGATGGGTGTTAGATCATTCTATGGCTGAATTTCAAACACAAAAGCTTTGTAGATTCAATTCAGTGATTCAATAACACTGTACTACTGTCGTCCCATTGTTCATCAATTTGCAGTGATTCAATTAAAAAAAATCAAATTGAGGGCTGGAGAAATAGTACAGTGGGTAAATGGATGCCTTATACGCCTCGGCCAACTGGAATTCGATTTATGGCATCCCATAGTCCCTGAGCATTAACAGGAGTAATTTCTGAGTGCAGAGCCAGGAGTAAGCCCTAAGCAACAGTTAGAGTGGCCCCAAAACCAAAAAAAAAAAAAAAAAAAGAAAAAGAAAAAATTATTTAAACAAGTTATTTATTTATTTATTTATTTATTTGGCATTTTGGGTCACACCTGGTGATGCACAGGGGTTACTCCTGGCTTTGCAGTCAGGAATTACTCCTGGCAGTGCTCAGGGGACCATATGGGATGTTTGGGATCAAACCCAGGTCAGCCACATTCAAGGCAAATGCCCTACCCACTGCACTATAGCTCCAGCCCCTGAAAGTGAGGTTTTATTTCTTTTAAATCTTGAGAATTATGCACTTGTGTAACAAAAGAGAGAAATCTTGATGATTGTAGATTTAGTCTTTTCAGATTGCCCCAATCTTAATGAATATTATAAAGTAAACAAAATAGAGAAACAACAATCTACATAGACAATATGGATATTAAGAAAAACAAAGAGTACAGTATGCATGGTGCTTTCCTTCCCAGCACCCCAGGCTTCACCAGGAGTGATCCCATGTGTATAGCGAGAAGTTAAGTCTGGAGCGAAGCTCAGTGTGGTCCCGAACAAACATGGTCACTCTATAAAAACATCCGTTGGAATTGCAAATTAATAAGTATAATATTCACAGGATGCCTCAACTAGAAATACTTATTATATAGACTGCCCTGATAATATATTTTAAATTGCCAACTGTTCATCTTTTCTATCAATATTTCTTAAACATATCATATTAATGTATCAGTAAATAGATAACACTATTACTTCAATATTAACAATTTTGCCCTAGTAAATTTATTATATTTATTAATTACCTGTCATTTCTTGATAACTTGACACATATTTTTGATCTAACTGTAGTGATTTCTTATTTCAGGGTTTGGCACATGCTATTTTATCGTCCTATAATAATTCTTTTTCCCAGTCTTTTTCAGAGGTTTATTTAAGTATACTCAAATATTTATTATAACTTATAATTATATCTGTAGATGAATCAAGGATTACATATGAACGCTTATATGGCTTAATATTGTTCCTTAAAAACATTTATTTTATGGTTGTCAGATATTTAGTTAACAGGTTATAAGGAATAATAAGTTGGGAAGCTTAGGGGATGCCTTGGGGGCAGGGTCAGTACACACCTGGTGGTGCTCGTGGGTTACTCCTGGCTCTGCTCTCTTTGATTACTCCTAGTGGTTCTCAAGGACCTTATGGGATGTTCAGGTTGAACCTGGACTACCCAGACTGTGTGCAAGGAAAATGCTTTAATTTCTGTACTACTGCTCTGGTCCCAAGAGATGTTTATTTTTGATGTAAAGAGATGAATGGAACAAGCAGATAGCATCTGTAGACGATAATGAAGAAAATGATTTTAAGATCTATACTCTCTATGTGCTAAGAGGACAAGAAATCTTTAAGTAAGAAGTCCAATTTGACTGAGAGAAAGAGAACATACAGTTTTGTGGCAAGAAATTCACGATACACTAACAGATCAATGTGAGGTTCTTGATTCTAGTTTCAGTACAAGTCTCATCTATTAGATTAGGCATTCTCCTATTCCAGTTGTTCTAGAATTTAGGCTAAGATGGGACCTGTTGGGAGTAAATAAAACCCAAACTATAAAATAAGTCTTCAATGTAAAACCAGCACAAACCAAATTCAATATGTGCATTGATATTTATCCCTTATTTGTTATTTGTTCCACAAGATTAATCACTAAAAATATGAAATTTTTCTTTAACTCACTCAGACTATCTTTCAATTTCATGACAGCTCTAAATTTGCCACGACTCAAGAACTGCCACATGCTCTGCCATGTGGGATAGATTCCTGTTTTATATGATTAATTTGCTTATTATTAAAACCTCATAGTCAAGGAACTATTCTTTAAAAGATTTTCACTACTTTACCAAATTTAAATCCCCCTCCACCTATATTTTGACATTTATATGGGTAATAAAAGCTAATAATAATTTGTATATATTTATGTTGCATTAGTATTTGCTGAACAAACTGTCTCTTTACTATTAAGATTACCTGTCTCTCGACTATTAAGATTAGAGGATTTAGGTTAGACTTCATATGTAATTTTTAAATTGTGTCTCCTTAAGCATATTGACTTGTATTAAGATAGAAAATATTGATAGAACGAGTAAAAAACAGTTTATAAGTGTATCCAAGATAATAAAGAAGAGAGATGTATAATTGTAAAAAACTGTGTACAACAAAATTTAAAGTGCATTAGTAAATCTTCTAAATCTGAGAAAATTATCAAGTGTAGGTATTTTTCAAGCTATCGTGCTTGGGGTGCCCGATGGTGGGAATTTAACTTTTATATGCTGTTTTCTTTAATTTTCAATAATATCTATCAGAACTACACATTGTTGTATCATGTTAATTGGTCTAATTGGAAAATATAAAAACATTACATCATTTATATAGTATATTATCCTCTGAGATATTAAACTATATAATCTGCCTGTCAAAGGAAAATGGCATGACTTTAATGAATCCCATTAAACAAAATCAGTGAATTAAGAAAAATGGTCATATTTTAAAAGTGGCTTTGCTATACTTAGTAAATACTGCACTGTAAATATCTTATAATTTTAGAATTATAAGAAAAACAAAAAACTTGAAGACATATTACATTAAATTTTAAATCATGGCTTTTAAAAAATGTGTGAAAGGTATGGAATAAATACCATTGTCCTTATTTTTCTTGAATAGCTGTGATATGCCAAGCATCTAATTTAGTTCCGTTTTCTCATAAGATTCACATTAATTTCTACTAACATTGTTAAAGAACCAAATTGTGGGTGGGACTAATGGGGCCCTACGTTTTGTAATTAGAGAAATCATCTAACTTTGCTACTGTGTTAGATTAGTTCTTAACAGACATCACTTATATAGCACTCTTATCTTTAATGGGAAAAGATATTAAATATGGATTATGTTATGCATAGTCTAGCTATCTGGGCATCTTGGTTTTAATACTCCCCATCTGTGACCCTTTACAATACATTAAGCACACCTTTTCAACAGCAGCCCTATTACAGTTAATCATGCTGAGGAAGAAACTGCAGTAAATGTATTAGCATGACTCTGATATTAACCAAACGCCAGTCAGATATTCTAGAGAACAAAGAGCAAACTGTATGCTCTGTGTTTTCAGTGGACTTTGAGCTTTTAAGTCAGAAGACTGCAACAGCAGTCTTCTTAGCCACTAATATAGGGATGGCTGTTCTCAGATTACAGAGACCAGGTGGCCATATGCTTTATTAGTAATTGTATGAATCAACTCATCTATTTAAGGTTTGAGTGCATTTTTTTTTGTTTACTTCTCTGTAATGTGTGTACTACTTGACAAAATTGTAGGAAATAATACAATGTTTTTACTTCAATGAAGAAGATAACTGAATGGCGTGAATACACAGCAGCATAACAGAATAACCTATAATGATAACGTTTATTATTGGAAACTCCATTTCCTCCTGTAAAAGTTTGAAAAATATAGATGCTAATGGTTGACATTAATTTTTTGAGTATAATATGAAACAGAGTCTTAAAAAGTAAGAAATGAACAATTTTACTACATAGAAACTAGAACACTTGGAACTAAATGTATGACATGTGATTGTTAAATTAAATTGATCTTACTCAATTTCAGAAGATAAAATGTGGACAATATGAAGGATGGAAAGATTTATATTAGGAGGACCCTGATTTTCAGAAATCACCCTTTCAAACCAACAAATATCTTTATATTTAGGCTTTGGACTTATCAGACTGAAAGAGAAAATTATAAAAGATGATCGGAGGAAGAGTATACTACTGAAAAGACACTAATCTCTCCATACCAAATTTTAAGTGTATTCATTTATTTGTAGCACTATAGCACTGTCATTCTGTTGTTCAGTGATTTGCTCAAACAGGCACCAGTAATGTCTCCATTGTGAAACTTCTTGTTACTGTTTTTGGCATATCAAATATGCCATGGAGAGCTTGCCAGGCTCTGCCGTGCGGGCAGGATACCCTTGGTAGTTTACACAGCTCTCTGAGAGGGGCGGAGAAATCGAACCTGGGTCAGCTGCGTGCAAGGCCAATGCCCTTACTTGTACTTTTTAAAAAACAGTATAAAATTTACCCGAAAGAATTCTAGAGTGTAGAGTTTCTGGGAATCCTTAATTGCATATCTAAGGAACTAAACTCTCAAAAAATACTCCATCTTGTACATAAATATATATGATTGTAGGATTATATATGTTTAAATTATCTTTTACTAAGCAAACTGCTATACAAATGTAAAAGTTTATGTTTCATGGATATAATTTACCACACCCCATTCATTGCCAATACCCCTCTATCATATATATCAAACCCTTTCTGCCAACACCTCCTCCTTAGCAACCTCAGAGTCCAGAAGATTTTTTAATTGCCTATTATGTATTCCCTTTCTTTAGATACTCCTTAAGAGTGAGATCATACTGTTTTTGTCACTCTCCTTGCCAATTTAGTTTAGTTGAAGTATACAAATCACATTCATGTTGTAGCAAGAAACTAGATTCACTCTTTCTTTTAGCTGAGTAGCATTCCATTGTGCCTATATACTATATTTCATTTGTTCATCCATCAGTGGGTTCTTGAGTTATTTCCAGATCTTTGTTATTACAAATAGTGCTGATGAGAATAGGTATTTATCTTTTTCAAATTAATACTTTTTTAATATTTTGGGGATAAATATCTGGAAGATTTGCTGGATAATGAGTAATCAAAAAATTGTTTTGAAAAATATCCATACTGTGTTTTAAACAAGCTGAACTAGTTTATATTCTCACTGACAGTAAATAAGGTAATTTTTCTACACCCCCATCAGCATACCTTGTTTCTGAGGTGCTGGGATTTTTGTTGTTTTTGTTTTTGTTTTTTGCTTTTTTTGCTATGTTTTTCAAAATTTTACATTATTAAGGCACCAAGAATTACAAAGCTTTTCATGGTTGGGTTTTTTGACATACAATGTTCCATCACCAATCCTGCCACTGGTGTCAACTTCCCTCCACCGGCATTCCCAGATTTCTTCTCATTCCCAATCCTAGCGTCAGCCTGTTGTCTAAACAGGCACCTCTTAAATTCGGATATAAAAGTTTGAGTCTCATGCTTTCAGTATTATTAACTCTGTGGTTCAAATGTTCAGCTCTATCATTCTTTAACATTTAGAATAACTGATTAAAGAAATTCAATGGCTAAAAGGGGTTGGGGACGGCTCCCTATACTCGTCCCAGTCTAGGGATGAGAAGGAAATAGAAGGGAAGGGGAGAAGATATAGATGAGAAATAACAGAGATAGGCCTCAAGGGGACTCAGGTACATTGCGGTGTTTTTCAGTTTTTATTTTTATTTTTTGTTTTATTATGGAGAGGGATTCATGTCCCAGGTTCTCAGGTCTTAACCCTGTGTGCCCAGGGATCACGCCTGGCAGGGCTCAAAGGAAAAGATGCAGTGTGAGGGACAGAATATGAGTTGGCAGCATGTTCCCTACCCGCTGTACTATTGTTCCAGGTCCATATATAATTCTTCCTCTAATGTGTATGGCCTAAAAAATTCTATCCCTGCAAGTTATTTTTGAATTATAAATGATTAGGTAGTACATATCAGCTAGTATCTCTGAGTGAGTCTTTAATACATTATCACTGTCGTCCCGTTTTTCATCGATTTGCTTGAGTGGGAACCAGTAATGTCTGCATTGTGAGGCTTGTTACTGTTTTTGGCAAATGGAATACACCACGGGTAGCTTGCCAGGCTCTGTCATTAGGGCAGGATACTCTCGGTAGCTTGCTGGGCTCTCCAAGAGGGACAAAGGAATCGAACCCGGGTTGGCCACGTGCAGTGCAAGGCAAACACCCTACCCGCCGTGCTATAAACCTCAATTAATTCTCAGAACAATTCTATGTAATGGCTACAATTATGTTTATCAAGTAGAAAACTGAGACCCCGAAAGTTTAAGTATTTTGCCTGACTTTAAATTCACCAAGCAGTGAAATCAGAAGGACTGATTTCTGAGACTGTACTCAGACATTCAGAAACACTGCTTCTCATAAAAATGGGAGTATTATCTAATTAAAACTTGAAGAAAAATAAAAATAAAATATAAAAAACGAACTTTAAATATTTTATTTTTGGATTTGATGTGTGGTGTATCTATATAACAGAGGGCTTAACATGTCATTTGATAATGACAGTACAATGAAATGATTATATTAATTCACCAGACAAGTGTCCATATTCATGGGACATAAATGTTGTGAAGCAGAATTTCTAACACAAATGTAATATAAGAAATAAATAAGTAATCTGCTGAAATTGTGGATTTCATATTAATGCATAATAATGCTGAATGTTTATTAATGAGTAAGCAAAAGAGAGCTCACCCTACCCTGAAAATAATATCTCTCCTATTTTGAATGAAAAAAAAAAGGATTTGAAGAAACAACCTAAGCATAGTCATGAAGAATAATAACCCAAAGGATTATACTGGAACAAATAAAGGCACAGAGCATTTTAATTCAATTGCCATTATATTTATATCTAGACACAACCATATTTGATCAATGCCTTTTAACTTTTGATAATAACTATACCTTAATCTTCTTGACCAAAAATATACTTTAGAAATTCAATGTCTTTTTTTTTAAATAAGGTCCTTAGTACTAAGTCTAGAGAACAATTGCAATGAAAACCACAGTAGATTTTTTTTAAAGAATTTTATTTTATTGAATCACCATGTGGAAAATTACAATGCTTTCAGGCTTAAGTCGCAGTTATACAATGCTGAAACAACCATCCCTTCACCAGTGCCCATATCCTACCACCAAAAAAATAAAAAACAGCATACCTCCCATCCCGCCCCCCTGTATCCCCCCCCCACCATGTAACTGATAAATTTCACTTTACTTTCTATTTACTATGGTTACATTCAATATTTCAACACAAACCTCACTATTATTGTTAGGAGTACCCCACTAGAGTCAGACCTGCCGTGAAGAGATAATAGGTCGCTTGGCCGCAGGAGTGGCCGCACGGTTTTGGATTTCTGTACTTTAGCAACTAAGTCCAGGGAGATTTCTTCCAGATATTGGATCATTGCAAGCTTGTAAACCCCATCTGTGGTCGTCATAATATGGCGGTCACCACGCCCTTCACCCCCGGCAAGGAAGAGGCGAGAGAGAGAGAGAGAGAGAGAGAGAGAGAGAGAGAGAGAGAGAGAGAGAGAGAGACAGAGAGACAGAGAGAGACAGAGACAGAGACAGAGAGAGACAGAGACAGAGACAGAGACAGAGAAATATCTTTCCCCTCCTGGGCGGGCATTGGGCTGCGGCTTAGTTCTCAGTCTGGAGACATTCTGCAAGGAGCTGCCCATGCCGAAAAATTTAGCTCGTGCAGCTGCAGAGAGGCTGCACAGATGTGCGGCCCCTGGGATCACATCTTGGCGGCGGGAGCAGCCAGTGCCACCCCCACAGTAGATGTTTTTAAGTACAGAATGCCCAGCGTAATAACTCC
This sequence comes from Sorex araneus, assembly GCF_027595985.1. Taxonomy (NCBI): domain Eukaryota; kingdom Metazoa; phylum Chordata; class Mammalia; order Eulipotyphla; family Soricidae; genus Sorex; species Sorex araneus. The sequence goes on from NC_073311.1 coordinate 33,408,466, forward strand.
ATATAGCAACAAGTTGAAGGTAGTTTCCATGAGAAGAGGTCCAATTTCTATTGCAAGATAAAGACTGAATTTTCTTTATCTTTTAGCTATTCTTAGACTTGGGACAAATGCAGTGGGAGATAGAGAGATTTATTCCATATTTCATCATTATTTAAGGTCAAATAACTGTAGCCTTTTACATAATCCATATATGTACACATGCACAAAAGGAACCAAAGTTCTTTAGATAAAGTTAAAATCCAGGCATCCAGAGCTCCCATTTTATCTCTGCTGAGTACTCACATTCTAGGGTAATTTTATTTAATATTGACTCTCATCAGCGAGAGAGAAGATTGCAACAATCTGCCTGAGAGGAAAGTGCCCCTGAGGTCTGTTGACAAATTACGAGCAATCCATTTAGTGCTGGAGTTTGACCTGATTTTGGACTCAAGAAAGAACTGGTATGTACCAAACTTATCTTCTTTGACTGAATTCTCCAACAATTTGTATCAAATACTTTAAAAATTTAGTTAAGCTGAAAAATATTCAATCTTGCACTTATTGATTTTACTTGCCCTCAAACTAAAAATAAGTATGTAGAATAATCCTTGCTTCTAAATGGAATTAGGATGCTTGAAGAGAGATAGCCAAAACCAAAGCAGCTGACAAATATTATAATAATATAATACACTGGGATCAGAGAGATAGTATGATGGACAGAGTGCTTGCCATGCACTCAGTTGATCCCCAGGACCCCATGTGACAACTTGAGCATAGTCAGGAGTGATCTCTGACTAGAGAGCATGAGTAAACTCCGAACACTGCAAGGGGTCGTGACCCCCCAGATTGCAGAACGCACTTTTTCTATTAAATGCAATACATAACAAATGCTTCACGCAATCTAATAAGGATTTCCTTAAAGGAGAATCTGGGGGCTGAGTAAAACATTTTCCTTGCATGTGGCCGAACTGGGTTTGATTCCCAGCATCCCATATGGTCCTCTGAGCAACACTGGAAGTAATTCTTGAGTGCAGAGCCAGGAGTAACACCTGGGCATCACCAGGTATAACCCAAAAAGATAAAAAAAAAAAGGAGAATCTGCCAGGAAACAAAATATTGTTGCCAAGTTCTGATTTTACCAAGGAATTCTGTTCTTTTTTATGAAAAATATTAGTGTTACAAAAGTCAGATCAAAATGGATTAAAGACCTCAATATCAGACCATGAACCATAAGGTACATTGAAAACAAGGTCGGCAAAACCCTCTACGATATTGAAGATAAAGGTATCTTCAAAGATGACATGCAACCAGCTAACCAAGTGGAAACAGAAATCAACAAGTGGGACTACATTAAACTAAATAGCTTCTGCACCGCAAAAGATACAGTGACCAGAATACAAAGACTATCTACAGAATGGGAAAGGATATTTACACAATACCCATCAGATAAGGGGTTGATATCAAGGGTATATAAGGCACTGGTTGAACTCTACAAGAAGAAAACATCCACCCCATCAGAAAATGGGGCGAAGAAATGAACAGAAACTTTCCCAAGGAAGAGATACGAAAGGCCAAAAGGCACATGAACAAGTGTTCTACATCACTAATCATCAGGGAGATGCAGATCAAAACAACCACGAGATACCACCTCACACCACAAAGACTAGCACACATCCAAAAGAACAAAAGCAACCACTGTTGGAGAGGATGTGGGGAGAAAGGGACCCTTCTACACTGCTGGTGGGAATGCCGACTGGTTCAGCCCTTTTGGAAAACAATATGGACGATTCTCAAAAAATTAGAAATTGAGCTCCCATTTGACCCAGTAATACCACTACTGGGAATATATCCCAGAGAAGCAAAAAAGTATAGTCGAAATGACATTTGCACTTATACGTTCATCGCAGCACTGTTTACAATAGCCAGAATCTGGAAAAAACCTGAGTGCCCTAGAACAGATGACTGGTTGAAGAAACTTTAGTACATCTATACAATAGAATAGTATGCAGCTATTAGAAAAAAATGAAGTCATGAACTTTGCATATAAGTGGATCAGCATGGAAAGTATCATGCTAATTGAAATGAGTCAGAAAGAGAGAGACAGACATAGAAAGATTGCACTCATCTGTGGAATATAGAATAACAGAGTAGGATACTAACACCTAAGAATAGTAGAAATACGTACCAGGAGGTTGACTCCATGGCTTGGAAGCTGGCCTCACATTCTGGGGAGAGGGCAACTCAGATAGAGAAGGGAACACCAAGTAAAATGTGGTTGGAAGCCATGCGGGGGAAGGGTGATGTGTGCTGAATGTAGACTAGAGACTGAACACAATGGCCACTCAACATCTTTATTCAAACCACAACACCTAATTAGAGAGAGAGAACAGAAAGGAATACCCTGCCACATTGACAGGGTGGGTTGGGGGGGGAGATGGGATTGGGGAGAGTGGGAGGGATGCTGGGTTTATTTGTGGTGGAGAATGGGCAGTGGTGAAGGGATGGGTTCTCGAACTTTGTATGAGGGAAACATGAGCACAAAAATGTATAAATCTATAACTGTACCCTCACGGTGATTCACTTATTAAAAAATAAGTAATAAATAAATAAATATTTGTGTTAATTTCTTACTGAATACTGAGTAAGAGAATATATGTATATTATAATTTTAAATCTGTTTTAAATATAACAGATCTCTCACACAGATAGAAGAAGAAGTCCATATCAATTCATTTTCATCAAATAAAATAATCCTTTCTGTATTTCATGGAATCCTTTATAACTGCTCTCTTCAGTTGTCTTTTGTACAGGAGAATGACAGGCACACCTGGCTGTGTTCAGAGCTCACTCCTGACTCTGCAACTTCACTCCTGATGATGTTGGGGGGAAACCATATCAACTGGAGGAATCAGATTTGAATTGACCACATGCAGAGTAAGTGCCTGAAACAGTGTACTTGCTTTCCAACCCTTTAAATTTAGTATCTTTACAAAAGTAAGCCAGCCTGTGGAAATTTGAAGAAATAATGCTCTCATTTTACTTATAATGCAGAAATAGTTGTGCTCAGTGTTTTCCTAAAGTTTCCTGCCAACTGAAATATTTTGGCAAAATAGAGAAATTTAATGTTTATGTAATTGGGTCTAGGTAATAGAGCAAAAGGCCCAAATTTGTGTTTGGCATGCAGGAAACTCAGATCCAATGCTCACTATCTCATGCACTCCTGAGCACGGCTGGCACAACCTCTAAGTTCTGCAACAGAACTAGTCCCAAAACATGCAGGCTGTGACCCAAAAACCTTTAAAAGAAATATAGTTTATATTGTTACAATTAATGCTGAGGTTGCCACATTACTTGCCTTATCTGTATGTTTCACTGAAATTGAATCAATACTTACATAAAATCCTCTTATTGTTATAAATCCAGTATTTTATTACAGAAAATAAACATCCAGGAACTGAATATTTGAACTTTTATTAACATATTTTAATATACATGTATATATATATGTCTATAAAACCTGGATCTGCTCATTATGTAAAAATATCACTTTTGCAAAGTAGAAAATATCTATAAATCAGTTTTAGATTTACCCATTTCTACATCCCATTATGATTTCATCTGGGAGATACTCCATGTTTATCTAACTTTTCATTTCCATGAATTGCTTTTCCCTAGTCCTTAATATATATGATGCAGGTCTGGAGATAGTACAGTGGGGAGGGTGCTGGCTCGCATGCAGCCCACAGTGCTCCGTCACTAGCACCACCAGGAGTTATTGATTCCTCAACACAGAGCCAGGTGCAAGCCCTGAATACCACTGCGTGTGGCTCCCACAATAAAATTAAACAAAAATATGCAATACAGACATACTTTTGTCTGTTGTTTTGTTTTGTTTTTGCTGTTCTAGAGATTGACCCCAGGACCTCACATATGCAAGTGCAAGTCATGTGCTCTATCACTGAGCCACACAGAATCCTATAAAATAATTCTCTTTATTATTTTGTTTGTTTGTTTGTTTGTTTGGACTGGAGCGATAGCACAGTGGGTAGGGTGTTTGCCTTGCACGCAGCTGGCCTGGGTTCAATTCCTCAGTCCTTTTCAGAGAGCCCAGCAAACAACCGAGAGTATCCCGCCCGCATGGCAGAGCCTGGCAAGCTACCCGTGGTGTATCCGATTGCCAAAAACAGTAATAACAAGACTCACAGTGGAGACGTTACTGGTGTCTGCTTGAGCAAATCGATGAGCAACGGGATGACAGTAACACAGTAACATACTTTGTTTGTTTATGGTTCATACCTGGAGGTGTTCAAGGCTTACTCCTAACTCTGTATTCAAGGTTTTTCCTGGTGATTGACAGAGCATCATATGTGCTTCCAGCGCCCATGACTGAATCAGGTTTGGTTGCATAGAAAGCTAGTGTCTGACTCAGACCTATCTCTCTGAGCTTCTCATAAAGTATTTTAAAGCATAATATTAAGGACCAACAGGGCATAGTCCCAGAAGTGGTATTACTTGGTCAAACTGGAGCTCAATTTCTAGTTTTTTGGAGGAATGTCCTGTTGTTTCCCAAAAAGGCTGAACTAGTCGGCATTCCCACCAGCAATGAATGAGAGTCCCTTTCTCCCTGCATCTGTGCCAGCGTTGTTTGTGTCCAAAAACACACAGCAGAAACACCAACTTCACTTCTATGTCCATTCTAACACTATTCACAATAGCCAGAATCTGGAAACAACCTGAGAACTTGAGAACAGATGACTGGATAAAGAAACTGTGACGCACCTACACAATGGAATAATACTCTGCTGTTAAGAAAAATGAAGTCATGAAATTTACCTGTAAATGGAATGGACCTGGAGAGTACTATGCTGAGTGAAATGAGTCAGAAGGAGCAGGACAGATCTAGAACAACTGCATTCATTTTTGGGATATAAAAAATGTTATGAGATTAATATCTCATACTAACATCTCATATTTAGGGAAAACAGGGGCAAGGAAGACTGGTCAATGTTTGGAAGTTACAGTGTGTGGGGAGTAGAGGGTAGTTAAGATAGGGTAGGGTCCAGTAGGACAAAAATAGTTTGACATGATCACTCTGGACAAGAACTGACTGTTGAAAGAAGGTAAAGGGATATACATGATAACTTTTTAGCATCTGTATTGCAAACCATGATGCCCAATATGTGTGTGTGTGTGTGTGTGAGAGAGAGAGAGAGAGAGAGAGAGAGAGAGAGAGAGAGAGAGAGAAGAGATATCTGCCATAGAGGCAGACTGGAGTTAGAGAGGAATTAGAGAGGGGAAAGGAAACTGGGGAAATTCATGCTAGGAAATTACACTGCTGGAAAATGGGTGTTGGAATTTGTATGGCTGAAAACCAATCATGAACAACTTCGTAATGTTCTATCTCATGGTGATTCAATAAAAAAATTAAAAAATAAAACTAAGAACTATGAGTGTTAGTAATGGTAATAATAATAATATATTAGTGAATCAGGAAAATGGCACAGGAGTCAGAGGGGCATGACTTACATGAGCAGCACTAGACCAAATTAGCTCTTAAGCACTCGGGGTAAACTTGATGGCCCCCAGCACCATTGGCAATTAGCAACACCCAATGAATGACCTGGATATTGAATCATCTAGCATAGTTGACCAACAACTAATTGGAAAGGCCTCACCCCAAGCCCACTGAGCCCCTCCTCCCACATATATACCAAATAATCAGTAATATTGGTTAAAAATACATTTTGACATTTATTTTTCTTTTATTACACAAAAACTGTTAGAAACATAATTACTTAAAAGAACATACAAACTTCAATTTTCGGTTTACTTGTTCTATTGTAAGTAATTAATTTTGATAAAAATGTTCAATAGTTTCTTGATAAATGATCTTTTTTTTGGAATTGAGTTCATGATAGTATGTCACGTAAATTTTTTTTGCTTGAAATACACACATCAGTGTGAATATTTAATGATTTCTAGAAAGTATTTTCAGATCTCACATTTTTACATGTTGTTTATCCACACTGACATTTTTCATTAACAGAAATACATAAAGTAATAAAATAACAAAAGCAGGAATGCAATGACGTAGCAAGATATATAATGCTAGTCAAAAAAAACCCTTCCTTTTGATCACAGGATATTTGAAAATAAGATCAAAGAGTAAAACTATTTCCAAGATGGCCTCTTTATAGAAAAACACACACTTCTATGTCTGTCCTTTAATTTTACTCTATCAACTCATTCTAATACCAGATGTGTGGGTATTTGTTATTAATGTTTCTTTTCCACCACACCAAGCAATTATTTTAGTATCAGCTTGGTAGTTTATGATCCAACTCAACTCTGACATGGTTTACCTAAAAATAAATCTAGGTTCTAGAGGTTAAGTTGAAATATTGAAAATTCCAAGTAAACCAGTTAACTGCATGTCTGCATCCTCAACCCTGTGGTAGTACGTATTCCTTCACTAAAATAGTTATTCCTCAGTAATCAAGGGCAGCACACTCTAATGATAAAGGACTGGAGCCATAGTGACCACACTCTCCCAGTTCTATGTCAGTAGTACTTGCAGAAATAATTCAAAATAATACAAACAAAATAGGAGGAGATGGTGGAGTATTGTTTTTATTGTAGTTTAGGTTATCTGATCACAATAGTGTTTGTGTCTGATATATGATTTATTGGGTAATCTCTACCATCAAGGTGACCAAGGTAAGGTAAAGTATTTTACAATGATTTTTTTATGCTTCCCAACCAAAATATGATAACAACAAAGAGAACAACTTGCAATTGATGTTTTCTGGTTTCATTTTCCCCATTTTATTGAGGTATTGTGATTACAATACAGTAAATAACAATATCATGATATCTCATTTGAACATCATACCTACCACCAGATGCCCACTTACTCCATCAATGTCCACTCAGGTAAACTTAGTTCTGTGGGCCAACATTACAGTTCTGTTGTCTTTGGCCATTTATTTCTCCCTCATATGTATCTTTGCATCCCATAGTTGAGAGATATCAACTTTCCTTCGAACTGATTCACTCAGTATAATACCCTGTAGTTTTTACTGATTTTTATTTCTCTGTGGATAATGCACTCCATAATTGTCTGAATCAGGAGTTAACTATTCATAGCACCCATCTTTCACATACCATTAGTTGTTTTTAGTATCTAGTGAATGTCCATTATATCAAATACATGAAATTAATTTTTTTGCTGTTTTGGGGGTCACACTCAGCGATGCACAAGGATAACTCCTGGTTCTGCACTCAGGAATTACTCCTGGCGGTGTTCGGGGGACTATCTGGGATTCTGGGATACAACCCCATGTCAGCCATGTGCAAGGCAAATGCCCTACATGCTGTGCTATAGCTCCAGCCTTGAAATTAATTTTTGATGTGAGCTATTAAATCATTCTTCTACTATTTTACACATTTCAAACTTTTTGGTAAATAGATTTAGAGTAATCTAATTCCAGTCATTTCTGTCATTGTTTTCTAATACTAATACAATTCCCAAGCAACACCTTTTTCTCTTACAGGTTGGATTTCTAAAGGGCATATTATAGTGATATAAACCTTCCTCGTGAAGTTTGTGCAACAGAGAATGTTACAACATAATATTTTAAAATAAAAATTAATAAGAAAATGCTATAAAATTAGCAGAATTTGCGAAACACAGTGAATACAGAAGGCATGCTAACACTCCAGTAGTTTTTTTTTTTTTTTGGTCATTTGTTTTCCTGTTTCATTGGTGGTGTCAGGAATTTGGAATGTGGGGAGCAGGAGGAAGAATATAATTGTGAGATTTAATCACAGTCAGACAGTACTTTCCTATCTGAATTCCAACTTTAATTGTTAATAATAAATTATAAGAACATAAACATTCACAGTCAAGTAGATAACAATAATTTCACAGTATCTTTTCATACCTATTTTACAATGTGGAATTAAAGATGCTATTTTGAGCTTTCCCATGTCAGTTTAAACATTTTATATTTTTAAAAAATAAATCAAGTAAAAGAAGTATGATTCCAATTCTTCATGATTTATAATCAAATATTGAACAGTAAAATTGGATGCAATAATTTTTATTCCCAGAGAATTCCCCTACAATTCATTTTTATGAAATATAATCAACCAGATAAAATGAGGTTTACAGTAATTGCTGTAAAATTATTTAAATAAAATAATCAATATAACCATGATCATTTATACTCAATTTAATATTTTATTTGACTTTGGAAAGAAATATTAATATTAACTTATTCTAATAAGTACAGCATATGCATTTGTAGTAGATTATTTTGTAAAGTAACTTAATTGTTCTCTTTATTTATGTATCTTGTAATATTGGCTTCTTGCACTGATTCTGGGCTTGGTTATGTGATTACCTTTAATCAAATGGAATATGAATTGGGTTTATTTGTCTGTACTGAAGATTCACTTTTATGCTTTTGTTGGTGTTTAGTGGGACTGAAATCCTAAATAAGGGATTGACTCTCACCTCTACAGAGCATGTCTGAGGCCCTAGTTTCAATCTCCAGCACCACAAGAAAAGCAAGAAGAGAAGAGGAGATAAAACAACCTCTCATACCTTTGTTGCTCTGATCAAGAACTGAATTACTTCTAGAATGAGCCACAACTTGACTTTCCAACTGAACCAGATAAATCTGATTCCAGCCCTCCTACTCAGAGAAAGAAAATTGTTTAGCCAGGCTGTGATGCTGTGGGTCAAGTGAAATAATTTTTTGTTTTATGATGCTAAATTTTGGAAGTTTTAAAATTCTAATAAGTATAATATATTTTACAAAATTTCCAAACATCCAGACAATACTGGTAGAGCTACTAACTTCATATAAAAATGAAGCTTGTTATAAAACTTTAAAAAGTTGAAAATGGAGAGAGATTATAGCAGAATATAATTATAGAGATTGTATTTACCTTGCATGTAGCTAAGGTGTGTTCAATTCCCTATGGCTCATATGATCCAATGTGCCCACCAGGAGTGATCTTTGAGCACAGAGCCATGAGTTAACCCTGAGAATTGCTGAGTGTGGTCCAAGAAACAAACAAATATATGTTTGTCATATATACACAGTTATTTGGTTATTTCTAATTGTCATCCTTTAATAAACATAAGACAGAAGTCCAAGAAAGTTTTGGAGAAAAAATTTTATTAATTCATCATTGATTTATATTTTTTTGGAAATTCAGGTAGCTCGATTCATTTATCATCATCATCATCATCATCATCCCATTGATCGTCGATTTTCTCGAGAGTCGGTAACATCTCCATTCGTCCTAGCCCTGAGATTTTAGAAGCCTCTCTTTACTCATCCTTCCCAACGGTGCCACATTGGAGGCTCTTTCAGGGTCAAGGGAATGAGACCCATCATTGTTACTGGTTTGGGCATATGAATACACCACAGGGAGTTTGCCAGGCTCTCCTGTGCAGGCAGGAAACTCTCGGTAGCAGCTTGCCAGGTTCTCAAGAGGGAGAACTAGGCTATAAGATGTCTATAAGCATCCAGGAGCTTGGTTTTATAGTCTCTGGATGTTGGCCATTGATGGGATTTCACAGTGCTGGGGGCAGTTTCTGGGTGTGACTGCCTAGCTACTGGAAAATAGGGTACTGGGCAGAAGAGACCAAGTCCCAATCTGAGCAGGCTTGGAGATCTCAGCCCTGGGTCCCACACACGTGGGTTTCTCTGCCAGTTCCTTCATGCGTGAGGCTTGTCCGAACGTGTGGAGAGGGGCCTTGAGCATGGCTGTGGCTGAGTTCCAGAAGTCTTCAGCTGCTGGGGCTCTGCTCGGTGTGGGGAGGGGAAATTCAACCCAACCCCTCCGAGGGCCCCTGTGAAGACAGCAGTCTCTTAAAGACAAGAGACACTATTCATTTATATGTGTATTAAAAAATTGTGTGTGTCTGTTTGTATAAGAGAGAAAGACAGAGAGAGACAGACAGACAGACAGAGAGAGAGAAAGAAAGATTTTTCATATGTGGTATAATAAACAGAGAAATGCCAAATGTTAAGAGTTATGAGAATGGGGGAGTCAGAGAGACAGTACAGTGGGTAGGCACTTGTTTTGTATGTGACCAACTCAGCTTTGATCTTCGGCATCCCATAATGTCCCCAAGGAGCACCAGGAATAATTCCAGATGCAGTCAGGAATAAACCCTGAACATGTGGCCCCAAAGAAAAAAAAACTTTATGAAAATTGGAAATTTTTGTCTATAGAACTGAGCTTGGGAGTGGAACAATAGCACAGCGGGTAGGGCGTTTGCCTTGCACATGGCCAACCCAGGTTTCATTCCTCCATCACTCTTGGAGAGCCTGGCAAGCTACTGAGAGTATCCCACCTGCACAGCAGAGCCTGGCAAGCTACCTGTGGTGTATTCAATATGCCAAAAACAGTAACAACAAGTCCCACAATGAAGATGTTACTGGTGCCCACTCGAGCAAATAGATAAACAACGGGACAACAGTGCTACAGTGCTACAGAACTGAGCTTGAGTGAGGGGGTGAATTGGATGGGTCCTTGGAACCTTGGTGGAGGGAAGAAGACTCTCAGGTAATGGCCTTGGTATTGCAATAATATATGTCTGAAAGTCTGATAACAGTATTGTAAATCCATGTACCTCAATAAAAATGGTGAAAAAACTGAAGATATAATGTGTTTGCCATTATTGTGAATATGGTAATGGTCAGAGCAGTTCTACGACTCTGGCATGGCAGGCACCGGGCTGGAGGCAGGGGAGGTGATGGTTGATGCGCTGCCTTACTTTGACCAAGGCTATGAGGTGCCTGGCCTGCGGGAAGGAGCTGTGGCCCCAGTGGAGGAGGAGACGCGCAGCTACCGGTCGATCAAGAACTACCTGAGCTACCTCAGCCCCCGACTACTTGGCCTTCGAGTCTATTGAAGGACTGGAGCGATAGCAGTGTGTAGGGCATTTGCCTTCCACACGGCCAACCAGGTTTGATTCTTCCATCCCTCTCGGACAGCCATGAAAGCTGCTGAGAGTATCCCGCCCACACAGCAGAGCCTGGCAAGCTACCCGTGGCGTATTTGATATGCCAAAAACAGTAACAACAAGTCTCACAATGGAGACGTTACTGGTGCCCGCTTGAGCAAATTGATGAACAACAGGATGACAGTGCTACAGTGCTATGGTATGGTCAGATTTAATTATTAATCTCTGGGTAATATGAAGCATGTTAAATGGCTATAATAGGGAACACTTATTTGATTTTTGTTCAGTGCTGGAGGCTGAATTAAGTATTTCTGTGAATTTCTTGATATATCTTTTTTAAAAAAATCTATATTTTAATTCCCATTTTATATAATCACAATTGTTTTGTTTTTCTATCTTTATTATTCTTCACTATTTAAACTGTGGTTTACAAAGATTTGTATAATAAAGTTGTTTCAGGCATTTTGTATTCCAACAGCAATCCCACCATCAGTGTGACCTTCTCTCCACCAGTGATCCCAGTTTCCTGCCCACCTCCAAGTTAAATGCTAAGCAGGTCCAAACAAATTTAATTCGTATTGCTCATTACAACAAAATGTCAAATGGAATTATCAGAAAATATATTAATAAAAGTAAATTTGTGATAACAGTTACAGCTCACAAAGATGTTATGAATGTTATTGTATGAGAATTTACTGAGCTGATTGGTCCTGGTTGAGTCTTTTGTGTTATTGTTTTCACTCAACTGATCTTGGTGGGTTTTGATGCAGCTTTACTATCAAATTTGCTGTGCTTCTACTAAGCTACTAGTACTACAAAATACGGAAGAGGTGTCTGTCAGAAAGCTGGACAATGCTCCTCTAGCTGTAGAGCTGGGCCATTTTCATGTCAGAGCAGGTCAGGTGTCTCAGAGAGGGGAGAATCTGCCCACTCGAATTCCGAGAAGGCTTCAGAGCATTCAGTCCAGAGGTTGATTTACCTGATAATTCAGTGGATGATGACTCTTTTACCCCACTTTATTTAATCACTATGGATTTACAAAGTTGTTGCCAATGAATTTGTTAAAAGCATTCAGTAATTCAACACCAGTCCCACCATCACCGTCACCTTCCCTCCACCATTGTCTTCATTTTCCTAACCACCTCTCAAACCTGCCTCTGAATCAGTCCCCACATAATTTTTGTTATATTACTTGTAATCACTAAATGGCTAATAGAATAATTAATAATAATAATAATAATAAAATAATAATAATAATAAATACTCCAGTAAAAGAAAATTTGTGAAAAATGTTGCATCTCACCATAGAGACATTAAGTCCTTATCTGAGGTTTCACTAAGCTATTGTTACTAGTTGAGTCTTCTGTGTTAATGTTTTTATTAGTTGAGCTTAGTTGGTCTCTATGTTACATCCCATCCAATCTGGTGTGCTCCTACTGGGATGTTAGTATTGTAGAGTTTGGGGATATCACTCCAGAAAAAACAGAATATTTAATTGGGCGGTGAGCTTATATGGCATTAGTGGTGTGATGTAGGTGTGGCTGCTGGGGCTTCTGGAAGTACAGGGAGGTGGGGGAGGTACCTACTGAGTATGCAAGAAGGCCCAGACTTTTCAGCCAAAAAAAAAAAAACCTGGTGTACGTGAAATTTTTGGCATTTTGGCATCTCTGTGGAGCTCAGTCATGAGGCAATTGAGTTGAGCCATAGGAATGACAGTGGCTGTTGGGGTGTGAGTGCAGCTGCTGGGGCTTTGGCAGGGCAGAAATTTGGCCAGTCCCTCCCTCCGGAGATCATTCAGGAGCTCTCAGTCAGGGACAAGAATACCTGAGAAGTTTCTGCAGCTAGTAGACCTCTTTCAAGATTTAAGTACAGGTCTGAGGTGGGGCCAGTTATGAGTGTACATGGTGGTAGTGGTGGAAAGTGGGTGTTGCTGGTAGGGCTTCCAAAGGCTTGGTGGCTTTTATTTTAAAATTTTATTTCACTTTATTTATTTATTTACCTTTATTGAATCACCCTAAGATACAGTTACAAAGTTTTTCATGATTGAGTTTCAGTTATACAATGTTCTAATACCTATCCTTTCATCAGAATACATTTCCCACCAACAACATCCCTAGGTTTTCTCCCAACCAATCCCTCTACCCCGGCCTCACAGCCTGTCTCTATAGCAGACACTTTCTCTCTCTGTGTCTCTCTGTGTCTCTCTTCCTCTCAAGCTCTCTCTCTCTCTCTCTCTCTCTCTCTCTCTCTCTCTCTCTCTCCTCTCTCTCTCTCTCTCTCTCTCTCTCTCTCTCTCTCTGTCTCTATCTTATTTTTCTTTTAAGCACTCTGGTTAGCAACACTCTTACTGAAAGGGTATCATGCATACCTTAATTCCCATTTTATTTGTTTATTTATTTATTTATTTATTTTAAAAGAATTTTATTTTATTTTATTGAATCACCATGTGGAAAATTACAATGCTTTCAGGCTTAAGTCTCATTTATACAATGCTGAAACAACCATCCCTTCACCAGTGCCCATATCCCACCATCAAAAACAAACAAACAAACAAACAAAAAATACAGTACACTTCCCATCCCGCCCCCTGCCCCGCCCCCCCCGCCATGTAACTGATAAATTTCACTTTACTTTCTATTTACTTTGGTTACATTCAATATTTCAACACAAACCTCACTATTATGTTAGAAGTACCCCTCTAGAGTCAGACCTATTGTGAAGAGATATGCGGTTTTGGATTTCTATACTTTAGCAACTAAGTCCAGGGAGATTTCTTCCAGATATTGGATCATTGCAAGCTTGTAACTCTCATCTGTGGTCTTCATAATATGGTGGTCACCAGGACCTTCACCCCGGCATGGAAGAGGCGAGAGAGAGAAATACCTTTCCCCTCCTGGGCGGGCATGGGGCCTCGGCTTAGTTCTCAGTCTGGAGACATTCTTTGAGGAGCTTCCCATGCCAAAAAATTTAGCTGGCATCTGGAGTCACGCTCATGCAGTTGTGGAGAGGCCGCACACACGTATGGCCCCGGGATCACATCTTGGCGGCTTAATTCTCATTTTAAAGGGAAAAAGCAGACATAAACTCAGTTATTAGCTACAGATAATGCAAATAATAAGTTGATGAAACAGGATCTGAATGCATATCTTTCTGTTTTAGAAAGTGTTAAAATATAACCAAACCTACAAAAAAAATTACAATTTTCTTAGAGTTTAAGTAGGTTAAAGATTATGAGGGCTGGAGTGATAGCACAGTGGGTAGGGTGTTTACCTTACACACAGCAGACCAAGGCTCAATTCCCAGCATCCCATAATATGGTTCCCTGAGCACCACCAGGAGTAATTCCTGAGTGCAGTGCTAGGAGTAACCCCTGAGCAACGCTGGTGTGACCCAAAAAGCAAAACATAAATAAATAAACTAACAAATAAATAAATAAATAGGTTAAAGATTTCACAGTGAGAGAATAACATGGTGAAAATTAGATGCATCATTACAGAAAATTAGAATCTTAGTTCTAGCATTGTTAAATATGATTTTAATGCATGTGTATTCTGAGTCTCAGATTATGTGTAATGAGAATGGAGATGATAGAAGGTAAATTGTAGGTGTAAATAGAAAATACCAAAACATTTGAGGTTAGCAATTGCCAATTTCCTGCTCAGAAATAAGCATTGGGTCATTGTTTATCTATGAAAATCTTAAATTTCTTAAATAACTTAAAGAATTTTCAAGAAGACAATAACATGAGCAGCTCACTTAATCTAGCAATAAACTTTCTCTCCTTTCCTTATTTGGGATGAGAACTCAATTGGTATTTTGACTTGTAAGGTTAAAACAAATTCAAACAAGACTCTCTTTAATCATTTCAGTAAGAGCTAGAGTCAGAATTAACTGTTTTAAAGAAAACACTTGAAAAGACTCAACTGGTGTTAAGGAAAATGAAATCTGAGTAACTTGTTTTGGCACCATAATGTCTCAAATAAAAAGAAAATGTAAATTGTTTCTTATCTTACTTTCAATCACAGGCCCCGGATTACTGCATTATGAAAATATCTTGTATTATGTATCCTTAAAAACATTTTTCATTGTATGGTCCCTATTTACAGTATTATATTTGTAGTATAATTCAATACAAACACATAGAAGAAATGCATGAATTGGAAATTTCAATATATATAAGAGAATTTTTTTTCTTCCTGATCTTATCCACAACTTAAATTATTTTACGTGCTGTACTGGATATACCATAACAGAGGTAGTGTTGCAATAAAAGGTCACATTGTCTTTGGAATCATAAATATGTGGCAAATGCATGTCATATTCAGGGGCTGAGTGATCAAATGTCCACCAGCCACATTTTTTCAGATTTGGTTTGATGATCTTATCAATCTCTGAAAATAAAAACTTTCATGATTTAAAATAGTATGGCTGTTCTACTTTTACTCTGTCCTATTTTTCCCCCTCTAACCTTTTTGCTTTTTTCCCAGTAGCTTTTTTTTTATTAATCGCCCTAAGCTATTCCATATATCTGCTTGCTCATTTGTTGATTCCTTGGTTATATACATTCTGTGAGATTATCAACAATATCTGACACAATTATCCAGACTTGTACTTTTCAGAGAATTATCTCTCACTACTGTTTCCTTGATGCATTTAGTCAGTGCTCAATAAGTATTTTTGAACAAATGCATTAACTTCAATTTTATCTAGAAGACTAGAAAGAAAACTGTGGCTACACAAAGAAATCTCAGGGACAGAGAGAATGACCCTCATGGCTCATAGAGACAGAGCTAGTGGGATCAGGTAAATGAAAGTGGAACCAGTGTTCAGGGGTAGAGAGGGCACCATATGCTCCAGCATCTTCCTGGAAGGAAAAGCCAAAATTCTCAATAGGTGACGTTAATGCCTGGACGCAAGACCAATCTGCCTCAGCTGTCTTTTCTATACTTGTCTAGATCGAAATATAGGGCTAGAGAAAGGACAAGGGATAAGGTGCTTGTGTTGCATCTGACTCACCCCAGTTTAGTCCCCAGCACTGGTTGGGCTCAGTCCTGAGCAGATCCAGCACCAGACCCTGAACACTGCTTGGTGTAGCCCAAACACCCCCAAATTAGATTTGACTGTAGACTTCTATTTGTAACCATTGGGAATTATGACATTCTTTGATTATATTTTTCTGTAAATGTTTACAAATGTTCATGCTAATCAGTTTAATCAGTTTAGAGCCACTTGGGGCCACTCTCCACACGTTCAGATGAGCCTCATGCCTGGGGGAGCCAGCAGAGGAACACAAGTGTGGGACCCGGGGCTGAGATCTTCAATACTGCTTGGATTGGGACTGGGCTTCTTCCACCCAGATCCCCCATTTTCCAGTTGCTAGGCAGTTACACCCAGAGACTGACTCCAGGACCACGTAATCCGATCAACAGCAAACATCCAGAGACTATAAAATCAAGCTCCCGGAAGAGAGCTACACAGTCTCTTGCCCCTGCGCCTGGCTGTCTTCACTGGGGCCCTTTGGAGGAGACGAATTGTGTTTCCCTCCTTCACAACCCAGCCTGTTGAGGACCTCTGGAACCCATCTAATAGCTTAGTTCTCCTTCTTGGAGAACCTGACAAGCTACTGCGAATCTATTGCCCACTAGGGAGAGGCTGGCAAGCTGCTTATGGCGTATTCATATCCAAAATACAGTAACAGATACATACATACCTCTCTGAGAGCCGGGCAAGCTACCAAGAGTATCCCACCCACACAGAAGAGCCTGGCAAGCTACCCGTGGCATATTCGATATGCCAAAAACAGTAACAATAGGTCTCATTCCCCTGACCTTGAAAGAGCCTCCAATCATTGGGAAAGACAAGTAAGGAAAGGCTGCTAAAATCTCAGTGGACTGCTTTCCCATTTCTTCTGTTAAAATGATTTCCCAGAAGCCAAGATGATAAAAAAAAATAATAAATCAAACCACATTATTCAGTCCCGTGACAGTGTAGTCCTATCAGTTACATCTATCAGTATTTCAGTAATATCTGTTTACCCTGGTTTAGAAAGGTCTCTTTAATCTGATTCCCACTTACTTCTCTGAATTTATTTCCTTCCTTTCTCTTCCTTTTTCCTTCTGCATCTGCCATATTGATCCTATCTCAGTTTCTCTAAAATTTTACCTTTTCTCAAGTTGGGTAATTTTCATTAATTCTTTTTTTCCTCTTCATTTTACATAGTTAACTAATTTTTGTTATTTAGACTTCAATTTAAAAAAAGTTTCAGAGAAGTCTCATCTAATCTCTAGATTTTAAAGGATCCAGCCAGCTAATCTTTGTTACACTCCAGCTAGATCTTCACTCTAAAAAGTTACGGTTTACTTGATTGCTTGAATGCTAGCCGTCTTCTCCACTCAGCTGTAAGTTCCTTGAGAACAGAGACCTTTTAAGATTTCCCATAAGAGACTTTAGTGCTTGTTTCTTGCATCAGAAAAAAAAAGGTATGATGATGCACAGTAGATAGTCAGGTCAGTACTGAACATATGAATAAGTCTTCATCTTGAAACATTATTTTGATGCCACCAAACTTGTTGTTTTTTGTGTCCTAAGACTCTTTTAATTATCAGTAAGAATGTCATTTTAGGGGGGCTGAGAAGCAACCTTGGAGCAGAGTGATATGCTCTAAGTTGGTTCAGTGATAACACAGTATAAAGACATTGATAGCACTTAAATGGAGGTCACTAAATGTTGCTTGATTTTATGAATTTGTTTTAGAGATATTTGATTACAGAGGGAGAAAATTATACTGCTGCACACAGTTGAGCTGGAGAGTTAAATTTCCCAGTGTTGTCAATCATTAATCATATGATGTGGGATCATTCTTTCATTTTAATTTTGCTTTTTATTTTGGAATTTGTATGGTCAAGCATCTGTACAAAAAGGAAATAAGAACTGGAATTAAGTTTTCATGAAATTAGAACAATAGCAATGAAAATCACAGTCATGAGTCATCCTAAAAATAATTACTATCGCTAATGATAAATTTTATCTCTAATAGCTTAAATAGTTATCACTAATTTATTTTTAGTTCTAGAAGTTATTAATAACTATCAAAAGCAAATTGTTGATTACAGTCTTTGGTGTGTAGACCCAAGAACTCAGTGCTTGGGTCTGAGAGTTCACTGCCACCAGAGCTATTAGTGCAGGGATTGAATTCTAGGTCTTATGTACATCAGGGATGTATTCATATAAGCTCCTTTAAGTTCATTTTGCCTCTTTTCCTCAATAACAGTTATTTTTAAGTACTTAAGCTGTGGCAGACATTATAAGCATGTATATAAATACTCACTTTTCACAAGAAATCTAAGCAACTGCTTCCGATCTGTTTTGTTTTGTGGGTCACATCCTTGGGTACTCAGGGTTTTCTGCTCAGGAATCACTCCTCTTAGGGCTGGATGTAACATATGGAGTACTAGATATTAAAAATTGATAGTTCATATGCAAGGCAAGTGCCCTACTCACTATACTATGTCTCTAGCCCCTCCAAAATGAGTTTTTATACCGATTAGAGAGACAAGAAAACTGAAGTCCAGAAAAATTAAATAACACCTTTAAAGTTGCACAACCAATATTCTGTTGGAGTATTCAGCTGAACCCAGAAATTCTGCCTTCAAAGCCTATACCCTTAGCAAAGAGCATAACACTACATTGTAGCACTATTGCCCAGTTGTTCATCTATTTGCTCAAGCGGGCACCAGTAATGTTTCCATTGTGAGACTTCTTGTTACTGTTTTTGGCATATTGAATAGGCCACCTGTAGCTTGCCAGGCTCTGCTGTGCAGGTGGGAAATTCTTGGTAGGTTGCTGGGCTCTCCAAGAGGGACAGAGGAATCGAACCAGGGTTGGCCGTGTGCAAGGCAAACACCCTACCTGCTGTGTTATCGCTGCAGTCCTAGCAAAGAGCATAACATAGAATAAATATTTACTTAGATTTACTATCAATTTATTTCCTTATTAATTTGAATAATTTTATTATTTGTATGAAACTGAACATAACTTCTGTCTGTGACCACACAGGATCTTTTAATGTGCAAAAAAAAGTTTAATTGTGAAATTACAGCATCTAAAGAAAAGCTTAAAATTCTTTAGTTATTTTAGGTCTCAAAGAAAAAATACTTTTGTGGGGTGTGATGAAGATGGGGGCACATACATCTCAATCCTAACCAATCGTGTAAATAATTCAACATAAAATGTGACTTGCTTCCCTCAGATCTCCTGCCACCCATGAACAAAGCTACATGCCACTCAAAAATAATTGTGCTAAAATGGCTGTTTCCACTTTGGAACATAATATTTGATCTGTGCATTGGTATCTCCTAAATCTGAGAAGTTAGACAAGTCAGAACACAAAACGAGCGGGGCTTAACTAGGGCTGCTACATCTGGTTAAATTAATTCTCTCCTACAAGCTTCAAATCACAGGCCTATGTCAGAAGCATGTTGTGTCCAGGATTTGTCTAATTATTTTCAAACTGTACTTTAGGAAATCATGTGCGGGCAATAACTACTCTTCATAAAGGGAAAGGCAAAACTTGTTGGGCTGATAAGCCACAATTCAGAGATGGGCCACGGTCTCTGCCCGTTTCAAAGGATGATGGGATTAGAGGAATTTTATTTTATTTATTTTTTTTAATGAAATTTATTCACTTAGGCCGCTCTGAAGTGATTTCATCCCAGTGAAGTCTATCACTTTCTTATAAAATTTCATGACTTTACCTAAATAATAAGAGCTACAGGTGATTCTGTCTGTATAATCATGGGGTTATAGAGAAGTGAAAGGGTTGTCCTACTTTAATTGCTAACAGTTGAATATAAAACCCTAAGAAAAGGAAAAGGGCATTTTATCTTATTTTTTATTCAGCTTCATCGCTAAGCATATGGACACTTAGTAAATTTTAGGGTTGTGGCTCACTCTCTGGGATATATTGGTTTGGAATGGTGAATTAGTATTTGTCTCCATTAATTTTAACCACATGTTAATTTCACTTAAAACATATAAGATCTATGTGTTCCGTGAATGCAAATGCAATCATCTGTTTCTAACTGAAATGATAAACAAAAACATGTAGCTAAAAGCCAAACTTCATGATACAATGAAGAATCAGATTATAAACATTCATTTCCTTCTTTAATATTTATCTGTGCAAACTGACAGAACTCTGAGTGGAACAAATACAGAAATTCTCAGTTTACAACACATTGGGAGAAGCAAAACCCTGGCTTTAAATTATTCACTATTTTAATACAATGCAAGTTGACAAATGCACTATACCGAATTTAACAAAATAGTAAGTTTGACACTTTAACTGTATATATGTATATATATATATATATATATATATATGTATATTATTTGCTTTTTGGGTCACACTGGCAATGCATATGTGTTACTCCTGGCTCATGCACTCAGGAATTACTCCTGGCACTGCTCACCCCCTATATGGGACCATATAGGATGTTAGGAATTGTCCCCGGGTCAGCTGCGTGCAAAAAAAAAAAATGCCCTACCCTCGGTGCTATCGCTTCAGCCCCACTTTAATTATATTTCAAAGACATGGATATATTTTAATAATTTAAGTACATTAAAAATAAATGAAATGCACTAGAAATAAAAATGTAGTTTATTCTTTCTAGTTGATAAATTCTTTGTGTGAATTCAATTTTTAATTTCTTATATTAGTCCTAATAATGACCTGGTTTTGTTTAAAATAAAGATTCATGGGTCTCTAAAGAATGTGACCTGGTTGTTCTGAGGGAGATTGTGTGACTATTCTCTTTTCTTGCAAATATTTAGATAATTATTACTCTAATTCTTTATAATATCTCTAATTTCTAATTGTGACCATGAAACCAAAATTCAAACATAGACTGATCAATGTTTCTATTATGTACTTTCTGATTTATTTTCTATGTTGATAAGTACATAATTATAATTAATACTAGTTATGTATTAATTTTAGTTTAAATTGTGTTCTTTTGAGCTAGCATTAGTTTACAATCTGAAATACACCTCAGGTGTGTACCTTTAGGCCTTGACAGTTGTATCTACACCCCCATGCCTACTGCTAGGTCTGACTGCCGTCTAAACCATTCTAACAACCCACTCTTCCTGACCCACTCCCTGCACACTGCCAGTTGCTGTCCTTTTGTCAAAATCTAAGATTTTTTTTGTTTGTGTTTATTTCCTCATCTTTCACAAATGAAGGAAACTCAAGGACCCTACCTGCATCACAAATTACAAAATTTCATCTTTTAAATAGTTGAGTAGCATTGTTTTTGTTTTTATGATGGTTTTTAGCTTATTTCTATGAATAATGTGGCAATATAGTGGTGTATGCATATATATTTTAATTAATGTTTTCATATTCTTTAAATATATACCCAGAAATAGAATTGCTCATTCATAGAATGTTTCTATTCTTTTCTTCCTTTTTTTTTAATGTTCCTATTCTTAATCTTTTAAGGAAACTCTCTACCACTTTCTGAGTAGAAATAACAATTTGCAGTCCACCTATAGTATTTCTTTTTCTCTATGTGCTAACCAATATTTTACGATATCTTTGCACTATATCACTGTCATCTCGTTGCTCATTGATTTGCTGGAGCGGGCACCAGTAACATGGCCATTGTGAGACTTGTTACTGTTTTTGGCATATCAAATATGCCACAGGTAGCTCGCCAGGCTCTCCAAGAAGGATGGAGAAATTGAACCCAGGTCAGCCTCATGTAAGGCAAATGCCCTACCCACTGTGTTATCGCTCCAGCCCCACCAACACTTATTTTTTCTTATTTTTTGATAACTATATTAACAGAGGTGAGGTATCCTCTCACCATAGATTTTATGTACATTTCTCTAATGAGGAACAATAAAATGTTTGTCAGGAGATCGACTCCGGAGGCAACTGAACCACTTTGGACATGAGCGGCGCCCCCAAAATGCTTCCAACTGTGTGCTCGGACCTACTGGCCCAGGCGCTGCCAGCGGGGTATGGTCTTTTCTCTCTCAACTCTTTGTTTTTGAACGCAGTGAGGCAATAGCCAGTTTTTAGACTCTACAGGAAGCCCGGGAAAGCCGATGGGGCGGGACTTCCGGATCCGCCCTGTGCCGGCCGACATTTAAGCACAGAGCCATGTGGGGACGCTCCTTTCCGGCCCCGCGCGAGATCGACCCCGGAGGCAACTGAACCACTTTGGACACGAGCGGCGCCCCCAAAATGCCTCCAAACTGTGTGCTCGGACCTACTGGCCCAGGCGCTGCCAGCGAGTGATGCAACTACCAAAAGAATTTTCCCTGGACTTCATATAGAAATCCAAAACTGCGATAGCAGCTGCGCAACCTAATATCTCTTGATTGTCAGCAACGTGTAAATGTTCCTTTTTGGCAGGGCTTACCGTGGGGGGAAACTCCAAACAATAGTACTGAGTTTTTTGTTGAAGGGTAAAAGATTGTAGCGATAGAATTTTAGGCAGAATTTTCCCTGGACTTTATATAGAAACCCAAAACTGCACGGCCGCGGCAGCCTAATGTCATCTAATCATCGGCAATATGAAATGGTTCCTTTGTAATGGGTTGGACTTTGGGGGGACCATAATAGGGTTAAAGTTTGTAGCGACGTATAATTTCTGGCTGTACTTTCCCTGGACTTTATACAGAAATTCAAAGCCGCGAGGCCGCTGCCATGGCCGCGCAACCTATTGTCATTTAATCATCACCAATATGAAATGGTTCCTTTTTAATGGGTCGGACTTTGGTGGGAAATCCTAACAAGAATAGTAAGTCTCTTGCTGAAATATTGAAGGCTACCAAAGTGGTAGCCATCTCTATAGACTGAACTAAGCCATATCCCCACGCCAGCTGAGAAGAAATATTCTTCTTTCTCGGGAAGAAACGCGGCATGGCGTTAACCATAGTATGATGTCCATTAAGCTGACACGGACCTGGTGGCGTGGGAATGGGATACAAGGGAATAAATTATTATGTACTTGGAACAGCGGGACGCTGGTAGAATCTCGAGCCGGGGCCTATACCAGCGTATTACTTTTGGTTCCAGAAACTGCTTGCAGATATTCTACCAGGCTATCAACTAAGCCAGAGCCCCACGCCGGCTGATGATGGGAAATAACCATCTTTTTTGGTTTGTTTTCCCTTTGTCAGGCAGCGTGGTGATTAATAAACAGGCGTGAACTCGGTGGCGCGGGACAAGGGGGGAAAAAATAGAAAAGTTATGTAACAAACAGCGGGACTTAACATCTTTACATTCTCAACAATGGAGAGCCATCAAATGCTTCCTTGACAGTGGGACTGTCTTGTCTTTTTTGGGGGGAAACCCTAGCAACAATAGTGAATTATGTGTTGAAACATGGACTGTAACCAAGATAAAGCGTAAACGAAGTGAAACTTATCATTTACAAGGGCGGGGACTGGGGGGTGGGAGGTATAATGGGGTGGTTGGTGATGGAATATGGGCACGGGTGAAGGGAAGGGTGTTTGAGTATTGTATAACTGACATAATCCTGAGAACTATGTAACCCTCCACATGGTGATTCAATAAAATTTAAATTAAAAAAAAATGTTTGTCAGTCATTGACTATCATCTTTGGTGAAATGTTTATTTAGATTCTCTGCCCATTTTTATGCGAGGTTGCTTTTTGTAGTTGTTCATAGTATGATATTTTTACATGTGTTGATTAATATAACCTGTTATGATAACTGATTTTAAAATATTGTCTCTCAATAGTTTGCCTTTCATTTTAGTAATTTTTTTTAACAGGGAAGATACTTTTCAGCTCTTTACATTTTTAGATTTTTTTATGTAGGTAGAAACTTTATAACAGTGTAAAACTTTATGACATTTATAAAATTAGTGGAGATGAGTTATAGAGAAATTTCTAAGTCGAATATTGAAGGTCTTATTGCCTACATGTTCCCATCTGTATCTTATGATTACAGCCCTTATACTTAAGTTTATAATTCAATTTTGAATTAGTATTTTGTAGATGGTATAGGACAGTTATTTATTTTCATTAGTTTTGTAATTTTATAATTTTCTCAGCATCATTTACTGAAGATAATTCCCTATCTCTGCTGTTTCTATTTTTCATAAATTATTTATTTTTCTATACATGGGCTTTCTGCTATTCATCGATCTTTTGTTTATTTTTACTTTAATACCATGCTTCTATTAATGTAGCTTTGTAGCATAGTTAAAAAGTCAGGAAACTTAAATATTTCATTTTATCTATTTTCCCTTGATTGTTTTAATCATTTGGAAATTTTGGAGTTCCTTATAAATTTATATTTTATTTCTATAAAAATGACATTGGGGTTTTTATAATATTTTCACTGAGTTTGTATGTTTTAGGTAAAATGATTATGA
The DNA here is from genome assembly GCF_027595985.1 of Sorex araneus. Taxonomy (NCBI): domain Eukaryota; kingdom Metazoa; phylum Chordata; class Mammalia; order Eulipotyphla; family Soricidae; genus Sorex; species Sorex araneus. The sequence continues at coordinate 33,432,846 of NC_073311.1, forward strand.
TTAACTTTAATTCTGCCAACCTATGAGAACATTACCTCTCATTTCCTTGTATCTTCTTCAATTTCATTTAATATATTTCTAGTTTTTAATGTATGTATTTTCACTTATTTGATTAAATTTATTCTTAAGTTTTGATCTAACTCTAAATAGCATTACATATTTTAATTTCAATAATTTATCTCTTTAATTTTTAAACTTTATTTGAAATTTTACCTTTTATTATATTTTTAACTTTAGCAACCAAGATTTACAATTTTACTATACTATCAGTGGTACAGTTTCATAAATACAACATTCTAGCACCCACCATAACTGCCACTACAGTGCCCATTTCCCTTCACCATTGTTTCAGGACCCTACCCATGTCCCCATCCATGTTATACAGCCCTACTCAACTTCTCCCAGCTAAAAGAAAAGATGAAATAATAATCTCCACTACTGGGATAGATCCAGAGGGTACCATGCTGAGAAAAGTCAGCAAGAAGGAAGGGAAAAATACAGAATGACACATCTCATATGTGGGTTATAAAAAAGAAATAGAAAGGGAATAATCACTGTCACTGTCATCCCGTTGCTCATCGATTTGTTCGAGCAGGCACCAGTAAGGTCTCTCATTGAGAGACTTATTGTTACTGTTTTTGGCATATCCAATAAGCATGGGTAGCTTGCCAGGCTCTGCCTGCTGTATGGGCTCGATACTCTCGGTAGCTTGCTGGGCTCTCCGAGAGAGGCTGAGGAATCAAACTAGGGTCAACCACATGAAAGGCAAACGCCCAACCGCTGTGCTATCGCTCCAGCCCAGAAAGGGAATAATAGATCACCAAAACCAACCAAATTTAGGATCTGGTTTTCCTTTACTTTTTGACCTTTCTTCTCACTCTCTTTCTCAAGAGAGACTTACACATTCTCCTTAGAATTTATATCCTCCCTTAATATAAGTTTTACATTGCAAACACACACACACACACACACACACACACACACACACAGAACTGAGCCTTACACAAATGAATTAGCATTTTCAGGTTACTAGTGGACATATTTAATTTGATTAATCTGGACTCCTTTTCCTCTCAAAAATGTTCATGTTGTGTGTCTCATTAAGTAGAAATTTTATTTTTTAACAAATAATAGTCTATCATCTTCAGTAGACTTCTGAAAAAAGTGGCTTGTTTCTGATTGAAGCTCAGTTTGGTAAATCCATGGGAAGGAATTTGTTATTAAGGAAGTTGTCATTGACTAAATCCACTTTAAAGAGTTTTTTTTAAGTTATTTGATATGGAATTGTAAATCAAACAAATAGAAATTTTTTAAAAATAGCACAAATATCTGGAACGATAGCACTGCGGGTAGAGTGTTTGCCTTGCACCCAGGTTTGATTCCTCCTTCCCTCTTGGAGAGCCCAATAAACTACTGAGTATCCCACCCCCACGGCATAGCTTGCAAGCTACCTGGCACATATTCGCTATGCCAAAAACAGTAACAACTGTCTCACAATGGAGACATTACTGGTGCCGCTCAAGCAAATCGATGAACAATGTTATGACAGTGATAGACAACAGTGACAGCAAAAATAAAAATGAAAAATATTATGCCTACAGTTTTACTTAGAGGTAGTGATAGTAGTAATAGTAGTGGTACTAACAGTAATAGTATTATATTAGACCAGTACTTTTCAGTATCAGCACTCTAGGTTGGATACATAGTTTTGACAGGTTTCCTGTGCTAAGTAGAAGTAGGTCTGGCCTCTTTTTATTCTGTCCCAGTATTACTCCTTCAGTTTTAACATCCAAAAATAGGTTTCAGAAATTGCCAAATATTTCTGAGAAGCATGCACCAACCAGTCCCTAAAGTGGAAAAGCCACAGTAAAAGCTGATATTTATGAGCACATTCTATATTCTGTGCAACCATCAAACATTTCACAGGTACACATTTCTTTAATAATCAAAACAGCCATCAGTATAAATGCTGTGGCTGACCCATGTTTAACTGTGGTGTTGTGGCACAAAGGTTAATTAGTTCCCTGCACCTGCACAGTTAGTACTTTCTATTTTGTATATTTTTGATGTTAAAGCATATTTTATTTCTGGTAAAAGGCATAATAGAAATATTTTTAGATATATGCTCTAAAATCTAAGACTTTTTATTTAATAGAAAATTGAATAATTTTTAAAAAGTGTACAAGGTAATAATTTACTATATATACATTGCAGAAGAATTTTGCCTCTCATCTTCATCATATCACATATTTCTTGTTCATTAGAAATCTTTAAGTTCTGATATATAATATTATAATATATATAATATATATATCACTGTATCTCACAGTGATTTTATATATATATATATGCACAACTGGCTGTAGTCCAAATTCTACATGAATAAGGTTCTGTTACTAATTCAGTCCAAGTACTACCTGAACAAGGCCTCAGACCTTATTCGGCTTATAAAAGAAAGACCGAAACCATTTACCCACCTCTTCCTATTCCCCACACCACCCAATCTCTCATAACTAGCTTTCTGTTCTGTCTTCTATGAGTTAAACAGCAAGTTTAGAAAAACATTCTATACATAATTAAAACCATGCAGCGTTAACTTTTGTGGCCTGGCTTTTATCAATTTCTCCTTCAAGTTCATTCTTATTTTCAGGTGAAAGTATTTCCATTTCATTTGGGGCTGGGGTTTCCCAGTACTGTTCAGGGGGTGTTGGAACTACTCTTGGCCACACCAGGCCAATGAGCCAGACATTAAATGCTCAAATGTAAGGATACAGTACTATTTGGAATATAAGGTACCCAGGACCACAGAGTCCATTGTGGTAGTACTGGGAACTACCTGGTGGTAGTCAAGATCACCAGGGATACATCCTGGGATTATGGGAAGGGAGATGTGATACTGATTCTCAAATCAGAGTACGTGCATGGAAAACATGCAATATATTCTGGCATTAGGATTTGGGGTTTTGTAGGGTTCTTTTCCACACCATGCAGTGCTCACAGGACTTACTCCTGGCTCTGGAATTAGGGACCATTCCTGACAGAGCTTGATGGGCGACCTGTGATTCTGGAGACAGAACCCTGCAGCCTACATGCAAAGCAAGTGCCTTACCATTGGTACTATCTCTAGCCCGAGGATTTGCATTTGCAAAGCTAAAGTATATTTCATTAACTATACAGATATATGTAAATATGCATACATGTATTTGTTTATTCATTTGTAGGTTTGTTTCTCTCTCTTGGTTCTTATGAATAAAGATAGAGATACACTCTTCTTAGAACTGGGATCTAAATATGAAAGCTAGGTATACATTTTATAAGGAATCTGTAATCATTCATTAACAAATAGTGCTTATGAGGAACTTAATGTGTAGGTGTGAGGAAGGAGATTCAGAAGTCAGGGAAGCAGGCCTGCAGTGCAAGGAGCCCATCCAATTCGTGGTGCTGGCACTATCTGCCTGCAACTTCCCACCAGCATTGTAGGGATGGGCCTCAGGTGGACCACAGCTAAACCAGAGAGAGTCATCTCTGGTGGGTTGCCCAAGTATTGCAGGGGCAGGGAGTCCCTGGTCTCCCTGAGTACAGAATAAGCACCCCCCTGCCGAAAATGACAGTAGAGACAAGGGCCAGGAAGATTGGTACATGGTTGGTAGCCTGCCTCATGGGCTAGGGGAGAAGGCAACTGGAATAGACAAATGATCACTAAATCAATAATGGTTGAAGGGATTGTCTGGGATAAGAGATGTGTGCTGAAAAGTAGATAAAGGACCAAATGTGATAGCCTCTCAGTATCTGCATTGCAAACCATAATGCCCAAAAGCAGAGAGAGAGTATGGGGGGAATTGTCTGCCTTAGAGATAGGGGGAGGGTTGGATGCGTGGAAATACTGGGGACATTGGTGGTGGAAAATGTGTACTAGTGGAGGGATGGGTGTTCGATCATTGTATGACTGAAACTCAAACATGAAAGCTTTGTAACTGTATCTCACAGTGATTCAATAAACTGTAGCACATTAGCACTGTTGTGCTAGATTTGCTGGAGCAGTCACCAGTAACTTTCATTGTGAGACTTGTTGTTACTGTTTTTGGCATATTAAAAACAGTTTAATCTGAAGCATGCAGATATAAAGAAAAAAAAGACTAAGTATTTATTTGGATTATTCAGACTTCAATAGCAGTAGTTAGAGAAAGCTGATGGTGTTCCAGTGAAGGAAAACATCTATAAGCAATGTTTTCTGGTCCTCACTGGTAAATAGTTTCCTCACTCTCCAGTCTCTTTCCCTCTTGATTATGTTCTAACTCCAGACTATCTGTAGTAAATCTCTGAGTAGTGTTTTTAAGGTTCAAATATGAGCTAAAGGAAGGCTAAGGATAACATGCTAGTAGTATGTCACTAATTGAAGAAATTATACAAACTAGAAATAGCTTTCACAATTCTAAGAATTGAGTCTTAAGTTAGTGGGAAGAGATTAAGTTTCAAGGTACAAAATTTTCAGGAAGTCAAATTTAAAGATAAATATAATGAAAAGTGAAGCATGCCCTTTATAAATTTTTTAACTTAGGACTAGAGCCGGTAGGAAGTTTGCCTTGCATGCGACTGACCTGGATTTGATCCCTCTGCCCCTCTCAGAAGGCCCAGCAAACTACCAAGAATATCCCGCCTGCACAGCAGAGCCTGGCAAGAAGCTACCTGTAGCATATTTCATATGCCAAAAATAGTACAGGTCTCACAATGGAGACGTTATTGGTGCCCGCTCGAGCAAATTGATGGACAACAGGAGGACAGTGCTACAGTGCTATAGTTTCAACTTAGACTTCCCTCTACCTAACTCTATAAACTTTGTGATCTACTTCAAGTTCACGATCACGAAATCCTGTTAATCACTGATTTCTCTGGCGGACTCAGTAACATCTCATTTCGTCCTTTCCGTGAGATCTTAGAAGTCTATCTCGACTTGGCCCTCCCAAAGATGTCACACTGGGGGCTCTTTCAGGGTCAGGGGAATGAGATCCAGCTTGTTACTGGATTTAGCATATGAATACACCATGGGAAGCTTGCAAGGCTGTCCCATGTGGGCAGGAAACTCTCAGAAACTTGCCAGTTTCTCCCAGAGGGAGAAGTAGGCTACAAGATAGCTTCTGAGAGCTTGCTTTTAAGTCTCTCTCTGGATGTTGGCCATTGATGGGATTACACACACCTGGGTTCATCTGCCATTACCTTCATGCATGAGGCCTGTCTGATCGTGTGGAGAGGGGCCTCGAGCATGGCTGTTGTTAGGTTCTGGTGGTCTTCGGCTGCCAGGAGCTCTGCTCGGGGTGGAGAGGGAAGCTGGAGCCCATCCCCTCTGAGGGGCCCTGGGGAAGACAACCAGGCGATCAGGCAAGAGACGCTCTACTTCAAGTTATTAGTTTAAAATGTTATACTATGTAATACCTAAATTATATTTCATGTATTATACTCCATAAATTGTTTTGTTTCTCTGTTGGTTTTTTTTTTTTGCACACCTGGCAGTGCTCAAGTTTATTCCTGATTCCTGGCTCTGCACTCAGGAGGGCTTTTCACTCCTGGCAAGGATTGGGTAAACATATGGGGTCCCAGGGATTGAACCTGGGTTGGCCACCTGCAAGACAAATGTCCTGCCTGCTATAGTAACTCCCTGTCCCTTTATGAATTTCTTAATTTAACTATGAAACATAAGAATTAGTTCACTCGGCTTCTTAGAGGGAAAGAGACAAAGACTAATTTCTCTCATATGTAGAATAAATAGAAACATAAGTTAAGTAGAAACAATCCATTAATGATCACAGACCCTAAATGTCAGCCCACAGAACTGAGTTTTCTGAAGGAGTGAGGTGGATATTGAAGTGTTGGGAGGGGACCCAAAGACATTAGTAGGGGAACACTGACACTCTGTTGGTGGATTTTGTATTAGAACATTGCATACCTGATATTTTATTATTACAGAATTATAAAATAGAGACTAAGTAAAATTTTAAGAAAAAAATAGAATTATTTCTTGACAGCTGCCTGCAATACTTAAACCAGTGTTAGAGTTGGTTTAAGGACTTACAGTTTTGAAAAATATGCTCTACAGTTTAAATGGAAAAATCCTTTTACATAAATTCACCAGGTTTCTATGGACCTAAACAAGAATGTAGCTTGACAATCCCTAGTTAATGATGGATGAATATTAATTTAAACCATTTTTGGGCTTATAAAGTTGATGCATTTACTTGTAAACTATTGTACTACATTTCTTTCTGAAGATTTGTTTTGAGGTCACATCAGTGTTGCACAGAGGTCACTCCTGGTTCATAGTTGGCGATCACTCCCAGTGGAGCTCAGAAAATAATGCAGTACCATGGCTTAAATCCAGACCTCCCATATGCTAAGAATATTCTTAGTCTTTTGCGCCATCTCACTGGTCCCTTTATTCCTATTTTTATAGAAAGTTTTATATTGATCATATGTTTTGAATGAGGAAACAATATCAGAACTACAACTTCTAAGACAAGCTTGAGGTCAGCAGACAAAATAGAAAAAAACATGGACCTCAGATAAGATCTGGAGCTGCTGAGCGTGAAACAGAACCTCTGCTCCTAAATACTATGATCCCAGAGGTCTTCTAACCCATTTTGGCACCCAGAGCGGCTTCTTACAGAAAGACATCTAGACTGTGAACTGAGTTAAAATATCAGAAATCCATAGAGTTTTCATTCTCAGCAATGAAAAGAAATTATTAAATGATGCCTTTTCAGCAGGCCTGATTGTTGGGGGAAAATTCCAAACTATAATAGTGATTTCTCTATTGAAATATTGAATGTATTCAAAGTATAGAGAGAATAAAGTGAAGATCATTAGCTACTTAGGTGGGGCTGAGTGGGAGGGGGGTATTTTGGGGTTCTTGGTGGTGGAACATGTGCACTGGTGAAGGGATGGGGGTTCAATCATATGACTGAGACTTAAACCTGAAAGCTTTGTATTTTTTTTCGCGGTGATTCCACAAAATAAAAACTTAAAATAAAAAAAAAAGAAAAAAACAATGGAGTCAAATATGCAGACCTGTTACACTGAACAATTTTATTTCACTAATAACAATAGAAGAAAAACAATTTTTATTTTCTGGATTTCATTTTATCAAACCTGTGAAACCAATTGATTTTCCAATTTAAATCCATTATGTTCAGTCTATCATCTTTTATTATAAGCAATCAAAATTAGAAAAGAAAATAATCTTTTTATTTATTTCAATGACTTTAAATAAACTAAATAAAACTTTTACTTGGGGCATTTTTAGACCCACTTAAAAAAACACACACAAAATAAAGGCAGCTTTCTATCGTTCTTCCTTTAAATACTAAAAAGGTATATTTAGTAAAGGTTAATAAGCAGAGTATACTATAGGTCAGCTCCAAAACTATAACAAATGCTTTTGGAAAAGTCTTTTCTTTAAGATGTGTTGAACTCAACTTTGTCAAATATATTTTATTAGTGGTTAAGGCTACTGCACAGCCTAAAAAAATTATAAGTAAAAGAAGTGAAACTGTTCCTTTGTAATTGAGTTATGCTGTTTTGACCATTCTCATTTCATTATTTCTAAGATGATTTTATCTTTAATTTAATACACTACCCCCTAAAGTAAAATGGCATGCCACTCAATTTTATTGACATTCTTTATATTATAACAAATTCTGCAGACACATATGTATAAACATATAATATCTATAATTGGAAAATAAAATTTTCTCAAAAATTTTTTGCAACTCTCTAGGTTAGTGGATATAAACAGTATACATTTATTTTTTATAATTGTTAGAAATTAACCAATGGTGGGGCCAGAGTCATAGGGGCAATGGAGTGAGTGGGGCACTTGTCTTATATGCAGCCAACCTGTGTTTGATCCCCACATTCCATATGGTCTGGTAAACCCACCAAGAGTGATCCCTGGGTAAAGAGCCAGGAATCAGCCCCGATTCTGGATCTCTTCAAAACAAAAAAAAAACCCTCCACAAAAAAATAAGAAAAAGAAAGAAATTAACAAGAGGTTCTTATGACTCAAAGCAAGGTATCAGGGAACTATGTTCATTCTGGACACTCAAGAAAAATTATGTTCAATACCTTAAAAATTTCTCAAACAGCTAGTTACTGTTGTTAATGGTCCTTTTCCAACAATACTGTATTTCTGACCCTGCTTCTTTCCTTACAACTCCTTCTCTACTCAGAAACGTATCTATTTTTTATTTTTAACAATGTTTATGACTATGTTTTAGATAGCCAGGATAATGATACTATTTTCTCCAGAAAGTTCCATGTAAGACAATATATTAATGTGTTTGGGGGGTTATCTAAGGCATGAACCTCTTGAAGGACATCCTATAACAACACAACTGTCCAGGCATTTTTTTCGCTTATTATGTATGAAGTAGATTTTGAAGAAAAAATTAACTCTATAATCTATGCTAAAGTAAACAATATGGATATATAAAATAAGGTGGAGAAGAAAATTAACCTAAGTTCATAGATTTTCTTCTTTGTTTTAATAAAAAAACTAATTATTCTAGAAAAAGTCACACCCGTAAAGACACTATACAAAACCCTGCAAATCTATTAAAGTCATCATTACAGGGACTGGAGTGATAGCACAGCGGGTAGGGCTTTGCCTTGCATGCAGCCAACCTGGTTTGATTCCCGGCATCCCATATGGTCCCCTGAGCACTGCCAGAGGTAATTCCTGAGTGCAGAGCCAGGAGTGACCCCTGTGCATTGCTGGGTATGACCTAGAAAGCAAAAAAAAAAAAAAAAGTCATCATTACAAAAAAAAAATCACCTCGCTGATATTTTTTAGTTTATGAAGTAAGCATTATTATTATTCCATTTAATAAATCACTTGTATTACTTTTCATCCCGTTGGTCTTTGATTTGCTTGAGAGGGTGCCAGTAACATCTCCATTTGTCCCTGTCACGTGCAAGTGTAGCCCAATGGCATCTGCTCACTCCAGGAACTCAAAGAGCCTCAAACCCTTCGTTCAGGGTTTTGACAAAGAAGTCTGACCATCTCAGAGGTGGGCAGACATTCAGTCTTTTGACGTCCTGTGGAATCCAGTCGGTAACAGCTCTAGTCCAGTGGTAGTCTCTGAATCGTGTTACATGACTGGCCCATCTGATTTTTGATGCCTTGGCAAATGAGACAGCGTCTCTGATTCTTGATCTTTGACAAAGGTCAGAACTCCGGATTCTGTCACTTGCGCGAAACATGATACTCCTAGCATGGCTCTTTCGATTCCTCTTTGGGATACCCAAGAGCGTTCTCATCCTGTTTTCATAGGGCCCAGATCTCTGAGGCATATGTTAGTGCAGAAAGAATGGTGGAGTCGAAAAGATGTGCCCGGAGCCGGAGGTTCTTTGTCCTCTTAAGCACTTCTTTGAGGCTCTTGAAGGTGTTCCACACTACTCTCTTCCTCCTACACAGTTCTGGCTCCAAGTCATTTAATTTAATAAATATAACAACAAAACATATAAAATGTCCTTGCCCGTTATTAGACAAGCATAATTGGCATTCTAATTCAGGTCTGCTCACAATTATATAATGGAGTAAGGTTTCAGTTACCACAAAATTTTTATCGTAAAAAACAGCTGGAGAGATAGCACAGCAGGTAGGACATTTGCCTTGCTCATGGCTGACTGGGGTTCGATTCCTCTGCCCCTCTCGGAGAGCCCGGCAAGCTACCAAGAGTATCCTGCCCAAACAGCAGAGTCTGGCAAGCTACCCGTGGTATATTCAATATGCCAAAAAACAGTAACAAGTCTCACAATGGAGACATTATTGGTGCCCACTTGAGCAAATTGATGAACAAAGTGATGACAGCGATAGTGAATTTCTTAATTGAAATATAACTATTATTTTTAATTTATCCCCCCACTACCTCTGGAAAATTTGTGTTTTTGCCTTTTAGAGAAAGAATCTATAAATTGTATTTCAATTACTCTCTCATGTTTTTATATTTCTGGGTTCCTAATATATACTAAAGTTCAATACTGTTTTGTGTTTTAAAACTATGTTACCTGGTTACTTTGAGTAAGATTGCTCAGTATTTCAGAATAAATTTTAGATCCTTTTAAATTAGGGTACTTTATCATTCTTGAATGAGCACAGATTTTAGAGAATGCATGGATTAGATTTTACTTTGTATTTTGCAACTTAGTCTCGATGTAAGAAATAATAAATTTCCCAGAACCCTAATTATTTATCTTGAAAATGGGGGAATCATAAGGGTCTCATGAGATTATCATTTAAGTTCTCAAAAATATTTCTTCCCTGATGGAATACTATTTTCCTAACATTCTAAAATGAGAGTCCCACGCCTACCACTTCCTGATTATTTTGTTCCTTATTAGTATAGTCTAAAACCTTTGGGAGTGGAGTGAAGGAAAGACTTTTTCCTTTTATTATGTAAATCATTTTCCAAATACTGTTTTGTGTTTTAAAACTATATTACTTCTTTGCTCTGAGTAAGATTGCTCGGTATTTCAGAATAGATAATTCCCGCAGTAAATGAATTGCATGCAGCAAGACTCAGGAATTTTGAGATTTGTCAGAAGTTTGCTTCACATTCTTTCTTGCTACCCTCTGTAGAGAAACTGTGGCATTCAATATACATTAAAAAGGCAAGATATCTGTGATTTGTTGAGATCAATATTGTGTGTAGTGTATTAACATAAAAATCAGTAAAAAATATTTTTACTTAAAAATTTATTTTTGTTTCTGTTTTGGGATCAGACCTGATAGTGCTCAGGCTTACTCCTGACTCAGTGCTCAGGGATCACTCCTGGTGCTGCACTGGACACTATCTGTAATAGTAGGCTTTGAATGTTGCTGACTCAGAACTGATCCCTATAACTACTTATGGTCCCCTAACCCAGTGATACCCTGCTTCTCAAGTAGGCTACAGGCATTGCCAAGGACAGTCTCAGGGAACTTCTTTTTTTTTTTTTTTGGCTTTTTGGGTCACACCCAGGCAGATGCACAGGGGTTACTCCTGGCTTTCACTCAGGAATTACCCCTGGCGGTGCTTGGGGACCATATGGGATGCCTGGGATTGAACACGAGGTCGGCCGTGTGCAAGGCAAACGCCCTACCCGCTGTGCTATCACTCCGGCCCCAATAAATAAATTTAATGCTTATTTTTGAGGTAATTTAGTTTTATGATTTAATAAACCCAAACTTGAGTAATTAAGGTTTCTTCTGACACCCAAGGCCAGAAGGTCAAGTTCTGGCTAGCTTTGAAGCAGGGAAAACAACATTTATAATAATACTTTTAGAAACATTTTATTGAGCATGCAAACAATCTAGGCACATTTAATTCATCTCCCACTTGCTTGGGCTTGAAAGCCATTATGCAGCGGTGCTAGTGCAGTCAAATCTATAAACAGTTATTAAATTTCAATTAGAGCCTGCATGAAACTCTATATATTTTGTTTGCAGGAAATTAATGCAAATCTGCTTTGAAGTTGCAATTCACAAGGGTTTCTAGCTCACACATTTGGCTCTCAGCAATAGTAGCACTGTAGCACTATCATCCCATTGTTCATCGATTTGCTCAAGTGGGCACCAGTAACGTCTCCATTGTCAGACTTGTTGTTACTGTTTTTGGCATATCCAATATGCCACAGGTAGCTTGCCAGGCTCTAGTACTCAGACCTATTCAAACATGAAAGACTCTATTTCCAGCATCAAACTTTTGATAGGGGTTAAATTTTCCTAAAATATTGTTCCATGTGCAAATTCCTAAGTATTCTAGCTACACTAGATGTTTTGTCAAGAAACATGAATTTAGACTGAAAGGAGCATAAAAAATGATTCTGATAAATCCTGTGTCATAAAATAAACAAACCAACAAAGCATGCTGAATTGCTAGTAGCCTTGATTAAAGAATCACACATCACTGTAGCCCAAATAAGATGGTAATCACTGTCCATACCAAGAATGGCACTGAGATAGAAGTTTGGAAAAGGGAAAACTAATCCTAGCTACAATGTTCTAGTCACCTTACCAGTATTATCATTTCCAATCTTTCCTTTATGCTTCAAAACAAGTACTTCAAAGCACCTTTCTACAAGTAGAAAAAATTTAGACGGATTCAAAAACTTGCCTAGACTTGTAAGTAGATCTTGTGAATGGGAGATGCCAGTTTGAGGAATGAACACAAATTTCTCTGTTTTAGGGGCTATTTATGATCCTTTTCTCTCTGTGTGCTCCAGAAATATGGAGTTTATGCTTAATGTTTACCTGAAGGTTTCTTTTATTTTTTTTTTTTGTCTCTGTAATGTCTACCATTTCTCCTCTATTCTCCTCAGTTATGGCAGTTTAGTTGATCTGTCCCGTCTCCATTTGTCTTTAAAATTTCTTTGTTAATCCAGGGTGTGCGTGTGTGTTTAGGGGGTGAGGGGGAACAGGCAACAAAGTCAAATGATGAAGGAATTATTCTTCTCATTTCCAAATGTGTTACATATGGAGAAGGGGGAAGGGAGAGCAAGACTGCCAGCAGAATTTAATGAGGAGGACTTCACACTTCCATCAGTTACCATGAAAGATAACATATGGACTGAACATTTATTCCAAGCAACAGATTTGTTTCTAGTTACTCTCCAGCAGTTGAATGAAAAAGAAAGGAGATAAAAACAACAACCCTTTTAACAGTCATTTGAAAATACTCCCCAAATGATAGAAATAAGATTGCTCTTTTTTCAGACTGAAGAATTGACAGAAGACTTAATTAAAAAATTGAGTCATTACGATTTAGCGTAAATGTGTTTATTGATCTGCTATCACTATAAATTTATCATTCTACTGAGGATGACATGTTGCCCATCCTCAGAAACTTAAGTCCTATTTCTTTGGTGAAAGTCTACATTCATGAAACAGAATTATTGTGATTTTTGTAATTTTCAAGTTATTTTCATTGTTTTGAACCTTATCTTGTATATAATCATTCTTTACATATCAGAAAAAATAACACTCTATATACGATAGAGTACACATTCCTATTCTTATCATTTTGTTTGCTATTAGTTGTTTCTTTCATGTTTCTCAAGTTTTTGCTTTGGATCTAAAAGTACTCAGGCCTTTTGGCATTGATAAGCTTTCAGGTTAAAAACAATGGTGTTTTTAGGAAATAAAAATTATGAAGCTAAATTTAAAATTGGTTTTATACTTTAAGCTTCTGAAAGATAGTATTAACAACACATGTATAAAATAGATAATTAAAATACATGAAAGCTTAGTATATGTCTCTTAGAAATATTGTGCTTTTTAAAAATAGAAAGCATAATTAAAAAAAACTGTAGTTATTTTGAAAAATTACATATACGAACTCTCTTTATGACCCAGAAATCAAACTTATAAACAGGCCCTATTTTATTCCTAGACCTACACTTTTCTTTATGTTAGCCATCACTTCTCTAAAAGACAAATTGAATTGTCTTCACATTCAAGAAACAGTTTCTGACAAACTCATCCTCTCTCATCACTAAGACTTTCTCCCTTTTCAAATAATTGTCAGTGTAAATGCATGACATCCTATCTTGCTTTGTAATTGCTTCTTTAAATAGCTATTTATCTGACTTTAGAAAGGAAATTTCTTTTGGAAATTCTTTTCACTGATGTCTGATCATTGGAATGAAAAAGACATTCTGGCCTCCATGTTCTTTAACAATAAATAGTTATCAAAGTAGGTTAGGATGAATGTGAAAGTATTAAAAATATATATAGAAATTAAGAAAGTGAAATAAGGTGCTATTTCAATGCAAAAATGGGAATGATACAAGTTGCATTTTAAATATATAAATGAATTTAGAGTTGAAAAATGCAATATGGGTTTTTGAGCACTGATAGATATTTTAGAAACATTCCTTTATCATGCGATTGCTGTTTTTCTGGGAGACCCCATCTTCCCAGATGAAATTTTTGCCTCTTGAGACTTAATGTGATTTCAATCTAGTATCTGTGCTCAGTTTCAGGAGACCTATGTTTACTAGACTCTCAGATATTCTTTAGTTCCATGTTACCTTACATCATATAAATATTATATAAGCATTCCAAATAAGTGAATATCCTAACCTATTCATAATTGAACTTCTGATTTTTCTCCCTAAACTCATTCTACTTCTCTGGCAACATTCTCCATCCAATTATTCATACTAAAACATTGAGAAACCTTACTGATTCCTATCTACCTCTTATATTTTTTCACGCCATTCAATCAATGAGAAATAAAATACTTTTGGTTCAGCTTGTAAATGTGTCTGATCTGTGTCAAACTTGTATGCTCTCCAGATTTGCCAGATAGATGTAAGCCATTTATGATCTCACTGAGTTACTTCAGAGTTGTCTCCATTTTACAAAAGGAAAGAAAGATAGAAAGGAAGTCATATCATCCCGTTGATCATCGAATTTCTCAAGCAGTCTCAGCAACCTCTCTATTCATCCTATCCCTGAGATTTCAGAAGCTTCTCTCTACTTGTCCTTCCCAACGCTGCCACACTGGAGGCTCTTTCAGAGTCAGGGGAATGAGACCAGCTTGTTACTAGTTTTAGCATATGAATACACCATGGAAAGTTTGCGAGACTCTCCTATGTGGGCAGGAAACTCTCGGTAGCTTGCCAGTTTCTCCCAAAGGGAGAAGTAGGCTATAAGATATATCTTATCTTATAAGAGAGTCACTTGTTCGAGTGCCTGGCTGTCTTCCCTGGGGTCCTCGGAGGGGATGGGCTCCAGCTTCCCTCCCCGCCCCAAGCAGAACTCCCAGGTGCTGAAGACCTCCGGAGCTTAGACACAGCCATGCTCAAGACCCCTCTCCACACGTTTGGATGAGCCTCACACATGAAGGTACTAGCAGAGGAACCCAGGTGTTTGGGACCCTGGGCTGAGATCTCCAAGCCTGCTCGGATTGAGATTGGGCCTCTTCTGCCCAGATTTCCCATTTTCCAGTAGCTAGGAGGTCACACCCAGGGATTTACCCTGGTGCCATGTAATCCCATTGATGGCCAACATCCAGAGACTTAAAAGCAAGCTCCTGGAAGTCATAGTAAGGAAGTCATAGTAAGGGAAAATACTTAAGCACCAAATTGATTTAAATAAAAAAGAGTATGTGGGACTGGAACTATAATACAGTGTGTAGAGCATTTACCTTGGATGAGGCTGACCTAGGTTCAATCCCCAACATCCTGTATCACCGCCTAAACATCCAGGAGTGATCCCTAATTACAGTGTCCTAAGTAAGCCCTGAGTATAGCCAGGTATGGCCAAATATATCCCTCTCTCTCTCTGTTGGTTTCTATGTATGTATGTATGTATGTATGCATGTATGTATGCATGCATGTATATATGTACGTGCATACGTACATATGTATGTATGTATATATGTATAGATAGAAATGTGAATATATATCTGTTGAGAGAATATATATGCATATATATGAGAGAGAATTGTTATGGTCATTATTATTATGAAAAGCAGTGCTTTAGAAGGAAATAGTATGTTTAACAACTGAATATTTGAATTGACCAGTCCATGCAGATAAATCAAATATTGGCAATGTGAACATGAAATACATTTCAGAGTTGAGCCTAATTTCATTCTTACTGATCTTTTATATCATCCTTACTGATCCCTTGGCATTAATGCCATTAGAGAGCCCCTGTCAGTACTGAATGGGGTCAGTCTGTATAGTCAATGGACTAGTGACAAAATGATATGTTATTTTCAAGTCACCTTGCTATTCTGAAGTGGCAATAATATAGGTTTCCAGTCATAATATTATATTAATACATATTAATAGGTAATAGAGAAGTCCATGTGGGGAAAACTTAATGGTTTCAGTCAATTCCACCATCATTTGAGTGATCTCTTTTTTGGAAGCAGAACTCCAGAACACCAAGTCTTCAAATATTCCAGCCCCTACAAATGACTGTCTGCAACTTCAAAAGAAACCCTGAGGCAGAAATATCCAGCTGAGTCACTTCTGAATCTGAAAGTCACACCCAAAGAAACTGTGAAACCATCAATGCTGATTGTCTGAAGTTGCAAAGCTGTGCCAACTGTTACATGGCAATGCAAAAGCGAATAGTCTGGAGTGGGGGAGGGGAAGCAATAATCTTTAATCTAAGTAACCAAGGCATAAAGCCAAGAAGACAAAAATATGAAAATGTGATTGATATCCTCATAACAGCTAATTGAGAAATTTTGTACACTTTTTTCTTATCTTATTTCCAATTTTCTTTTTTTAAAATTAAGTTTTATGATAATCTGGATTTTTGTTTTTCTGGAAATTTGGTTTTGCTACTTTACTTATACAACAATGTGCCATTAACAGAAGTATGCAAGCTAGGAGCAAATTTAAGTCAATGACAAGGGTCCTGGGAGATAACTCAATGGGCTGAGTAAATTCTTTGTTTGCAAGAATCCTGAGTTTAAACCCTGACTCCACCACAAGGACCATCACACACCACAAGAAGTGACCCCCAAGCATGGAGTCTAGAGTTCTTGAGAAGTGCTATTTTGATCCAAATCAAAAACAAATAATATAAAACAAACAATTCAATGACCTTTGATTTTTTTTCTTTTTGGGTCACACCTGGTGATGCACAGGGCTTTGCACTCAGGAATTACTCCTGACTTTGCACTCAGGAATTACTCTTGGCAGTGCTCAGGGGACCATATGGGATGCTGGGAATCGAACTCGGGTCAGCTGTGTGCAAGGCAAACGCCCTATCTGTTGTACTATAGCTGCAGCCCCTCAATAACCTTTGAATAAACCAAGAATGATTTTTTTATAGACTAGTTGCAGCATGAAAGATTAGCAATTAAAGGGTTTCATTCTCTTGAAGATTTTTTGTTGATATTGTTTGCCTTCTTTGTTGCTTGTGATTATCAAATCCTAAGTGTCCTTTTCTATAACTTTTACTCAGAATCATAAACTTAACATTTTCCACTGAAATTTTGAGTTAAAAAAAGTAGAGATTTAGGATTTAAGTTTCTGACTGCTGTTTTGCCACTTCTAGACATGTGGTTTGGGAAGGTTTCAAGTTCTTCTCTCCTAAGTGTTTACATTTGTAAAATCTAGCATTAGATCAGTTGTTGTTTAAGCTCTTAGAAATGTTCTAAGATCTCCGAACTATTTTAGAAATTAGAAGCGTCATATTTGTTGCTTCATTTGAATAAAATTACTTTGCCTCACTTCAATTTAGATAAAAGACATAGATGTCTCAGCATAATCATTTACACAAAAATCTCTGGAAACAGGTATAACCACAGCATAACCAAAGATGTAAGTGGCAGAAACCTATGTGTTACTAATGGTTGCAAGGTCTAAGCTCTGCCTCATGGAACAGTTCATGTTTTGTTACACTGAGATTCTATACTTTATCCTGTGTAATTCTTCCTGGAATTGAGATTTTAAAATTGAGAAGCAATCCAGTGTGTTTAACAGTCATTTTTATAAACCCTGGCCATCATTAAAGAGACATTTTAATAGAATAATGAGAAATTGGGCATCTAAACTTTACACTGGCCTGGATCTTTTTTTTGGGCTTTTTATTCATCAGTGTGATTGAAACTGCTTTCCTGACAGAAGCAAAGATGCTCTTCTTTGTTCAGGATTCCCATAAAAGGCAAAATGGAAGTCTGCAGACAGACCAGTGGGTCTAAATAAATTTAGTTTTCTAGAAGCTTCTAGCTACAGCGATGAGCAAACACATATGTCTTACCTACATCTGAACATGCATCCGAGGGCAGCAAATTTATAGGATTAAATAATGCTTATTTATTTTGACTTTGCCTTTCCTGTTTGAAATTTTTGCATTTCTTACATTTCTCCTTTACAGTTATTAAATTTAGCCCTCAGCAGTTTTGAGCAGTACATAACTGTGTATGCGTGTTGTGTGTAGACACACACAGCCCGTGTGCTGTTGAAGAGGACAGGCTTTCTCTTTAATCCTGTTTATAGAGAACAGAGCTCTAAGGATTTCCTTTCCCAGTTTCTTAATGTCTCTTCTAAACATAATGACTCTAGACAGACCAAATAACTGACCAGTGATCCATCGTGTTTTTAATCATTTACAGTCTGATTCCTACACAGTGGTGCCTGATATTCGGTTTGAAGAATGCTTTCCTGGGGAACACAATCAACCTAGAATTTCTAAGCAATAAATTACCTGTGTTTCGAGGCCCTCGACAGGCTGTATTATTTTGCCCTTGTTGAAGATAATGGATGATTTGCAACAGTGCTCCCTTTTGAATTAAAATATAAAAGGTTAGAGTTTTAAATTTCAAGGTAATGAGTAGGCCATCAACAAACAGACTTGACCCAAATCTCCCCAAGAAAAGAGAAACTTTGGAGGTCTAAAAGAGGGGATTTATTTTTACAAAATAAATCATCTTTAAGTACATATTGCTTATTTTAAATTTTACAGTTTTATGGTTGGGAAAATTTTTTTGCCTACTGAACTGCCCCAGATGTTCAGTCAACTATAAAGTTGTAGAGTTATTGTTATACTAATGCAAGCAGAGCAGACTTTTGTGCAAATATTGTGATCATTTTGAGTCACCCAGGAAAAATGTCTGGTCTTCTAAGCTAGCCTCTATTTTTCTCTGACTGAGAAGTAGAGAGTAAGAGGAAAGACCATAACAGATGGCACTGTGGACAGATGACAAGAGAACCAGCCTTTTGTTGAAAATGCCTTTATTTGAACATTGATGCAAAATAGTCATCTTAAGTTATCGTGCTATTATTTGTATGCTTATAGGAGAAAGAAATATTTTCATGAGGACATATGTGCATAGATAATTATACAAATAGAAATTTATACCAAAATGTTTAAGTGAATACCAAAATGTTTAAGTGACTTAGAAATTAAAAATATAACATTAACCAGTTTAAAGGCCTTGCATGTTGAAGCCCCAGTTTTGATCCATGGTATCACATCGTCCCATGAGCACAGCCAAGAGAGACTTGTGAGCACTGACCATCACTAGGTGTGGCCCACGAATCAAAAAGAATAAATGAAGTAGCAGTGTATTTTGTCTTGAAAACAATATATATTGCCAAGTCAAACAAAAGTATCTTAAAATTCTTAGTTTAATTGAATTGTAGTTTGAGATTTCAGTGTATATGCTGTAGGAGTTAGTGTTATAGTCTAAGTGGAAATATATCATATGGATTAAGCATTAGTGTTTCTCATCTTTGAATATGGGCATCCCTTCCCTGTGATGACATTTTGGAAAAATTCTGTAACCTCTCTGAACACTGGTTTCCTAGTATGCATATTTCAAGAGCTTTTGACTTGAATTGATTAGGGGCCACTCCCAACAATACTAAGTATGACTTAGTGAGCATGAAAGTCCTGTGTTTGCAATGGAATACTATGCAGTTGTTAGGAGAGATGAAGTCATGAAATTTGCTTATAAGTGGATAAAAATGGAGAGTATCATGCTAAGTGAAATGAGTCAGAAAGAGAGGGACTGCACTCATTTGTGGAGTATAAAATAACATCACATGAGGCTGACACCCAAGGACAGTAGATACAAGGGCCAGGGGGATTGCCCCATAGCTGGAAGACTGCTTCATGAGTGGAGGGGAGAAGACAGATGGAATAGAGAAGGGATCACTAGGAAAATCCTGGCTGGAGGAACCAGTTGGGATGGGAGATGCACACCGAAAGTAGATAATGGCCCAAACATGATGACTTCTCAGTGTCTGTTTTGCAAGCTATAATGACTAAAATTAGAGAGAAAGTATGGGGAATATTGTCTTCCATGGAGGCAGGGGGAGGGTGGGAAATGGGGGGTATATCCGGGATATTGGTGGTGGGGATTGTGCACTGGTGGAGTGTGTAAACACACAAAAAAGAGGAAAGGGAAGGGGGACCACACCGGGCACAGGGCAGCGGTGCTCTATCTCTTCTGCCGCCAGGGTTCCGTAGTGTTCAGCTGCTTCCCCCACCCCAGGTAGCTTGATGGCGATGATGAGGCAGGTGAAGGGAGGAACGGAGCCAGGCTGGTTAGTCTCAGTTGTAGTTTATTCCATTCCCATCTCCATTCTCCTCTGTTTCTCCTCCTGCTACTTCCTTCCCCATGTTACTTCATTCTCCTTCTCCTCTGGATCTGGATGTGGATCTAGCTTCTCCAGATCTCGCTCTGGGACTGGTCGGCCCCAGCCCACTCTTACAGCCTCGTTAAATCCCCAAGCATGAGGGGTTGGGGCGTACACATAAGTGTGGTCACAATCAATAGGGGTAAAGTTCTTTCCTTCAGGGGATGCTTCTTCTAGGACAGTATTCCCCATACTTTCTCTCTTTTAGCAGGACACCCACCCAAGAGCGGAATCCCATGGGTGTGTTTCTCCTCTCCTTGTTCAACTAACATATAGGCATTTATAATATTAATCATTTTGTATGGACATAGTAAGAGATGCATTAAGCTTATAGAATTGCTCTCCTGGGGCCATCTTGATCTCAGACTACAGTGCTCAGGCCAGATTAGTCTTTCCTATCTCTAGCAGGATCCTAGTCTCATCATTACTTTTGGATCATGACATGACATGTCCATGACCAAGCTCTTAACATATAGTTAAGCATTAGGCACTTTGGCCAGGCCCATCTCAATGCCAGGGTAGCACATAACTCACTGCTTGCCCTGGGTCAGTCCCGTCCCTCATCGGGACCCTGCTTTTGGTGGTGCTAGGAAGTAAGGGCAACTGAGGTTTAAGTTGAGAAAGCAGATGCCCGGGAGTGAATAATATTTGAAGCCAATTAAATCCCATGTTACAAAAGCATATTAACAACTGTCTTTCTTTGTCCATACAAAAAGGACATTGCTCTTAAGTAAACTATCCAAAAGACATAAGGAGAGGAGAAAGGCAATATTAACTTACAATGCAAGTTCACTGTCCTAGCAAGATCTGACCTTACAAATTAACAGAGAAAGAAGAAAGAAAGAAAGAAAGAAAGAAAGAAAGAAAGAAAGAAAGAAAGAAAGAAAGAAAGAAAGAAAGAAAGAAAGAAAGAAAGAAAGAAAGAAAGAAAGAAAGAAAGAAAGAAAGAAAGAGAGAGAGAGAGAAGGAAGGAAGGAAGGAAGGAAGGAAGGAAGGAAGGAAGGAAGGAAGGAAGGAAGGAAGGAAGGAAGGAAGGAAGGAAGAAAGGAAGGAAGGAAGGAAGGAAGGAAGAAAGGAGAAGGAAGGAAGGAAGAAAGGAGAAAGAAAGGAAGAAAGGAGAAAGAAAGAAAGAAAGAAAGAAAGAAAGAAAGAAAGAAAGAAAGAAAGAAAGAAAGAAAGAGAAAGGAAGGAAGAAAGAAAGAAAGAACAAGGAAGAAAGAGAGAGAGGAAGGAAAGAAGGAAGGAAGGAAGGAAGGAAGGAAGGAAGGAAGGAAGGAAGGAAGGAAGGAAGAAAGGAGAAGGAAGGAAGAAAGGAGAAAGAAAGGAAGAAAGGAGAAAGAAAGAAATAAAGAAAGAAAGAAAGAAAGAAAGAAAGAAAGAAAGAAAGAAAGAAAGAAAGAAAGAAAGAAAGAAAGAAAGAAAGAAAGAAAGAAAGAAAGAAAGAAAGAAAGAAAGGAAGAAGGAAAGAGAAGAAAACTAAACAGAGCTCTAATTAGGTCTCCAATTGGAAATCATATTTATTGTTAGCCAATGACTCCGATGACTGACTCTTTAGCCTAATTTTTAAAATTCCAATAAATTAATCATCGGATGTTTGAGTAGGATTGAGGTGGGAAGTGTGAGGGTCAAATTATTATTTTCTTTATTCCACAAGTCTTCATAGCAAGAGAAATAATTATTGAAATGTCACTGCGGTACTTCCCCTGAGAAGCTTCCTGCTATTCCAAACTACTTTAAACTTAATTAAGATAATGAAACAGTACAGACTAGAGACTGTTGATGAACCCATAGTAGATGTGTGGTGGTCTTAGAAAAGGGTATGTTCATTTGCATCTGGGATAATCGCCAATCATTACAGTTCAGAGCTTCATCATTCCCTTCCACCCACGAACTCGTGGCTACAGCTTATGGTGATTTTTCATTTTGTTTACTTGCTTTATATTTTTTCCTCTTCCATAATTTTATATAGCTTTAATCATTCCAAGTATAGCTTTTTAGACTGACTTCTTCCACTTATAATGCACACTGAAAGTTTCCCTTTTTTTATGGCTTTATAACCCATTTATTTTTATTGCCATGCCAATGAACACTTTGTTGTATGGATGTCCCACTGTATTTGTCCATTTATATTTTAAAGGATATCTTGTTCATTTTAACTATATAGAAAATTTTAAAACATAGTTCCTATAAGCATTCATGCAGATTTTTGTAACTCATTTTTCACACCACCAATACAGTTTTCGGGTCATATGACAACATTAAATTTAGTTTAATAAAAAAGCTGCTAAACTGTCTTTTCTGTGGCTAATTTTTTTCATGAATGACTATTGTACTATTAAGTATGTATATGGCATAAATCGGTATAATCACGTGATTTTTCTTTGCCATATTGATGTGATAGATTACAATAAGTGGTTTTCAAATGCTGAGATGTGATTGAATATCTGGGGAAAATTCTACAACACTTGGTTTTGTGTAGAATTATTTATTTTTATGTATTGATAGATTTCATTTGCCAATATTTTATTTAGATAGTTCAATCTATGTTTATGAGATATATTGATTGTTAATTTTTTGCAAAGTCTTTTCTGGCTTTGGAAGTTTCACTATTTTGTCTTTATTATTTCTTGATTTCTTGCTTATGGTATCTTGAGAAGTATAATTTGATCCTAAATTCTTTTCTTTTATATGTGAACTTTTAAATTTCATTATTATGCTTCTATTCATTATTATTACTACTTTGAACTATCATAATGCTAGGACTAAGTAGGTCATTTAAGCACATTGGTTTGGTGGGGAAGAGAGATAAGTCAGTGGGTTGGAGTCCATAATTTGCAAGCAGAAGATTAGAAGTAGACTCAATCCCCAACACTTCATATGATCCTTGAGTATTGCTAAGATAGATCCACTGCTAGTGTACACTCAAGCATATGTGTGTATATTCATATATGTATACACACATATATAATAATTGCCATGCATCTTTATTTGGAAACTTTGTTCTTTTATTTTGGAATTTTTCACATAATACCTAATAATTTCCTCCCTTCTGTTATCTTTTCGTAGAAATCTTTTTAGTTAACCTTGAACTCTCTTTGACTTCCACTTTATTTTGTTCTGCTTTCTATGAGGAAATCTTGATTTTATCACCAAGTTTTTTCAGGTTAATCTTTCATTTCTAGTTTCATATTTATTTTCAAAACTTTCATCTAGCTGAGAGTTTCATTTTCATAGTGTCCTATTTCATAATTTAGGTCTATTCATGGCATTTCCTATTTTATTTGAGTTCTTTTATTCTCATAAGTGCCATTATTTTAGTAGGGATTAGCCAGAATTTTTTTTAATGGTTTAGGCATTAGAATTCTGAATGGAGAATTGGACTCCTCAAGCTAAAGGGTCGTTCTCTGAGAATGATTTTAGAAATCCTGTTTCATACCGGGAACCCTAAACTATCACCACTCGCAAGCATTTACATTTTCTTCCAAACAGAACCCCAAGTCTTCTGTTGGCAGTTCTGTGCCCAGCAATGTCAGGGGATTCGTAGTTCTCAGCTCACCATAGATTCCTTTTTATTGGGGTAGAGGATTAACATGCTCAGGACTCACTCCTGCCAGTATTTAGGGGGTCATATGGGGTGCCAGGAATCAAACCTTGGTCAGCCTTCTGCAAGGCAAGCACCATATCCACTGTACTATCTCTCTAGTTCTCAGTGTCAACTCTCATTTATTCCTCTTTTTTTTGCATTTTATTCCTCTCCTCTGCCTTCTAATCTATGTCTTGTCCCTGGACCCAGATTAAAATTAAAACTGACGTTTTTGTGACAACCTTGGTTAGGTGAGTCTGTTCAACTCTAAACACCAGAGATGAGCTCTGTAATGGTCTCTGTAGAGTTCCTTCTCCCCCTGAAATAGCAGCAGCCTCCCTTTCCCTGCTCCTGTAAGACTGCCCTGGATTCTAGAGAGGGAACTGAGCAGTTCCCATCATTGCCTTTCTCTGAAATCTGTACTTTCACTCAACTCTACCACCTCAGTAGCTTCTCTTTTTATTTTCTCACTGGAGGACTCTATCAGATGCTGTAGGCCTGGACCTAAGGCCTTACATGGCACTATACTGTAGGATAACATAGCCTCAGGTAGTTTAGGTTTATTGGGTTACTCCCGTCACAGTGCTCCCATCCCTTTGTTTAGCTGTAATCACTTCTCTATGCTCTCTTCCCCAAAAGAGTTAATCAGCTTTCCCCTAATCTGACTCTGCTAATTTGTAAGGTCAGACCTTCCTAGGACACTGAATATTATAATATTGCCTTTCTCCTCTCCTTATGCCCTTTGAATAATTTAATTTAAAGCAATATCCTTTTCGTATAGACACAAGAAGACAATATTATGCTTTTGTAACTTGGGACTTAATTGGCTTCGAATATTATTCATTCCCGGGCATCTGCTTTCTCCACTTAAGCCTCAGTTGCCCTCAGTTCCTAGCACCCCAAAAGCAGGGTCCTGACGAGGGATGGGACGGATCCAGGGCAAGCGGTGAGTTATGTGCTACCCTGGCATTGAGATGGGCCTGGCCAAAGTGCCTAATTCTTAACTCTAAGTTAAGAGCTTGATCATAGACAAATGCTGTCATGATCCAAAAGTAATGACGAAACTAGGACCCTGCTAGGGATAGGAAAGACTGATCTGGCCTGAGCACTCTAGTCTGAGATCGAGATGGCCCCAGGACAGCAATTCTATAAGCTTTAATGCATTTCTTATTGTGTCCATACAAAATGATTAATATTATGAATGCTTATATATTTGCTGGATGAGAAGAAGAGAAACACACTCATGGGACTCCGACTTGGGTGGATCTTCCTGCTGAAAGAGAATCAGTCCTAGGAGATGCATCCCCTGAGGGAAAGGAACCTTACCCCTATTGGTTGTGACCACACCTATGTGTATGCCCCAACCCCCTCATGCTGGGGGGGCGTTAACTAAGCTGTAAGAGTGGATTGGGGGGCCAGATCCAGAGATCCTGAGAGAGACTGAGAGCCGGGAGAGAGAGAAGCAGAGAGAGAGAATGAAATAAACCGATTGAGCAACCAGTTTGGCCTTCTTCCTTCCGTCTCCTGCCCTTGACCAATAGCCACACACAGTGGTTCCAGAGCACCGAAAGTGGGCGGTGTGACAGAGCCGCTGGGAGAGCCCGTGAGTGCACACGCCCTTTTGAGAGCCTTAGTTTTTTACACTATACAAGGGGTGATGACTCTCTGGATACCAGTAAGGACTGACAGCAGTAATAGGAGCATGCAAGATGGAAGGGCTGTGACCAGCAAAACAAAGAGAACAATTCAGTCTGAGAAGCCACTCCCTTTGACATGTGCTTAGATGGGAAGGAGGCCATCAGACACAGGTTTTTGAGTCATCAAAACATCAAACAGCATTTTTTTAATTGCCTTTTGGCAAAAAATGACCAAATTGATAATTACTAAAAAAGAAACAAAATAATCCCCCCAAATTTTCCCGGAAGTGTGACGCACCAAGGGGAAAAAACAGAATTTGATTAAAATGAGTTGTTTGATGCATGTGTGGTAGTATTACTTTCAGTGCTGAGTGCTCAAAAAGTATAGAAACACATTTCAGATGAACAGTCCTAAAAGCAGTGTGAGCTTGCTTTCTTTGGTAGTGCTATCCATAAAGGGAAAAGCAGATAAGCAAATTCAATTTGGAAAGTAATGACCTACATTATGAACTGGGTCCCATGTGACAAGTTGTTGATACAAAATGTATCAAAAGCTTTGCCATAAAAGCTTATGCAATTGGAACCTTTCAAAATGATCGAGCACCTGCTACTCTGTTTGGTCGCTTTTAAAAAAAATTCTGACTCTGCAAGGCTCAATGGACAATAATATATAGCACAAAATTTACTACGAGAAAATAATATGTCAAAGTCGAAGTCACAGTCACCTATGCTGTATTTGAGAAGATGAAAGCACAATGGCTGTGAAAAGACTAAGGGGTAGATATAGAGTCAAACTGAGTCTCCCCTGCAGACTGTAAATTAAATGCAGGAGGAAGATGCTGTGGTAGTTCATAAAGACCAAACTAAAGATTTTTCAACATTATGCAGGTCAATTATAAGCTATGTGTGGTCCTGATGATGGATACTGGAGAAGTTAGCTAAGTAAATTGGAAGGTAGTTGGGGAAAGTACAGGTTGAATATATAAGGTTGAAGCTGTGACCTATAAGATACTCTAATTTATTTTGTTGAGGTGCTAGTTTGAACTGAGGGTTCTTTAGAGCTGGAGAATCTGTGGAATCATTTCATACTTTTTTTTTGTTTGTTTTCTTTAGATAAACAACAGTAACTCTTACCTTTACTTAAAACTAAAATTGTATTTCACACCAGGAAAACAGCTGGAAGGTAATTGTGTAGCTTTAGAGAAAAAGAAGAATTAGGATGATGAATTTCACTTGGGGTTCCTTTAAGGAGGGTTTCTAGTTTGGTCTGATGGATGTAACTAAAATTGTGAAATTCCCAGGGAAACACAAAATTTGTTGATGAAGCTAGAGCCCCAAATCTTGGGTCTCTGTTCTCCAGAGATGCTGGGTGTCCCACAGAGATGTGGCTCAGGGATATGGCTATTCTACTGTGTCACACTGGGCATCCTGAGGACGAGCAATCTCCTTTAAAGATTTAATTTACAGCGTTGCTGCTTTGCACACGGCACCTTCCAGTTAACATGTGCCAATGTCATGTAGCTCTAAATGGCTGTCATGTAACAGCTTTGCATGTAAAACCGAGTTCATATATAAATTTGTCATGTAATTTGTTAAAGGAATTGCAGTAGTTATCTTTGCAAGTGATAAAAATGTTTGGTCCATTATTAGAAATGACCCAGATAATCGAGAGACTGTAGTTAATTTTGCCCATGGTCCTAATAGAAAATGAGATGAAAAGTAGCAGTAATACTGTTTGCTAACAAAACTCACCTACATGATGTGATAGATTGCATGAAACATTATGTTAGAAATTAAAGGAAAAGATGGGTGTTATTGATTTAGAGTTTTTTGTTCTGTTATTTTACATGGTATACGTTTAGAATAGCTGGCAGTCTTAAGGTACTAGTGTCCTGAATGTTAAGGGGAAACTGTAGCATAATCAATATTTGAAAGTGACATTAAGCTTTATTTTGGATCAAATGAATTTTCTATGCCCTCAAGCATGAGCCTCTCAGCCATCATTTTAGCCTATGTGCTAGTTTTTAAATACCTGAGTTAGCCAAATACAGTCCACATAGTCTTTTTTTTTTTTATTTGGCTTTTTGGGTCACACCGGGCAATGCACAGGGGTTACTCCTGGCTCATGACTCAGGAATTAACTCCTGGCAGTGTTAATTAACTCCTAGCATGAACCATATGGGATGCTGGGAATCGAACCTGGGTTGGCCACATGCAAGGCAAATGCCCTACCTGCTGTGCTATCGCTCCAGCCGGACATAGCCATTTTAAGGGTTCTCAGAATATTAAACAGATTACAAAACTCAAGAAAATTCTCTGCAGTATCTAATTTAGTATAAAATAATAAATGATTATGATGAATCCTTACACTCATTTCAAACTTTTCTTATGCCTTCCTCAGATAATGTTCAACAACTGTTGCATGAATATTCTTTTGGTTGGAGGCACGGAGACAAGACACAGGAGAGGAATGTAGAGATCCCAGAGGGCCAAGACTCATTCTGGCTCGAGGCCAAGAGCAACTGCCAGAGGCTACCTTTTATTCTATTTTTTATCAGTTACATCCTAATGACTTCATCACAGAAAAAGACTCACTAACAAGAGTACAAACAGTTATAGGATGAGCATTCGTCAAAGGAACATCAGGGTATACATTATCTTGTCAAAGATATGTTGTCAAAACTATGTTGTTATGATTAAAAACCTCAGAGGAAGATGTGAAATTGGACACATATTCTACAGATTGACATAATCCCACCTTCTTGTGTTTGGTTACACACAGGGCAAAGAGAAGGCTCATACTGGTACTTGAAGGTCAATTCAGATTAAGGATGTGTAAGAGAGGGGGAAACTGCTGCCTCGTACTGCCAAGATAGTGTATGAGAGCATGCTGTACCCCTCCAGGTCATCGGACTCACAAGTTTTTAGCTTGCCCACTTAGTGAGAAGTGGGGCCTCGGTTCTGCTTCCTGCTTGCAGGTCAGCATCCAGAGTCTCATCCTAATATCCTGGCTGAGCACCAACCAACCAACCAACCAACCAACCAATTTCTCTTTAAGTCCTTTCAGATAGCTGAGAAACAGTTGGTCAAATGCCACAGTTTCATTGGTGTGTATTTAAATACAGTGTCACATTTATTCTTTGCTTTCCATTGGTCTTTTCTTTGCAGTTCCAGTGAATTTCTCAAAAATTAAACATGTTCTTTATTTCTTTTGATCTTCCTATGTCATTGTGATAAGTAAAATATTAGCACCCCAAAGATGATCCTGTCCTAATCTCTGTATTGTGAATGTATTACCTTTACAGAGAAAAAGAGGAGCTTTGTAGATGTGATTAAATTAAAAACTTCAAGATTATAGAATATTTTGGGTTATCTTAGTGAGCAGCTTTAGAGACAGAATCAGAGAATAAAATGTGACAAGAGAAGCTTGAATGTTTTAAATTACATGGCCATGAGGGCCATGAACCAAGTGATTCAAGGAAACTTGAGAAGTTAGAAAAGACCAAGAAATGTCCTTTCCCTTAGAAACTGCAGAAGGAACACATGCAAAACTGTCTAAACTAACAGTCTAGAAGTCTAATCTATTTCATGTTTTTGATCTCTAGAACTATAAATGATTAAATTGGTGTGCTCTTAGTCTCTAAGTGTCTGGTGATTTGTTCCAGGAGCAATAGCAAACGAATATAATTATATTATGTTGTTTTTTAAAATTTATTGATGGAGAGGGCATAGGTTTTAAAATGAATCAATAAATCAAAGACAAGTAAAATATCATGGTAGAATAGTTTAATCATCTTGCTCAGGATGGGAGATGTGTGCTGAAAGTAGACTTCGAACTGTACATGATGGTCACTTAGTGGCTGTATTGTGGGCCATAACAACTGAAAGGAGAGGGGTGGGTATTTGCCTGCTACAGAGGCAGAAAGTATGGGAAGGAATGGGGGTGGCTCGAGAGGGTGAGAGATGCTGGGAACATTGGTGGTAGAGAATGGGCACTGGTGGAGGGATGGGTACTTGATCATTGTATTACTAAAACATAATCACGGAAGTTTGTAAATATGTAACTGTTTTTCACAAAGATTTATTATTTTTTAAATAATAAAATAAAATATATTGTATTTTTTTAAAAAAAGAACAGTCTACAAAACTTGGGAGTGGCTCTTGTGGCTTTTCTGTTTCCCTAATAATTTAAGAAACAAGAACTTGGCAGTCTTGAAAACTTAATGAACTAGAGCCAGAGAGATAGTCCAGAGATTAAGGCACTTGCCAACTGGGGCACGATCCTCAGCAACACATACAGTTCCCTAAGCTCTGCCAGGAGTGTTCCCTGAGCACACAGCCTGGAATAACTCCTGAATGCCATGGCATGTGACCCAAAGTCATAAAAAAACATAAAGTTGAGGATGGAACAATAGTGTAATGGATTGGGAGGTTGCCTTGCATTCAGTCAACCTCTGTTCAATGCACAGAACTATATACGGTCCTCTTAGCCCCTCCAAAATATCTCTGAGCACAGAGTAAAGCATAAGAACTGAGCAGTGCTGGGTGTACCTACCCTCTAAATAAATAAACAGCAAAAAAAAAAAAACAGAAAAGTAATAAATGGATCATCAACTAGTTACCAAGATGTTTATTAGCTCTGAAATTTGGGCAAGAATATAAATGTCAAAATATTGTGAACTACAATTTACTCAAACTTTAGTTTTCTTTTTATTGTTGTTGCATAGAACTTTGATTTATTATTCATATCAGGCATATGCTGGCAATTTTATACCCTTAAATTTTTTAAGCAACTATTTGTGATACTATAGGAAAGATTGAGATTTCCTGAGACAATTCTTACTGAATCTACCTAACGTATAATAAAATACAGCTACTTAATTTTAAATGCAATTCTAGATAAGTCAGAAGCCAGCAACTACTATATTAAATAAAGCAATAACAATTATTTCAAAATGTAAATATTATCAGGCAAACTTTAACAATGTGGTAAGAAATTCACAAGGGATGGAAATTCAGCTTAGGGGTATAGATTCTACTTTGTATGGATAAACTCCTGGATTGAATGAATAGTATCAAAAATTGCACAAGTAAAAATTTTGATCAAAAATTGTTTAATAAAAATAAGATTGCTTTTGAAAGCGATGCTGAATTTTTGGTGAATTTACTGGACAGATCCCACAAATAATGATCTCAGCTTTAGATAATCATGTTCAACTCTAATATAATAAAGTATATTATCAGAGCTAATGAAGGAACCAGCAGAGGAACTCAGGTGTGCGGAACCTGGGGCTGAGATCTCCAAGCCTGCTCTCAGATCAGGACTGGGCTCCTCCACCCAGATTCTCCATTTTCCAGTGACTAAGCAGTCACATCCAGAAACTGCCCCTGGTACCATGTAATCCCACCAACAGCCAATATCCAGAGACTATAAATCCAAGCTCTCGACCTCTTACAGTCTAGTTCTCCCTCTCAGAGAACCTGGCGAGCTACTGAGAGTTTCCTGCCTGCACGGGAGAGCCTGGCAAGCTCCCCGTGACGTATTCCTTTGCCAAAAGCAGTAACAATGATGGGTCTCGTTCCCTGACCCTGAAAAAACCTCCAATGTGGCACCATTGGGAAGGATAAGTAAAGAGAGGCTGCTAAAATCTCAGGGCTAGGACGAAAGGAGACATTACTGAGCCCGCTCGAGCAAATCGATGATCAGCGGAATGACAGTGATACAGTGATAGAGTGATAAGTGCTGATAAACAATATCATTTGTTAAGGCAATTAAAAATCTACTGAAAGTCACATCTTATGTCTCTAAATTCAGAAATAGTGACAAGTAGAATGTATGTGGCAATATTGCCAAAAAGAAAAATCTATGAATTTCACTTTAAAGAACTTGTATGGTGGGCCAAAGTGTGTACAGCTAGTAGAGGGTTTGTCTTGCACATGGCTGACCCAGGTTTGATCCCTGACATACCACATGATCCTCTAATGTTATGTCCAACAATTTTATTACTAAGTACAGAGTCAGGAGTAACTCCTGAGCACCTCCAGGTGTGGCCCAACTGCCACCCCACACACACAAACTCCTGTGGTATTGTGAACTAGCCTTTAAAAATAAACTTTTCTAGAGCAACACTGCCAATTGCTCAGAGCAATAGACAATCTCTAGGGCCATAGACTATCTCTAAGCAGTGAAAATTTATTGTCCAGTTTTTAAAAAATGTAATGTGTTTCATCAACAGTAAAACCAGGAGCCATATATACAGTACAGATGTTAGGGACTTGGCTTGCATGTGGTTGACCTGAGTGATTCCCCAGTACTGCTTAGGTTCCCCTGATTATCACCAGAACTGATCCCTGAGCACAGAGCCAGAAGTAAGCCCTGATCACAGCTGGGTGTGGCCCCAAAACACAACCAAAACAAAAAAGTAAAAGCTATCTGATATAAACACCTCCAATAAAGGCAAAACGTACAACACAAATTAGAGAGTTCATTTATAAATTGAGTATTTCAATGTCTGAGATATTTAGAAAGCGCTATATTCAGTCAATCACAACCATAAAATCTTGAAGTAAAAGTGAGCATTTTAGGACGTTACTGTGTCTTTGAATCACTTTAAGCAAGACAGGCAATTATTTTCTCATTGAAACAGAATGAAAGAGAAATATGTCAATTTTTGTAGCAAACTAGGAGCATGCTAATGAAGATTATCTTAGAGGAAAGTTAACCAAATGATTAAGAATATTAATATGATCCAATACAATGATTTGCAATATGAAATATCTTACTCTGTTCCATAGAGTAAATTAACATAAGGGAGTATATAATAGATAACTCATATGTATACATGAATTTAAAATGTGTTTTTCAGTTTATAAAATACATTGGATATGCTGTTTGACTTTTACAATATTATATGTAATAGCTTTATGACTGTCTTCATTTTACAGATTACTAAACAATGTCAGAGTGCCATACAAATTTAAAGAGTGAAAGTATACACGTAGGACTTTAAACTGAGTGTTTGGCCCTTTTTGCCTCCTTTTCATCATTTATATCAATTTTGCTCTATTTCTAAGTAAAAAATTTAAAGGAGTTACTTAAATGTGCAATTATATTAAAGGAAACAATAAAATCAGGCTTAAAGTTCTAGAAAATATTTCATAGATCTAGTTAAAAAACATTTAAGACTTTTTGAATATAAAAAATGGTGTTAGAAGGCATTGCAAAAGGTGTTAGAAGACTTTCTTTGTGATAGAATCATATTGAGGTCCAAGTAATTATTCTAAAACAGCTAAGAAAAAGCTATAGAAAGGTGATAAAACCATGATTGGTTAATCAGGATCCAATTCTCTGAAACTTTTACACAATATAATAATTTTTGCTGATATGAATGTATGGTAAACCACACCTGAACAAATATTTTGTCCAAATACTGAGCAAAATAATGTATCTTCAAATATAATGATCAATAGTAAAGGAGGGAATTCAAAGAAAAATGTGTAAGGAGCAAAGAATACTTTGTTTCTCTCAGGAGGATATGTTGATCAGTAGCAGATTACTAGACCTTAAGACATATCATGTACTATAATGACATAAAAATATTTTCAGGATTTTGAGCTTTTCTCCACAATACAAAATATTTATTAATATAGCAAAAGATAAATGTTCAAGAAGAAAAATGGCCTATGAAAAATCAAAACTCAAATGCATTGTCTAAATATCTTTATAAGATTTATAATTTATAAAAAAAATTTATAATTTTATCTTTATAAAATTTCAGTAAAAATAAGGGAATAGTTCATAGTTTCTTTCAATTCAATTCTGAGAACCACTTATTAAGGAAATTGTAGCTAAGTATCTCCCAGTATTGATGAGTATAAGTGCTAGATCCAAAAAGCCTGAAAACAGACTCATATATAAAACCCTCAGAAATACATTGTAATCAGAAAAAATGAAAACCAAAGCAAGACAGATTATTGAAAGCAGGAAGTTTTATTAAAAAGGAACTAATAAAGATTTACAGCAGATCTACCAAATACAACTCTATAAGCAGAAAAAAATAGTTGAATACAGTAAGGAAACTCAACAAAATGATCTCATCACCAACAATCTATCCAGCTAGATTATCTTTCATATTTGAAGAAGTAATGCAGAGTTTCATGGACAGGTAACAGTTTAGGGAACTCAATCTTGAAACAAGTCTTTCAAGAAGTGTTAAAGGAGCTTCAGAAGAGAAGACAGGCTTCCCAGCACTTTGCCACTTAGTATGGCATTCACTTATGACACTTGTCATTGCCCTCTACTCTATTAAGAAAGGTCTACTAAGGGGCCAGAGTAATAGTACAGTTAGTACAGCACTTTTCTTGCATGTTGCCAGTCCAGGTTCAATCTCTGGCACTCAATATAGTTTCAATTATTGCCAGGAGTGATCCCTGAGCAGTCGGGTGTAAGCTCTGAACACCACTGGATGTAGCCCTGAAACAAGGACAAAATGAAAACAGAAAAATGAAAGAAACTACCTTGCTAAGAATTTTACATATTTTAAATAGTTAATTAGTACTTCATTTATATGGAAATAAATGAGAAAGTAGAAAAGATAAATTTCTGGCAAGCTTACAGAAGAATAAGGACTTAAATTCACTATTGGCATGCTATGGTCATATAACAAAATAATTTAACCTTTTGTTTTATCTTAAAGTATTAAAAGCAGTATTCAAAGAGATTATTATACACCCAATTTTACAATAAAATTATTCATAATGGTCAACATATGGAAGTGATATGAGTTTCTATCTGAGATGAATATGTGAATAAAATATATATGCGTACAGTGGAATATTATTTGGCCTTAAAGAGGAAGAAAATTCTTATTGATGCTAAAACATGAATGAAACTTCAGTACATTAAACTAATAGAAAAAAAGTCCATTACAACAAATAGAATTATCATATGATTCTACTTAATGCGGTACCTATGGTAGTCAGTTTTATAGATACAGAAAATAGAATTATCAGTGATTCATAGGAAAGAAAAATGGGAAAGTATTGTTTCAAAGGTATAGAGCTTTAGTTTTGAGAGTTGCAAAGAGTTATTGGAGATTACTCAATTAGGTAAAAACATAACATTTTCAACTTGAACACTTAAAATTCCTTAAGAAATAAAGGAAGACACAAGACGAGTTTGCCTACTCTCACCATGACTATTCAATTTAGTATTGAAATTCTTGATAGCAGTTAGGCAAGAAAAAAACATCAAGAGCACAAAGATAAGAAATGAAGAAGTCAAGCTTTCACTAGTTGCAGATGACATGATATTATATTTAGAAAATCTTAAAGATGGTACAGAAAAGCTCCTTGAGACAATAGATTTGTATAGTAAAGTGGCAGGCTACAAAATCAATATGCAAAAATCCATGGATTTCCTATATAAATAATGAAAGAGAAGAAAGAAATACTTAAAAAAATTATAATTGTGCTTCAGAAATAAAGTACCTCAGAATCAGCTTAATAAAGAGGTGGAGGATCTATACAAAAAAATCTATAAAACACTACTTCAAGAAATAAAAGAGAACAAAAGGAAGTGGAAGCACATCTCCTGCTCATGAATTGGGAGGATTAACATCACCAAAATGGCAATATTCGCAAAAGTATTATACAATTTCACTGCAGTCCCTATAAGGATAACATGGCATTTTCCAAAGAAATATCAAATGCTCCTAAAATTAATATGGAATAATAATCCCACACTAAGAATTTTCTGCACCTCCGAGCAAATGGAGACCAGGATACAGACAATCCATAGGATGGGGAAAATTATTTTCCTAACACCCATGTGATAATTAAAGGTATATAAGGTTAATATTAAAGGTAGATAAGGCAATGGTAGAACTTTAACTTTTTTTTTCTTTCTGGGTCACACCTGGCAATGCACAGGGATTAACTCCTCGCTCTGCACTCAGGAATAACTTCTGGCGATGCTTGGGGCACTATGTGGGATGCTGGGAATCAAACCTGGGTCAGTAGAGTGCAAGGCAAATGCCCTACGTGCTGTGCTATTGCTCCAGCCCCAGTGGTAGAACTTTACAAGAAAAAAAATGCTATCAAAAATGAGGAAAGGAAATGAAAATAAAGTTCTTTAAAGAAATACAAATATCCTGTTCCCCACCCAGATGAGACCCCAAGCAGCTAGCTGTCCAGGAAAGGCTCCTCCACTCCTGAATGGCCATGATCCCAGAGGCACACAAACCAATCTCAGAACCCAGTGACTTCTGGCAGAAATCCCTCTGAAATTAATTTCTAAAATACCAGAAATCCAAATCATATGCTCTTCATAATCAGAAATGGAAAACAAATTATCTAATGATGCCTTTTTGGCAGGTCTGATTGTTGGGGGAAAATTACAAATAATAATAGTGGGTCTGTCAATAAATTGAATGTAATCAAAGTAAAGAGAGAGTAAAGTGAAAATCATCTGCCACCCAGGCAGAGTGAGGGGGTCGGATGGAGGTATACTGGGGTTCTTGGTGGTGGAACACACGGACTAGTGAAAAGGATGCTTGTTTGATCATTGTATGACTGACACTTAAACCTGAAAGCTTTGTAACTGTTCTCACAGTGATTCAATAAAAAATAAAATGAAATAAAAGAAAGACAAATGATCAAAGGGCATATAGGAAAATGCTCTACAATACATAAGGGAGATGCAAATGAAAACAACAATAAGATATCATCTTACACCACAGAGAAGCAAGGAGAAAGGGACCCTTATTCGTTGGTCGTGGAAAAAAACCTAGAAATTTATCTTCCATACTACCCAGCGATACCACTTCTGGGAGTATACCCTAGGGGCCCCAAACCACAGTGCAGAAAAGTCATCTGAACTTCTATGTTCATTGCAGCTCTATTCACAATAGCCAGAATCTGCAAAAAATCTGAGTGACCAAGAACAGATAGCTGAATAAAGAAATTCTGATTCATCTACACAGAGAAATACTATGCAGCTCTGAAGCACAACTAAGTCATGAAATTTGCTTATATATGGATGGACATGGACAGTATTGTACTGAGAGAAATGAGTCAAGGGAGAGAAGCAGGCATAGAATCACTGCACTCATATGAAAGGCAAAAAGAAAAACTACCAAAGACCCAACATAATATGAGACTAATAGCTAAAGACAGTAGAAACTGAGGGCCAAGGAGCCTGCCCAAATGAAGACAAGGGTGGGAAGTTAGGACACAGAAGGTCCACTATGACAATAGTAGTTGGAAATGTTCACTAGTACAAGAAATGAGAAGTAAAAAATGGGGTTGAAATGATAATCTTTCAGTACCTGTATTGCAAACCATATAGCCTAAAATGAGAGAGAGAGAGAGAGAGACAGAGAAAGGGAGAGAGAGAGAGAGAACAAGTATTTGTTGTACAGGCAGGCTGAGGTTTGGCTGAATGGAAACTGGGGACATTGGTGGTAGGAAATGTGCACTATTGAAGGGATGGGTGTTAGAACATTGTATGAATGAAATGCAACCATGAAAAACTTGGTAATTTTATCTCATGGTGGTTCAATTAAGCAAATTAATTTAATGAACAAATGCAGAAAATATACCTTGACATTTAATGATTCATATTGAAATAATTTCTCATCTTCATGGAGCACTACATTTCTAAAAGATTATTAGTATTGTGTGTACTGCCAAATTTTTTTAGTATTATTTTAAAGAATGTTTTTACTAATCTCTTAAGGCATTAGCATTATGCTAAAAAATCTTGGAAAATGTGGTAGCGGAAGGGTAAATGTAAATATAAAAAGATATTCTGTCTTGTCTATCATTTTTTAAAATTTATTTTATTGAATCACCATGTGAAAAGTTACAAAGTTCTCAGGCTTATGTCTCAGTTATACAATGTTCAAACACCCATCCCTTCACCAGTGCCCATATTCCACCACCAAAAACCCCAGCATGCCTCCCACCCCCACCTCCCACCCCTGCCCGGGTAACTGATAAATTTCACTCTTCTTTTTACCTTGAGTACATTCCATATTTCAACACAAAACTCACTATTGTTGTTGGAGTTTCAACACAGACTCACTATTTTTGTTGAAATTTATCCCCCAAGAATACAGCCCTATTGACAAGGAAATATTTGATATTGAGTTTTCCACTGATGAAAATGAAGAGATAAAAAGTCACGCGGCCGCGGTAGCGGTAGCGGCCGCGCGGTTTACAATTTCTGTATTTTAGTAATTAAATCCAGGGAGATTAAAGTTGGAAATTGAATTATTTCCCTTCCTGGAGCAGCATGGAGCAAAAGGTTAGTTCACAGTCCAGTCCGCATACATGGTTGCAAGCACTCGCCGGAACCCCAAGTCTTATAGCTTCCTCTGGTTCGTGCTCATTCGGCATTCCCGCGGCTGTGCAGAGGCATGGCCACCCGGGTCGAATCTTGGCCGGAGCAGCCCGAGCCTGCCCAGGTGTCCCGGTTTCCTTGTCTATCATTTTTAAAACTAGAGTAATAATACTCACACAGCTTTACTAAACATATTTTGGAATAAAACTCCATCAATGTTTACTCCAGGTATTGATTCTTTAATATCAATAACGACTGATTCTTTAATATCGTGTTACCCTCATGATTGGTGATCAAAACCAGGAGTGAGGAAGGAGTTCTGTCTTCAGAGATAGTAACATTTTTGCAGAAGAAACTAAATATAAGAGGATGGGAAGATTAGTGTTCCTAAGATAAAAAAGATAAGCAGAAGCATGGAGACATGAGATAGAATGTCATTCTAGAATATAAACACCATAAGAATGAAGATTCCTCCATGAATTAAAAGTTCTTGAGGTGTCCTGAAAACAGACTATAGACTAAACATGATGGCCACTCAATACCTCTATTGCAAACCACAACACCCAAAAGGAGAGAGAGAGCAAAAGGGAATGCCCTGCCACGAAGCTTGGGTGAGGGAGGAGAAATGGGGTGGAGGTGGTTGGAGGGATGCTGGGACCATTGGTGGTGGAAAATGGGCACTGGTGGAGGGATGGATATTTGACCATTGTATGACTGAAATGTAATCATGGAAGTTTGCAAGTCTGTAACTGAACCTCATGGTGATTCACTAATAAAAAAAATAAAATAAAATTTCTTGAGGTGTATAATGAGGAACTTTGGAAACGAGATTGGTAAATGAGATTTTCGAAATATGCTTTATCTCTGAGATAAAAATAAAGCCACAGATGGGATTTTCATTTTCTTTAACTTTTAGTCTAAGTAAATGACTAGCTAAGGAAAATATGACTTCCTTTTCCTTTTTATTTATAAATATTTTCTTTGGCTTTATTTTACCCAGGTCCAGTGCTCAGGGAAAACTCCCAACTCAGTGCTTGGAGATCATTCTTGGCAGCCTTCAAGGGACAATACAGTGCCAGGAACAGAATTTTTGTTTCCTACATGCAATGCATATGGTCCTGTCCATTGAGCTATCACTCCAGCCCTCAGATACACTTTTAACTTTACCGTTAAGCATTTATGTAAATCTTGTTCTGTAAAATCATGCTTACTTTTCTTTTTTTAATTATAAAAAAAGGATCACAAATATTTACTGGAAATTTGGCGAAACATGATGAGAACTTAAAACCCAATAAAATAAATGACTTAGTGTAGAACACACACAAAAAAGAATTATCTATCCTTTTTATAGATATTCTGGCACCAAACTGAATATTTTAATAGAAGAACATAATATGGGAAATAAATTACAAATATAATATAAATTATGGAAACACTTTTAACTCTATGATGAAATAATTTATCTATACATAAATAAGTAACTATAGATAAATACTTACTATATGCCAGATAATAAAATTATATTTTGTCTATCCCTGTGCCTATCTAGAGTTGATATTGGAGTTGATATATTAGCAGGAGGGCATACAGGGAGGAATTAAAAAGCTATTGCTAAAAAAGTAGATCTGAACCCTCCAAGTCCTATGTTCTATGTAACTCGTCAAGAAAGTTCAGGTCTGTGAGTGCCTGGAGTTCACAGAAATAGAACAATCATAGAACTGATCAAGTTAAAATGACTGTAAGAAGTATTTGTTTAGAAGAAAGAAAAAGAGGAGACAGGAAGAGTTAAGAGTATTGCTAAATATCATTGGCTATTAAGTGGATAAAGGCAGTAAAGTATTAGTATAATTTACCAATTATTATCTTTTCCTTGGTACTAGTGGAAATCTATTTCAATAGAAATTGTTAGCTTGAGTGTGGGTTGCCATAGATGGAGGACAGACAGAAGATAAGGACATGGTATAATGTTCTTCAATTTTTTTTTATTACAGAAGCAAGAGAATTTGAGAAGAGTTCTTTTATAATGCTCATCTTCTTTTTCTCTTTTGTTAAAACACTGCGGTTTTCAAAGTTGTTCATAATGTAGTTGTATCTGACATTCAATATTCCAACACCAATCCCACCACCAATGTGGTCTTCCCTCCACCATTGTTCCCGGTTTCCCACTCACCCACCAAGTCTGCCCCCTTAGCAGGCACAAAATTATTTATTTTATATTGTGTTACAACAAACTGGCTAATGGAATTATGAAAAAATACATCAGTAGAACTGCTGGTGGGAATGCCGACTAGTTCAGCATTCCCTTTTGGAAAACAATATGGACGATCCTCAAAAAACTAGAGGTTGAGCTCCCATTTGACCCAGCAATACCACTGCTGGGAATATATCCCAGAGGAACAAAAAAGTATAGTCGAAATGACATCTGCACTTATATGTTCATTGCAGCACTGTTTACAATAGCCAGAATCTGGAAAATACCCGAGTGCCCTAGAACAGATGACTGGTTGAAGAAACTTTGGTACATCTATATAATGGAATACTATGCAGCTGTTAGAAAAAAATGAGGTCATGAAGTTTGCATATAAGTGGATCACCATGGAAAGTACCATGCTAAGTGAAATGAGTCAGGAAGAGAGAGACAGACATAGAAAGATTGCACTCATCTGTGGAATATAGAATAATAGACTAGGAGTCTAACACCCAAGAATAGTAGAAATAAGTACTAGGAGATTGACTCCATGGCTTGGAGGCTGGTCTCTCATTCTGGGAAACTCAGAGAAGGGAACACCAAGTAAAATGTGGTCGGAGGTCATGCGGGGGAGGGGTGATGCGTGCCGAATGTAGACTAGAGACTGAACACAATGGCCACTCAACACCTTTATTGCAAACCACAACACCTAATCAGAGAGAGAGAACGAAAGGGAATACCCTGCCATAGTGGCAATTTGGGGTGGGGGGAGACGGGACTGGGGAGGGTGGGAGGGACGCTGGGTTTACTGGTGGTGGAGAATGGGCAGTGGTGAAGGGATGGGTTCTCGAACTTTGTATGGGGGAAACATGAGCACAAAAATGTATAAATCTGTAACTGTACCCTCACGTTGACTCACTAATTAAAAATTTAAAAAAATACTTTAGTAGAAGAAAATTTGTGAAAAATATTATACCTCACAATGGGGTCATTAAAGTCATTGTCTGAAGGTTTACACAGTTATTTTCTGCTAGTGAAGCCTTCTGTGTTATTGTTTTTGTTTATTGAACTTAGTTGGTTCCTATGTTACTTTCCATATAATTTGCTGTGCTCCCTACTGGGCTGTCAGTTTGTACAATTTGGAAGTGTTGTGCTGCCATGTATGCAGCTAACTCAAAAAATTCCAGGATCAGATTTTTACCCATGAATTTCAGCGACTTGACTTGGCTTGAATCTCTTCTAAGATGAATCGTGAATGAAGCTGCAAAGTTGGGCCTCGTTTACATGGCAGTAGCTGTAGGATATTTGTGTGGTTTCTGGGACTTCTTGCAATGTGGGAGTTGTGGGAAGGTTGACCAACTCTACCATGAAAAGTCCCCAGCCCAGAAATATAAGTACCTGGAAATTTCTTGCTTTGGGTCACATCTACCTGTGCTCAGGGATCATCCCTGTCTGCACACAGGAATCACCCCTAAAAAGTTCAGGAGACTATTTGGGATGCTGAGGATCAAACCTGGGTTGACTCTACGCAAAGCAAGCTCCATACCTGCTTACTATCACTGCAGACCCTGTACCTGGAAGTTTCACTGGCTTGGTTTCTCTGCAGAGATTTGTTGTGAAGCAGTGAACTTGGGATATTTATGTGTCTTGCAGAACATCAGCTGTGTGGTTGGGTGTGGCTGTTGGGGTTTGAGCAGGTGGGGGACTTGGATCACCCGCCTTTCAAGGGCACTCCAGAAGCTTCTTCCGGTATAGGAAGAAGACCAGTATATCCATGAGTTTAGTGGCTTGGCTTGCAACTCTTCTAAGATTACTACTGAAGCTGTGAAGCGAAGCCATTTTTCACAGGGAAGCAGCTGTGGGAGTTTTACCTTCATTTTTTGTTTAAGATACCATGATTTGAAAACTGTTAGTACTATACAATCAGACATACAATGTTCTATCTCCACATCCATTACTAGTGTCAGTATCCCCCTACAAATGTTTCAGGGTCATCTCACACCTCCCATTTCACTCCCTTGGCAAACATATTTTATTTTAAATTTGATTGCTTGGGTCACATGCTAAGAATAGTAATACTGTTTATGGTTTTGGTATACACAGGTTCCTTAACTCTCCAATACTAAGCAGTACTAAAGTGAGTAATGCTCTAAGCCAATATCCTTGCTACTTTCAACACACCCATCATTTCCCTCACTCGTCCCCTTCATTACTTGGAATTCTATAGCTGCAACACAGGGCCAAGTGCTTGCCCTCATTTATTGCCTCCAGCTCCTTTGTCTCTGTTCGTCCAGTATGTTGCCTTAGCCTTTTTACTTATTTCATTTTACATGATGCCTTCCAAGTGATCGTTAACTGCATGATACCATCTTTTAAATGGCTGCATGGTATTCCACTGCACATTTATATTATAACATCTTTACCCATTCATCTGCAATTAAAAATTTGGGGTGTTTCCATTACTAGCTAATGTACTAATGCAATAAAAATAGGTATGTTAGTATATTTAAAATTGCTATTTTTGTGCTTCATGGTAGGTGCCAAGAAGTGCAATCACTAAATCATATGAAAAAAATTTATATTACTGTTTTGAGTATTTTCCATACTGTTTTCCATAAAGATTAGAGACCACCCCTACCAACAATGAAAAGTATTCATCTTTTACCACATCCCTGAAAACACTGGTTCCCAGGGATTTTTGTCACTTTCGTTGGTATTAAATGGCATCTCATTGGCATTATTTTCATAATTTCCTGATAATAAGCAACAACAGGCAATTTTTTACATGTGTGTTGGCCACTTGCATGTCCTCTTCATGGAAGTTCTGTTAATTTTATCTTCCCATTTTTTGATGGCATAATTCATTTTTTGTTACTGAGTCTTGTCAATACTACATGCAATTTGAATATTAGAATTTTATCTGATGTGTTATGTGTTAAATTTTCTCCCATTCAATCAGGCATCTTTTAATTTTTGCCTGCGTCTATTTCGCCTCATTTTTTAAAAAATATAAGAAAGAGAAATAGTATAGAGTTTAGGCACTTCCTTGCAGCTGATTTCAGTCTTAATCCCTGTCACCATATATAGGTCTGCAAAAAACACCAGAAGTAATCTCTGAGCACAGTATCAGAAAGACTCTGTCAAGTAAACTGGGAACCACTGTGGCCAAAATGTTTTTTTCTATTTATTCCAAAGTATTTATTTTTGTTTATTTGGGGGGGGGCACACCTGATATGCTCAGGGATTAATGCTGACTCTGTGATTTGAGATTACTCCTGGCAGAGTCAACCATAAGAGATGCTGGGGATCAAACACAGGTTGGAAATGTACAAGGCAAACACACTTAACTATTTTATTATCTCTCCAGCTCTTCAACATGTTTCATTGATTCTAGTCTAGTATCAACACCTTTAACCCAGATTTACTTAGTTTTTATGTATTGTGCAAGATAGTGGATGGGTCAAATTATTTTTTTTAACAAGTGCTGTTTAGTTTTCCCACTACCATTTATCGAAAAAGTTTGTTTTGATCCCCTTCAGGCACCCATATCCTTTGTCATGGACTAACTGTCCATGTATTTGGAGTATTTCTCTGGGTTCTCTGTTTTAGTTGATTAGTGGTCTTTATCTTTTTCATGCCATAGAATTAAAGTTATCTGCTGAGAGTAAGGATCATGGTGGTAGGATAAAGTCAGAGAATGGCTGAGAGTTGAGGAAGATGCGTAAATTGTATTTTAAATTTTAACTAAGCTTTATAAAATATGACAAGAAATTTATTCGTGTATTCCTTAAAAACCTAAAACTATGGATGGTGCCTGTACTATGGCATGTATTTTGAATATTTGCCACATGCTCCCTGGAATCAATGATTTCTTTATTCCATGTGTAACAGGGATTCTGCTCCATTAATGCTGTATTATCTCCAATATTAAGGCAAAATGTCAGATATTCAAAAATTCAGATCCTAAGAACACACTTTGTCAGACACATATAATGAGGGTCAGCAACTTTTCAATATTACTAAAAATAAATGCACATGCTGATCTTTCCAGAAGGCTGAAAGAACCTTTTCAATGTAAATTGATGGAGTTACAGAAATGTTTTAACATGATGTGAAGAATCCATTTTAAGCAATTTCATTAGACCTTGTTTGATCTCAGAATTCTCCTAGAGTAAATGCATTCATTCATTCTTACCAATTATCAGAAACTAACTTAAGTAACTGTGATGCATTCCACGCCCCAAGAATTGTCTTTAATCTACTCTTGGAAATGCACCAAAACATTAAAAAAGACTCAAACTGAAATTAAATTGTCATCAAGCTGCAGAGCAGACCAAAGCATGAGCTAGGGAATCCATGTTAATTCAAGTCTTTTCTTTACTCAAATGCAAGCCTAGA
This sequence comes from Sorex araneus, assembly GCF_027595985.1. Lineage (NCBI taxonomy): Eukaryota > Metazoa > Chordata > Mammalia > Eulipotyphla > Soricidae > Sorex > Sorex araneus. The sequence continues at coordinate 33,477,140 of NC_073311.1, forward strand.
CTAGAAGTACATATTGCGTGCTTTCTTACCATTTACAAAAATCTCCTCTAGCCATTTAAATGTAATTTTAGCCTGTTAGTCCATTAATAAATACTTTTACTCCCATATGATTATATCATGCCATCATTTTTTGGAATCCAGACCTTGTCAATCAGAGAATTGTACCAGACAGTCTGCCCTTCCACTCTCCCTTGTGAAACTGCCATGGATTACGTCAAGTTGCAATTCCCCTCTGCCAACCAGATAATGAGATGGCACATGTTAGAAAGATCGATGTCAAACAGAAAGGGGAAATAGTTTTGAAGCTATCACTTTCAGTTGTCATTTGATTCCATTTGCAGAAATCAGTCTCTTCCTCCTTGACAACTCTGAGTGTGTTATCACTCAGCTCCCATTTGTTGAATAACCAAGGGCTCCCTTTCTCTCAGGAGCACATTTTCCATCAGATTCAAATGGAAATGGAGTATTTTTCAGTGAAGAAAAGAGGCAACAATCTAGTGTAACTGTATAATGGGGAGTGGAGCAATATATAGTGTGTGAACACATGTGACAGGAGAGTTCTTTATAATAGGCACAAAAATAGCCACAAAGTCAAACACACAAAGAATATTTTAAGACAAACATTCTTGTCCTTGGAGACTGAAGACAAATGTGACTGGTCATGTCATGAATGTGGATTGTATGTATACACACTTGTACCTACAGGAATAGTAGAGTTCAATCAACTTTTAATTAATTGTGCTAATCCAAGGTACAGGGATCAAAAGCAAATATAGTTGAATTTATTATATAGTTTCCATATTTTTAGAAGGAAAATTTACCTGGCAAGCCAGAAATAAATAATTCTCTAAACAAAATAATGAGACCACATGCAGTCATTCCAACTACTGAACTTGGCAGGTGTTGATAACTGAATAATCAACTCCAATCAAAGCTTGAACAATAATAATTACAGAGGCAAAGGTTAAGATAATATGGAAAGAATATGTGATCCAAGAGCCCTCTTTCCAAATATGCATCATACATCATAGCACAATATGAGAAGGCCTGATTTATGTATTTAAAAGACTTCAGGAAGGAAAAATACAGTAAGAAAAGGATTAATCCAGGCAGAACTGAAAATGTGACACTGCTACAAGTAGAGGTATAAGACTGAAATGTATAGTGAAAGGCAAAGACAGTGAAGAGAAAGAGAACATGACCTACTGGGCTTAGGATACAGCTCGATTAAAGCTTTTGTCTTGTGTGTATGAGGACTTGGGTTTAATCCTCAGCACTTTATACACACATACCACAAATCTGTCAAGAAAACATAATCTGTGGATATGTGGCATCAAGTTTTAAAGACACTCTTAGGAAAGTTTTGGATAGCAAGGAAGTAGGATTATATCTGTGGTTACATTGGAAGCTAGCAGATATCAGCCTACATTCACTCCTATCCTCAAAGTTCTTTATTTCTATGCATGACATAGTACTGTCTGTATCCTAGTACCAACTTGTTTTACTCACCTCCTATGAACCCCATTTGGGGGTGAGACATTACTTCTTGATGGTTACAGAGATGGTCAAACACACAACAACAGACATTGGAAAGAGGAACTAGCAGCATATGCTCTAAGGGAAGACCTTTGCATGCAGTGTCAGACATCTGTGAGGGTTCCATCTAGGGGCATGTTGAGCAATGGGACATTTATAACACAGATTTTGCAATATCGAGAGAATGACCCACAGTTTTGTGGGTGGATGTACTGTTTTATAAGCCCACAGTTGGCAGGGGATATAAAATTTACCACTCAGGCTTATGCAAGGATTTTACCTGGTTTTCTTAAGGAGGGCTACCTGGCAAGGAACTTGTTAGGAGGGGAATTTGTGGTCAGGACATTTGATGATACCAAATGTAAGGAGTGCACATAATGTCAGGCTTAATTTTAGGTCTTGCATACTCAGTGAAGAGTGAACTAACAATTTGCATGAGTTCCATTCCCTCTTGCTCCGTTTAGAGTTTCCTGATATCTCCCTCCTGTGCTGAAGGAGATTTCCTATCCAAACAGCTTTCTCTCTTCTGCAATCACACTTTCCAGGAGGAGGCAAGAAACAATTAAACTTTTTATGTTACGCAGTATGCCTGCTGCTTTCTAGGCTATATGAAAAGCAGAAACAAGGGAGGAACAAGAAATCAACAAAATTCTTAATTAAGTCGAGTAGGTGATAACAACAGCAAACACGGGAAAAATTAAATATATAACAAAATATATAATATATTAATAATAATTAACATATACATATGTAAGTTGCCAAAAAATTGAGAAGTACAGACAATGCTAATTTTCAAAATGTATCTATCCCTCTTTTATTTGAAATGTTCTCACTTTCTTAGACAATAAAAATTAGATAGAAAATCAATTGTTGGCCAATTACTCAGTGGATAATCTGTTATTCAGAAGAGAAAACTAATGAACAAAATGCAATATGAAAAAAAGATGTCCTACTTTCAGTGTCTATGTTCATTGATGCTTCTACTTTTCTCTATTTTTATTGGGGAATGATTTCCTAATGTGCTTTTTTGAATATATTAAACCTAACTTTCCCAAATCTCATACATAGAGAAGATATCTTAGAAACTTTACTCTGGTAACTTGACATATTGTTTTACTAAAAATAAAATACTATCACTTTCAAAATTTTTGAATTCCCTCAAATTTCCCATTCCCTGAAGCAGAAACGATTATACCATCACCTGATATTTAAAATGTTCTGTGCTTTTCTTTATTATAGTAGTTACCATGCTGAATAGTAATTATGCATGTATATGTCTGTCTCCTCCTTTTGAAAGTGAACATGTTTTAAGTAAGGGATGATCTCACTTCTTTCTTATATTAAAACTCCTATCATTAGCAGCTCACTTACCTAACATATAACAGATTCAATAAGTTCTGTGAAATGTTAAAATATTCAGGATCCTCTTCAATTCTGAATTTCATATGTGAATGCCCATTTGACTTTTTTTGTTGGTATAGGTATTAGATAGTTCAAACTAAATATATCCAAAAGGATGTCTTATTAGTCATTCCTTCAAATTTTCTTCTTACTCGATATTCACTATTTCAGGACATGACAGCTCCACACATAGTTTATGCACCAAAACTATGCAAGTCACTGGAAGAAAGTTTCCCAACTCCCTAATCAGATTCTATAGCTTGTCCTGTCTGAATGTAAAGTGTAACAGATAATTATCTTCATTTATTTTTCCATCACCCTATTCCAAATTACTTTGTTTTCCAACTGATGCACCTATTTCTACCCTTGCCCCAATTAGCTCTCTACATAGTATCTGGGATGACTATAGTTTTGAGGGATGAGAGGGTTGGACCACACCTGGCAGTACTCAGGGGTTATTCTTGAGAGAGGTGCTCAGGGTACCATATGTGGTTTCAGTAATTCAAATCAGGATTGGGGGGATAGAAGGCAAATAAATGCTTTAACACCTGTACTGTCACTCTGGCTAAGATGATTTAAAAATATATATATCACATTTCTGCTTGTGTCTGATTTTTCACTTTGATAACACTGAAGTACTTGAATAGAATGTTTATCATGTAGATTCTTACTTCATTGTCACTAATTGTATTTCCTTCAGTCTGCTCCAGCTACACTAACCACTAAGATTCTTAGATAGACCCAGTTGATTCCATCATGTTGTTTTATTCATAAGTTATTTACTTTGCATTAGTTTCTTGTCCTCTAAATATGTTCATGACAAGTTCCTTTATTGGCATTGAGGGATTAGTTTAAATTTTATCTTCTCATTAAAATACTTCTGATCTCTCAGTCTACGACAACCCCAGGTCATTTCCTTTCACATATTTTGACTTTATTTTTATCATAGCATTCATAGCCATATGAGAAATTTTTGTTTGTTTATTTATTATGGTCTTTACTGTTCAGAGCTAAATTACCAGGGCTTCAAACAGTGACTGGCATATAAAGCCTTTGGTGAGCGATTTTTGGAAATGAATATGTTTATGAATTCACTAATGAACTGAATAAATGAATATAAAAATAAGTTTATGATAAGGGATGCATAAATAAATTTATGTAACAAAAGTTATATTATCTTGAATATATAAATACTGTTGAGTATTGATATAGAATCTCTTGCCCCCGTGCCCGGCTGTCTTCACCAGGGTCCCTTGGAGTGGGTGGGTTGAGTTTCCCTTAATGCCTCAAGCAGAGCCCCAGCAGCCGAAGACCTCCAGAACCCAGCCACAGCCATGCTCTAGGCCCCTCTCCACATGTTCAGACGAGCTTCATTCATGAAGGAACTGGCAGAGGAACCCAAGTATGTGGGACCCGGAGCTGAGATCTCCAAGCTTGTTCGAATCAGGATTGGGCCTCTTCCGCCCAGATCCCCCATTATCCAGTAGCTAGGCAGTCGCACCCAGAAACTGCCCCAGGTGCTGTGTAATCCCATCAATCGCCAATATCCAGAGACTATAAAACCAAGCTCCTGGAATGACATCTTATAGCCTAGTTCTCCCTCTCAGAGAACCTGGCAAGCCACTGAGAGTTTCCTGCCTACACGGGAGATCCTGGCAAGTTCCCTGTGCCAAATACAGTAACAGTAACATTGATGAATCTCATTCTCCTAATCTTGAAAAAGCTTCTAATGTGGGGAAGGACAAGTAAAGAGAGGCTGCTAAAAATCTCAGGGCTAGGGTGATTGGAGACATTACTGGGCCTGCTAGAGCAAATTTAGGATCAATAGGATGATAGTGATAGTGATAGTGTTCAATACTGTTATGAAATAAATATTACTAATTATAAGTATCTATCTCAATATGTTTATGTAAAAACTACAAATTAATTAAATCTGATAAATAACAGTCGTATAAACTAGATTTTGATTAGCAAACTCAGATATATTTTGCCACTGCAAACATTCATAAGCAAAATTTAAAGGATTCTTTTTATTATCAACTTTTTCATACTTTTCTTTCTTTTGATATTTAATCAACCATTTCCTCTTATTTAATCATTATTTTTTTCCAGTTATGGAAAATCCATTATAGATTTGCTTAAACATCGAATATTTATAGGTTTTGTTTATTTATTTATTTATTTATCTATTTATTTATTTATTTATTGGCTTTAGGGACAGTTCAGCAATACTCAAGGGTTACTCCTGCCTCTGCACCCAGGAATCACTTCTGGCAGCATTTAAAGAATGATATGGGATCCAGGAGATTGAACCTCGGTGCAAGTCAAACCACCCTTCCCACTGTATTATTGCTTTAGCCCAAATACTTATTTGTTTTAGATCATAGTTCTTATTTTTTATCTCTAAATCCCTCAGTAAAATTTATTAAGTTTTTTTTCTAAATCACATTTTTCCATTTATTAATTTTTCAGTTGTTCTTTATCTGTTATTGAACCCATTCATTTGATTGCTGGTTTGAATTATGCAGATCACACTTGGGATGTTAACTTAATTTTTATTTACAGCTCCTAATTCTTGATACAACAGGAATAATCTTTAATTTTTATATTTCTTTTAAATCTTTGCTTTTATCTGATTGAAAAATCCTGTTTTTCATAAAGTAGTTGAATATGGTTTTATTTTGTTTTATATAGGACATAACTTTCTCTAATAATATATTTTGTTTTCCTGGTCAACTTTGTCCCAGACATATTCAGTCACTGGACTAATAATAAGTATTGGGGAAGTAACTAAAGCAGCTCACACTCTAAAGTAACAGTTTTCTATATTACAACTTTGGTACCTCAAGAATGGGATTTTATATTGTAGAAAGTATATAAAGATATCTTAGAAGGAAACTCCCTGGACCTCCACCAAACTTATTACAAATCTTACACACTAGGAACACGTAATTTTTATGAAATTCCCTCAACCTCCACCAATATTATCTCTCTTGGATATATTATTAAAACCCTCAGACATAAAGAAGAACTGGGAGGAAGTAACAACTATTTTACAACTGTCCACAAACAATTTTTCATTTGCATCTCAACCCAGCTATATATTACCTTACCATTCCACCCACAAGTTTTCATCTAATATCAAGGCAAATAAAAACATGCCTTATTTTTATAATTGATGCATGATTTATTCGTTTTCCATCTTGCTTTGACTATTGACTGAAAAATTTTCTTACCAAGGTAATATTGGTTAGTGGGTATTTGAGGCTATCACAAGACTAAAAAAAGAAGTCTTTATAGCTATATAGCTATATTCCTCTCATTGTAGCTCTCTGTCTTCAATTTGGGGCAGTTTCCATGACACACAGATTTTTCCAACTCCTCCATCCAAGATTTTTTCTTAGAAAATGTATGCTACTACAGAGAAATGTATGCATTGAATAAGTGGGTGATGCAAATATTCTACTAGAATTCATCAATCTCTCTTCTGCCTCTGTGTGTCTTTGGGTTTGGCCTGTGAAAAGAGCATAATAGCTTATGTTACTGGGCCCTGTTCATCATGAACTAATATGTGTAATCTATACATGTGCTTTACAAATAAAATTACTGGAAATCAATTTCTGAAAACACATTAAAGGTACCCACTTTTATATCTGCTTTAAGTTTTTATTTGAAAATAGCGTAACATTAATCTATGTATTTGATTTAATAGAAATAAAGACAAAAAACAACTTGGGGCTAATTAAGCATAAGGTACTTTAAGTTATAATTCTGGCACTATTTCAATTTTCAGTTCTTTGTTTATGATTCATATAATAGTCTGCTTTAGACAAATTAATTACTTGTATGTGTCAAGCTAGTTAAATGCATGCTAAATATTTTCCCAAGAGAACTAACTTGAAACTGGGTGCTAATAAAACCTTCAAATGAACAAAATCTGTTTTTAACAAGTCACACATTATTAATTGGAACTGGATAGTGAGGCATATTTTTGGATGCTTGCCGAGAATAATTATAAAACTTTTTTTTTATTGGAACAAGATGAGTTGAGCAAGAGAATCTTATCCAGCTTACTATGGTCAAAAATCTAAAAGCAAGGCAATGAACCGTTCACTTGATTCGTTCGGGATAGGGTTGGGAAACCATGGGTGGCCCAGAGTTATTTTTACCCTGTAGCAATACCTTAGTCAGATATTTACCAAAATTTTTAACTTTAGTAAGTATGGACTTAAATATTATAAACAAAATAATTTTTGACTTAAAGTAACAAACCAGTTAATAGACAAGCTTATTAGAAAATGATATTTATTTTTACCATGACATAATTTTTTGTTTGTTTGGGGGGATTACAACAGCAGTACTCAGAGTGTAGTTCTGACTCTGTACTCATAAATTACTCCTGGTCAGACTTAGGGACTATATGTGAGGCTTGGGGACTATCTAGGATGCAGAAAGTGAATCTGGATCAGACAGCTGCAAGGCAAGTACATGCTACCCAGTCTACTAACACTGAGACCTTAATGAATAATTTTTCTGCTCCTTATTTATTAAAAGGTATTCTACGTCAGCCAATATAAAATGTAGATATTTTGGAGAATATATCTTTGAAACACCATAAACTGTACCTAAATTTTTAACAAAAGCATTTTTAGATAATTGAGTCATTTTCAGAAAAGAATCATTGTACTTTACAAAAGTTGAGTTACAAAAGCTTTGCACTTGCTTAGCATCCACTTGCTTTTTTTTTCCTTTTTGGGGTATTCAAATTATCTTACAACAATAATATGCAGTAATGGTGGATGTTTTGATTCATCTACTCTATAATCCCCTATTTCAAGCAACTTCAATTGTGCTTAGATTTCAAGACTAAATTTTTAAAAGCATGATATAAAGCCATGAGGGAAAAAATATCTGTTGAGACATGTTAATTATGAGTAGATAGAGAATCTCTGGGTCTCACTTTTCTAGAAGTTTGATTCCATGGTTATCTCATTACATTTGTAAATTGCTCTTCCCATTGCTCAACTCATCATCCAACTTAACTGTTTTTCTTTTATCTCTGCATGAGTTGGTTAAAATCAGCTTTTGTTGCTTGTTATCATGGGAATCTAACTGATATGGTTTCGAACTGAACTGATATGCTCTGTGTGTGAACAGGATATGAATCTTAACAGATGTTTGTTAGAAGTGTTCCCAGGAAAAAATTGAGTTGGCACTTTTCATTTGTTTTACTATTAATTTGTTGACCTTTAATTTGAAAAATATCCACAGACATAGATTGCATGTCTTAGATTTTTCCATTATATATATATATATATATATATATATATATATTGCTTTTCAGTGATGCAAAGGGTGTCACTCCTGGCGGTGCTTGGGAGACAGTAATTATGGGATGCTGGGAATTGAACCTGGGTTGGCTTCCTGCAAGACAAATGCTCTATCTGCAGTACTATCAATAACTCCAGTTCCTGTATGTCTTAGGTTTTACATAAAACTTCCACTCAAAAGAAATCTAATGAGCACAAATTATCTATGATGGGACTGGAGCTATAGCCCAGCAGGTAGGGCATTTGTTTTGCATGTGGCTGACCTGGGTTCAATTCCCAGCATCATATATGGTCCCCTTAGCACCACCAAAAGTAATTCCTGAGTTCATGAGCCAGAAGTAACCCCTGTGCATCGCTGGGTGTAACCCAAAAAGAAAAAAAAGATTATCTATGATGAATACACCTGACTGTAAGTATTCTAATAAAAAGAAGCACTAATCCTCATCTTTGATTCTCAAAAGGAAAATAGTTCCTTGAGGGTACTTTCTAAAGAAGGCTCAAGAATATAACATACATATAAGATATTTATTATATTCTAATTTTACCTTTTATTTCCTTGTGATATATCTACTTTAGGGACTGGAGCAATAGCACAGCAGGTAGGACATTTGCCTTGCATTTGGCCAACCCCAGTTCAACTCCTCGATCCCTCTCTGAGAGCCTGGCAATCTACTAAGAGTATTCTGCCCACATGACAGAGCCTGGAAAGCTCCCTGTGGTGTATTCTATATGTCAAAAACAGTAACAACAAGTCTCACAATGAGATTTTACTGGTGCCCGCTTGAGCACCAGTAAAATCTCATTGTGAGACTTGTTGTTACTGTTGATGAACAACTGGATGACAGTGCTAGAGTGCTATATCTATTTTAATGGCAAACTAAATATATGTAGCACTAAAGCATTGTTAAATATGCCTATACTGACATAAGAATAATATACATATAAAACAAACATATAGGAAGCACTCAATAACTCTTATAGATGCTGAGATGGTTGACACAAAATATGGGTAACAGCAAGTCAGTATTGAAGAGTGAATAAGGCTTTCATAAATAGTCTTTCCATTATAATTGAAAACATTTGAACGAGAAAGACATAAGAAGGAGGAGGAAGGGGAGGAGTAGGAAGAAAGAGAGAAACAAACTAACATGTACTGTAGATATTAAGGTCTTACTATAATGTGCCAATATATTCCAGGTAATTATATTATCTCATTTATTTTCAACTCTTCTCTGAAACAGATAAAATTATGCATATTTTATAGTTAAAAAGGTAGAGTGCAAAGAGATTAATGACCCGAAAGCCACAAAATTTATGAGTGGAAGATATGTTTTTGGAATCAGATATGCTTTGTTCTAAATTCTATGCTTATTTTACTGCTAGTGGCTTAGCTACTGCTCATCTAATATACACACGCTTAACTATTACTACTAAGCACTGCTTTTAGGGCGTAACTAAGGAAACGCTTCCAAAAGTGAGTGAGGAATTAACTAGAAAGTTTCACTAAAGGAACTTTTCCTTTTACAGTGTGTTTGTTAGTTTTCATTCTTGTGCTAGAAATGATGCATTCTTCTGGAATAACTGAGCTTTTCTTCTTCCCAATTTTATGAAGTTGAAAAAAAAAACACTTAAAATTGGTTGACTACAGTTAATTTCAAAAAAGGTCATTTTTGCTACCAAACCATAATCAGACCCAGCTGCAGAGCTAATTGATGCATTTGCTCTGCTTCATTTTTCAGAAATCAATACAGAACAAAACTCAGAAATGAAAGCAGCATCAGAATTGTTTGGAAGAGGTATGACAAATACACAGTAATTACACTGATCTCCTGAGTGCATAATTCAATGTGGGTCCTATGTTACTTTAAAAAACAACAACAACAATTTTTTTCTCTCTTCAGTATCAGGTAATGGTTCAAAAGGTAAACCAATCAAGTTCTTTCAAATTCATTTAAGGTTAGAAAAGTTTTGTAGCCTATGTACACCTCAGTTTTCTGAACTAAAAATTATGATGCATAGAATAAAAGAATTCAACACACAAAAAATATTCTGCATTGTACTTGATAAATAAAACCCATTAAGAGATGATAGATAAATTTAAATTGTGATTTTGTTAGGATTACATATATAATTCTTCCTCCACTTGGTAGCACATAGAAAAACAAAGATGCTGGTCTCTATTTTTTCTATGCCCTTTGAGTTGTTCTGTTGTACTGAAAGTGATATCTCATGATATAAACCACAGCTTTATCAGTTATCAAAAGATGGCACACAGAATTAAAATGTGTATGTATGGAATAGATTAAAGTGATATATAAAGTTTGGAGTGATCTAAGAAAAAATGCATATGAAAAATAAATAAAAAATGAAATAAGTATCTGTGTGGGTAAAATTTTAAATGAGTCTTTAAAAATGATTCTAAACTTTTATTCATTCTCCACATCAGAAGATCTTGGAAGATAAAAGGACACACTAGCAATTTACAAGTATGCCTGAACTGAAGACCCTTGATGATTCTATTAACACAGGCTTTGAAGTAGCTTAATATAAAGCACATACACTTTCTATAGATACAATTACAGCTAGGAAATATCCTAATAAAATAGATTTTGTTCTTACAAAAGGAAATGGTCTAGCATAAGATCAAAGAATCTTTTAAAACTGTAACATATTTTTGTCTCTATATCTGTTCTCACAAACCTCAAAATATCTGTTTTTATGTAACCAAATCTATATCAGTCAGCAGAGATATGATACTTCTATATGTGAAATAAAGCTGCTAAGCAGAAAGAAATCAATTATATCTTGACGTTAATCTCTCAAGATTATTGAGTATCTATTTTCAGGACAAAATGTTAAATAACATAATAGTACTAATTACTATGCATTGAATGAATAGTAATGATTACAGAAAAGACAAATGTAGTTTTCTGGAAAGTTTTTCAGAAAGTGGTAATAAAAATCTAACATGTAAGAAATAATTGTGATATCTAAGATTACCTAGTGTGTGAAAACAGATAAACAGAGGCCACTCAATGCCTCTGTTGCAAACCACAACACCCAAAAGAAGACAGATAACAAAAGGGAATGCTCTGCCACAGAGATGGGGTTAGAGGTGGGGGGATGGAGTGGGGGTGGTGGGAGGGATACTGGGATCATTGTTGGTGTTGAATGGGCACTGGTGGAGGGATGGGTACTTGATCATTGTATGACTAAAATGCAAACACAAAAGTTTGTAAGTATGTAACTGTACCTCACGGTGATCCACTATTTAAAAAATGTTTAAAAAAATTTAAAAAAGATAATCTTAGAAATTATTGGTAGAAAGTCTATATGTAAAACTTTGCAGCTAAGAAACTCCACATATGCAACCAGAGTGACAATCCAGAGAGTAGAATGCATGTCTTACATGTGCCTGATCCAGGTTCAACCCCTAGCACCACATATAATACCCTGAGAACCACCAGGAAGATCCCTGAGCACAGAGCCAGAAGTAAATCCCGACAATAGCTGGGTATGGCCCAAAAATCAAACAGAGAGGTGTGGAGTGGGGAACAAGGGAGAAGGGATTCCGCACTTCAAGATCTTAACCTTTGACTTAGCAATTGTACTTCTGGAAATTACATCCTCTTTCTGGGCAGGAATTCAGTGTAGAGTTATCATACAAGATGTCAATTTAACCCTAGCTTGGGAGTTATCAAGTTATACTTTCTGAATCCAAACCTGATTCTGTAGTGTACAAGAGGGAAATTCAGGGACAACACTGGTCCATAAAACACCTTGGGATTCTAAACATGTTGAGTTTTCTGAATAAAAGGGACTAAGGGATATTAAGTTCGAAAACAAGAAATAAATTTGACACATCAGAAAGTTGCATGAAACAACGGTTGGGTTAAAGTTTGATGAAATAAGTTCAAGTCAGACCAAAACCTCATACTGATGGAGAGATCCACCTGGAACATTTTTGGAAAGTGGGAAAGTGGACAAGGAATATACATTTAGAAGGTTATAATGTGGGTTAGTTAAGATTTTCTTTATAAAAGAACTACTACAGTTCCTGGATACAGAGTAAACTCTCCACAACTGATAGTGATTATTTTTATAGTCAATAGCAAATGAGTTTTTAAAGAAAATGATTGTTGGCCATGATCCAGAAACACACCCATGAATCTCGGAACCAAGTAGCTTGCTGCAGAGATCTCTCTTGACACAAATTATTAAAATTTTAAAATTCCTAGTGTGTGATCTCTTGCGGCCACATGACATTATATGCTATTCATAACAAGCAATAAAAACAAATTGTCTAGCATTGCCTTTCTTGGCAGATTTGAGTGGTGGTGGGACTGGTGTCAGAATATTGAATGTAATCATAGTAGAGAGAGAGTATCGTAGAAATTGTCTGCCACACAAGCAGGGGAAGAGTTGGAATGAGGGGAGGGGATACTGGGGATTTTGGTAGTGGAAAATGTGAACTGGTGAAGGGATGGGTGATTGATCATTATATGACAGAAACTCAAACATAAAAGCTTTGTAGCTGTATCTCATGGTGAATCAATACAAAAGAAAAAAAAAAGAAAATTATAGTGATGTTACTGCAGCATTGGTAATAAAAGTGAAGATTTTGAAATAATCTACAATTCCTTAATAAGAAATAGTATAATCAAAATCTACTAGAGTCTTGAATTACTGCAAACTATTATTCTCTGATTTCAAGTGAGGTTAAATATGTGTATTTATTAACCTTACTACACAATCACTTTTCAGAGTAAAGTGGTATCACTGTCATCCAGTTGCTCATCTATTTGCTCGAGCGGGCACCAGTAATGTCTCTATTGTGAGATTTGTTGTTATTGTTTTTGGCATATCAAATACACCACGGGTAGCTTACCATCTCTGCCGTGCGGGCGAGATACGCTCGATAGCTTGCCGGGCTCTCTGAGAGGGGTGGAGGAATCGAACCCGGGTCAGCCGCATGCAAGGCAAACACCCTGCCTGCTGTGCTATCGCTCCAGCCCGGAATTAAGTGATAGTAAGTATATATACTAATTTTTGTCCAAATGGCACTACCATTTATGTTGAAAATTTACTCGACTGAAATTCTATACACACTGTGAGAATGAGATATAGTTTTACCCTGGAGATTGGCCTGTATCTTAACATGGAACGTGTCTCTTTGGCTCTTATTTTTCCTTCACTTTTATCTAAGCAAATTTATTTAAATAAAGCTATTTTACTTTGCTAAAAAATTAGCAATGAAATAAAAGCTTGGAAAATACATCAAATATAGAACTGACATATGCAAGACTGATTTGATGTCAGACAACACATGCCCTCACCAGTTGGCATGATTGATTGCCCTTTTGGTCTCTGAGCCACACCAACCCTGAAGCCATGAAAGACAGAAAACTCAAACCAGAACTTCTGGGCTGAGTTTTGGGAGTAGAACCTATGCAAAAGTGAATGAGAGAGATATAGATACTTAACATAAATAGTTGACCATGATATATTTCAGAAGAAAAATTGGAAAGTGTTGCATAATTGGAATCCATTTTCCTTTCATCTGGAGAGGAGTTTCCAAACTCTGCAGGAGTCTCCAAGCCTCCTCCCAGTGACACTTGGCCAACCAAGCTCTACTCTGAAAAGTGGTTGTGTAGTAAGGTTTATGTCATACAGATTTCACCTCAACTGATTCAGTGGGAAAGTGTGAGAATGCTGTACTATCAAGGCCCTGCTGTGCTAGCAATTACCTGGGTCACCCCAGTGGTGCTCAGATTACGCGTGGCAATGCTTGGGTTACCATGTATTGTCAGGGATGGGACCAGGGCCAGTCACATATCGGTATCTTAACCTCTATGCTATAGCTTTTTCCAGTCCCTTACTCCAGTTTTTAGCAGCATAGGTGGAATTTATAGGATTACTATGCCAATACCAACCCTCTGCAAATTGCCTTTCACCCAAGCGAACAATGGTTGGAATTTTATGATTATGTTAAATGGAGGAATTACTATTTGTTTAGCCATTATTTCATTGTTTGGCACTTATTAAATGCCATGAAAATGCTCCCAGCCAAGACAAAGAAAAGTTGGGAAATATTCTCTTAATATATATCATCTAAGATGGAAAAACAATAGCTATTAATAAGCCATTCTCTTAGGGTTGGAGAGATCATACAGAGATTAAGGCATTTGCCTTACATACAACTGTTGAATCCCACTACTCTATGAGGTCCCACATTGCAGATTTGGGGCTAAGCATGAGCCAGGTATGGTTACTGACCATTGGGGGGTGGGGAAGAAAACATTTGTTTAATCTTTAATAAAACTGCAACTAAGTCTATTAAAAAATGAAATGGAGCAAACAGTATAAGGAGTAACTAATACATTTCTTGAATCTTCTCCCAGCCAGCATTTTAAGGTAAAATTAGCATAGTAGAAAGATATTAATATTCCTGCTTCATAGATAAATAAATGCTATCTCAGAGAGGTTAGACAACTTGCCCAATATGTTGCAAATAGTGTTAAAACCAGGGTACAGTCAAAGATGTCCTACTCTTTTTAGAAGGTTTTATCACTTGGTAGTATGACATCATAATATACTATATAGTATATATATATTACATATATTATACATAATATAGTATATTATATATGAAAGAACGTGTATAGGTTTACTGAACACATATATTCATATGTACTATAATATCACAAAGTATTGAATTCAGGTATATAAAAAGTTTTAGAATACAAAAGCATTCAAAATTTCTAGACTGTGTCTGAAGATGCCACATAATGTATGTGTCATACTTTTTGTTGTCCTACAATTATTTATTTATGTGTAGTCTACCTTGAACATATATATGTTTTCCAATAGTTTATGTCTCTGGATGCATAATTATTGCATTCATAAGAAATTTTTTGCCAAGTTTTTAACATTTTAATGGAATTTAGAACTATTTAATATAGCAAATTTTCTTTTCTCCATTCTGCTTATTTACCTTTATCATTTGCATTTGCCTCTCAAACTGGACTGAAATCTCCTTATATATTTTCACTATCCTTATATATTTTTCTATAATATCCCAAAAGCAGTAACAAGTCTCACAATGGAGACATTCCTGGTGCCCACTCGAGCAAATCGATAAATAACGAGATGATAGTGCTACAAACAGTCACATCTAATTCACTAATTCACTTATTTGCCCTATCTATTTAGAATTCTGTCTAGCTGAAACTTAGAAGGAAAAGTCCTAGGAAATTTTGACATAATCATCTCATCAATTTATTTATCCAAACTTAGACGCTAGGATTAAACCTTTATCATTAAATTTATGTGCTCTCAATTTAGGAATTGTCATATATTGTTGTGTGTTTAGGACTTACTTCTGGATTTGTGCTCAGGAATCACTTATGGTGGGACTCTGGGGTTATGAGAGCTGCCAGCGATGAAACTGTGGCCTGCAGTGTACAAGGCAAGCACCAACCCTACTGCTCTACTATTACCCCATCATATATTTTTTAATCTATTCAAAAACCAAAATTACCATATGATCCAGTGTTAGCACTTGGCAACTGTTACTAAAACATAAAAACATTACTTGAAAGGATATGCATATGCCTATATCCATCACCATATTTAGTACAATATACAAGATATAGAATGACCCAAATTCCTAACTATAGATGAATAGATCAAGATGTTATGATATATACACACAATGTAATGCTATGAAAATCTAATAAAAAACCAAATAATCAAATTTGTAGCAACGTGGATGGACCTAGAGGATATCATTCTGAGTGAAGTCCATCAGAAGGAAGAGGCATGATACAAAAAGATCTCTTATTTGTGAGACTTAAACAGCAAGGTAGCCACACATGTCCAAAGCCAACATAGTGGGCAAACCAATGCACACAATTGGGTTGGAGGGGTTGGAAGAGAGGGTGCTGGGGTCGTTAGGAGAGGGAGTGATACACTGGTAATGTGTGTGATACCAAAACTATGCACATGAGAAATTATTATTCATATTATTGTAAGCCACAGAATCTCAAATTTTTAAGTAATCTAATCGATAAAATAGAACTTCTTCTAAATTACATTTTCAGCCATTCATCCACTTACATACCAAATTTTTATCATTAGCCTAGGACAAAGCCATACATATCTGCATTTCTTAAGCTCCATTTCCATTCTCACTGCTTCTTAAGTAGAAACTAGTAGAGACAAATTAATTATAACTGATCTTTTTCTAGAATGAAAGTTTAACAATATGCTTCTAAAACTAAATCAGGAAAAACATTATATATTATTTTACATTTTTAATTTCCCCTATGGCCTGGCAAGCTCCCTGTGGTGTATTTGATATGCTGAAAACAGTAACAATGATGGGTCTCATTCCCCTGATCATGAAAGAGCCTCCAAAGCGGCACCATTGGGAAGGAAAATAGCTCTATAGAGAATCAGAGTCCTAGGGGATGATTTCAAGAGGAACAACATTAGAATCATCGGAGTACCAGAAGGCCAGGGAACCAACCCCAATGAAAAAGCCACAGTCAAAAAAATCATTGCTGTAAAGTTCCCAGAACTGGAGAATGCAGATATCCAGATTCCAGGAGCCAGAAGGGTGCCAGCTAAAAGAAACCCTAACAGAAAAACTCCAAGACATATCATAGTTAGGATGATGGACGTAACAGATAGAGGCACAATACTGCAAGCAGCAAGGGCAAAGAAGGAAATCACATTCAAAGGAACACCCCTTTTGTTTCACAGCAGACCTATAGGAGGAAACCCTTCAAACACGAAGGCAGTGGTGGGCTATAGTGAAGAAACTCAATGAAATGAATGTTTCACCATGGGCTTAGACCTCCACCTATCTCCATGTACAAAAGTCAGATCAAAATGGATTAAAGACCTCAACATCAGACAAGAATCCCTAAGGTACATTGAAGACAAGGTTGGTAAAACCCTCCACGACATTGAAGCCAACGGTATCTTCAAAGCTGACAGGCCACTGGCCAAGCAAGTGAAAACAGAGATAAATAAATGGGACTATCTCAAACTAAGAAGCTTCTGCACCTCAAAGAAACAGTGACCAAAATACAATTACAATCTGCAGAATGGGAAAGGATATTTACACAGTACCCATCCGATAAAGGGTTGATATCAAGGTTATACAATGCACTGGGTGAACTCCACAAGAAGAAAACTGCCAACCCGATAAAAAAATTGGGTGATGAAATGAACAGAAATTTTCCCAAAGAAGAAATCCGAATGGCTGAGAGGCACATGAGAAAATGTTCAACATCACTAACCATCAGGGAGATGCAGATCAAAACAACAATGAGATATCATCTCACACCACAGAGACTGGCCCTCATCCCAAAAAACAAAAGTGACCGGTGTTGGCGTGGATATGGGGAGAAAGGGACTCTCCTTCACTGCTGGTGGGAATGCCGACTGGTTCAGCCCTTTCAGAAAACAATATGGATGATTCTCAAAAAATTAGAAATTGAGCTTTCATTTGACCCAACAATACAACTCTTGGGAATATATCCCGGAGAGGCAAAAAGGTATAGTAGAAATGACATCTGCAGTTCTATGTTCATTGCAGCACTGTTTGCAATTGCCACAATCTGGAAAAAACTAGAGTGCCCAAAAACAGATGACTGATTAAAGAAACCCTGGTATATCTACACAATGGAATACTATGTAGCTATCAGAAAACATGAAGTCATGAAATTTGCATAGAAGTGGATCAGCATGGAGAGTGTCATGTTGAGTGAAATGAGTTAGAAAGAAAAAGACAGACATAGAAAGGTTGCACTCATATGTGGAATATAAAGTAGCAGAGAGGTACAAGCTTGCAATGATGCAATTTCTGGCAGATATTTCTCTGGACTTAGTTACTAAAATACTAAATACAGAAATCCAAAACTGTGCGGCTGCTAGTATGGCCGCTTGACCTCATATCTCTTCATTCTCAGCAATGTAAAACAAATTATCAAATGCTTCCTTTTCAGCAGGTCCAACGTTAGTGGGAAGAAAATCCAAAAAATAATAGTGAGTTTTTTTGTTGAAATATTGAATGCAATCAAAGTAAAGTGAAATTTATCAGTTACACAGGCGGGGTGGGAGGCTGAGGAGGTGGGGGGTGGGGGGAGATATACTGTGATCCTTGGTGGTGGAATATGTGCACTGGTGAAGGGATGGGTGTTCCAGCATTGTATAACTGAGACTTAAACCTGAAAGCTTTGTAACGTTCCACATGGTGATTCAATAAAAGAATAATTTTTTAAAAAGTATTGCTACATAAAGAATGTGACATATTTTGCCAGAACTTTTGCATTTCTTCTATAGTGAACAAATAGTACTTGAAGTTACAACTGAATAATCTATGTTAAATTTTGCTTCACATTGTAGCAACTACAAAATTTTATATTTTGATTTGTCCATAACTTAAATAAGACAGTGTTGGGAAAATTTTTAATACTAATTAGGCTTCCGATATTTCTGTGATGAAAGCAAACATATCAAGCCCCTTTTTCTTTATGAATTCTTCTAATTTTTGCTAAAATTAGCTAGTTGTAATTGGTTTTGAAATGAATATAGGCTCTATTTTTCTCTGGTGTAAATTATCTTCAGATTCTGCCTATGTAATTAAGTAAAAAAGAGGTTCTAGGTGTTTGAATTATTCAAATTTGGAGCATTTGAATTTATTCTATTGTAGAAAACTGTTGTACCAAAATTTATGAATTATTTTGTTTAATTACTGCTTATTTAGCACCTACAGTAAGCTAAATAATATTTTAATTCATAAGTATAGTGTAGTAAAGAAACAGACAAAAATACTATTGCAATTTATTTTCCATAAATGGGAAGAAAAGATAAGGAAAACATATATTTATATATGCATTGTCATCCGGTTGTTCATCGATTTTCTCAAGCAGGCACCAGTAACATCTCCATTGTGAGACATTGTTACTGTTTTTGGCATATCAAATATGGGTATCTTGCCAGGCTCTGCTGTGTGGGTGGGATACTCTTGGTAGCTTGCCTGGCTCTCTGAGAGGGACAGAGGAATCGAACCCAGATTGGCCACATGCAAGGCAAGTGCCCTACCTGCTGTGCTATCACTCCAGTCCTATGGTGACAAATATATGAGTAACAGGTATCAGAATATAAAATATAATTATGTATCATATTTTACACTTCATAGATAAGGTATATTAGTAAATAGATGAACAAAATGAGTGATCTGAATATTCGACACTACAGAAAAATACTCTAAGCAGATGAATAACTGCATACAAAGTTCACAAAGGAAGTGTACATAGGAGCAGCAAGAAGTTAACAATGGTGAAATAAGCTGAAATGAATAAAACAATGTTCATAGAAGTGTGGGAGAAGTGCTACAGAAATTGAGGGGCATAAGGATTGTAGTTAAATGTTTTATTTTTACTCTAATAAAATAGGGAAACATTGGAGAGCTGGCATTTTTTTCCAATTGGTTGTAATGATGAATATTTTTGCTTCTTTCATTGTCTTGTTTTCATTTTGGTATTCTTTTTTGCTTTTGGGGCCACACATGATAGTGCACAAGGATCACTCCCAACTCTATGCTCAGGGATCACTCCTGAATGTGCTCATTGGACCATACACAGTTGAACCTGAGATGGACACATGTAACACACACTTCTTACCTACTACACATCTTTTCTTGCTTGTTTTATTTTTCAAAGGTATCAAAGTCACCACCTAACCCAGGAAAAACATACATTTAGTTACATTCTGGGCCTGTTGAAATTTTAATCAATGAAGTCACAGTCGAACACCTTAAAAGAATTGAAATACATAATTTAATTAATTTATTAATAATAATAAATAATTAAAAAGTTAAATAATTGATTAGGCAGCTGTTTTGAGAACAGCACAAAGAATAGTACAAAGATGAAAGCAAGGCCACAGTAGATAGGGACTCTTGTATAATATAGATGCAAGGACAAGATGCTTTGATCAGTGTTTAAACTGAGAACTAGCCCAACTTTGAAAGATTTAAATGAATGTGATAATGGATAAAAAGTTTTATGTGAAGAGAAAAAATTTGATCAAGTATTACATGAAAGTCTGTGACCTGAGAACAATCAAAAAAGATGCGGCATTCACTTAAATAAGGAAAAATTAAAGGATGAAATGGAGTCAATAGTAATAATATCATTAATTCCATTGGGTCATGTTAAACTGGAGATGCTTCATTAACATTCAAGTGGAGATGTCAAATATATTTCATGATAGATGGGTTTGAAGCTCAGGAATAAAGTCTAACTGGAGAAAATAATGCTCAAGAACAAAAAGACATTGTAAATCTTCAAAAACATGAGATTACTAAGGGGGTGAATATAAGGAAAAAAGAGAAAACATTCATGATTTTATCCCAAGGACACTAGCTTTTAAAGGACACACAGATGAGAAATCACTAAAAAAATAAGGATGATTAATAATGAAAATGCAGTGGTGTCTCTCTGGTAAGACTCAGAAATGACCATTGGATTTGAGAGTCCAGAGCTTGTCATCAGCATATGAATTTTACTTAATCATATGAATGGATGAATTAATGTAGAAATTAATTCATCTCCAAAATTCTGTAAGAGTTGATGTTTAAGATTTTATAAAAACCATGATCTTTGAAATGAGCTACTAATATTTATAAATAATTTAATGCTTTTCATGGTTTACAAGTGTGTTGTTGAAATGTAATATTCAACATACGGTAATATTAGACAAGAGTCACAGCCTCACATCTCTATATGTAAGTAAGACTCACGATACTCTAGTGAAATCTCATTATTTACATAAGCTCTATACTTATTCTCCCCACCCAGTTCCCCTTTAACTCAAGTAACAACTCTAATTTAATTTACTTGTCTTAGACTAGACTTTGTTTGTTTGTTTGTTTGGTTTTTTTTTTTTTTGGCTTTTTGGGTCACACCCGGCAATGCACAGGGGTTACTCCTGACTCTGCACTCAGGAATTACCCCTGGCGGTGCTCAGGGGACCATATAGGATACTGGGAATCAAACCCAGGTCCGCTGCATGCAAGGCAAACGCCCTACCTGCTATTTTTTTTGTTTTAGTTTTTTTATATTCCCTAGATGAGTGAAACTTCACGGTAAGTTGCTTTAACTTCCTTATCACTCAGAAGTTTATTCATTTACTCCGAAAAAAGCACAAATCCACTTTTTGACAGCATAAGTAGTATTTTACCTTATATGTTTATATATTATATATGCCACAATTTCCTTATCCTGTGATCTGATTGTGGAACAATTAGACTTATTTGTATTTTGACTATTGTGAATAATTCTGCCATAGACATAGGGATACAGATATATTTTCAAAATGGTGCTTTTTAAAATCCATAAATAAATTGCTACATGTAGTTATGCTACAATTCTATAAAATTTCCACTTAATCTAAAAAATAAATCCATACATTTTATATATAGGATCAAACAACTTACTATTCTCACCAAAAGGGTAACAGAGTTCTTTTTTCTCCTTCAACACTTGCTATTTTCAACTTTATTGATTTAAGTCATTTCATGGGAAGGAGATACATTCTATAATTGGTTTGATTTGAATTTTTATAATAACTAATAACTTTGAACATTGTTTCCTACATGTATAGGCCATTAGTATAAATTAGTTGGACTAGTGTCTGTTTAATTCTTATTCCCACTTTTGATGAAATTGTTTATTTATTTATTTTTTGTATTTAGGTTGTGAGTTCTTTATGAATTTTGGTATCGATAGCTTAATAGGCAAGGACATTTCTGTTTTTATAATTGCCCCCTTTGTACAATTTTTGTTTACATATTTATTGTGAAGCTGTTGCAGTTATTTATTCCTGGTTTTATTTCTTTGCCAGCAGAGTTGAGTCTACAAAAATATCCCTGAGCTCATGATTCTTGAGTATATAAACAGTTGGAAATACTGAAACTAGACCACTAATTAAAACTATATAAAAACAAACATACACAAAGTAAAGAATTAGGAGACCTAAAGATATAAAATGCATAGGCAAAAGCATAATACTACTTCTTAGCATTTTTTATACACCTATGAGCCTCTCAGATCAGTATTTTAAAGATATGACTTTGCACTTTTTCTCATTTTGTCCCAATATGGTAGAAACAATAGCTGTAAATGAAATGATGAAGCCAAACACAAATATAAAGTGTACACCCCCAAATACTATAGCTTTATCAATGCCATTAGTAAATTATGCATATTTACAAAAATCAATGCCATGATATTTCCTCTAATTACAAAGTTTTAATAGATTTCCATTTTCACAACATTCATTTTGAATTATTTTTGAATTTTCTGTTGATCATGTTTATATAACCTAATGGTATCTCAAAAATAATTGACCTCCCACCGCTGCCGAGATGTGACCCCGGGGGCCGCATGTGTGTGCGGCTCCTCCACAGCTGCACGAGCGTGAATCCAGACCCAGCTGAACCAACTTCAACATGGGCAGCTCCTTGCAGATTGTCTCCAGCCAGAGATCTAAACAGCGACCCCATGCCCGCCCAGGAGGGGAAAGGTATTTCTCTCTCTCGCCTGTCCCTTCCCGGGGATGAAGGGCGTGGGGACCGCCATATTATGACGACCACAGATGGGGTTTACAAGCTTGCAACGATCGAATATCCGGAAGAAATCTCCCTGGACTTAGTTGTTAAAGTACAGAAATACAAAACCTCATTTCTCTTCACAACAGGTCTGACTCTAGTGGGCTGCTCCTAATAATAATGGTGAGGTTTGTGTTGAAATATTGAACGTAACCAAAGTAAATAGAAAGTAAAGTGAAATTTATCAGTTACAAGGCGGGGGGGGGTTTGCGGGGGGGGGCGGGATGGGAGGTGTACTGTAGTGGTTTTTTTTTTTGTCTTCGGTGGTGGGATATGGGCACTGGTGAAGGGATGGTTGTTTCACCATTATATGACTAAGACTTAAGCCTGAAAGCATTGTTATTTTCCACATGGTGATTCAATAAAATAAAATTTAAAAAAATAATTGAGCAATACTGCTAGAAGAAATCACTTTTAACCTGAACTTACAGCTGTGGCACACTTGTAATGAGTGTAACAGTATAGTGACTATAAAACAGTAATACTGTTATTATTTTAAACAATAATTTTTCAAATATATAATAAAAGTAATAGAATTGACAAATATCCAGTGAAAACAAACCTTGATAGTCTGCATACAGAACTGAGTCTGCCAAGTTGTGGTAGGGTAGAAAAGACACCTTGGGACCCAGGGATGACAGAGGAATATTGAGGTAGGTGCTGTACAGAGTAGTTCTTTCAATCAAATTTCATACTATTATTTCAATCTCAGGGATATAAATCTGCATTACCTAGTATATGCAAGCTTTCTCTTTTCCTGATGGACTGAGGTTTTCCCTATGAGAAGGTTACTCCCATTTCTGTGTCCAAGATCTTACAGGAAAATATATACATATATATATATATATATATATATATATACATTCCTAGGACAACCTTAATAGTAATTGGAGAATGCATATTTTACTGACCAAGTGCTCCAACAAGTTTGTGTCATATGGTCAGTCTGATATTATCCTGAGCTTATCAGCCTCAGTTATATGATTCATTTGAATGCATCAACAGCATTTTTAAAAATGAATTACCCAAATTTTTAAAGACTCTACAATTACTTCACCAAACACTCCAACTTCCCTTTCACAACTCATATCCACATTTTTAGAAATTGACACTTTCATCTTTAGAGAAGTCATAGCTTTATACCAACAATGCATCTTTTGGTTCCTATTTACTTGAAGATGTACATTAATATTGTAAGAGTTTAATTGCCTCTTTTAAGGGAGTCAGGCAGATAGCACAAACGCTAGGACACATGCCTTGCTTGGGTTCAGGTACTATGTTTCTCACTCCTGATCATAACAAATATACCCTGCAAGCCTTCGAGCATGACCAATGCAACCTTGGTGGTCCCCAGCACTGCTGGACCTATGTAGCACCTCATCTTCACACCCTTGCACTGAACCACTCGTCCAGTTGGTCAAGTATTTCTGTGAGTGGCTCTACAGCTTCTTAAGTATTGCTTGGGAGTAGCCCAAGAAAGAAAGAAAGAAAGAAAGAAAGAAAGAAAGAAAGAAAGAAAGAAAGGAAGGAAGGAAGGAAGGAAGGAAGGAAGGAAGGAAGGAAGGAAGGAAGGAAGGAAGGAAGGAAGGAAGGAAGGAAGGAAGGAAGGAAGGAAGGAAGGAAGGAAGGAAGGAAAGAAAGAGAGAAAGAGAGAAAGAAAGAAAGAAAGAAAGAAAGAAAGAAAGAAAGAAAGAAAGAAAGAAAGAAAGAAAGAAAGAAAGAAAGAAAGAAAGAAAGAAAGAAAGAAAGAAAGAAAGAAAAGAAAGGAAAGAAAAAGAATAACGATGTTCTGGCTAAACAATACTTTCAAAACACACTCAAAGAATATTTCCCCAGAAACTTACTTTACAACCTGCTTTCTATGTTTTGAAAAAGACAGCTTCAAAAAAATCCTCTAACTTCGCTGAAAAGGATCCTACAAATGAAGATTCCTTTCGGGAAGGAATTCCAGCGTTCAAGGGATGAATCTAAAGAAAACACCATCGCCTGTCGTGATATGCACACCATCTGGAGACATGAAGATGAAGATTTCTAAAGGCTAAAAAACAGACATTTGAGCAGACAGACTTCTCAAAACTATAACTTGGTTATAACTATAACTGAATATGCTTTTTTCTTGTTTTTCTTTTTTTGTGTGGGTAAGCAATGTTTTTTCTTTTGGGTAAGCAATGTTCTTCTACATAGTTAAAAATTCATTTATAATATTTTTTTATTATTTTTAATTCACTGTAATCACTGTCATCCTGTTGCTCATCAATTTGTTCGAGCAGGCACCAGTAACGTCTCTCATTGAGAGACTTATTGTTACTGTTTTTGGCATATCCAATATGCACGGGTAGCTTGCCAGGCTCTGCCGCGCAGGCTGGATAGTCTCGGTAGCTTCCCAGGCTCTCTGAGAGGGGATTATTTTTAATTAAAATTAAAAAATTAGATATTCTATTAATTCTATAGTGAAAATGGTTTCATCTGAGAGAATATTGTGAGTCTCACTGACTAAAATTATTTTGAATAACTTTATAGTTCACTGATCATCTTTATGCAAATAAAGGCATTTTTGATTCTGTCAATAGCTAAGTAATGTCTACTACACATGGACAAGAAAATTCTGAAAGTAGAAAATTAACTGTATAAATTTAGAGAAAAGCATAATGGCTATAGTGCATTAAAATACTTTTTGTCTTTTTAATCTCTTTAGTCAACTGAACTTTCAGTTTGGGTTTTTGGTTTTTACTTATATCTGTGAAAGTTTGTAAAAGCAACATGTTTATTAAAGGTTAGTTAGGCACACTGCTTGACAAGTTTTCCATAGCTTACAGCACCATTAAGATATGCGATTTCAACATGACACCAAGGAAATTCATTCATGGTACTAAGGGCAGTCACTCTTGAATATACCTAAACTGTCAGTGATCCTGTGAGAAACGTGGAGGAGAAAATGTTACCATAGATATTCAAAATCCTTTTTTAGTGAAAATAGGAGTCTGGAGAGTCTTTTGAATGTCAATCAGAAAGCTGAAAAATGAATAATAACATCCACTCTCCAATTGTTTTTTTTTTCTACAGAACTGAGGGGTTTGTGTGTCTGGGGGCACACACAGAGAGAGGCAAAGAAAGAAGTTAAAAGTGTTCATGGAGCTTTCTGTGAATCCTCCAATTATATTAATTGTTTCTGAATAAATCCTCCCTGAGAAAATCCTATTTTCTGAGATAGATAATCTATCTTAATTGTAAAGCTCAAGCTCCTGCAGTTATATTTTTATTTAAATGCCTAATGGAGGTACACATAAGTGGATCCTAAAGGAGAGCTGAATACATAGTGATTTTATTTATTTATTTACTTATTTGGGGGACATACTTAGTGGGGACATTACTCCTTGCAAGGTAAGCACCTTACCCACTATTCTATCTCGCCAGCCCAATAATTTTAAACAAATAGTTGTTAGAGGACTTAAACTTAAATGAATAAGTAAATTTGACAGTGATAATTTTTAGAAAAACATAGATAAATATACTTTTTAGGTTACCAAATTCCAGATGAGATTCCTAGTTTCTGTTCTAAGAGGAACATAATCTTTTTTTTAAGCCATGTACTCATGCTGTGAAATGTCTTTATTGATTTCCTTTAACACCCAATGTTTAGGCTGCTGAAAATTATGAATCTGCAGAACAAGATGTGCTTTCAGTTCTTATTTTATGGCCAAGTACTATGGCATGCACTATTATGAAAACAATTCTAAACTATGCTTTATTACATCATATTGTGCAATTTACATTCAGAAGATGCTATCATCACCACAAAACAGACAAATTTAATAAAAGACACTGTGTTCCTGTTGTGCTAATAGATCTTAAAAAGAAATTCTTCCCAGAAGACATTCAGTGTGTCTTTTCAAAAATGCTTTGCACACTTTGATTGATCTTTTGGGACTTCCAGATATGAATATCAGCATTATGCATTTTTAAAATGTACTCTACTAAGCTGAAAAGAACTGTTCCAGTCATCCAAATGATTCTTTAATTTTACAGATAAGGAGACTGAGGCTGAGATAGAATTATTGATGTAACTAACCCTTATCTAAATTGTGGCAAAACTGATTTCCCATGATATTTAATTAACAATCCATTCTACATTTATTATCTTTAATATTAATACTCTTGTGAAACAGCACTGCCAAAAATATGTATACTGATATATTATATATGTGTGCATATATATGTATATATACATATATATACATACATGTGTGTTTAAAACACCTCCAAATGTCATATAAGATTACATTTTATCAATCCTCAAGGCAAAAATCATAGTCTTAGAAGACTCAGGTAGTGTATTATTATCTACTGTTTTCTTAGTTATTTATCTATTTGCTTGTTTTTCCATTGATAGAACATAAGTTTCATGAAAGTATGACTCATACTATTACTTTGGGTTACTGTTAAATGCCCCATTCTTACAAACTGCCTAGTCCAGAGAACATATTTAAAACAGGTAAATATGTTTATTAGATTTTCTCAGAACCAAAAAAATGATAAAATTACACGTATGCATATATAAAAATACAACTTAAAGTAGAAAGAAATAAATACCTCATCAATGGTACATGTACATTTTGAAGTCTTTAGAAAAAAATCACTGAGTCTTGCATCACCAAGTGTGCAAAATGTACTATGAAGCTATAAAGCTTAGTTCAGAGTACAAAGTAGTGAAAACATAGAGGGTATATCAGAATATGACAGGCTCCCTGTTTGGGGTGTTAGAAAGTAGAGGCTGGCAGAATTGATGTAGGGAAGCAGTCTCTCCAGAGCCATTGAAGTGAGTAGAAGTCATAATTGTGAAAGCATTTAGGAAATTAAACATATATTGTATGAGAATGGTTAAAGGATTTTTGAAAATAAACCAGCTCTTTTCGGAGCTGGATAGTACAAGTGATTGATAGACAATGTTAAATAAAATACTTGATAGTAAGAGATTATGTAATAGTCATGACTTTGGAGAGAGATGGTATAAAGCATGGTGGAAAAAGGTAGATATCTAGGAGAAAAAGAGGATGGGAAATAAGTTTTTAAAAAAAAGATAAAAAAAGAAGAATATAGGAAGGAAGCATAGGGAAAGTAAGTACATGGGGGAAAGAAAATAAGGCAACCAAAAGAACTCTTGAAGAACACCTATTCAACACAAAACACTGAGCGCATAATGCATCCACACATATTTTATTTCATTCTCAATATATCCTTCCCTTTTTAAGTAAGACATTATTGTATGAAGTAATTAAATCTATCTTCCAAATATTTCTAGAGTAAAGACAAAATTCAATGTGAGTCAATTAGCTCTAAAGCAATTTCACCATCTAGCTTGAATCCATTTTATACTGTTTTCTTTTACAATTTACACTTTT
The DNA here is from genome assembly GCF_027595985.1 of Sorex araneus. NCBI lineage: Eukaryota > Metazoa > Chordata > Mammalia > Eulipotyphla > Soricidae > Sorex > Sorex araneus. Next base: position 33,505,492 of record NC_073311.1, read on the forward strand.
TATCTAGGATTCAGTGATTACAAAGCACTGTCTAATAACCCCATTTTACATGTATAATAACCTTAGTGAGGTGTGTATTTATTCTATTTTACAGGTGAAGGGCAAAATGTTAGCTTAATTTGTCTAAAAAGACATGCATATAAATGACAGACGAGGGGCTGGAGAGATAGCACAGCGGGTAGGGCATTTGCCTTGCACGAGGCCGACCCGGGTTCAAATCCCAGCATCCCATATGGTCCCCTGAGCAACGCCAGGGGTAATTCCTGAGTGCAGAGCCAGGAGTAACCCCTGTGCATCGCCAGGTGTGACCCAAAAAGCAAAAAAAAAAAAAAAAAAAAGACAGATGAAGATGAAATCCTGTGTTTTACACCTAGTTGTTGATTTTTTTCTATCATAATATGTAGAAAATCCATCATAGAGTTCATAGCAATTCCACATTAAAAAGTACCAAGAATCCAACCAGGACTTTCCATATTTGCTTCTCACAGAAAACTCAGAAGGGAAAATTTGCTTGTATTTTATATATGACAAAACTAGTGTAGGGCTCAACTTTTGTTAGAGAAGTAAAATCATGCTGCACTGTCAAGTTAACTAAGACATTTCTTTAAATTACTTTTACCTATTGCTTCTAAGCCTTTTGGCTAAGATCAAGTGTAAATGTACATTTACCACTCATAATCATTCATTAGTGTCATTCATCAAGTTATAATAAGTTTGTTTTCACTATCACTATCATTCCGTTGATCATCGATTAGCTTGAGCAGATCGATGTAACATCTCCATTCATCCTAGCCCTGAGATTTTAGCAGCTTCTCTTCTCTTTACTTGTCCTTCCCAATGGTGCCACATTAGTGTATCTTTCAGGGTCAGGAGAATGAGATCCACCATTGTTACTATATTTGGCACATGAATATGCCACGGGGAAATTGCCAGGCTCTCTGATGAGGGCAAGAAGCTCTCGGTAGCTTGCCAGGTTCTCCTAGAGGGAGGACTAGGCAGCTTGTTTTTATAGTCTCTGGATGTCGGCCATTATGGGATTACACGAGCTGGGGGCAGTTTCTGGGTGTGACTGCCTAGCTACTGGAAAATGGGGGATCTGGGCAGAAGAGGCTGAGTCCCAATCCTAACAGGCTTGGATATCTCAGCCCTGGGTCCCACACACCTGGATTCCTCTACCGGTTCCTTCAGGCATGAGTCTTGTCCAAGCATGTGGAGAGTGGCCTCAAGCATGGCTGTGGCTGGGTTTCAGAGGTCTTTGGCTGCCAGGGCTCTGTTCGGGCAGATAGGTAGACTTAACCCACCCTTTCTGAGGGGCCCTGGTGAAGACAACCAGGCAGGGGGGCAAGAGTTTATTTTAACCAGAATTAAATCTAAGGTCTAGGATTAAAGACTAGGTGTTTCACAAACTTATTTCATGATTCTGACAATTCCCTTGCTTTCTTCTTTCTTACCAATCTAATCCTACTTGCCAATAGGTCTAAAGAAGAAGCAGAAGTATAATGAGACTTGTTTCTGAGATACTGTTAGATGACGTCTTTATAATCTGCAACAGCTTGAAATTCTTTCAGTGTTTATTCAATTCAATTCTTTCATTTATTCAACTTAGTTTTACTAAGGTAAAAATAATAAACATGTTTATATGTCTTAGGGCTTACAGTTTTACTGTGATATACACACCATCAAGGTGAGAATTACTGTCACCGCCATCCTGTTGTTCATTGATTTGTTTGAGCGGGCACCAATAATGTCTACATTTTGAGACTTGTTGTTACTGTCTTTGGCATATCGAACACACCACGGGTAGCTCGCCAGGCTCTGCCATGTAGGGATAAAAATGAAGCCTCCTTAATTTTTTGGAGGTTGGCAGCAGAACCATAACTAAGTGGTGTTTGGGAGAAACTCATGGCTCAGTGCTCAGGTGTCACTCCTGACCATTCTCTGGGAACCATGTGATACGGGGAATGAACCTGGACCTCTGATATACAAAGCCTATTCCCCAACCTATTAAGCTCTCCCCAGCCCCATAACTAAAAGCTTTTCTTCTAAAGTCAAGTACAAAATAAAACATAAGAGACTCTCTGCTATTAGAATATACCTCCATAATAGTCCACTGGACCATTGCAGCCCACTCCTTCCAAACCCCAAAGGGATATCGATTCTGTACCAAAGTCAAAAGGCATTTTTTATTGGACATTGTATTTTCTTTGAATCTCACCAACATATGACTTAGATAATCCAGTATGTGTTTTTCTCCTTCTGACTTATGTCACTTAGCATGATGTCCTCTATGTTTCCCTTCTCTTAGTATTATATATGTTGCAAAGGGCAAGATTTTCTTTTCTTTGACTGTATTCCATTGTGCATACATACCTCACAATCTTTATCCACTGTTTCACAGGGCACTTGGGTTGTTCTCCAATATTTGCTATTATACTTAGCAGTACAATGAATATAAGTATACATATGTCTCTTTGAATGAGTACTTTTTGTGTTCATGGATTAGCTGCACCATATGGTATTTCTATTTTTTTTTTTTTTTGCTTTTTGGGTCACACCAGTGATGCTCAGGGGTCACTCATGGCTCTGCACTCAGGAGTTACCCCTGGCTGTGCTCAGGGGACCATATGGGATGCTGGGAATTGAACCCGGGTCAGCTGTGTGCAAGGCAAATGCCCTACCCACTGTGCTATCACTCCAGACCAGGTATTTCTATTTTTAACTTAAAAATATCCCATATTGTTTTATATATAGACTGATTAAATTTACCTTTTTATCAAAAACAGTAAGGACTCATTTTTCTCCACATTTCCACCAGAATTTCTTTTTAGCCTTTTTTTTTTTTAGAAAGAGCAGAAAAGTGGTACTTGTGTGATAATATCCCATTGTCTTTTTCATTCACATTTGCCTGATAAAGTGGTAATGAACATTTTTTGTAAGGAGATGCGGACAGTTGTATGTCTTCTTAGATCAGTTGTTGGTATAGCACCTCTCTTTTTTTGGCTTATAGTTGAGATTAGTAAGTTATTTATGCATTTTCTTTATTAACCCTTTTATCAAATACATGTATGCAAAATTTTCCCATTTAATAATATGTGCACATGATTTTCAGTTAGTGGAAACTATTATATATAGTATACCTGTTTTTTTTTTTGGTCTGTCTAATTCAGCAGTATAATCCTGGAAGATGCCACTGAAAGCAATATCATGCAGTGTTTACCACGTATTTTCCTCAGTGTGTTTTATGAATTTGTACCTTTCATTTAGATCTTTAATAAAGTCTGAATGAACTCTTTTGAGCTTATTATGACACTGGTCTTTGCAATCACGGGGCAGCTAGGAAAGCCCCACAGCTCTCTCGATCATTATCCTACACCTCACCCCTTTTCCTACATCTCCCTTTTTCATTTTACAAGAACACAAACATTTGAAATAGAAAGAGGAACAATTCCAATCACCAAAGTCTCATTTGTTACACTAAAACTTCAGTCTGCCCCTGAACCCAGAGCAGTGCTTGATGTAAAGTGTCCGATTGTCTTGTACTGTCCAGGGGTGAGGAGAGTCATTTAGTCATGTTTTGAAGAAATGAAGTGTCTGGATCAAAGTTGAAGAATTGTTCCTGCAAGACAGCAGTACCGGTCACAGGTCATAGCAATGAGTCCCAGGAGAGCAACTACTAGGAGTCATAAACTCCAGGAAGTACTGGATCAGGCAGGGAGCACTGGAGCAGGAGCATCATAACTTCTGGCAGGAGTTCTTCAGCAGGGGAATGCAGCCATTCTCTGGTCAGGTTCACTGGCAGTCATCGATGTGCAACTTAGCTTATGTTTTAGAAAAAAAAAAAACTTTTTTAAAGTTATCAGAAGCTTTGACCATCAGGGTTTGGTCTCCCTGCCTGGAAGTAGAGAAAGAGACAGAGAAAAGCTCCAATACAAACAGATATCCTAGAGAGAATTGAAAAGATGATCCTGTTACAAGTCATTCCTTCCTCCTTTAGGAACTGAGGCACCTGTGAATTCCAAGGAAAGAAAAAAGTAAGGAATTGTTAATCCAAAATACGGGATCCTGGTGTTGTCCAATCCACAACCTGTAAAAGAGGGGCATAAGGAATGTACTTAATGTCACCTCATATTATGTTAAAGGAGCAAGAAGCCTTGCTCCAGGTCCTCTGACTCTTGGCTCCTCTTCTTTCCTTGTTACTTCCAGCTGAAATCAGTTTGGCTTGGGGCTGGAATTTGCAAGGTTGTGAGACTTAGATGGTGTGAAAGCCAAATTATTTGGATAAATTCGACTCCTGATGAGACTTAACAGGACCCAAAGTTTCTCAGTGGGGTTATCATCTGTTGAAACAAAAGCATAGCCTTTTCCTCAAATGAGGAGTTCTCTACTCCCCATTCTTTGTTGATTTTAATCCAAATAGGAGAATTAATAATTTCCTGAACTTGTGCATCTTCCTCAAAAAGCCTCTCAGCTGCTGGAAAGGACTCTCCTTGAGGTGAATTTAAAAAAATTAAAGTAAACAATGTAATGAGATCCGATATGAGGAATAGAAACAAGTTCAGAGCGCTTTTGTAAAAGAGCCTGTATTGCCGAAGCAATTGTTGAACTATAGGATTGGGGGCATTTAGAGGAACCGTCACCATACCAGGGAAGAGAGCAACCACATAAGCTGAATCTGAGACTATATTAACAAACCCTAGACACAGGGGCGAGTGAAGAAAGCAATGTGGCAAGTTATATCTTTCATTGGAATCTCTTTCCTGACATCAGAAATAACGTGCTTCATAACCATACACACACACACATACACACACACACAGAGAAGAAAAGTATCCTAGTGACAAGTATTTAGTGATGATGCTTCTGTCCCTCCCAGACTCAACAACTGTAATGGCGAGTGGGTGAGCACCCATGAATGAGGTGTCTCTGTGCCTCCTGGGTCAATCATTAATTTAATCATTAATCATTAATTAATTGGTCAATCATTACTTGACTGGGAAAATAACCACCTACCCACTGGCCCTGACCTTGCCTCTGTACCTACCTCATAGGCCTTAAGAGCCTTCATCTGCATCTTATGTTTAACAGAACCAACATTCCACACACTTTCAAATACCCCATTATGTCTTTCTTCCTTAATGGGCCTAAGAATAGCCTGGCAATCCTCATCAGCATTTTCATAGGCCAATTGTTTAGACAAATGCTCCTGAGTTTCCTTACCCTTAGCCTGCCTTTCAATGGCTTCCATCAACCTCCCTATGAAGTCTGCATACTCAAATAATCTTTGTAAAATTCCCCTTAAATTCTGCATCTGTATCAATCTTCTCCTAAGCACATAGGGCTGCCTCAGGAACATGAGCAAAAACAGTACAAGGCAAGGTGACTTGCCATTTGGGGTCCTACCATTTCCCTTCACCTATTAACATTTCATAAGTCAATTTAATCCCTGAAAATTTTTGCTTAGGCCCTGAAGTTTTGCCTTGGCCTCATCACTGAACCACATTCTCCACTGCATGTACTGAGGAGGGCTTAAACATGTTTTAGCAACCACATGAAAATCTTGAGGTACCCAATAAGCCCTTTTACTTTAGCCTGTAAAATTACTCCCTACAGTATGGAGATGTAGGTCTGTATGAGGCACAGGCCTTTTTGAAATGACTGAGTAAATCCATTTTTTCTTTTTTTTAAAAAAAATTATTGAATCACTGTGAGATAGTTACAAGCTTTCATGTTTGGGTTACAATCACACAATGAACAAACACCCATCCCTCCACCAGTGCACATTCCCCACCACCTGCCAGGTATGCCCCCCCCTTTCTCACCCTCTCCCTGCCTCCATGGCAGACAATATTCCCCACACTCTCACATACTCTCTCTCTACTTTTGGGCATTATGGCTTGCAATCTATTCTTAACCCTAGATAAGATGGAAGCTGCTTCTCCTCTATCTGGACTAGACAACTGGGAGCATGTCCTGAATGGTCTGGAGGATGCTTGGCTGAGCCACTCTTGGGCTCAGAATTTGAGGAAGTGGCAGCAGAATCACTATCGTCATCACTTTCATCTGACGCACTGGAAGTGGAGCTATATAGAAGAGATGAGGGTCTCTCCGTAGGGAACATTAATTCACCAGCATCAGAAATATTTTTACTTTATGAGCACATTTCTACTAGAAACATATTGTGCTTCTTTTGAGACTTAGGTATGGGAGGAACTGAGAGTGGCTTATTCATAATACTCTCCTCCTCAACTGTACTTTTCCAAAACAGGAAAATAGAATTAACAATCTCCCATGTAACCCAGAATTCCATGGGGATCTTAGTCCCTTCCTTAGATGCCATCTAGACATTTTTCTTAACTTCTTTCCAAATCCTGATACCTAGAGTTCCTTTATCTGGGAACCATGGGTTTATTTTGTAAACTACTTTAAAGCAAGACTGGAGTTAGTCTCTAGAAATGCAGTGTTCTGGGTCCCCTGTTCTGTGGGAGAGATACTGAATCAAATCCATAAATAGCTTGGCCCGTTCAATCTGGCTCAAGAAATAATTAAAGCTCCTGGGAAGGGCCAGAATCTCTCCCATTTTAGTGGGGGATTGCTGCTAGTATTCTAACTCCCAGCACCCTAAAAAATCCTATTCTTCCATTCACTTTCTAGAGTGGGGGTCCACCAAACACTGTTATTACCTTTAGATGGTGGTTCATGCCCACTTCAGGGATGCCTGCTGTTTAATCTCCAGACAACTAGGGGACCCCATGGCTCTCTCTCACTACCTGCGTTTGGTGGTCTCAGGCCACTTCCCCACTTGGGATGGCCGATGCCATGGGCAGACAAAGGAGAAAATGAGGGCCAGACTGGTTGGTGTTCAGTTGCCATTTATTCCATTTTCCCCATGTGCTTGTTCTAGTCTCACTAAGCTCCCCATTCTAGTCTCACGCTGCCCCTCATTCCCGTCTCCTCCTGTCCCCCATGCTAGTCTCTATGCCTTCCATCTCCCAGCCTGGTCTCTCTGTAGTCTCTCACCATCCCCCTGCACTGGGGGTAGCCACCATACCCCATCCAGTAACACAATTAACATATGAAAGCCCTTCTTCTGCTCAAGGGCAAAATACCACTTAGGGGTGTTTCTCTTCTCCTTAGTCCAATAACTTAATTAACATCGTAATTAACATCTTAATTCTACCTCTTAATATTAGTTATTTTGAATGGAAACAGAAAGAGATACATTAAGCTTGTAGGGTGGCTCTCCTGGGGACATTTCTCTATGATCTCAGACTACAGTGCTCAGGCCAGATTAATCTTTCCTAACCTTAGCAGGGTCCTAATTCAGTTGTTATTTTTTTTGAATCATGACAGAATTTGTCTATGACCATAGTCTTAACTTATAATTAAGTATTATGGCGCTGTGGCCTGGCCCATTTCAATGTCAGGGTAGTTCACAGCTTGTCCTGCGTCCATCCAGTCCCTCGCCAGGACCCTGCTTTTGGGGTGCTAGGAAGAAAGGGAAACTGAGGCTTAAGTCGAGAGAACCGATACCCAGGAGTGAATATTATTTGGAGTCAATTAACTCCCAAGTTGCAAAAGCATAGCATTAACTGTCTTTTTGTCTCTATACAAAAAGGACATTTCTCTGAATTAACTGTACAAAGGAATTAAGGAGAAGAGAAAAGCAATTTTTACAAGTTAACAGAGTCTGATTAGTAGATAAAGGTAACTGACCAGCTGGGGAAGCAGAGCACTAAGAAAGAGGTTACAAGTAAACACAGAGGAATGGGAACACTGTGATGGGAGTGACCCAACAAACCTAAGTTCTCTATGGCAAGGCAGAAAGGACAAACCAATATTATACTACACTGCTCCAATTTTATTATTTTTGCATTAAGCTAACCTGTTTTCCTAGCATCATAGACATTCCCTAATCCATTTATTCTATTAGTTCTTATGCCATAAAGTAATCATCCATATATCTGGTAACTTATTGATCTAAATGTCCACTTTATTCCAATACTATACTGTTTTGATTACGACTTTAGTAGAATTTGCCAGGAAATACAATACATTCATTTTAGTAATTTTTTTTCTTAGTGTAACTGTTAATTCAGAGAATGGAAGAGCTTTTAATGTTTGGTACTTCCTTGAAAAAGTACTTATGGAGTTTTGAAAAGGTATGTATTGAATCTAAATAACAGTTTTGGTAGGATAGTTTGTTTTAACAATGTCAATTCTTCCCATTTATAAGTGTGGAATGCTTTCTATTTCCTTGGGTCTTCTATCTTTTTTAAAAAGAATTATTTTAATAGTTTTTCATCTACATATTAATTCATCTACTCAAGTCTTTTATCTTATTTGCTAAATTCATTCCTAGTTAATCAATTTTTTGAAGCAAAATAGATTTTACTGACATAAATTTAGAGATGTGTGGGGAGAGCTATGAGAGATATATGTGTTCAAGAGAGAACCCAGGCTTCTCTAGAGTGAAAAAAGTCAAAAAATAATATCACATACTTGTATCACTATATCACTGGCATCGCGCTGTTTGCCGATTTATTCAAGCGGGCACCAGTAATGTCTCTACTACTCTCAGCCCTGAGATTTTATCAGCCTTTTCTTACTCGTCTTTCCCAATGATTGGAGGCTCTTTCAGGGTCAGGGGAATGAGACCTATTGTTACTGTTTTTGGTATATCGAATATGCCACAGGTAGCTTGCCAGGCTCTGTTGTGTGGGCAGGGTAATTTCGGTAGCTAGCCTAGCTCTCCGAGAGGTATGTATGTATCTTTTACTATATTTGGGATATGAATATGCCATGGGGAGCTTGCCAGACTCTCCTGCTCCAGCAATAGACTCTTCGTAGCTTGTCAGGTTCCCCAAGAGGAAGAAAAAGGTTATTGCGACCACGCGCTTCCAGGAGCTTGGTTTTACAGTCACACACACTTGGGTTCCTCTCTGGTCCCTTTGATGTCAGTGGGCCCCACGGGTGACTTTCATGAAGCGGGGAGGAGAAAGACGGTCACTTTCTCTCCAACCGCCTCAAACACCCGGGACCCAGGGTTACTGGGTTCTTGTCTCGCTCGCGGAAAAGAATTTCAGGAGTAGACAAGCAGTGAAGTAGCAGATTTTATTTAGAAGGTCTTAGGGAAGGAGGAAAGGATAAGTGGAAAAGGAGAAACAGTAGGAGTAACGTGCTCAAGAAAGAACGCGGGCTCCTCCAAAGATGGAGAGAGCTCTACACACATCCTAGCACTGGACACGAAAGCATGAAAGTACACATCTCAAGGGGGGAGATGCGGGCGACACATGTGCTCTGCCACATGGCACAAGCAGCACATGGGCTCAGGCAGCATATGCGCGCACTTCCTTTGTTCAAGGTAGCCTTTATAGGGTTTCTCCAACCTTCCCCCAGGTGGGGGCTTCTTCCCAGGTAAAAGTCCGTTGCCAAGGTTACCAGGGAGGTTTGGGAGTGGTGATGGCCTTCTTTGGGGGACCTCCTGGGGAGGGGTCTATTATCCTCAGGGTCTGTTGAAGGTCTTATCAGGTGCGTTTCCTGTATCCACAGGGTGGGTCAGTCTCAGGATTCTCTTCCCCGGGAGACTTTGATAATCTAAGTTTCATTGCCAGGGGCCTTTCCCTATCTACCTGCCTACATCACCTTCATATATGAGGGACGTGTGGAGGGTGGTCTTGAGCATGGCTGTGGCTGGGCTCTGGAGGTCTTCAACTATCAAGGCTCTGCTTGGAGTGGGGAGGGAAATGCTACCAATCCCCTCTGAATGGCCCCGGTGAAGACAGCCAAGTGCAGGGCGCAAGAGACTCTGTGTTGCTCTCTCCCGGGAGTTTGGTCTTATAGTCTCTGGATGTTGGCCATTAATGGGATTACATGGTACCCGGGAAGTTTGTGGGTGTGGCTGCCAAACTACTGGAAAATGGGGGGTTTGGGTGGAGAAGGCCCAGTTCCAATCTGAGTAGCCTTGGAGATCTCAGCCCCAGGTCATATTTGTATATAACTAATATAAAACCGTGGTGCAAATATACATTACTGACCAATGATCAAATAAAATAAAGAATCTGATCCAACTAAATTTAGAATTTTATTTTATTTGTTGAACTAAATAGTTTTTTATTAAAAGAAATTTAGAGAGATGTGGTGAGAGAGTAAGACAGAGACAGAGACAATGACACAGAGATAAATATATGTCAAAAGAGATCATTGGCTTGAAAAAACAAGCAAGACTTGTATGGCATTTGAGAGGAGGTTATATACAATTTTTCAAATTGTGTTGGCTTGGAGTTATCCCAATACATAAAAGTTAGTCTAGGTGTTGTCTCAAGAAAGGCTTTTCACTCTTGATAGTCCTTTCATATTCTCATCATGACCTTCAAATTTCTCTCTAGCTTCTCCTTACCTGAGGGGGTTTATACTTCTCGGACTGGTGCCTTCATCTCCAAAGAAGATTGAGGCTGTTTCTCTGTCTCCAAAGAGCTCAGGATTTGCAACTCAAAGTGATGTAATTTTTTTAAGCCTTTGGGCTGTTTTAGGGCTTGGCAATTTTTTCTTAAATTTTATTATTTCTCAAAAACTTATACTGGTCCCCCATCTATCTCCCTGCAATTTTTTTGACACAACTATAAATGAGATTATTGTTTTTTTTTATTTCCTTCTAACTCATTGTTTGTGTTAAAAACACAATAGGTTTTTGTATATAGATTTTTATCCTGACACTTTAAGTGTTCATTGTTCCTAATCGGTTTCATTAGAGTCTAGGGCTTTCTCTGGATAGTACCTGTGTCTTCTACAAAGAGTAAAAGCTTTACTTCTTTTCTAATTTGGATTCTTTTAGTTGCAGAGAGATAGGAAAAGTTCCTAATAATGTATTTTTGGGAAATAATAAAACTTAAGAAGCTAGCCCAAGGGCATGAAGACCACAACCCTTTGAAATACAAATCCTGAACTATTTGGAGAAGCACTACCCAGAGGCAGAAATTCAAGGCCTCACCAGGAGAAGAATAGATCCCTCCAGGGGGCCGGGGGGGGGGGGGGAAGGGAAAAAAAAGAAACTACAGAAGAATCTGTGAAATTATGCAAAGACCATCAATAGTGCAAGGACTGAGATTATGAAAAGACCAGTCACAATGCAACACCCTGATTAAGTTCTATGTATGCAAACTCTAGGAAAAAATCACTGGAGGAATTGTATAAAATAAAACAGTAACAAGTCTCACACTGGAGACGTTACTGGTGCCCACTTGAGTAAATGAACAATGGGAGGACAAGTCCACAGTGCTCCTTCTGAAAGTCACATGGGGTTTGTTCAAGTCCCTGTTCACTCTTGAACTTGTGTCTTATCTGTCTCTTTTCTTGCTCGCTCATTCCAATTCTCTGTTAAACACATTCTTTTTCTCCGTCTTCCTGCCTCACATCTTTCTAAGGAAGTTTGGTTCAATAAAAAACTTTCTCCCTTCTTGGATGGGTGTTTGAGCATTGTATAACTGAGACTTTAACCTGAAAGCTTTGTAACTTTCCACATGGTGAATCAATAAAAGAATTAAAAAAAAAAAAAACAAAACTTTCTCCCTTCTCTATTTACCTCCTCCTGCTAGTCTAGTAAGGCTCCGAATGCCCATGCAGAGGTGGGGACTGACTTTCTTTCCTGCAAGGAATGGCTACAGCAGGAGCTCCCCTAGTAATAGGATGTCAGGAATTATCTCCCATGGCAAGAGCAAGAACAAGTGGACTCCAGGCATAGCTTGACACTGTGAACATGTGAACATGAGTGCTTTATCACTGCTCATAGCCAGGCATTTCCTGGAGTGCAGGTGGTCAGAGTGAGCAGAGCAGACAGGTGGAGGTGAAGTGGGTGGGCCCCCACAGGTGATTTATGTGAGGCAGAGAGGAAAGATCTGGTCACTTTCTCCTGATACAACTCTGCCACCTCAGGCTGGGAAGTCTTGGACTGATAAAGTCTGTGAATGAGCCCCTGTGTGGGACCAGCCAGACCCCTACCAGCGCCACTTGGTGGCCATCAAGTCACACCTGACTCCAGCTTGACCTTCTCTGCTCAGGAGTTAATCCCCACCACCTGATTTCTTGGGGACACGTATGGACTCAGGCTGAAGAGAGGAGTGTTCTTTGTGGGAAAGGAAAGCAGGTCCTAGACCTTACCCAGGCCTTGCAGGTCTTTGGTCTTCTCACAGAAAAGAATTTGAGGAGTTGAGGAGCAGTGAAGTAGAATTAGAATGTATGTATTTTATTTGGAGGTTTGTGAGGAAGGGCAGGAGGAGGGAGAGAGCAAGAGAGAGAAAAATAGAGAGAGAAAGAGGGAGTAACATGTTCAAGAGAGAACACAAACCACAAACTTCTCCGAGGATGGAGAAAACCCCAGTACACCTCAAACCTCAAAAATCCAATAGATCTCAAGAGTGTAGATGAAGAGGACACATGTGCTCAGTCACCGCATGTCTTCGGCCACCTCAGCACAAGCAGCACATGGGCTCAGGTAGCATATTTGTGTTTCCTTTGTTCATGGTGACTTTTATAAGGTTTTTCCCAAGTTGCCTCCTGTGGGGCTTTCTAGCTAGGTGAGAGTCCATTGCTAGGATGGTTGCCAAGGGAATCAAGTTGGGAGAGGTCACTGGTACTCTTGAAATTCCTTTCCTTGGCCTTTGTTCCTGCTGGAAACTCTCTCTGTGGAGCGTCCAGTCTTTTCTAGCCTATCGGTGAAGTCTTTCTGTTGGTGAAGGCTTTCTTTGGTTCCTGTGTCTGCAAGGTGAGCTTTTTGCACTCTTGCGCTATTAATTTTTTTACTTCCATTGCCATAAGGATCCTTCCTGATCTACATACCTGCCGCAGAGACCCTCTTTTCTCAAAGCTACTCCCTACTTGACTGAGCTACCTAATTGCTGAGGAGAGGAGTCCCAATAGTACTAATAGTCCCAATAGTAGTGTGGTGAGTGTGAACATTATTGTATACAACATTTTAGAGGAAAAGTTTTAATTTTTAACTACTGACTCGAATACTCATTGTGTGATTGTTGTCTATGGTTTTTATTTTGTTAATGTACATTTCTTATATCTCCACCTTCTGGGAATTTTGTATTGTAAATGGATATTGATTCTTGTTGAAGGCTTTCTCTGAATCCATTGTTTTGACTATTTGATGCTGATATTTCTCTTTATTTTGTTAATATAGTGAACAATACCTGAATCTCACCACAGCCCACTAACCATAGTCTATCCTTTACTTCAAATCCAACAGCTTCTACTTTGAGGACTTTTGACTTAACGCTGTCTGTTCCTAACTTGACACATATATAACTTTTTAAAGTTATTTGTAAAGTTACATTTCTGGTATAGAAAAAAAAACATTCCGTCACTCATTCAGTTTATATTTTATAGTACTTAGCATTCATATAGTTAATGAAGAATATTTAATTCACTTATGCTGTGCCCATTTCATTGATTAAAAGTACTCACTCACTGATTAAAATCATTCACAGTTTTGTTTAATCACATTTCTCACATAACATTCTTCATATAGACAATTGCTAAAAAACACAGATTTTGCTATTAGACTGTTTGTAATGTTGCCTATATTTCCAGTTATCTTAACTTGAGCAAAAAATACTTCCAACAAAAAATCAAATATCAAGAAAGTAATAGTTTCCTCACTTGGTTTGGCAATTAAATAAGATAGTGACAAAAAACAAAGCAAAACAATTACTTAGCATTTCCTGCTGCCTAAATATTTCTCATTAAAATGCAGCTGCATATATTAATTATTTTCTACTTTTGTAATAATTATGACAAGAGTAAGATACACTATTAGATACAAAATAGATAGATTATAACTTTTTTGTCTATAAAGAAATTTTATAATAATGACACAGAATCCTATTGGTATTCAAGGCAAAAGAAAAATAAATGGAACGGGAATTAATTAGAGATATTAAATGTTAACTCAGTTTCTAAGTACCTGAAAACAAAGTAAATATTGCAGGTAAAATAAATAAAACATTTAGATATATAGAAGTCTCATTCTCTCTATATATATGTATAGTAACTTTAAAAACTCTAATCAAGACTATTTTTGAAGTTTGTTGGTAATGATAAAATAGAAATAAAAAACAAACACAAAAATATGTATTAGATGTCATAACTCACTTCATTATGAAAGAACACACTCTTCATTAAAAATAAGTCATGTGCATTATCTGTCCACTGATGTGCAATGTCATTTAAGACATTCCATCATTCTCTGCTTGAGCACTCTTCTGTAATCTGATGAGGTGTCCAGGGAAGAGACAATGATAGCCAAGGCATTAAAATGTAATCAAGATATGCAAATTCATATCTAAATGTGATTTGCTGGGAAAAAGAAATTAATCTAGGCATGGTCAAATAAACAATGTGTAATATGGATAATTAATCACCAAATTAGCAGCTGCAGTCCCTTGAGGAAATTATGCAAATCGAAAAGACCCCCATCTACTGACACAATTAGACCACTTAATGGCAAACTCTCAACAAAATAACCCTGGGGAACATCCAAAACAAATAGCCCAATCAACCTTAGTGTCCCAAACTCCATTGCAATATTTAATATTACTTAAATTGCTTCTTGCTAGTTTGAACTTATTCAGAAAGACTTCATCACTTTTTGTTAGAAAATATTCTTATATTGAATGTGATGTTTGGCCCATTATGTGTTTCCTTCTAACTAGTTTACCTCTGTCTGTCAAGCACAACTTTTATTGTTGAATACTTAAATCATGTGAATTAAAGTCTCCATGAATCAAGAAAGGCAATAATTTGTCTCTGGTCAGTAGCAGAAAAGTTAAGTACATACTGATACAACATAAAAATATATGTCTTCACTGGTTTGGTGTCATTCCATTATTACATTAACAGTAAAGAAGGATTCTATACTGCCTGTACAACAAATGTCATCACCTCAGGTAAGAGTATTTTGTCTTTTGATATTGTTGAATGAAGGGGCTTGCCACTTCCAGAAGTGATCTCTGAGTGCAAAGCCAGGAGTAAGCTATGAGCATCAATGAATATGCCCTCCCAACAAACAAACAAAGACAGCTGAATGCCTTTCTTTAAAATGTCTAGTAAATGCTCATATCTCTGAAACTTCTAATTCATCTTCATGAGCACCAGCTCAAAAAAAAGTAACTCTATGTCTAGAAAGTTTTCTGAATAAGAAATGAGATCCTTTACCTCTAGAAAAGAAATCTTCTTGTATTTTTAAAATTATAATATTTGCTGCTCAAAAGACTAGTCAGAGAAGAGAAATTGTGTGGTTGTTAATACTGTCATTTGACCTATCATTTATATTATCTGGTGATTTTGTTAGCACTATCACTGAACTTATGTATGTTTCAGTCCACTATCACATGCTCTAGGTAAAACAAACAGTTCAACGAAATTGAATATTAGCAAGACCAGGCATCATATTCTGGCTCTTCCAGTTCTCAACATGGATGCTAAAATGCCTCAGTAACTGATATGCGATGTATTATATCTAAGACCTCACAGTTTGGGAAAATAATTGAAAATGAATACCTTTTGACCACCTCACTGTACTATTGTTCCAGCCCCTGTGTCCCCAGTCTTAAGGGGGGACTTAGCCAAGCAAAAAGAAAAAAAAAAACAGAATATGGGATCTTTCTTGCAAAAGTAAGTTAACTAAGACTCATATATAGGTATTATAATCAACAATGGGAAATCCCCTCACTACTCTTGTTAATAAATATAAAGACCTGTGGTATGACCGCTCTACTGATTTTCTAGCAGTGGAGATATTTCAAAATACCTAACCCAATGATTTTCAGACAATCTATAAAATGGTAAGCTTCTAAAATATACTTAGGTGGATGGTATATGTAGCTTAGAGAGGGCAGGGATTTAAAATGTCACCAAGCTTCTACTGAGCAACTCTATCTGTATATCCTTTATAGAATGGAAAGCCATGCATTATCTTTTGAAGATAAAGTTTTATGGTTCAGAGAACTTTGTCAATGTTGTCCAACTTTCTCACTTTATCTGAAAATTGTTCCATGTTAATTTATTTACAAGGTCACATCTGCATAGTAAGTATTAAAGCACCTGTCAATGTCTCTTGCTGCCATGGCAAATCTTCACTATGAACCACCATTGTCTGTGATTCATTATACGTGAAGTCCATCCCAGTCACTGTAGCTATTATTTTCCCAAGTTTTATCTTGTGGAGTTTTGCATTCATTCTGTGTCACACATTGACTTGATGACAGCATCTTGTGACCGAGTTCCTTTATAGTTCAGGCATCCCCTATGGAAGAACAATATCTTTTGTGAACCTGTGCTTCTGAACTATTATTTTAACTTAGAACACCCACAATTCATAAACTTTTTATGCATTTCTGATAGGAGACTCACCCAACAGTGCTCAATGATCACACCTGACAGGCTCTAGGGACCCTATGGGATGCTACAAATTGAGCCCAAGTCAGGTGAGTGCAAGAATCTTACCTGCTGTAGTATCTACCAGGGACTCTATGTTTTTTTAACAATGACCCAGGTTTATTCTTGTTTTAATCTTCCTACTCTTTCTCATAGGTGCGGAGGAGGTCCCATTTCTTAGCACTCCAGAGAAATCCCTGCCATACTTCTTGCTAGGTGCCAAAGATGTAGTGCTGCCTCTTGGTCTCTGTGCCACTACCACAGTAGGCAATACTGCAGTGTGCAGGGCCATCCAGAGCCACATCTTATGGTGACAGGGAAGCCACGTGGTGCTGGGAATTGGATCTTGGCTGGGCACCTTAACCTTTGTATGTCTCCCCACTCCATCTCTAGTCTTATTTGTGTATGGTTCAGCCATTGACTCCCTTGCCACACGCAGTCTCCATTTCTATTCAAGAACTTTGGCTAGAAATATCAGAGTGCTACTTTTACCCTTTACCAGTAAGATAATCTTACACTAACATTGTTTAAAATATACTAGGTCAAATGATTTCTAATAACTTCCAAAATACTAGCTATTTAACCTCCCCAGATACTGATATTATGGTTGATAAATTGAGGAGAAAAATATCTTGTGCAACTTTTATGAGGGTTGCTATAAAGAAAACATAGCTGTTATATATATATATGTATATATATACATATTATGTAACTGAGTTGAGGTAGAGAAATCACAGTATATTTCTTTGGTGTGAAATTATATACATAAACTGAATTTCACACCAAAGAAATATACTGTGATTTCTCTACCTCAACTCAGTTACATAATAACTATGTGATTAAAAAATAATACAAGAAGTATCTGACTATACAAAATTGCATTATACAGATAATTCTTTGAAATTTTTCTAAGCTTCATATTCCTAAGTTCCCTGGACTTTGTAACATTTCCTTGATTTTGGAAGAGAGAACTGACACAAGAAAACCTATCTGAAAATGTGGTCAGAAACATCAAAGGACATAAATAGAGTTGAGAAGAAATGTTTTATATATTTGTATTGTTACAACATCATCATCATCATCATCATCATCATCATCATCATCCTGTTGATTATTGATTTTCTTGAGCGGTCTCAGTAACGTCTCCATTGGTCCTAGCCCTGAGATTTTAGAAGCCTTTCTTTACTTGTTCTTCCCAATGGTACTGCATTAGAGGCTCTTCAGGGTCAGGAGAATGAGACCCATCATTGTTACTGGTTTTGGCATATGAATATGCCACGGGAGCTTGCCAGGCTCTCCCATGCAGGCAGAAAACTCTTGGTAGCTTGCCAAGTTCTCCAAAGGGCGAACAAGGCTATAAGATGCCCAAGATTCCAGGAGCTTGGTTTTATAGTCTGTGGATATTGGCCATTGATGGGATTATACTGCGCCAGGGCCGGTTTCTGGTTATGACCACCTAGCTACTGGAAAATGGGGGATCTGAGCAGAAGAGGCCCAGTCCCGATCCAAGCAGGCTTGGAGGTCTCAGTCCCAGGTCCTGCACACCTGGGTTCCTCTGCTGGTTCCTTCATGTTTGAGGCTCACCAGAACTTGTCAGAGTTACTTGCCCTTGAACCTGGCTGTCTTCACAGGGGCCCCTCGGAGGGGGTGGGTTGAGTTTCCCTCCCCACCCCAAGCAGAGCCCTGGCAGCCAAGCAATGGTAGATGAAGCAATGTGAAATATTACAGCAAAAACATGCAAGTACAAAAGTACTCAGGGCCACAGTGCTAGTTAAAAGGGCTGGACTGCAGCATGCTTTGCATTCAAAAGGTCAAATTTACTCCTCAGTACCACATGGTCTGGCCAGCACCCCTGGGAACCACCCCTGCATATCATACGAGGTGTAACACCTAAGTACAGCCAGGTATGGCCGAAAATCAAACAAATAAAATAAAGCACTCCCTGTTTATTTAAAAACTAAAAGAAGCAAAATATGGAAAGATAGGATAGCATAAGGCACTTGCTTTACATGTGGTGGACCTGAGTTAGACACAGCATCACATTTGGTCCCCAAGTGCCAGCACTTTCAGGATTAATTCCTGAGTGCAGAGCCAGGAGAAACCAGAGTATCGCCGGATGTGGCCTCCCAAAACAACAACAATAAAAAGAACAAGGCACTCAGGTGGGTTCTCTCCACCTCACTCAAACTTTCCCCATTTTAGTTACAACTACTCCCTAGGCCCCAAAAATAAATTTAAAAAAATAGCATTTTATGCTACTCTACCTTATTTAATCGGAACATCACTACCATTAAGTGTTCATTTATATTGCTACTTTGTAACAATTTTGTGTCTATGACTATGACACAAAATTGTTACAAAGTAGCAATAGAAATTGCATTCCTTAAAAATATATAAATTATAATCAAATAAAATTTTAAAAATATAAATACAAACTGTTATTCAAGAAAAAATAATCATAGCTAGAATACTGAGTTGATCCTGTCGTGAATCTGTGATTTTAAAACAAGCTTTGCCTCAGATTATGTACACAAATCCGCAGTCTATACCCTTCCCTATACCAAAGACACCTTTCCAATAGAACACATAATCCTGGGTCTTTTTTGCTGATGAATATGAAAACTTTTATGTGAGTTCTATTAGTATCCCACATTGAATACATTCTATTGATATACGTTATGGATAGAACTTCATTCTGCATGTTAATTAATTTTCTAAGGCAGGTGCCTATGAGTCTAAAGAAATTATTAGAAAATTTTTGTTGCTTTCTCACATTATGACATATGAATTTAATTTTCTTATTATTTGACTGAAGCTATTTAGCCATTTAATAGCATGGACAGAGATCCAAACTAAAAACACCTGCTATCAAACTTCTAGAGTCACAGTCACAGTGATCCTGTCGCTCATTGATTTGCTCTAGTGGGCACCAGTAACGTCTCCATTGTGAGACTTATTGTTATTGTTTTTGGCATATCGAATACACCACGGGTAGCTTGCTGGGCTTTCGGAGAGGGGCGGAGGAATCAAACACAGGTAGGCCGCGTGCAAGGCAAACACCCTACCACTGTGCTATCGCTCCAGCCCAACTTCTAGAGAAAAATGCAAAATTACTTTGGAAACCACTTGAATAATTAATGAGAAATCTACTTCTTTTTTTCTTTTTTTAATTTTTTTTGTGGGGGAGGGGGGTAATCCACACCTGAGACTGTTTAGGAGATACTGCTGACTCTGCACTCAGGAATTATTCCTGGTGGTGCTCAGGGGAACATATGGGTTATTGGTCACCAAACCTGGGTTAGTTACATGAAAAACAAATACCCTCCCCTCTGTATTATTGTACCAATCCCTTATGATTTTTTTTTCTCTAGCAGCATGTCTCTGAATTGCTCTTCTCTCTTTCTTCTTTCTTTTTTCTGTTTATACATAGATGAATTTGGTTTGGAAGGAAGTTAAGAAATTTCCAAACACACTCAATGTTGACTTTGTCTTAGACAGAAAATAAGGCAGAAGGAAAGGAATTTTAAGAGTAAAAATAAGTATATTTCCTACAATTTTATTTCAGCAGGGATGCTACAGGTAGAATATAAGATAGAATATCATATTCTGAGCATAAGCAATAAAAACTCCATATTTTAATTTGTTGGTCTCAAAAGCTTCCTCCACTAGAAATAGAATAAACTTACCTACTCTTAGAAACAACTAGATGATGATGTAGGCTACTGTGAAATTTCAGCTTGAAAATAAATAGCTTGGATAATTTCATAGCTAATTACAATAGACTATTGTGAACATGCTTAAGAATTCATGATAGTCTATGACAATAGCAGGATGTCAGAAGACCTCGTGGCTGCCCACCAACTAGATAGTCAGATTTCTTCATCAAATCCCTGAATGAACGACTTGAGGCTCTTCGTGTACCTGGAGAAAGCAGATATCATTGGGCTGACAGGGACAAATAGAGTCGTTACTGGCGCCCGCTCGAGCAAATAAAAGATGATGATAGCAGGAAGCACACAAAATCAGCAAGACAAATATTTGGAGATGAAATGTGAAAATAACAAGTTTTTAGCTACTTTTTGAAGTTAGGCAAAGAACGGATTGATTTCAAAATAAAATATGTCTTATACAATTCCAAAATAAAAGTGTCTGGTTTGTTTTTGAGCTTAGGTACAATTGATTTTCACAGTCTAGTATATCTGTTTTTCACCTTTTAAATGCATTCTATTGAAGATGTTTCAGGATCACCAAATATTCCTTGTGCTCCTCTATATTCCCAGAACATCCTGCCAGATACTTCAGTATGAGGGTTCAGGTCATTGCATGGACTTAAGAAGCATGATATGTTAGGATGCTTTCAAAGCCAAAGAGACTATAAATCAATAGAGAAATAAAGCAGTAAATACCAGCTAAAATCCACAATAACTAGTTACATAGATAAGGACTTGGCTTGTCAAAAGTCTTCCCTCTTTTTATTATGAATATCTATATATAAATAATTCTAAACAAACCTGTGTCTTCATTCTTGTTTTCTTTTATGTAGAATAAGACATAATGACTTCATATCACACTTAGTATTGTTAGTTCTGTAAAATCATGTGTAAGTTTAGGATATCAAGCAGCAAAAATAAGTTCACTCAATGATCTTTTATCTCCTCTTTTATGAAAGTGGGGGAGGGTCATGTGCTTTTTCAGTTGCACAGATAACTATATCATGTTAGACCAATGAATGGCCTTGCTAGAATCTTATTTGAAGTTTCTATATAAAATAAATGTGTATGGATTCTCAGTTGCCATTCAGTGATATTAAATATTATTTATCTATTTGACTGGGCTACAGAATGTTCAGGTACATGGTTTAACAGTATTCTGGGGATTTCTGTGAAGTTACTTTTGGATGAAGTTAATATTTAAATGGAAAGGCTGAGTAAAGCAGATTTTTTTTTCTCTCTAATGCGTAAAGGCATAATCCATCAGTAGGAGACCTGAATAGAATAAAATGATGGACACTCCCATGAGTAAGAAAGAATTCTGCCTGTCTGACTCTCTTCAGATGGAATCACTGCATCATTTACTATTGTTGGACTGAAGATAAATTATTGACTTCCTTGGTTTCTAGCTTGCTGATTAAGCCTAGAGATTTGAGAACTTGCTTCTCTTTACAATAATATGATCTGATTCCTTATAATAATTCTGAAAATAGAAAACTGATAGAATAGTAGATATAATGAACATTGCTATCTATCTGTGTTCTTTATTTATAGGGAAATCCTAATAAAACATACTAAATTATCTTGATATTAGTTGATGGATGCTTTCTCCTTCCTCTCTGCTGCATTGAACATAAAAGTCAGAGATTTCAGTTTTACAGGTTAAAATGGAAAACATCTGACAAGCATTAGATTTCACCTGAGAAATACATTTTTATTTATCATGTCACTAAGATAGGTAATAGCAAGTATTCTAACACACTATCTTCTAGCTATACTTTTTTTTCCCTCTGTCTGACGATATTAGATTAAAACTAAGATGGGCTAAAATGCATTAAGTACCAAATTCCAGACCACACAAATTAACCTACAATAAATTCACATATCAATGTCCCTATAATTGCACTTATTTGTGTTTGCGTAAGCACCACATTTTAAATGGTTATCCAACTTACTAAGAAATCCCCAAAGAAATGTTTTATGTGTTTGCTACTCTTCCTCTCATTTACAACATGTCAGTCATACCCATTACATTCTGATCATTCTCTGGCTCTTCCTTTGGAAGCAAAATGATTAGCAAATCACTTTCCAACATGTTTTTTCATGAAAACCAACAAAAGTTTTTCTTTTCAAATACTCTTGATGATAAAATTTATAAGAAGACAATTGCTTCTTGATGTATTAAAAACCACATCTTGTGTTTTCGGTACAGGTGGTGATGTTTCTCAATTTTTTGTTAATTTTTTATCATATGAACCCCGAACCAAAAAGTGCTATATGCAAATTTTCAAAGTCTCTCATTAAAATATATTTGCTAACATCAATTGATCAAGGACAATAATAAAAACAAATATAGACAAAATAAACAAAGACAAAAATAATAAAAAAGAATAGAAAATTATGCCATCTCCTTGGATAATTACTGTTTCTATTCCAAGAAAATTGCTCCTATTTTCTTAATTTGCACACATAAATAAAGAGCTCATATATATTAATGGGTGGTGCAGGTAAATATAAGGATAATTCATTTGTGCAAATATTATCTTACAACATTAACAATAAGACTTTTATAAGATTTTATATACTAGCAGAAGACATAATTCTTTTCTCCAATTACTTTTACATTTTATCTAATATTTTTTCACACCTGAGTATCATCAAATAAGCTAAATTTTTCACATTAGATGAAACACCTCACTAAACTTCTCACCTTTTTGACCAGGGTTCTGTGACATATTATCTGTACACTATCACCTAGTCATGTAAATAAACTAGCTGCCTAAAAAATTGATATAACTGCAAATTTCCAAAAAACTTAACCAAAGAACCAAATAGTGATATTTATTCATAATATATATATATAAAAATTATATCCTTAACTGTATCTCAGGATAATTATTTGAAATGATTACTTCTAGGGTAATTCCAAAGGAAAAACAAAATTGTCAAGGGAAAAAACTGATTTTATATGAAAGCTAAAATAAATTTTTCTATGATATAACTACAGAAATTGCATATTATTCTAAATAATATGTAAGATATAATGTCAGTCATGACTTAGGAAATCTAAATTACCTGAAGATAAAATTTTCCATAGACATATTTTAATTCAGATCAAATGTTTATATTTGCTAATTTTCAGAATGGTACATTATGCATAAATAACATATCGATAGTCCTCTCTTCAAAAACATATTTATATAAAATATAATACATTGATCCTCATTAATTGAAATTAAAGTTAAAGTAATTCATAGAATATCAACCTTCTTTTATTGCTACTCGTTAATTATTATATAGCAGTGCAGTTGGAGGTGGTAATTCAAAATGTCAAGATTTCTCACATGATGTTCTTATCAAAGGACTTACCAGATGTTTTAAAGTACTGAGAATATTTTTTCCCACTTACTGTTTAAAAGCATCAAGCAAATAAGCATGCAAAAAAGAGATTAGAAATGATACAGATAAACTAATTTAGTTTATTTATCAGGAAGGGTGCAGTGACAAGACAATAACAATTTATTTTAAATGGTCATGGTTTATTTCATTATAATTTCTTTGGATAATTTTCCCTAGGCTACTATGTTGATATCCTTCCTCCTTATAACCTTCTCTTTCAGGAAAGGAATGGGATATGAAGGCTGATGCTTGAACTTGGCTTTGTCTATTAACTAATGCTAGAATATATATTCTAGGGAAACCCATTTATCCTTCTAAGCTACAGTCATTTCCATGATTCTACATGTAAGTGTGTCACTGAAGTAAGATGGGTATTTAGATTAATAAAAAATTCCACACAAGTTTTTGTGAAATTTATTTCATGTTTCTACAACTTTTTTAAAATTGAGGGGGCCACAACCAACAGTGTTCTATAACTCCCAACTAGGTACTCTGTTGGGGACCATACAGTGTTCAGGATTAAACCCAGATCCTACCCTTGACCCCCAGGCCCCAGCCAAAAAAAAACATGTGCTTAACAAAAACACTAATTAATAAATATCTACGCACACCTATGTTCAGTGCTGTACTTAGTACAATATCTAGGATATGCAAATGCAAACAGTCCAGGTGCTCAAGGATAGAAGGGTCAAACATGAAATCCTGGTACATATATACAATGGAGTAGTCTGCAGCTGCAAGGAATGATGAAATCATGCGCTTCACCACAACTTGGATTAAACTGGAGGATCTCATGTTAAGTGAATTCAGAAGAGTGAGGACAAATGCCAGATGTTCTTACTGACCTGAGGTATACAGAATAACATATCTAGTAAGTGGAAGGGATAAAAGATGAGCGAAACATTGACTTTAGGTTGCAAAACTAAAGGATAAAGGGCGGGGGGAAGCAAGAAAAGGAGGTGTGGGAGTAACATAGGAGCAAGGGTCAGAGGCTTTGGATTTTCTGTACTGTGAAGCAAGATAAATGTATGTATCTAAACCAGAGGATCGAACACTACTGACCTAAACTACAATAATTACATTTTAAAATCTATCAGTCAAAGATAGAAGTCTGGCTTCTTCTCCCGGAAGGGAGCATGAAATGGGGCCCCCATAGCCATGCGACAGGACTCCGTACCAGGCTGGTTTTACTCAGGATGCCCCAGGGGGGCAGGTGAGAGTATTACCAGCCCCAAGGGACCCAGCCCCGGCAGCTGACCTACACTACTCCACCACCTCCATGCTCCAGGCTACTCTCCACACGCTCAGGCTGAGCCTCCTGCATGAGCAAACTCCCACAGAAACCAGGTAATGCGGAACTTTGTGATCTTGGGCTCTGGGCTCAACGGGACCCAGGAGCAGAGATTTTTTTGCCCGCTTCCCCCAATCTCTGGTGACCCAAGGGTCACACCCATAAGCCAACGTCCTGCTGGCGCCAGATAATCTCCTCATTGGCCATGTCCAGAACCCATGGCTTCTTCTCCCAGAGGAAGAGAGCATAAAATAGCCATGCCACTGGACTCCACACCAGACTGTTTTCACTCAGGCACCCCAGAAGGAGGTGGGTGAGAGCTCTTCCCACCCCAAGGGACCCAGCTTGGCAGCTGACCTCCACTACCCAACTGCTGCCATGCTCCAGGCCACTTTCCACATGCTCAGGCCAAGCTTCATGCATGAGTGAACATACTCCTGGACCATCATCATAGAGGGAAATATGATATATATACCTCTTGGAGAGCTCGGCAAGCTACCAAGAGTATCCCGCCCGCACAGCAGAGCTTGGCAAGCTCCCCATGGCTATTCGATATGCCACAAATAGTAACAATAACAGGTCTCATTCCCCTGACCCTGAAAGAGCCTCCAATCATTGAAAAAGATGAGTAAGGAGAGGCTGCTTAAACCTCAGGACGGGGATGAATGGAGATGTTACTGGCACCTGCTCTAGTAAATTGATAAGCAAGGGTTGACAGTGATACAGTGATCAGTCAAAGAGCGAGGTGGGGGGAGAGAACCTGGGGGCTTTGGTAGTGGTAGGATAGGGTCATGGAGTTGTGGGATTAAAGATGAGACTATTGTATACCTGAAATCCCATTGTAAACATGGGTTTCTGGATAAAATTTAAAGTTTATTTGTTTCTTTTTAAGAGCATGTGCTTATTCATTTGAGCTATCACTCAGCCTCTTCCTTCACCTTGAGAATTATGGCATCTCCAAGTGAGCATTTTGCTGTTTTCCTAGCACATTAAGTTGTTAACTAGGATTTCATTCCACTTCACTTTCTTTGTTCTTCCTTGTACCCAGCAAGACCTAGGGAGACCTAGAGAGTTTTTCTATTTACTGATCATCTTCTGGATTTCGCTGAAAAGAATAATTTCACTGGAAAACTAGTTACTGTTTGGGGGCAAGTCATTCTCTGGTTTCACTTTTAAGTACCTGCAGTAAGATTCATTCAGGATGTGTTCAAACGTTCTATGGGTTCAGAGTCCAGTATCTCTAAAACTAAGTTACAGTAGTTTTAGCGTTTGATAGAAAAAACTTGGTGGCATTTCTTCAGAAATAGAGAGATAAAGCACAAATTTACAGAATGGACAAATACCTGGAATACATAGTTTCTTAAATCAGTATTAAGAAAAAAATTGACATTTTAATTTCCTTTGTCACTATTTTTTATTAGACTAGATTGTGACACAACAGTCAGTGTTTCTTCCCTTATCGACTTAACTTAGCATGGCTCTGGAGAGCCAGTTTAAAGGCTAGTGAAATAATAGAGGTAGTAAAAATGCAAACTGCTTTTTATTAATTTTAGGTTGCATAGCTATATAAAAGCTTTTCCAAAGTAGACCTACATTGAGCTTTTAACTACCACTAGCTCCTGAGCTCAGTACTCAGGAAACATGAACGTGAATTCTGAGAGAATATAATAATTGTTCTGAAATTCTCAGAATATGAATATTCATATTGAGATGTGTGCATATTGAGGGTAGAATAAACTTATGGAAATGGATTCTACCCAGTTGTAACCCCTCAGATCTTACTTACCATATGTTATCTTTATCTCATATACATTTCCTCTACAACTTACTTTAAGAGATATTTAAACTAAATACTTCATTTAAAAATTATATGCTTATATGGAGGTCCTCAAGATATTACAGTGGTTAAGACATTTGCTTTGCATGACTGGCCTGGGTTTGAGCCCTGGTACCCCATGGGTCCCCTAAGTTCTGCCAGTAGTGGTCCCTGAGCCAGGAGCCAGAATTAAGCCCTTAGAGATATCGGCCCCAAAACAAAAACAAATGAACAAACAAACAAAATTATTATGCTTATAGAAAAACATTCCTAATTATGAAACTGATTTTATGCCTAGCTTTCTAATCTACTTGTAGGTAGATAAACAGTTAAATTGGCTCACTATCTTAAATGGTTATACAATTTGTATTTTGGGCAGAGTTCCAAGGGATCATAGCTTGTTTGAAAATGGTCACATATATTTATGCAGTTGGGCTGGAGCAAGAAAGCAGCAGATAGGGCATTTGTCTTGCACACAGCCAAGCCAGGTT
This sequence comes from Sorex araneus, assembly GCF_027595985.1. Lineage (NCBI taxonomy): Eukaryota > Metazoa > Chordata > Mammalia > Eulipotyphla > Soricidae > Sorex > Sorex araneus. Next base: position 33,532,633 of record NC_073311.1, read on the forward strand.
TGATTCCTCTGCCCCTCTCAGAGAGTCTGGCAAGCTACCGAGAGTATCTCGCCTGTATGGCAGAGCCTGGCAAGCTACCCATGGCATATTCGATATGCCAAAACCAGAAACAACAAGTCTCACAATGGAGACATTACTGGTGCCCGCTTGAGCAAATCAATGAGCAATGGGATAAAAGAGAAAACTTGAGAAAAAAATATAGCCCATCAATGCATGGTCAGTAGCCTAGCAAAGTTGCAAAAGAGCGAATATCTTGAGTCAAGGTTAAGTGAGATAAGCAGAAAGCAGTGAATGTATTGCTAACACCTGCTTAGGTGTTGAAACAAAAGTTTTGTGCCTAATTTTGCAATCTTGTATTTGTTTTTCCCTTACTATGATAATGCTAGCCAATTATAATTAGTAAAGCTATGCTATTGATTGTTCAATAGTGCTAAAAATTATATTGTTGTTTAGAGAAACATAAATTCAAGATTCCTGAAAACTTCTAAGTTCTACTTTGGGTACTCACCCTCTTTTAGAAAACATGTTATGTGTTTCAAGAGAAGCTTTGCGTACCAGAGACCAGAGAGGTTTGGGGGCAGGAAGAAGACCAGGGGGGTTACAGGCATACTGACAGATCACACTCAGCTGTTTTCAGGACTTACTCCAGACTCTTCTGCTCAGGGCTCACTCCTGGTGTTGCTCATGGAAATATAAGTGATGCTGGTTTCTAACCAGGGGTAAATTCCACGAGGCAGTATCCTTAACCCCTCTAATAGTTCCTAGCTCCAGTCAGGAACTAGGCTTCATTAGCACAGAGTAGCTCCAGAGACTGGCTCTACCTGAACTATATTTAATCTTTCATGCTCTCAAATGGAGCTCCTTCCAATAACAGAGTCCTATTCCCCTAAATCTTCTCCCACTAGAATCTGAAAGAGACAATTGGAATCAGTCTTTTTTAAAAATATATATATTTATTTTATTTTTTCATATTTTTATTGAATCACTGTGAGATACAGTTACAAGGTTTCATGTTTGAGTTACAGTCACACAATGATCAAACACCAATCCTCACCCCCCGCCAGTGCACATTCCCCACCAACACTCTTATGTTCTGATTTCAACGCTTTCTCTACCCATTAAATGTCTCCTTAATACTTTATGATACATTCATTATATATCAAAAGACTTTATTTATTTTTTAAAATTTTATTTAATTAATTATTTATTTATTTATTTTATTGAATCACCATGTGAAAAGTTACAAAGTTCTCAGGCTTATGTCTCAGTTATACAATGTTCAAACACCCATCTGTTCACCAGTGCCCATATTCCACCACCAAAAACCCCAGTATGCCTCCCACCCCCACCCCCCATCCCGCCTGGGTAACTGATAAATTTCACTCTTCTCTTTACCTTGATTACATTCCATATTTCAACACAAAACTCACTATTGTTGTTGGAATTTCAACACAGACTCACTATTTTTGTTGGAATTTATCCCCCAAGAATACAGCCCTATTGACAAGGAAATATTTTATATTGAGTTTTCCACTGATGAGAATGAAGAAATAAAAAGTTGCGCGGCCGCAATAGTGGCCGCACGGTTTACAATTTCTGTATTTTAGTAATTAAATCCAGGGAGATTAAAGTTGGAAATTGAATCATTTCCCTCCCTGGAGCTGCATGGAGCAAAAACTTAGTTCACAGTTTGGATACATGGTTGCAAGCACTCCCAGGAACCCCAAGTCTTATAGCTGCCTCTGGTTCCTGCTCGTTCGGCATTCCCACGGCTGTGCAGACGCATGGCCACCCGGGTCGAATCTTGGCCGGAACCCGAGCTCCTCCCCCTATATATCAAAAGACTTTAAATGGTAATCTTCATCAACCATAATTTTTAAGTGATTTTTCTGTACAGAAAATTATATGTAACTATATATTTAGGTCAAACATAAATGGAAACTAGAATAAAATATCACTGTATCACTCTCTGAATCACTGTAATCCTGTTGCTCATGGATTTGCTCTAGTGGGCACCAGTAATGTCTCCATTGTGAGATTTGTTGTTACTGTTTTTTGCATTTCAAATAGGCACCGCATGGGTAGCTTGCCAGGCTCTGCCTTGTGGGTGGGATAGTCTTGGTAGTATGCTGGGCTCTCTGAGAGAAACAGAAGAATTGAACCCGGGTTGACCTAGGCAAATGCCCTACCCGCTGTACCATCGCTCCAGCCCACTGTGCTATTGCTCCAGAATAAAATATATAAACTGTAAAGGTTGCCTGTGTGTTATCCTGAAAAAAAATATTATTTCTGTTCAAGTTTCTATCAATAGTTTTAAAAATACCTCTGGGGATATTCTTGTTGTAAAACTTATTTTAAAACAAATGTTTTTTTCAATGATGCTTCCTGTTGGACTGTTCATATTATAGGGGATGATCATAGCTATTTATTTTATTATTCAGTTCTTTCATTCAATTTATGAACACATTTCTTTTCTGTTTCTAACTGCTTTTTTAAGTTAATTTTACAACTACAAACCTTTGAAGTTCTCACCATAGAAGCATCAAGGGTAGAGGCTGAGGGGCTGGAATCAGTGTCAACCTCGTGGTAGTCAAGAACCACCCAGGCTATATCTGGAGGCTCTGTGGTACCAGAGGTTGAACTTAGGGCCCTATACACGCTGGGCATGTGCCCTACCACTTGAGTCATATTTTTAGTTTTTTTAAATAAGGATTATATCTTCTAGCCAAATTTTTCTAAGGTTCATATAGTTATTGCCTAAGTGTTCTACCTGAAAACACTAGTGCTTTTCTGGGTTGACCTGGGCCATCTTCCCTCATCGCCCCATACAACTAGGAGGCCCAGCACTCCAAATCCATACCCCAAATATGCCACCATATTTCTTATTGGACTTCCCAGTTAAATATTCTGAACATCTACAAACTCTGCAATACTGACGTACCAGTAATAGCACACCATATTAGATGGGATGTAACATAGAAGACAAGCAATCTCAGCTAATAAACATTAGCACAGAACACTTAACGTGCAACAACTGTTTAGTAAACTTTCAGATAAGGACTTGATGTCCCCATGGTGAGATACAACAATTTTCACAAATTTTCTTCTTTGGAAATATTCTTTTGCCACTTAGTGGTAATAAGCAATATTAATAATAAATTATTGTTGTTCCTGCTGCGACTGCAGGTTTGAGGGGTGATGGGCAAAATGAAGACAATGGTGTAGGGAAGTGACAGTGGCTATGGATTGGTGTTGGGATATTGAATACCTGTAGCAAATCAGCATGAACAACATTGTAAACCATGGTGTTTAAATAAAGCTAGAGGAAAGTCCTCCCCACAAAAGGGAGGAGATATTGATAAGGCACATGTTTTCCAGAAACGTGCCCACTATTTTGCCATGGTGAAGAACCAAGTATGAAAGTAGGTTGGGTGGTCAGGCCCCTGGATTAATTAACTTCTGATGACAGCATAAAGTTTTCACCTTGGGAAAAAAGACATTGCTAGAGTATTTGGATAATGTCAAAAAGTATATCACTGGAACGAAAATGATTTCCCCTGGCATTAAAATGGCTACAAGGGCAGAACCGATAATGTAACCAGACATTTATAACCGAAAAAAATCTCATGACTTTTTTATATGTAGCACTGTAGCACTGTTGTACTCTCAGCTTGTCCCGTTGTTCATCGATTTGCTCGAGCAGGCACCAGTAATGTCCCCAATGTGAGACTTGTTGCTATTTTTGGCATATCGAATTTGTCATGGGTAGCTTGCCAGGCCCTCCTAGAGGGACGGAGGTATCGAACCCAGATCAGTCACATGTAAGGGCCCTACCAACTGTCTATCGCTTTAGTCCTTTTTTATGTGTACCATACAAAATCAATCTCATACACAAGAATTCAAATCACAATGGATTTATAGAATAATTTTATAAACAGTCCTAATTAAAATAAGAATAATTTCTGGGTATATAAATATCATCAGCTTTTTGAATTTTGATTAAGCCCAGATCAGCAAGTGCCATCACTGTTTTCCCTCTTAAAGATAAGATTGATCTTAATTTGTAAAATCCATCTTTTCAAAGATGAAGAATTCCATCTCAAATCTGTGGGAGATTAGTTTTCTCTCTCAAAACATAAAACTGGTTATATTGATAACATGTGAGTATTGAGAAAATCTCTTCCCTGTTTTCTGGAACATAAGAAGTGTCACCACCTTTTCAAATTGTGTTTATTAATCTGGAAAATACAAGAGTTAAGAATAGGTAGTCAGTGACCCTTATATCTTTTATATTTTAATTACAACAATCTAATTAAAACCACCTAAATTGAAAATCTTGCCTTTTATTTACTAACACATATTTTAATGTAACATTTTATGGTATAAAGTAAAGAATATTTAACACTTTTTGCCATTAGGCCACACCCAGTAGTGCTTAGGGGTTACTTTTGGCTCTGTGCTCAGGAATTATTTCTGGTTCTGCACACCTGGCATGCTCAAAGGACCATATGTGAGGGCAGAGATGGAAACTGAGTCAGCAGTGTTCAAGGCAAACAGCCTATGAACTGTACTTGCATTCTGGTCCCTAGAATATTTAACACTTCTCACATCTTATAGATGATCTCAAGGTCAGAAGTTTTTTAAGCTCAGCACGAAAAGATAGAGCTAACAAATTTTGCTTGTGAATTCTTTTCTAAAGTCAGATTATGCTATAATTCAGGGTAGTCTTTAAAACAGTTATTTTCAGGACTGGAGAGGCAGCAGGTAGGACACTTGCCTTGCATACGGCTGCCCAGAATTCAATCTCAGTATCCCACATTTTCTCTGGAAAACCTCCAGGAGTAATTTCTGAGTGCACAGCCTAAAACAAACTTTGAGCATCACCAGATGTGACCCAATACCTCCTCTCAATAATAAAAAACACTTATTCAAAAATTACCCCCCCCAAAACTATCCCTACTTGTGTAATTTTGTAACAGTGTTTTTTCCTAACTTATTAAAGTAATGAAGATCTGACATTAGCACAGATTTGTAAATTATGTAATTATGAGAGCTAAGATAATTAAAGTTAAATCACATAAAATAAGAGGATGATTAAAAATTGATCCTCTCATTTATTTATTTCCCTGGTTTGCTTCTTTTCATTTTTCCTTAATTCATGCACCTTAAGAAAAATAGCTTTCATTCTCTTTCTGGAACATTCTAAATTTGTTCTCAAGATCTTTACCCAGGGCTACTCTTCTCTTGCAGTCTGTGCTTTAAAACCATTGCACTGCTGCCTGCTCTTTTCACTCATTTTTCAACCCAAATGAACTCTTGTGGAATCTAACTGACCCTAGAAAAAAAGTTGCTCATTTATCTCAACTCCCTTTTATTTTCCTACTTTACTTTTTCTATATCCTTTGTCAAAAAAAAATCATTATATCCATGTGTTTATATCTTCTACTATCTTAATTGGAAATAAATTAAAAACAGAGGTTTTAATCTCTTCATTACTATAGTTTCAGCCATTGGATTTTCTAAACAGAAATACTTATAAAACATTTTTGGCTTATTTGTAGAGCTACTGTCTTGTTAACCATTCTTCCTCCAGTGCTTAGCACAATATTAGACATATTGTAACCATTTGAATAGTCATTGTTCAAGGTAGTGAGCTTTTCCCAAGAGTCAATTTTGGTGATTAAGTTATGCGATTTAAATTGTGTTTACTCAAAACATATTTTTCAATCCTAATCCTCTGTATCTGTGGCTGTGATCTTAGAGAAGTCTTTGCGGTTTTCATCAATTTAAGGTAAGGTCATCCTGTATTAAGAAGGCTCTATAATGAATCTTATTACTGGTGTCCTTAGAAGCTGAAGGAAGTAGAGACTAACATAGTACTGCGTATGACAACAGAGGAACAGATGTGTCAACATTTCAATGTTTGTTTGCAACATCAGAAACTGAGAAAAGACATGGAACAGATGCACCCTCAGGATTTTATTGTAGCAACCAATCTTGCATACACCTCAATTACTTCTTTTCCCCAGAAGAATGAGAGAACAAAGTACTATTCTTACTTTGTTTTACAGAGGCCAAAACCACTGAAACCAGCGGTGCTAAGCAGCTGCGGAGGTACCAGGGTTCAAACCCAGGAGGGACCCCATTTTTGCCAGAAATGAGCTCTAATGCTTTAGAGGTTTCCTGAGCCTCACAAATTCTGTTGTTTTATATCACCAATGTGTGATATTTTTGTCAAGGCTGCACTAGAAAATAAACACATGTGGCAAATGTGAGGTTGGAGTAGTGGATTGACAAGGTTGAAGTTTCCAATGGACTGGAAAGGAGAAAAATAAACACTTGAAAGTAGGTATAACTTGATAATACTGTCCCCATAAAACATACTCAGTTTGGTAATCCTGCTTTGTATCAATGGAAAACTGCAAGGTTATATTTTTTAACTATCATATTTATCATGATTAAGCCGGTGATCCAATTTTTGATCATTTACTAGTAATGTGAGATCACTATACACTTTCTCTGAGCATTTTCCTTTGAATGTAAGAGTACTGCTATTTATTCAGTCATTGATTGAGCTGACGGAAGTGGGCATGAGTTCTACTCTGAGTGTCTTTTCAGTTTATAAATTAGAAATTATAATATCTAACCTATAGTCTTGTGTTATCAAAATGTAAAACAGAATAGTGTTCAGTACCTGCATAATATTCAATACACATGACTCATTATTATCAGAGGATGAAAACTAAATAAACATTGATCTTGTAGCCTTTATATATATATAAATGTAAGGTGATTTTTTTTTTTTGCTTTTTTGCTTTTTGGATCACACCCAGTGATGCTCAGGGGTTACTCCTGGCTTTGCACTCAGGAATTACTCCTGGCAGTGCTTGGGGGACCATATGGGATGCCGGGGATCGAACCCGGGTCGGCGCGTGCAAGGCAAACGCCCTACCCACTGTGCTATTGCTCCGGCCCCGTAAGGTGATTTTTAATATGTGATGTGTATATATAAATCCACTCACAGTTTATTCCACTGTAAACATATAGGAGTCCTAAGAATTTTACCTGTCTAGGGTCTGGAGTGAACCTGCAGTTAACCTGGGTTCGATTACCACCATCGCATATGGTCCTCTGAGCACTGCCAGGAGTAATTCCTGAGTGCAGAGCTAGGAGTAACCCCTGTGCATCGATGGGTGTGACCCAAAAAGAAAAAAAAAAAGAATTGTACCTGTCTAACCTTATTTCCAATACCAGACTAAACTCTAAAAGAGTTCCTCCAGAGGAATTAAATTTCCCCTTAATCTATCAATACAAGGTAAGGATTATTTCTGTCTAGACTTGTGCAAAGATACTCCTGAGGAATAAGTTGCCTGAACCTCATGGCCACTTGTCATGAGAATATAGATGCAATTCATAAACATAACTGGTATAATAGAAACCAGTTTTCCTTGTGAAGAATACTGAGCTGCTCAGCCTAGGGCCCCTTCCAGGACTGTGGGATAAACTTTTGGAGAGGACATAAATATCCTCAGAGGTTATAAATGCTTCTTTTGTGACCTACTCTGGGTATTATTGTGGTCCAAAGAATGGCATCTCAACTAAAGCCAGGCCTTCTAAAAAGAGCCTCCATCAGCTGTTGTAGATATTCCATGAAGAAGACACAGGAATAACCAAAAAAAAAATACATAAAAATATTCATGCTCAAAAAAGAAAAAGAAAAATATTCATCCTCACTTCAATTGTGTCACTTGTCATCACTTGTCATCCCGTTAAACTTTGAGTTGCTGAAGCAGACACCAGTAACATCTCCATTCATCCCTGTTGCATGCTAGTGTAGCCCAATGGTAAATGCTCACTCCAGGAACACAAAGAGCCTCAAACCGTTCATTCAGGGTTTTGATGAAGAAGTCTGACCATCTCATTGGTGGGCGGCCACACGGTCTTTTGATGTCCCATGGAATACAGTTGGTAATAGCTCTAGTCCAGCGGTCATCTCTGAATTGCATTACGTGTCCGGCCCATCTGATTTTTGACACCTTGGCAAAAGAGACAGTGTCTCTGATTCTTGACCGTCGACAGAAGTCGGAACTCCAGATTCCTTCTCTTACTTGAGTGAAACTCGATACTCCTAGCATAGCTCTTTTGATTCCTCTTTGGGATACCCGAATAGCATAGCGTTCTCATCCTGTTTGCATAGGGCCCAGGTCTCTGAGGCATATATTAGTGCAAGAAGAACAGTGGAGTCGAAAGATGTGCACAGAGATGGAGGTTCTTCATCCTCTTAACCACTTCTTTGATGCTCTTGAAGGTGTTCCACGCTGCTCTCTTTCTCCTGCACAGTACTGGCACCAAGTCGTTCCTAATGTTGAGTTCTCAACCCAGGTACACATAGCTGTTGCATTCGGAGATGTTTGTTCCATTGAGAGCAAATGGAACATCAGGAACTAGTTCGTTTTTCATACACATTGTTTTGCTGAGATTCAGCTGCAGTCCCACCTTTCCACACTTGTACTCAAAGTCGGGTTGCATTTTTGTCGCTTGGCTAATGTTTGGCGTTATTAGAACGATGTCATCAGTGAAGCAGAAGTGGTGTAGTTGCCGACCATCTATCTTCACTCCCATTCCTTCCCATTCCAGTCATAGCATGATATTCTTGAGGATGGCGCTGAAGTGTTTTTATGAAATGGTACCACCCTGCCAAACCCCTCTCTTTATATCAATGATCACTTCCATGTAGAATGGTGAGATCCTGGTGGTGAATCTGTAATACAGCTCATGGATGATCTTGATGTACTGAGTTTGAATGCCATTTTTGGCTAGGGATTTGGTGACCGCTTCACTCTCAACAGAATTGAAGGCCTTCTTTAAATCAATGAACGTTAGAGTGGCATCTTGAACTCTCTTGAAACTTCAACGAGTTTGGTCACTGTGCAGCTATGGTTGATCATGCTGAATCCTTTTCAGAACCCGGCTTGCTCGCACGGTTGTCCTTCGTCTAGTGTTCTGCCTATTCTATTCAGGATGACTGAGTGAACAACTTGTAGACAATGGACAACAAGCAGATTGGGTGATAGTTGCCAATGTAGTGGATCTCGCCCTTCTTGTACAATAGAACAGTCCTGCTGGTTTTCCATTGGGACGGAACCTTGCATACGGACAGGTAGCGTGTGAAGAGCCAAGCCAGTGTATTGATTAGTACTGGCTTCAGATTCTTCAGGTGTTCAGGTCTGTCCTTGTCTGGACCAGGTGTTGTACGCGTCTTTATCAACGAAATGGCATATCGGATTTCAGAAGGGAAGATATTGGGAACGAGATATCCATCCTGCGGAATTTGGTATGTGGGCACGTGGAAGTGGCTGCCAAAGAGATCTGAGTAGAAGTCGTGAATAATCCTCTCCATTGCCCTTCTGGAAGATATGATAGATCCATCAGGATGTCAGAGGGCAGTCATCTTGGTCTTATAGTTGGTGAAGGACAGGCAAGTGTTGCAAATACTTTTTCTGGCTTCTGCCACATCAGCCAACAATGCTGCTCTTCTCTCTTTGAGGACTTCCTTTATCGCTTCTCTGCACAGCTTTGCGAGCTCGGATGTTAGCTTGTGGTTGCCTGAGGCTCGTGCCAGACCATGTTGTTGAGTGAGCTTAAGAGTTTCCAAAGACAGGCGTCTGTTTGTGGCTTTCACACTCTCAGCATTCTTTGTGCAGTCATGGATGTGCTGCACCAGTCAATCATTTTCCTCGTTGATGTTGTCATTATCACTTATTACCAGGAAAATGCAAATTTTAAAAGTGCAGTATCCTCTAATACCAGTAAGAAAAGTATACATTAAAGAGTACCACAATAAAATAGTGTTGGTGGGAATGTGATAAAAAAAAAGAAACTCCTTCACTGTTTGTGAGAATGCTGTCTGGTTAATCCTCTATGATAAACAGTTTGGAAATATCTTAAAGAAAACAATAAAGCAAAGCAAAACAAAGAAAATAAAAATAGAGCTTCCACATGATTCAGCAGTTACTCTTCCCAGCATCTACCTGCAAAAGCATAAATTCAAAAAGACAAAAGTATACTTATATTTACTATTAGTACAGTAGGCAGGATATGGGAGCACCCTAATGACTAATGACAGGTGAATGGAAAAAGAAGGTGTAATGTATGTGTGTTTGTGTGTGTGTGCGTGTATGCAATGAATAGTAAGCAGAGGTTATAAAAGATAAATCATGAGTAATTGTGCATATGCTACAACATGTATGGAACAGGAGAGTATCATATCTCATGAAATTAGTCAGAGAAATGCAAGCATTGGATGATCTCACCTGTGGTGTATAGGAAAACAAAACAAGAGAATAGATAATATCAATTGATAACAAACTCTGGGGACTGTCATACAAACAGAACATCAGATTGGAGGCAAGAGTATGTGGACAGGATGTGACAAGGGCATGGGGGAGTCTCAGGCATTTTATTGGTGGTGAGGTAGGTAACTGTACATGAGGAACAAAAATATTAACACCATGATAAATATGTTATCTTAACTATAGCAAATTGAGCAAAATATAAATATAATATCTTCTGAATTAAAACATATTACTGAGAGTTCTGATAATGCAAATACTTAGATTTTTCCTCACAACCAAGACAACTCTAAAAGATGATCCCATTTAAGTGATATTCGGGAACAGGAAAAACATTTTTAGGTCAAATTATGACATCATCTTTTTTGCTCTGCCTATTTGTTTTTCTTCCCTTACCCTACAAATATGAACTCAAGAACACTCCCTAATATTCAAACCTCTATGTAAGTTTTTTTCAGGGAAAGTCTAACCAATTATACTAGTTGACACCAACCAACATCTTATAAATTAATCACTTTATGTGAACTTTTAGACTGACAATTCTTTTTTCTTTTTTAATTTTTTGTCAGTCAGACACCATGAGGTACAGGTACAGAGTTATAAACTTTCATGCTTGCGTTCCAGTCACACAATGATCAAGTAACCATCCCTCCACCAGTGCATCTTTAAGGATGAAACAACACTGACCATGCAAGTGGAAGTAAACATAAGGGAATGGGACTACATCAAACTAAGAAGCTTCTGCATTCAAAAGAAACAGTGACCAAAATACAGAAAGAGCCCACAGAATGGGAAAGAATATTTACTCAATACCCATCTGATAAGGGATTAACATCCATATACAAGACACTAGTAGAATTATACAAGAAAATAACCTCCAGCCCCATCAAAAAAATGGAGAGAATAAATGAACAGAAGTCTCCTCAAAAAAGAAATGCAAATGGACAAAAGGCACATGAAAAAATGCTCCACATCACTAGTCATCAGTGAGATGCAAATCAAAACAACAATGAGATATCATCTCACACCACAGAAACTGGCACACATTCAAAAGAACAAAAGCAACCAGTGCTGGTGTGGATGTGGGGAAAAAGGGATGCTCTTTCACTGTTGGTGGGAATGCCAACTGGTTCAGCCTTTCTGGAAAACAATATGGACAGTCTTTCAAAAACTAGAAATTGAACTCCCATATGACCCCACAATACCACTTCTGGGAATATATACCAAGGATGCAAAAAAGCACAGTAGAAATGACATCTGTACCTATATGTTCATTGCAGCACTGTTCACAATAGCCAAAATCTGGAAACAACCCAAGTGCCCTAGAACAGATGACTGGTTAAAGAAACGGATACACCTACATGATGGGATACTATGCAGCTGTTAGGAGAGATGAAATCATGAAATTTGCTTATAAATGGATAAACATGGAGAGTATAGTGCTAAGTGAAATGAGTCAGAAAGAGAGGGACAGACATAGAAGGACTGCACTCATTTGTGGAGTATAGAATAACATCACATCAGGCTGACACCCAAGAACAGTAGAGTGCAATTTTTCTATGTCTATCTCTCTATGTCTGTCACTCTCTTTCTGACTAATTTCACTTAACATGATATCTTCCATGTTGATCCACTTATATGCAAATTTAGTGACTTAATCTTTTCTAATAGCTGCATAGTATTCCATTGTGTAGATGTACCAAAGTTTCTTTAACCAGTCATCTGTTCTCCAGCACTTGGGTTTTTACCAGATTCTGGCTATTGTAAACAGTGCTGCAATGAATATACAAGTGCAAATGTCATTTCTACTATACTTTTTTGCCTCACCAGAATATATTCCCAGAAGTTGTATTGCTAGGTCAAATGAGAGCTCAATTTCTAATATTTTGATGCTTCCATACTGTTTTCCAAAAGGGCTGAACCAGTTGTCATTCCCACCAGCAGTGAAGGAGAGTCTCTTTCTCCCTACATCTGTTGCTTTCATTTTTTTTTTGATGTGTGCCAGTCTCTGTGGTGTGAGATGATATCTCATTGTTTTTTTGATCATCATCTCCCTCATGATTAGTGATGAAGAGCATTTTTCCATGTACCTTTTGTAGAGCCCCAATTCTTAACCCTCCCCTAAATCAAAGCTTTAGTCTCAATATGAATATGAGTTCATTTGTCATAGATAAGTAAAAAATTAAAAGGGAAGACATGTTCCCTTAATTTATATATATAAAATAAAATATGAGTATATCATCCTTTCATTGTTTCATTCAGTACTTGATTCTAAAAAGTAAAATTTGCAAGTCAATTATTTCCTACTATTTTGGTAGGTACATAAAATGTGTGAGTGGAAAGAAAGCAGAAAATGTGATCTTTGCTAATACTGTCTTTACATTTCTTGGCACAATAATCACTTAATACAGCCTTTTATATTCTTACTTTTGTTTAAATTTTCTTCTAGTGTTGACAAAGGTGTTGTACAGGTATCATTATGCCCTTTTCAGAAATGAGAAAATTAAACATATTTTTTATCCTCAAAGTCTAGTAAAAAGTCTAAGAATGTATGCTGGTTTTCTAGCAATGAAAACTGTGATCTTAAGTTTTCATACCACAAAAAGCAATTAAAACTGTAAAGAAAACATTAAATGGAGAAATATGAAACAGTGAAAATATTTCAAATATATAGAAAGATAAACATTCTATGACATAGACCAGCAGCTGTCTGTAAAGTGGTCCATGGACCAGCAGTTGAAATCACTTTAGTAGACCACTGGTTGTCAACCTTTCTACAACTGCAGACAGACAGACAGTGCTTGAAGATCACCACATTAAGTGGTACTGACTCTGACTCCATTAGTACACAAGGAAGATAAACAAAAAGTTTAGAGATTCATAAAAAAATGTTGACCTTTATTATTGCTGCTTTTGTATATTAGTGCTAATGCTCGTGCTTACTTTTTAGATTCAAGTTTCCTACTTTTCAAAAATTCATATTACATGACTTTACTTATACAAGAGACATATCTATATTTTCTGGCTTGAATAAGTCCACAAAGAATTTCTGTTTCTATGGAAAAAATGCAGAAATCAAAAATAGCATCAGCCTTTGTTTTGTAGCATCTGCTAAAGAGGAACCTTAAGTACCAAGAGAAACCCTGTCAAACTCCTTCCCAAGGGGTTGTTTTATGCAGATTGTGTATTGCCATAACATTACTGATTTTACTGTGCACCAGTGTTACTTTAGTTTTTATGTGATATAGGGCATGATATGAAAGGTTCCTTTTTAAGTCTGGGAATGCTATTTTTTTTTATTATTCATATAGTTGCACTGTAATTTTACTTGGATTTACATCATTTTGGCTTAGGAAAGATTTTTCTAGAAACACTCTGGAATAGAGAGGAAACCTGTGTTTGTGCTATGTTTTTTACATCTATTATATAATTTTATGCTAAAAACAACCCTGTGATGTAGTTGCTAATTAGCATATGGGGATCAATACAATAACTGTCGAGTGCATTTTTGTCTGGTTTCCAGCCACAGCAGGCAGCGCTCTGGGAATATTCCTGGCTCTGTGCTCAGGAATGACTCATGGTGGTGGTTAGTGCTTGGGGAACCATACACAATGCCAGGACTGAATCAGGGGAATCATTATGCGAGGCAAGCACCTTAGCCCCTGTATTTTCTCTTAGGCTTAGTCAACTGCATTTTGGAGAGCTTACTTTCAAATTCTAACTCCACAACCTGTTTGAGCCTGGGAACTACTTGACCTCCATACTCATCAGTTATCTCCTCTACAAAGGAATTAGCATGACCATAATTATGGCTGCTTTATAATGCTATTATAATGCTAGAGAGGTTAATCACAAGCATCTATATTATAGCTTTAATTAATAGCTATGCCCATTTCAGAGATGAAACAATAGAGGTACAAAAAGATCAGTATCTTGGCCTCAATCATAACTTATAGTGGCAGTGTATTTTCCAGATTATTAAATTCCCTTTGGGTAACTTTTTGTGTGAGACAATTTGCCATGAAGGCATCTCGTTTAAATGAGGTACTGTGGGAACACAAAGGAAGTCATCCTATACACACAGGAAGTTTACATTGCACTGTGACTTCACTTAAGAGGGAAGTAGCAGTGGAAATATACTACTTTGAATATCTTCTCCAATTCAGAGAAGAGTCAACATTCTCTGGGGAATTTCCCCCTCATAATGCTCTGAGAGTTTGATTTGTAGCCATTATCTTAAATTGTTGATGTAACAGGTATATCCAGTAGCAGGGAAAGTCTAGGAGAGAGGAAAGGAGTCTTGTTTAATCACAAAATGATTTCAAACTCAGGAAATACAGAAACCCAGTTTGTGAAGAATGATTTGTTCAGGAGATATTTCATGCTCAACATATTCACTCCCTAAGCACTCTTGCTTTTCAGAATGGAAATGTGGTACTTAAATTAAACATTTTTTCAATCCTCTAAAAACACCACTATTAGACTGAACTTAATTAACACATTTTCTATTAACTAGAGGGATCTAAAATTCCAAATTTATCATGCAAGACACGAATACAATTGGACTCCACACTACAAACGTGCATACTTCAATGTTGTACATATGCTTAGATCACCTTTAAAACAATTAAATGATGAGCATGTGACTAAATTACCACACCGTGTTCTCTGTTTAATTTCAAGGTTGAAGTGTCTTCCCCATCACAAATGTAGGCTAAACCCTGGAATGCTAAGGGACAGATAGGAAATTAATGGCTCTTTCTGTTGTTTTGATTTCCACATATTTGATGGCTTTGCATAATTTGAATAATTATAAGCTTCCAGCATGCAGATAAGGTTCACCTACATTATTCATTTGCATGAAGTGCTGATCAATTAAACCTTTTCTGTAAAAAAAAAAATCATCATCCTATCCTGCAACAACAAAGCTTTAATTCCTGCTGTCTCTGTTCTCTTTTATTATGGCATTTTACTCATTTTATTGGTAAATTTTAATCAGTCCTTTTTTCTTCTTTGTTTAGCTCCCCTTTGTCTGTGTTCCTATTCATGATCATTTCTTTCCTTTCCATACTACAGCAGGTTTTTCAGTTATCTTTAATAATATGAAAATTTTTGAGGAGATTGTTTTTATGGTGTTTATTTTATTTTTCTTATATAAGTAATACAGTTATGATAGTGTTAAGTTTTATGTGCAAAGTTGCAACACCTCACCACCACCAAAATGCCCAACACCCTCCACCTCTCTCCTTCAGTTATTTCTTGTATAATTCATCCCCCCCTTCTCTCTTCCTCTCCCACTGCCAATTGGGGTTTTGTAATCCTAGGCCAGGGTTTTCCATCATTCAATATTGCTCATTCCCTGATTTGATTATTTAGTATATCACAGATGAGCGCAATGATCTGGTATTTAGAATTCTCCTTCTGACATATTTCTTTTAACTTGATACACTCCAATTCCACTCAGTTGCAGCACATTGCATTTCATCTTACAGCTTAGTAATATTCATTTCATTGAGTATATATGCCACAGTTAGGCAGGTGAATACATAGATAAAGTATATTCCTCTTATTTCTCTGTAAAAAATCTTAATACAAAATTTATAAGAATAATCAACAAAACCTATTTCTATCTGAAAAATGGAAAGTAGCTTAAAAATCTATAATGTTTTCTCAAAGATGGTTTGCACAGTATTTTCTTATAGCTAAGTAGTATAACAGCTAAGTAATATTAATTACATTATATAATACTATATATTATATAGAATATAATAAAATACACACACATGTATACATATGAAATTTTTACATGTGTATGAACTATATGAAATATTTGAAATGTATCTGAAATATTTAACATATACATGAATATATATATATATATATTTCACAGTTTCATTATTCGTTCATCTGTCATTGTACATTTGGATTGTTTCCATCTCCTGGGTATTGCAGTAAGAGCTATAATGGACAGGCATGTTCATATATCTTTCTGAATCTATGTTTTTGTACGTTGCAAATAGATACCAAGATGTGGACTCACTGAGTCATTTGGGCATTTTGTCATTCCATTATGGAGAAATCTCTATAACATTTTCCAAAGAAGCTGAACCAAACAGAATTCCCACCAACCATGAAAGACATTTCCTTTCTCACTATGACCCCACCACTCTAGTTATTTATAATATTTTTGACAGATGCCATTTTCACTGGTAAACGATGATATCTCATATTTGTTTTGATTTGTATTACTCATATAATAAGCAATGTTAAAAAAACATTTTTTCCATATATGAGCCAGTCATCCGAATGTTTTTGTTGAGAAAGTGTCTGTTCACCTGCAGGAGAAGATTATTGATGTTGTGGTTACTAGAAGCATAGCAGAGCAAACATTAAAATCTTCCATCACAAAACATTGAAATATTTTGTAAAATTGGTACTTGATTTTCTTCTTTTATCTTGTCTTACTTTTTAAATTCCTGTACTACGTTTCCAGCCATGAAAGATAGTACAGGAATTAAGGCACGTGTCTTGCATACAGTTGAACCCCTGCTGACCTGGCTGGTCAAAAATTGCCAGATATGATGCCCAATTTTCCTGAACACAGCTATGGCGTTTCCCCTAAAAAAATTACAGATAACGTGTGATTGTTAATTTTATTTGTATAGTTATCCACACTCAGACATGGACCAAAACATTATCTTGATATTTCAGTGAGAACTTTCTATAACATTACCATTTAAATCTCTAAGTTTGAGTCAAGAATATTTCTCTCCCTATTATTAATAAATCTTACTCATTTAATTCATGTTCTGAATAGAAAAAGCAGCAACAATGGCCTCCCTTGAGAAGGAAGATATTCTATAGAAGCTAGTCTGAGGACTTGAATTACAACATCAACTCCCTGTGAGTCTCTATTTTGGTAGCCAAATATGAAGATTTTGGATTTGTGGACCTCCATAATAAGTGAGTCAATAAATCCCTTAAATATAGTTAGTCAGGTGAATAGAAAGATAAAGTCTACTCCTCTTATTTCTCTGTAGAACCTTAATACAAAATTTATAAGAAGAATCAACAAAACCTATTTTCTACCTGGAAAATGGAAAGTAGCTTAAAAACCTATAATGTTTTCTCAGATTGTTTACATGTAAAGATTTGTTGTTAAAGGATTGGAAATGTGTAATATTAAACAAAATAAATCATGTTTTTTACAGTGGAAATAGAGTCAAAAAGGGATAGAACTAGCTAAGCAAACTGGCTAATTTTGTTTAATATTACACATTTCAAGATCAATTTTTCTTTATGTTATCCCTTACTGATTCTATTATTCTTCAGGGCTTCAAACATATCATATCTCATGGTTTCTACCCATCTCTACCTCGTATATTCATGCCATTAAAATTGTATCCATTTCCATTTCCTTCCCATTATTTTTCTTATATCAAAGACACTTCCTTAACCATCTTCTGTGGTGGGCATAAAATTTGCCTGTGTCTCTTTAATTCCTTACTCTATTTAATTTATAGAAAAGATTAGATTAGTATTTGAATATATTTTGTATACTTTGAACACCTGTCGTTTGAGTACATAATAGTATCCTAAGATATATTATTCAGTGTTCTGAAATCATGTCAATTTATTTGACAACTATTTTACTAATATCGTGTTTGTAAGAGGGCATTGAAATAGAAAATTTTTACATAAGTTTCACATTAATTGTCAAAGAAGGTGAAGTCCTTGTTATAATAATTAAAGACAGAGATATTCAAATTCTGCAGGTAAAACTCATCCAGAACCCAAAACTAGATGAGAAACTGAGCAACAAAATGAAGTGCAATTTGCATTACCAGGAAAGCAAAACAAAGCTGATTACGTTATAAACATGATGGATTTTTTTTTTTTTGCATCATACCCAGAAATGCACAGGGGTTACTCCTGGCTCATGCACTCAGGAATTACTCCTGGTGGCACTCGGGGGACCATATGGGATGCTGGGAATTAAACCCAGGTAGGCCACATGCAAGGCAAATCCCCCACCTGCTGTGCTATCGCTCCAGCCCCACATGATGGATTTTTATCATGTTCCTAGATAAAGGAGCTCAGGAAGGCAATGGAAAAATGAGAAAAAATTAAAGTAATAAAATATCATAACCTGGGAGCAGAAGGACATTTTAGGAGATCAAGTGCTTGCCTTGATAGTTACCAATACTGGCTTGAATTCCCTGCCAACAAATGGATCCCCGAGAACCAGTAGGGGTCACTTCTGAAAACAAAGCCAGGTGTAAACCCTGAGCTTGGCTGGGTGTGACCCCAACACCCTCCCCCCTCAAAAAAAGAATATATATATAAATCAATATGCCAAAAACAGTAACAATAAGTCTCTCAAAGAGAGATGTTACTGGTGCCCGCTCGAACAAATCAATAAGCAACGGGACGGCAGTGACAGTGATATATATATATATATATATATATATATATATATATATATATATATGCATATTTAAATCACATCCTCCCAAGATTGTAAACAGTAGTACTATTATAAACCATGCTACCTCAATAACGATAATGTAATCAAACAATTTAAATTCACTGACTTAAAACTTTATATCTAAAGAGCAGCTTTGGCTGTACCACTAGAAAGATAACTCTAGTATTTTAAATAGCATAGAGTTATATTTAATTTCAGCAACTAAAAGAGTTTAGGTTTTACCTAGTGGTCTTGAAGGGACAAAAGTGGTGTCAGGGAATCTAACAGGGGTTGATCACAAGCAGGACAAACACCTTAACGCCTGTATCACCTTTCTGGCCACCAGAAACATTCCTTAAAAATTATTAGTAAAGTAATTGCTAATGTGTAATATTCTATTTTAATACTGTCAAACAATTGTCATGAAGTTCTGAGTTAGAAACATACTAAAAATTTAAATATGTAAATTTGATTAAAAAATTGACAGTATTTCACAGTCAATGAAATACCAAAAATACTTATGAAAGAAGCAAATAAAATTTATAAAAATAAGAAAATGTTCAATTTTTTTATCTTATTTTAAGTGAGCAGGGACCATAGGGACATTGGAGAAGGGCAGTGGGCACTCTGACGATGGACATACTGCTGGGACAATGCGTTCATGAGTAATATTGAAAATCACAGAACCTCAATAGCAATAGCACAGCAGATAGGGCGTTTGCCTTGCACGTGGCCTGGTCAGGTTCAGTTCCTCCGCCCCTCTCGGAGAGCCCGGCAAGCTACTGAGAGTAACTCGCCCGCACGGCAGAGCCTGGCAAGCTCCCCGTGGCGTATTGAATATACCAAAGACAGTAACAAGTCTCCCAATAGCGACGTTATTAGTGCCCACTCGAGCAAATCGATGAGCAACGGAATGACAGTGATACAGTGATTGTAATGTTTTCAAAGTGTCCCTATCTCAATATATAACAAATTCTTGGCTAGAGTTATGGTCCAAGCTATTATCTACATTCTATAACTCACCACTAAAATTTAGAGCTTCTTTATCCTTCTTAGTCAATAGGTACAAACAAGAGTCTTACACTTAAAAGATCTAAGTACAAACCAGGTTGCTACCATCATTTTATACATGGCTTATAGGAGGACAGTTAACTCCTCTGATTCATGTCATTACTGAATCAATGCTCTCAAAATTAGTCTTCTATCAATTCAGTCTCTTCCAGCCACTTTCTCCAGCCTGTCCCTACTTGTCCATTCATTTTACTTCCCACTACATAAGTTGTTCTTAAACCTCCACATCTATGAAGGATCTTGGCAAAATGAAGATTCCCGGGATTGTACCCAGAAATTTTGATTCCCATAGGTCTGCAATGGAGTCTGATAAGCTTTGTTCAGATAAGTAAGCAGTCTTATGTTTCTAAAGCAGAGGGGACACATGAAAAAATAAATACTCTTAAACTCACAAAATCAGTGTTAAAGCTATTTTGTAAAGAATGCAGTTGTTTAGTTATTATTATTAATTATTTTGTTTAGTAGGGGACACATCCAGCTGCACAGAGTACAGGGATCTCTCAGGGATCACTCCAGGAAGTGCTCTGGAAGCCAAAAGTAGTATAGGAGAACAAACAAACAGGGTTGGTCCATGCAAGCAAGAAATTTACGCACTGACAATCCCTCTCACTGAAGTTATTATTATCGCTGTTGTTAAGTCATCTCTGAAACCGAGCTCTTCCCGATGAAAGAAAGAAAGAAAGAAAGAAAGAAAGGAAAGAAAGAAAGAAAGAAAGAAAGAAAGAAAGAAAGAAAGAAAGAAAGAAAGAAAGAAAGAAAGAAAGAAAGAAAGAAAGAAAGAAAGAAAGAAAGAAAGAAAGAAAGAAAGAAAGAAAGAAAGAAAAAGCATGGAAAAGCACATTGTAAATAAAGAATGTAGAGTTCATATCTAATCTTGGATGGAGAAAATGCACAGTCTTGCACCCAAGTCTCCAGGCTCCGCGTTCCCAGAGTGTAGTTAATCAGGTGAACTGCAGCTAATTGTTCCGCTGTCCCTCACAGCTGCTCTCCAAGTCCACGTGGAGCTAACCAGTGATACACAACTTGCAAACTTAATAAGGTTAATGTCTAGTTTGGAGGAGAACTATAAGGATAGTGATGTAGAGAAGAGCCATAATTAGGGGGTGGGGAGCCTTCTTTTCTCTCCCCATGACATAGTCTAAAGCTGATTAGGGAGCTTTAGTAAGTGCAAGCTGAAATACCAGATTTTTAACAGTTGTTATAACACAAAACATCAAGAACAGAGTCCGTCTTTTCCCTGCGTCTGTTTTGTTGAAGGATGTCCTCCTCCCCCATAGTCCTCCCAGAAGATCTGAGCACGGGCTCTTTTTATGCATACGTTCCAAGCTGAGGGCTGCGGAGCCACAAAACAGCTCCGGAAAACAACACCCAACACACAATCTGCACATTGTTTTGATTGAGACATTGCTGTTTGAAATGCATTTATTTCTGCCTCTTGTAAATACTCCTCCACAGTAGGAAAAAAAAAATACATTGTAAATAAAGGCCCAGTCATCTTACACTTAAATTACAGTCACGTCATCCCAGTCCTAGCCTATCTTTCAATTACAGTCATCAATTGAGGATGTAACCCAGAAACAATTATATCCATGAAATTCTAATGAGTCTCCTGTAGTTAATATAAAAAGAAAACAATGGGAAATGCATGCTGATGATGGGGTTTAATCCAATTCTGTCGATTAAAATAAAAGACAGCATTTTGGTAACATGGAAATTTGATTTTTTTTTTCCCTCTACCCAGTTCAGTTTCTCAGGCTGTGACAGATTCTCAGCATAGATTTGGTTATCTAACGAGTTTATCGAGCTGTCCACTCTCAATTATGTCTAGAAGGCATCTTGAAAATTCACCAGTGGAATGCATTTTGCTCAGGGGTCCGTCATTTAGAGTTTCATATTTCTACACGAGGAGTCCATCCTTTATTTTTCTGACTCAATAGCCAATATGCTTCTTATTTTCACTATGACAAAAGTAATTGCATTAGTTATGATTCTCGGAGAATTTTTCCCTGAAAGGAGAGCAACAACATTGCTGTTTTTCAACAAAGAAAAGAAAAATATCCCCGCAAACCACAAACTCCATTTTAATTTAAAATAGGAGACAAAGAAAACCCAGAGTCTTCAAATTATTTGTACCTGTTGCCAAAAGCAACCAAGATCAGCAAAAAGCTAGGAAAGCTCTAAAGTGGTCATGAGACTATTGTGGGGAAGACTGAGGACTATTGGCACTGAAGATGCAAAACCTAGAACAACAAAATATCCACTCTCTAAAAGATGTGGGTTCCGATCCAAGAACTGGGCATAGAGGGCAGAAGGAAGACTAAAACTTTCCTAGACCTTACATCAAGGATATGCTTCAGGGATAGTTCAGTCTGTGTCAGGAGTTTGGTCCCTGGCACTGTATGGTCCCCTGAGTACAGCTGAATGTGGGTCTGACATTCCCTAGCTCTGCCAAACCTACTACTAAACCATCAGGATGGTCCAAAAGCAAGACTTGAGTTCCTTGGTAGCAAAAATCAAGAGAATATCCAGTGAAGACAGAGAATTAAAGAAAGAAGCCCTCCAGAACAAAGTTAGTTCTGAAAAGTGAAGGAAGGCAATATAGAAATGTTAAAACTCTAAGAAAAGAGCTGAGTCCAGGGCTGACTTTTAAAAAGAAACTCATTTATAAATTATTTTCAAATTTATTTCTTGTGTGAATACCTGCACTGAATGCCTAGGATGCCTGTTTTGTTTGGCTGAGTGGTTGTGTGGATTTTGAACCACATCTAGCTATGCTCAGGACTTTCTTCTGACTTGTTGTCCAGGTGTTACTCCTGGTGGTACTTGGAACCATATGCAATGCTGGGATAGGGATGGAACCAGGGTTAGCTACACGGAAGGTAAGCCATCATACCCATATACTATCTTTCAGTAGACTGTTTTAAGTTGATCCGTTTCCATGCCATACCATGTCTGTTCCATTTGAACTGAAGTTGTGAATCAGGGCAGCTATTCTGCCCCATTCCAAACTATTTCTTCCACCCAGGAACATTTGTAATAATTAATATATGTAAACCAAAACAGGAAACAAAAATAAAATTAAAGTGGTCTGGGGCGATAGTAAAATGGGTAGGATGTTTGCCTTGCACATGGTTGACCCAGGTTCGATCACTAGCATCCCGTATGGTTCCCCAAGGACTGTCAAGAGTGATTCTTGAGTGCAGAGCCAGGAGTAAGCCCAGAGCCTAGTCAGGTGTGACCCAAAAGAGCCAAAATAAATAATTAATTAATTAAATTAAATTAAATTAAAGAAGAATACAATGAGGATAAAGCATAGATAATTTTCCAAGAGAAGGGAATATATCTTTCTGATAAATAAGTTATTTTACTATAAATTTCTTAAGTAATCATCTTACTATGTAGCAGGTAATATACACAATTCAACATTCCAAATCGAATTTCAGTGTAATTCAAACTATTTCCAGTTATTACAAGCTATCACAAAGCAGAAAAATTATATTTTTGGAATTACTTAGTATGATACTAAAAGAGGCAATGGCCTAAAAACTGCAAAAGATAGCAAATGAATTGACAGAACTCAGGAAGAAAGAAAGACAAAACTACTCAAAGAAAGTGATGATTTGGAGATTGGAAAAACACTGAGACTCATAAAGTAAAAGTTAATATTGTGTATTATGATCTAATATCCTTGTCCCTCCTCCCCTCTAGATGCATCTGATAGATCTACACGTGGTGGAAAATGAGAGTTGAATAATCAAGGGTTAGGGCCATTACTTAATTGGATCTAGAAAGATCTCTACCAAGTAAGGATTTGGAAACAAGTCTGACCTGAGGGACCAGAGAAATAGTACAGGAGATTAAAGCAATTGCCTTGCTTGTGGTCACTCCAGGTTCAATCTCTGGTACTGCAAATGATCCCTCAAGCACCCCCAGGAATCACCACTCAGCAAAGTGAGGAATAGGACATTAGCACTACAAGCTCCTGAGCAGAGTCCCCCACCTCCCACAAAAACACGTTTGTGACCTCAGTGAAAGTCCTCATGCATTCTGCTAGTACCATGACATGGATACCAGTGTCTAGAAATACAATTTAAGTTTCAGTGTTTATAAGCTTTATAAGTTTAGAGTGTTATGCTATAGCAACCTGACTAGAATCAAACAGTATGAGACATTTTCTTCAGTATCCTTTAATGCCACAAGACAGTGAAGTAACTACAAGATATTTAAGGAAATATAAGCGATGTAAAAAAGTCAAGGTTGTTTATTTCAAAATCAGAGCAAATAAAATGACATGAACTAAAGAAAAAATAATGAGAGAGAACCAGGAAGAAAAGGTGAAGGAAGAAAAAAAGATTGTTAATAAATGCAATCAGCAAATTTTTCTTTTCCTTATAATGACGAACTATATTGAAGGGCTATTCTCTATCATAACTCCCAACCCTAAAGCACTTCTACACCCATTTTGCAAATTCACTAACAAATTCATAATTTATAGCTCTGAAATTGCAATCCTTGATTGTTTTTCAAATTAATCACAGTGATAAACAAAAGAAACATAAAACCCAGGGCCAGACCAATAGTAAAGCTAATAGGACATTCATCTTGCCCATGACACAGCAGCATTCAACCCTTGGCATCCCACATTGTACCCCAATTCTGGCAGGAGTAATCCGTGAGTGGAGAGCCAGGAGTAAGCCCTGAGCACTCCCCAAATAAAAAAATAAAACAAAACAAACAAAAAAAGACACAAAACTCTTTTTTTGTTGTTTTTTTGCTTTTTGGGTCACACCCAGCGATGCTCAGGGCTAACTCCTGGCTCTGCACTCAGGAATCACTTCTGACAGTGCTCAGGAAACCATATGGGATGCTGGAAACTGAACCTGGGTCAGCCACGTGTAAGGGCAAACACCCTACCTGCTGTGCTATCGTTTCAGCCCCACAAAACTCATTTTTAAAGAAATAAAATGGTATAAAAGGGACATAACTGACTTTTAAATATTTACTAAACCCAAGGGCTTTAACTTTGTGTCAACTTTCCAAATTTACACAAGAAATTAGGTTAACTTCAAATGACTATAATGTGTAGAACATGGATTCAGGCACAGGAAATTATCTCTAATGAACTTAGCACCTTCACATTCCTTTCGCTCTCCTTATTCTTTTCCTTCTTTATACTCCACTTTCACTTTTCCTTCTCCTCCTGCTCATCCTCCTCTCTTTCTTCCTCCTCTTCCTGGTCTTCCTCCTTCATTATTGTAGTGGTGATTGTTATTTCTATTATTATCATTTTTTTATTATTATTTGTCTTTGGGCTGGAGCGATAACACAGCGGTAGGGTGTTTGTCTTGCACTCGGCTGACCCAGGTTTGAGTCCTCCACCCTTCTCATAGACCCCAGCAAGCTTCCAAGAGTATCCCGCCCTCCCAAGGCAGAGCCTTGCAAGCTCCCAGTGGCGTATCCGATATGCCAAAACCAGTAACAACAAGTCTTCCAATGGAGACGTTACTGGTGCCCGCTTGAGCAAATCGATGAGCAATGGGATGACAGTGACAGCAATTTGTCTTTGGACAACACCTGATTGTGCTCAGGGATTACTCCTGGCTCTGTACTCAATGATCACCCTTGGCTGCTGTGCTCAGGGGACAGATGGGGTGTCAAAGATTGCATCTAGAATAGGCTACTTTCAAGGCCCATGCTCTGCACACTGTGCTCTCTCTCTGGCCCTTGACCTTCACAGTCTTATGTTGCTACTGTCTTACTATTTCTATTTTAAAAATTAGGAAATTTATATTTTAGAAAAGCTTCCACATTTATAATAGTGACAAAAGCTAAATTCACTGGGTTACCTACAAATTACACAACTCACTATGATACTATTTAAAAAATGATGAACATTGTAATATGTGTTAGAATTATATGAACCCATGCATCCATTTATCTTTACACTAACTAATTCATATAATCATTATATATTTATTGGGAACCTACTATTGCAAAAAATATATATTTCCAACATAAATACAGAAGGACAAAGGGCATACATAGTTTCTGCCTCAGAGAATTTATAATCTTGGTTGGTAATATATGAAAGGACTTAGGAAGCTAGTAATATAACAGCGATTCCACAAGTCCATGGCAAGCAATTCATCATGATATTGTATTTTGGTGTCCAAAGACTTATTCAAATTGTAACTGCCTTGAAAATTTTATATTTGGCACATTAATAACACATTTGTGCACTGTTCATAGTGTTTTTCATATGTACAGATCAAGGATTAACATTCACAGAGAACAAAATAGTAATTAGGAAAAAAACAATATATCATCTTATTTCTGGTTAAAAAATTCCAAACTGGAAATAACAACAGACTTCTGAGAAATTGCATTTTCAAGCCCTGAGTACATCTATTTTCAGAGCATTTTTACTCATGGAAAAATTAGCTTCCTTTCTTTGGTAACCTCTGAGAGTGGGCATTATAAATATACTAGAATGACACTTATAATTCCTATGAAAAGAAAAACAAATAAATAATCCCCTTCAGCTAAAGAAACCAATAAGCAAACCGCTCACTTAAAACCACATACAATTATAGCTCCCTGGTATTTTTGAACTTCTAAATGTTTATGTTCTTTCAAGGGTCAAGAGTTGAACAGGAATTACATATGCTGCACTCCTACATAATTGTACAGAGGCTTCTAATACTGTCCTACTATTTGATGAAATGTAGAGGCTAGCCATCTGCCATCAATAATACTGTTGAGAAGATTTGGAAAGTATTTGATTGGAGTTTGGCAGCTTGTTAACTGCTAAAATATATTGGAGGAAAACCTGGGAAGATATGATGCATTTAAAGAGACCCACATGTCTCAGCACATGGGAAAACTGATACTGGGATAACAGAGTATTTTATTTAGTTAGGGCACAGATTTCAGTGCAAGTCAATAGAGTAGAGAAGTATCACTCTGTTTGTATATTCAAGCGTATATGCTAGGCTCCACAATGGAGTGCTTTTTGGGACTCTGAAAAGATTTCATCAGGAAGGAACATCAGTCAAACACATTAAGGAAACCATTTTTTTTTTTGGTGTGAATTATCACTGTATTTTAGCTTTTTTTAAAAAAAATTATTTTATTTTATTGAATCACCATGACAAAAGTTACAAAGCTTTCAGATTTAAGTCTCAGTCATATATAATGATCAAACCCCCATCCCTTCATCAGTGCACCTGTTCCCCCACCAAGAACCCCAATATACCCCCTCACACCCTCCTCCCTCCTCGCAACTGAGTGGCTAATGATCTTCACTTTATTCTCTCTATACTTTGGATACATTCAATATTCCAACAGAGAACTGACTATTATTATTTGTAATTTTCCCCAAACAATCAAACCTGCTAAAACAGAATCATTTGATAGTTTGTTTTCCATTGCTGAGAATGAAGATTATAGGAGCTCGGCCGCGTGGTTTTGGATTTCTGTTGTTTTAGCCCAGTTTACAGTCTAGATGCATTTCTATAAGTCTCTGGGTGCCAAAATGGGTTAGTGGACCTCCCGGATCATAGTCTTTAAGGACCAGAAGGGGCCATGTAGTGCGCAGCTGCTCCAGATCTCATCTAGGCGGAGGGCGTGCCGGTAACACCCCCATCCCATGATCTCTTGCGAGCCACGTCACAACAAGCTAGTACCTCTGGGTTGTGAGTCCTAGAAAATGGCGGATGACACATGGGCGCTGCTGCTGCTGCTGCCACTGCCATCTTCCCCGTAGAAGGAAAGCGTTGGGAGAGAAAATCCTTCTTCCTCCCCGGGCAGCAATGGGGTTGTAGCTCAGCTCACAGTCTAGGTGCGTTTCTATAAGTCTCTGGGTGCCAAAATGGGTTAGTAGAACCTCCTGGATCTTAGTTTTTAAGGAGCAGAGGGGAAGGAAACCATTTTTACTGACAAAGAAACTGTAATATTAGAGAGATTAGAAGAAAGGTTGTTTGAAAATTAGGCACTGAAAGAACTAAGCATAAAAAGAGAAAGGGTCTCTGGTCTTGCAAATTGAAGGGGCTTGTTTTCACAAGTGTACACAACTGAATTGATAGTTTAAAAAATATACTGTAATTAAGAGTGGGGTCAACTTTCATATAGGGTAGGAAATTGATTATTTGAAACACAAACAATATTTAAATAGATCCCTGAGAGATAGTACAGCTGATAGGGTCTGAACCTTGTACGTAGTGACCCAGACTCAATACTAGGCATGCCATATGTGCCCCCAGTACTGCCAGTAGTAAGTCCAGAGCACAGAGCATGAAGAAAGCCCTAAGTACTTCCAGATATGGCCCCAAAACCAAAATAAATATAATTTTATAAAAAATTAGCCACTTGGGGCTGGAGTGATAGCACAGCAGGTAGGGCGTTTGCCTTGCACTCAGCCAACCCGGGTTTGATTCCCAGCATCCCATATGGCCCCCTGAGCACTGCCAGGAGTAATTCCTGAGTACTGAGCCAGGAGTAACCTCTGTGCATCGCTGGGTGTGAACCAAAAAGGAAAACAAACAAAGACACTTAACTCTTCAATATCTTAATATTGGCTTGACATAAAATAGAGGGAAGTAGGGGTGGGGGTGGGAGTAAGGGTGGAGACAAAACCCAGGTGTATGAAGAATGGAGACTCAATGATTAGAAAAACATTATAAGAGAAGCTTGATAGAGTTATCAGAAAATATTTCTCATTCTGGCCCTGGAAAATGGTTGATCTAATCTGATCCTGGGTATCAACAATCTCAGATCTGTTGGGCAAAGTTTTCAGAGGGTTTCTGAGTTTGTTTGTCGGGTTATTTGGAAACTGAAAAAAATCACCAGATACATCTACATTAGTCAGCAAGCCTATAAATAAACCAAGCACAAAGACTTCAGTCCAACTGATTTTTACACAAGGAAATACTGACAATGAAGAGCAAGGTTAAGCTGTACTTATCACTTGTTTAACTGGAATGTGACTCAGAGAGACTTTTATTAATACACGAAGAAAGATTTTGGTGGGAAAAAAACAAAGCATTATGAAAATGATGCCATTTGAAGGTCTTCTCTCAATTCATAAGAGTTAAATAATTATCTGAACTTATTTATTTTTCAAAGTAATTTGAATTTAAAAAATGAGTCTGACATTCAGTCAGAAAGAAACAGGTACAGGATGATCTTTTTCATACCAGGAACTAAGGCTATGCAGTAGGGTTGCAACAAAGGCAGAACACCAGGGGAACTAATCCATACAGTTGCTTTGGTGAGTAGGGGGGAGTTGAAAGGAAGGGGTGTTGGGTCCTTGAGGGAGGGAGGTGGACACACTGATGAAGGGTGTAATATTGGAATTATATGCATAAGAAACCATTACTAAGGGTATTGTAAATCACAGAATCTCAGTGAACAAAATTAAAATACATAAAAGGAAATAAATCTGATGTTACATAAAATGTAAAGTGATACTTTTCTCCCATTTTTTAACTCTCTGAGGAAGGCGAGTCTGTGTTCTTTCTTGTTCTTGTAAGATGGGTATGGCAATACCAATTTTACTATGGTAAGGTTTTGTTCAGTGAGAGGTTAAAAAGAAAAATCTATGCAAGGTCAAATCAAGTTAAAACTTAATTTGAATTTTCTTAAATAGCAACTGCTATATATAATATATACATATATATGAACATATATAAGTATGATTATGCCTTAAATGAGACATCCATCTTAGAAATTTATAAGAAAGAAATAAACACTCATCAATCCATATTGATTTAATGAAGCCTGATTGGAAGTCGGGAGATGACTGAAATGCTTTCTGGAGGATAGAACTTTCTAGTTTATAGTGTTTTTTGTCATTTATGCTTATGTATTTTGCTTATTTATTATTTTTGGGGGGCTTGGTGGTCATACCCAGTGGTGCTCAGAACTGTTTTCAGGGATCATTCCTCACAATGCTCAGGGGATCATAAGAGGTGGCAGAAATCCATTGGGATTAGCCACACAAAAGGCAAGTGCCTTAACCTCTGTGCTATCTTGTAGGATAACACTCATTTTTCCTTTCTCCCTGACCACAGGGAGCTTAGGTTTGTTGGGTTACATGATTCACAGTGTTCTCGAGGCAATCCCATTCCTCTGAATTTATCTTTAAATTCTCTGTGCTCTTGTCCCCAACAGGTTAATCATCTTTTCCCCCTAAGCAGTACCTGTGACTTGTAAAGTCAAATTCTCCAGAAATCTCTGGATTTGTATTTGTAAGTGAAATATTGTTTTTCTCTTTCCCTTATGTCCTTTGCATAGTTTACTTCAGAGAAATGCCCATTTTTATAGACACAGTGTAAAAAATATAAAGGCACACACACACATGGAAGGGGGTGATGTTATGTGTGTGTTGTTCACGGGCTCTCAGGGTGGTACTCTCTTTCTCTCTCATAGCTCACGTTCGGTGCTAATCGAGCCGGTATGTATGGATCGGATCGGGATGGCTCCTCCTTGTACTCTGCTTCTGTGTGTGATACTTGCTCTCTTCTGTCTGTCTCTATCTCTGTCTCTATCTCTATAGTCCCTCCTTTGGTCTCTTGTGACCTCTCTCTGTCTCTATCATCTCTCCCCTGGTCTCTTCCAATCTCTCTTCTTCCAATGTCTCTCTCCAGAACCCTCTGGCTTCTGTGCCTTCTCCCTTGCTTCTGTGTCTTCTCTCCACTTCTGTGTCTTCTGTGTCTTCTCCCCTTATAGTCTTAATTTATATAGCAATCATATAGGGTGGTGACACAAAGGTGGGTTAATCATTAACAAATCAACAATGAGCGGTGTAAAAAACTAAAGCTAGCGAGGGGCAAATGCACTCGCGGGCTCTCCGGGCGGCTCTGTCTCACCACCCGCGTTCGGTGCTCTGGAACCGCAGTGTGTGGACTGGATCAGGACGGCCGGTGATCAAGGACAGGCGAAGGAAGAACGAGGATCAAGCTGGTTGCTGATTAGTTACCGTTTATTCAATCTTCAAACTTTCTCATCTCCCGCACTCCCAGATCCGGCCTCTCTCTGGATCTACTGCTCAACTGCTGCCTTTCTCTGGCTTCTCTCTCTCCTCCTACTTGTCTCTCCCACCTTGCCCTCTAGGCTACAACCAGCCAGGTAGCCAAATCAACATAAGAAAGCCCTTCCTGAGGGCAGCGCCCTCCAAAGCCCTTTCTCACTCTTAAGGTTTTTTTCTTTTCCTTAGTCCAGGAACTTATTAACATCTTAATACTAGTTATTTTTGTATGGACATAGCAAGGGATACATTGAGGCTTGCAAGGCAGCTCTCCTGGCAACATCTTGCCACAGGCTCAGACCACAGCACTCAGGCCAGATTAATCATTCCTCACCCTAGCAGGGTCCAAATCTAGTATCACTGTTTGGATCATGACAGCATTTGTCCATGATCAAGCTCTTAACTTATAGTTAAGCATTAGGCACTTTGGCCAGGCCCATCTCGATGCCAGGGTAGCACACAACTCACCGCTTGCCCTGGGTCCTTTTTGTCCCACGTCGGGACCGTGCTTTGGGGGTGCTAGGAAGTAAGGGCAGCTGAGGCTTAGGTCAAGAGAACAGATGCCCTGGAGGAAAATATCATGTAGAGTCAAATGACTCCCAGGTTACAAAAGCATAGCATTTGTTAAGTCTTCCTGTGTCCATACAAAAAGGACTTGCTCTGAATAAACTTTGCAAAGGACTCAAGGAGAAGAGAAAAACATTATTTACAAGTCAACAGAACACTAAGAAAGAGCTACAAATAAACAAAGAGGAATAGGAGCACTGTAACGGGAGTAACCAAATAAACCTAAACTATGTGAGGCTATGTTATCCTACAGAGGGGTAAGACCACTCCTCCAGGAGATTAACAAAATCTCATCTAAGGAGATTACTCCAGATTACTAGGAGATCCGCTCAAGGGTGGGATCCAAACAAGGGTGTGTCACTTTCTTACTTCCTCAGCTAGTAATCCACTTAAATTGTAATAATAAATTTACTTCTAATGTTTCTAGCAATGTCATTCTGTATGAACACAGTAAGAGATATATCAGACTTAAAGTTTGGTTCTTCCTGAGGACATTCACTATATATTCCAGACCACAGTCCTCAGGCCAGGTTAGTCTTCCTAACCCCAGCAGGGTCCTAGTCTTGTCATTTCTTTTGGATCATGACAGCATTTCTCTATGACCATGCTCTCGACTTACAGTTGAGTATTTTGGTGCTTTGGCCTGGTCCATTTTGATGCCAGGATAGCTCACAGCTTGCCCTGGGTCTATTCCATTCCTTGTCAGGACCCTGATTTTGGGGTGCTAGGAACTAAGGGCAACTGAGTTGAGAAAGCAGATGCCCAAGAGTAAATATTACTGGAGTCAATCAGCTCCCAAGTTACAAAGCATAATATTAACTGTCTTCCTGTGTCCATACAGAAAGGACATTGCTTTAAGATAAACTAAGTTCCCAGTGGCAAGGCTAAAAGGACAAACCCAATGTTATTATTCAACACAAGAAGAGAGTTAATTCTATGCTTTGTAACTTGGGAGTTAATTGACTCTGAATAATATTCACTCCTGGGCATCTCTTTAACTTTACTTAAGCCTCAATTACCCTTAGTTCCTAGCACCCCACAGCAGGTTCCCAATGAAGTAACTGGATGGACCTAGGACAATCGTCAAAATAGGACAGGCCAAGCACCACAATAATTAACTGTAAGTAAAGAGCACAGTCATGGACAAATTCTGTCATGGTCCAAAGAGAAACAACTAGGCAAGAATACTGCTTAGAATTAGGAAGGTCTCACCTGGCCTGAGCACTGTAGTCTGGGATCTATAGCAAGATGTCCTCAGGAGAGCCATCCTATAAGCTTGATATATCTCTTACTGTGTCCATACAAAAAGACTAATATTATTAAGAAGTAGAATTAAGATGAATGTTTAAATGGTTGTTGGACTAAGGAAAGGAAAACTGCACCCCTAGATGAAATTCCGCCCTTGAGCGGATCTCCTAGCAGGGGATCTTTTGTTAGAAGAGCTTCCTGGAAGGAACGGAAGGGCTATACATATGTTGGTTGTGCTATCAGACCTAGGTGTAGTTGCTCCCTTAACTTTTAAGAAGTTAGGCTTTAGACTAAGTCTGCAAGAAACAGCATGGAGAGAAGAGCACAGAGGCAGAAGAAATACAGGAGTGGGAGAGTCTGGAAGGAGGCAGAGAAATACTAGACTGGAATAAACTGCAACTGATCACCAAACAGCATGGTGTCCTTGTTCCCTCCTTCATGCAACTGTTGGCAGTGGCTGTGGCAGCTGCAGGCCAGGGTGGAGAAGCAGCTCATGGCAACGGAAACCATGTGGTGGAAGAGAAAGACCACACCACTGCCCAAGCACTCATTTCTTTTGTGATTACACACAATCTCTCTGATCTTTATGTGTTTTTTAGAGTTATTAGTACATTTCAGGGAATGTGTCCAATTTCTTGATCTTCTTGCAGATTAAACATTCTTCTGCCTCTGGAGCCAGGGAGATAGTACAGCGGGTAAGCACTTGCCTTGCAAACAGCCAACCCAGGTTCAACCCCCAAAGCCCCACACGGTCTCAATCCCTTCAAGAGAAATCCAGAGCACCCATAACCAAGAGTAAATCCTAAGCATTGCCAGAACTGATGACCCCCCAAAGATTTTCTGTCTCTGATTAAATGAATGATGTTTATTTCATCTACATCCTTCATGTGCAGTCAATTGCCAAATTATTAGTAATAATTTAAAGAGAGAATTATTTTAGATATGTTGAACATTAATCAATCTTTCACAAATTTAAGGAGAAAAATACTGTTTTATTTTAACATTATTGTTTTAAGAGCATGAGGCTTTATTAGAGGAAGTCAAGGCAAACCATAGAAAGCAAACAGTAAGAAGGAAAAAACAATGTCTTGTGATATTTGTGTGTTAAACATATAAAGAGATGCATACACACACACACACATACACACACACACACACACACACACACACACACACATCTGTTCCTATTTGCCATCACCCCGACCCCTGTCTTCGGAATATATTCTGAAATACCTTCTTAATAATGAAAAGGAATATGCTAGGAATTAAAGACTGATTTATCTAATTTTAGATTAAGGATTAAAACATACACAAATACTCACAAAATAAATCCCCTAATTCAAATCATATGGTACAATTCTAGACCAAACAAAGTTTATTTTGAGACTTATTTTTTGAACCACAGTTTTCTTTCATAAGTTAAAAAAAAAGAACAGAGTTGGCTCTAATTATGTATGTATTTTCATATGTTACAGCTAAGACAGAACTCTAGCAAGCCCTTGGCAGGAAGAATCGTTAGCAAAGTCAAAAACAACATTTTATTCCCTTAAGTAATTACTTAATTAATGCCTTCTGTCTTGATTATAGCTTTAGCAAATGAAAATATCTTTCATTTTTACCAGTATATTTGAACTCTGCACATTTTCTATATCCTAGAATCAAAGTATGCCATTTTGTTTAAACAATAAGTAACCCAAAAACATTGCCCAGGGTATAAACCAAAGATATCATTAAATCAAGAAACATAAGCTACTCAAAAAAAGGTTAATAGTTGTTTTTTTTTTTTTTTTGGTAACAAATACTTTACTGTATATAAGTGTTCAGGCTGTAGAATCTGAAGAGAAACATTTTTTCCCCCTCTAGTACATAAATAAGGGGAAATGAGTGAAACAAAGCAATTAGTTGAGCAGAGAAGGCTTCCTAAAATATGGAAATTTTAGTTGTGTTGAATACTTCTGTGTGCCAAGCACTGTAAATTATATAGTACTCACAAAAGCATTGTAAACATGAAGTGAAGTCAGAGATTGCAGAGACTAAGCAGCTTAACTGCCAACACCAAGGTGCTAAAGCCACGATTCAAACTCAGGTTCAGGATGACTTCAGGTTCTTGAATACACATAGATCTTTACAAAAATAAACACTTCCAGGTCTAAATTCATAGATTTTAATTACTATTCAGACTCATGAATTGTGTTTCAGAAAATTTTGTATGTAAAGAGAATCCATGCGATGTTTCAAGGGAGAAGAAGTGTTGATTGTTGCACTCATCAGGTAATCAGAGGAATAAAATCAATCGGCTGTGCATATGAAGATATACACTTAACTTTAAGTAGTTAGAATAGTTTGTAGGTTGCCAAGTTCAAAGTCCTCAAAGGTGGTTGGCAGATTGGGGACTCAGAGAAGTTAAAATATGTGAGACGAGTGATAATACAGAGGGTTGGGTTTTTGACTTGTGTGCAGCTAATCCGGGTTTGAGTCCTGCATCCCACATGAGTGCAGAGCCAGAAGTAATCCCTGATCATCCCTGGGTGTAACTACTTCCTACTAGCAAACAACAACAAAACAGAAGTTGCAGTATGTATCCTAAGATCATCTGCAGGAAAACTTTTCTTTCATCGAATTCAGTCCTTTTGCCATGAAAATGCTCATTCCATTAGATGAGCCAAACCACAATTCTAAAAGTAACTTCCTTATCCAAGTTCTACTCATGTAAGCCCTCCCTTAAAAAAATACCTTCATTCAGATATCTAAAGTGAGTTTCACCAAATGTCTGGATATTTACCAAAAAGAACTATAATAACTATGCACATGCCTGTGTTTACATAATTTTAGGTTATAACTCAAAATCAATTCCTCTTTCACTTGTATCACTTGTATCACTTGTCATACTGTTGCTCATGTATTTGCTTGAGCAGGCACTAGTAACGTCTCCATTCATCTCTGTCACGTGCTAGTGTAGCTCAATGGTTTCTGCTCGCTCCGGGAACACAAAGAACCTCAAACCATTCAATCAGGGTCTTGATGAAGAAGTCTGACCATCTCGGAGGTGGGTGGCCAGGCATTCTTTTGACATCCCATGGAATCCAGTCGGCAACAGCTCTACTCCAATGGTCATCTCCAAATTGCATTATGTGTCTGGCCCATCTGATTTTAGAAACTTTGCCAAATAAGGCAGCATCCCTGATCCTTGAATGTGGATGGAGGTCAGAACTCCAGATTCCTTCTCTCACTTGAGTGAAATGTGATACTCCAAGCATAGCTCTTTCGATTTCTCTTTGGGAGACCAGAATATTGTTCTCATACTGTTTTTGTAGGACCCAGGTCTCTGAGGTGCAGGAAGAACGGTGGAGTCAAAAAGATGTGCCCGGTGCTGGAGGCTCTTCTTCCTCTTAACAACTTCTTCGACGCTCTTGAAGGCATTCCACACTGCTCGCTTCCTCCTGCACAGTTCTGGCACCAAGTCATTTGTCATGTTGCGTTCTTGACCCAGGTACACATAACTGCTGCATTTGCAGATGTTTGTTCCATTGAGAGCAAATGGAACATTAGGAACTAGTCTGTTTCTCATGAACATTGTCTTCGTGAGATTCAGCTATACTGCAACCATTCCACACACATGGTCGTAGTCGGCCAGCATTCATGCTGCTTGGCTAATGCTTGGTGTTATCAAACCCATGTCATCAGCGAAGTGGAGGTGGTGTAGTTGCCAACTGTCTGTCTTCACTTCCATTCCTTCCCATTCCAGTTGTCACATGATGTTCTCGAGGGTGCAATTGAAGAGTTTTGGTGAAATGGTGTTGCCCTGCCAAACCTCTTTATGTCAATGATTACTTCATTGTAGAATGGTGAGATCCTAGTGGTGAATCCATAATACAGCTCATGGAGGATCCTGATGTACTGAGTCTGAATGTCCTGTTTAGCTAGGGCTTCAATGACCACTTTTGTCTCAATAGAATCAAAGGCCTTCCTTAAATCAATGAATGTTAGACAGAGCAGCATCTTGAACTCTCACAAAACCTCAATGAACTTGGTCATTATGTGGATAGGGTCGATTGTGCTGAATCTTTTTCAGAACCCAGCTTGCTCACGTGGTTGTACTTCATCTAGTGTTCTGCCAATCCTATTCAGGATGACTTGAGTTAACAACTTGTAGACAATGGACAATTGGCAGATCAGGCGATAGTTGCTGATGTTGTTGATGTGTCCCTTCTTGTACAACAGAATGGTCCTGCTGGTTTTCCACTGAGACGGAACCTTGCATTCAGAGAGGTAGCGAGGTAGAGTTGAGCCAGTGTATTGATGAGTACTGGTGGCAGATTCTTGGGGTGTTTAGGTCTGACCTTGTCTGTTTCGGGTGCTATACATATCTTTACCGATGAATTCCTCCTTAAAAAGGAAAAAGAACTAGCCAGTTAAATAACACTTATCTTTGCGAGATCATTGCTGTATAGTGGAAGTACAAAGAAAGTTCCAAAATTAAAGATTGTCATAATCTGGAGGAGAAAACATTTAGAGGTATATAACCATTGATGCTTATGCTGAGTTGAGGTTTAATAACGAGATTGGAATAAATCTGTTTCTTTACATCCATAGGGAAACACTAATGTATATTCTCATGCCCATACCAATGCTTGAGAAGAACCTTAAAAAGAAATATTGATAGAGCCCCATTAATGAAGAATCTTACCAGGAAGAAATAGCTGAATAAGAAGTGCATGAAGATACAAAATAGATAATTAGGGAAATACCTAATTGTACAAAAATATCTAATTGTAGAAAATTTAATAAAACTGGAACTTGACCATTATGAAGGGGATTGGAATAATTTTGTAAATTTGAGAATTAACCTTGGGTTTTATCCTGAAGTTAAAGGGAAATTGAAGCTTCTGGTAGAAGGAGTGATGTTACATTAAATAAGTTGCAGAAAGATCCTGTTAACAGCTGGTGAAACAAAGTGGAAAACTAGGCAAAGGAGTTAGGAAAACTATGTAGGAGTGATAACAGATCTAAGTAACCAAGGTATAGAGGAAATTGGAATTAGACTCAAAATTGACTTATTTTATTAAAACTTACAGCACTTAAAAATGAAAAGGATTTGTGTCCTTCAACAAACTTTTCTTGAGAACTGTGTATTTTCCCATCATCTCCCAAACAAATTAAATATAAGAATTTATGAAAGAATATAAAACAAACATAGTCTATATAATATGAATACACAAGACAGATAAGTCACAGAAGATTGAAAATAACCACAAAGAAGAGATAATGCACGTGGTGAGCTGTGGTGTGTGGATAATAGCAGGAAAAGAATGAATTGGCTATAATAATTCCAGAGAAACAGATGCAGACAGATTTTTAGATGTGGACAAAACTTGTGTTCGGGGTTCACAGGTGGTCAGATACATAATGTGCAAAGAGATGGATTGGGAAAATATCTCAAAGGGTAAGGGCACTTGTTTTGCGTGCTGAAAACTGGAGAAAATAACATAGTCCCTAGAGCACTACCGAGAATTGCCCCTGAGCATGGAGGCAGAAGCAGTCTCTCACCGTAATGAGGTATTGACCACAAATATCACTGTCACTGTCATCCCGTTGCTCATCGATTTGTTCGAGCGGGCACCAGTAACGTCTCTCATTGAGAGACTTATTGTTACGGCTTTTGGCATATCCAATACGCATGGATAGCTTGCCAGGCTCTGCTGCGCAGGCTCGATACTCTCGATAGCCGCCGGGCTCTCCGAGAGGGGCGGAGGAATCAAACTCGGGTCGGCCTCGTGAAAGGCGAACGCCCAACCGCTGTGCTATCGCTCCAGCCCGACCACAAATATAAAAAGAAAAAATAAAAATATGCAAATAACAAAAGATGGAAACAGAGGTGAGGAAATGGCTTGCTTATATTTAACTGGATGAAATTCATCAGATTCACACTTTTTAAAGAAGCATGAAGAATAGATAGCTTGGGTATACTAGTGGGTGGGCAACCATAACAGATCAAGGTGTCAACATAGGCACAAGCCCTCTAAAGACTCAAGGAGAGAATATCCCTTGCCTCTTTCAGCTTCTGGCTTTCCTTGGCTTGTGGCAGCTTCACTAAAGTCTCCACCCCATTTTTACTTTAGGTATGACTCTATGCATCTCTAAGTACCTTTTGTTCTGCCCTTTTCTGTATCTTAATAAACACTTGTATTCTAATCCAACATTAAATAATTTTATTCGTTTTTAAAAAATTAAATTTTATTTTCATAAAGTTGTTCACAATAATTGATTACATTTAATATTCCCAAATCAATCCCACCACCATTACACCTTCCTACCACCATTATTTTCATGTTGTCCACCACCACTCAAGCCTGTCCCGCGGACAGATGCTAAATAATTTATTTTATTTTGCTTGTTATGAATAGTATAAGACATCTGTAAGGGTCTACCTCACAGTGATTCAACAAAAGAGAAAAAATAAAGCAGTATGAGACATTGTGCAGCCGAAAAACTGACCATGCTTCTAGGATTGTAAAAATTTAAATGATTGGGGTTCCGAAGCTATCTCTGCAGTGAGCTGCTTGGTTCCAAGATTCATTTGTGAGTCTCTGGATCATGGCTATGAATGTGCTTAAATGGCACCTGGAGGCAGTTCGTGGGCATGACAGTCGGGACCCCAGAAAGGCCAGAAGATGAGAAGGGATGGCCCAGTCCCAACATCATGAGACCTGGCATTTTCAGTCACTGGTCCCACATCTCTGTGTTTTTTCAGTGGATTTAGTCTCTTGGGGGGGGGGCAGAATGAGCTTGTGAAGATCAGCCATGAGGATGGTGGTGGTTGTTTTCTGGTGGTTTTGGGTTGCCAGGATTCATCTAGTGCAGCTGGAGAGAGATGACGCCTGCTCCCATTTGAGGTACCCCGGTAAAATCAGCCTGGCACAAGAACTGGAGCCATAGCTGTAGAGAGCTGATTGGTTCCAACATACATTCCAACGTGTATATATATATATATACATATATACATATAATAGGAGTAAAACAGGTAGAAAGGAACAATAAGAAAATATATCTGTGAAGATTTTCAATAGGAGAAAGCAAGTAGTGTTAAAAAGCTTATGGAACTGGACTGGAGAGATCATATATAGGCTAAATCATTTGTCTTGCACTCAGCGAACCTGGATTTGCTCTCCTGCATCACATGGTTCCCCTGAGTTCTACCAGGTGTGATGTCTAAGTACAGAGCCAGGAAAAAGCTCTTAACACTTCCAATAGATGGAAGGAAGAAAGGAAGGAGGGAGGAAGGAAGGAAGGAAGGAAGGAAGGAAGGAAGGAAGGAAGGAAGGAAGGAAGGAAGGAAGGAAGGAAGGAAGGAAGGAAGGAAGGAAGGAAGGAAGGAAGGAAGGAAGGAAGGAAGCTCATGTTTCAAAACGAACTAAGATGAGAAGAGGGGTTACCTCATTGCATATGCTTTTAGAGATCATTTTATACCTCCTACCAAGTGAGGCCAACAATGATCTCATGAGGATGCCTATGCCAGGCTGTAGTAAGATGAAAATAAAAAAGACTAAGGAGCATAAACACAATAATGCTAAAACATAAGATTTACCTGTATAGCAAGATCCCGAGTAAAAGCCTATATAAGAATGTGCACGAACACAGATTGTGATATATTATTTTCTGTAGACAAGCAATATACGCATTGACAATACTGAAAGTATTAACATTAATTCTTGTGCTTATCAGTCCCAGTTGTTATACGTGTTTTACATAACCTATTGTTAATCTGCTTCATTTCCACAGTAATTCCTGTGGAATCCAGGTTGTGGCTATATATTTTGTACAAGAGGAAACAGTGGTACAGAAGGATGAGATTATGTGGCCAAAGACACAACTGGAATGTGGCAGTCCCAGAATTTAAACCCAACATCTATATCCAAAAACACCTCATTTAAGCCAATACTGCCTCCAACCACTCTGGCATTTTTCTTTATGTGGTGGAATAAGTGGCATTTTTTCTTCCTTTTTTTTTTTCTCTTGGAGTCACACCCAGCGATGATCAGGGGATACTTCTGGCTCTGCACTCAGGAATTACTCCTGGCGGTGCTTGGGAGACAATATGGGATGCATGAGATCAAACTCGGGTCGGCTGCATGCAAGGCAAATGCCCTGCCCGCTGTACTATTGCTCTGGCCCTGTATTTTCTCTTTTTATAACTCAAGTTTTACTCACATTCCCTAATTTATTTCAGAATAAAGATAGGGAGGAAAAAATAAGATTGCAATAACTTAATGAGTAAGTAATCTTTCTTAGGAAAAAAAACTGATTGCTCTTTCCCTTTACTTTCAATCAAGAATGACATATGCTTATCAAAGTCTAGGGATATAGATTAAGCAGAGAAAAAGAAATAAAGAGTAAAGATATAAGAATGAAAATGTAATGGAAATGTGTTCAGAAAAAATAAAAACTGACTTTTAAATTTTAACTAATAATGTTGTGATAAAAAATTTGGAAGAATATACTAGTCTAAATGGCAGAATTTGGAGTCATTAAGTGCAAAAAAGTTAGTTTTGTCCAAAATTACAAGGCTCTGAAGCATATGTATGAGTAAATAAATTAAGAAAATGAGTTAAAACCTTGCAAAGGGATAAGGGGAATATCAAAAGACATAAATGGACCCCAAAATAAAGAAAATATGAATTTTAAAATAGAAAGACAGAACTTGATTTTGGGTGTCTATTTCTTGTGCAGTTAATAAAGTGGGAAGTGGGGGTGGGAACGGTAATGCTTTGGTAGTTGGTAAATGTCTGCAGCATTTGAGCAAACATCCACAAAATGGAGAGGTGAGGAACTCGGAATGGATGGATGGGGATGACAGAGTGCAAAGAGAGTCCGTTCTTCCCACTAAAATAGTAATTTGTTCACAGACATACAAGTGCTTTCACAGTAGAAATTCTGTCTTTTTCAACCCTGCAGTCCAGTGGGTTCAAAACAGAATCTAAAACAAATCCATTCCGATGTTAACCCAGGACACACAATTTACAGTGACTCTGGCTCCCTGAGTCACACATTTACAGTGACTCAGGCTGGCTAACCTGACTCCCCAGTCACTAAATACTCAAAGTATGGGAGTCACAAAGCATGCCCAGGAAAGAGGCATGATGCTTGCAAAATATTCAAGTAGAACATGAGTGAGATTGGGGCTGTAGTATGGTGAGTAGGGAATTTGCCTTGTATGTGCCTGATCCCTGGTACCCTATATGATCCTCCCCATAATGCCAGGAGTGATCCCTGTGTCTCCCAGCAACAACAACAACAAAACTATGAATGAGATAAAATGAACTCTGCCATTTATCTTAGAGCAAAAGACAAAAATAAGCCAGTTTCTTGGTCCTTTGATAATGAAAAGTAAAGGATGACTAATCTACTTTTAAGTTCCAATTCTTTTTTGTCTTAACACAATCAGTTATATGGAATAGTTGGTTGTACTGTTTTATCCACAAATTACCAAGTCTACAGCAGTAATTGAAGTTATGTTTTACTGGCAAAAGATAGGGAGATTGTCAATCAACTATATTTTTTCTTTTAGCTAAATAAGTAATATCAATAGATAATACAAACCATCAAATCAATGAAATCATGTGTGTGCATCATGTGATTTACTTTCTTTTAAAAGCAGATGTGAGGTTACTTATGATGTTAATAAGATCAACGTAGTAAGACAGTTTTGACAAATGTGGGTTACTACATGTGAACTAGAAATTTTTAGTAGAAGATAACTATAAAAGTTATCCACCAATATTTATTAAATGTGAATTATTAGAATTTGTAGACAGAACCACAATTTTAAATTGCAGACCCTCAGTGAAAATGAGGAGAGGTAGACTCCCAATAAAACATGCCGTCTCAATATTCCATCATCTCATGCCTCCAGGTTGGTATGATCATGTCACTTATGAGGTCCCAAAGATAATAGAAGTGTTTTGTACATGTTGTTCTATCACTATATTTCTCTGATGATTCAATTTCAAAAACATAACTTTTTAAAAGTCATAATCTGTCTTATAAAAACAGATAGGAGCACTTTATAATGAGGTCTAGAGACCGTGGATACGCCTTTTTTCCCTGGAGTGCATTGTGCTGAGGAAGGAAGAAATTTTCACTTTGGAAATGCAACCGATCCCCAAGCACCACCTTTGTTTCTTCCACAAACTAAAATTCGGTGATCAGTCACGAAAGGCATGGTCACCCTTTCCTAAATAAGTAGTGCTGGGACAATTTTATGCCAAGCTCTTTGGATTACAGAAATGACAAGTAAACAAAATTATCCCTTCAAGTGGTTCTGTGATTTACTTAGCAAGCATCCTGAAGTAAGTAGGAGCTGAATGCATTCTACTGCTGGGCTAAACATATCAAAGTTTAATTATGCTTTTGACCTAATGTCCCTCTTGTTTCATCAAAGAGGAAAGTCATGATGGGCCACGTCATTCCCTTGAGGACTGTGCAATTGTGAAATCAGAGCTTTTCTTTCTTTTTCCTTTTTTTCCCCCAAGTGTTCTTTTCCAGTCCCATTAGATTCTTAC
Source organism: Sorex araneus (assembly GCF_027595985.1). Classification (NCBI taxonomy): domain Eukaryota; kingdom Metazoa; phylum Chordata; class Mammalia; order Eulipotyphla; family Soricidae; genus Sorex; species Sorex araneus. The sequence goes on from NC_073311.1 coordinate 33,575,923, forward strand.
AAGAATTACAGCTGTGCTAATCTCTTTCTGAGAAATGAACTTTGAAAATTGCACATTTTTAAAGTGACATCTAGAGTTACCATGGCAGCTTCATTATAATGCACAGAGATGAACATTATCATCGCTATGCTTGATCTATCCAGGGTTGTCAGGAAATGAGAATTCCACAAGTAGGACTCAAAAAATTTGCCAGATCAAGTGCCTAGACATTCAGTTTAGCAATTTTAAGTGAAAAGCTTTCTCTCATATGCTGTGTGCATCTCTGTTTCCTAAACGCATGCATGATGACTCAGAGTCTCTATTATCAACAGCCTATTGTACTTAAAACTACAGATAGTGCCTGACTTTTTTTCAATCTCATTTGTCATCTGTGAGCTGCTTATGATGATACAGAGACATTACAGAAACTGAGCAATTACATTTCAAAAGCAGAAGGTTATCCCCAACCCCACCACCCAACAAGGAAGATTTCTATAGCGATGTCACCTCTAGGACCCAAATAGTTCAGGTCCTTTGGCAGGCTTTTGGCAGGCAGAAAAGGAAGATTTGTACAGACATGCAATATTATTGTTGATCTCTTCTTCCTCCTAAAGGCAGAAGAGAAGGCCTGTCTTTTTTTTTTTGTACTCACTTCCTTGTTCCCTAGATCAAGATAACCACTCTTCAGTCAGCACTAGAGCTTACCATGTACAGATAGTCAATTCCTTAACTTCCTGACATCAAGTGTCTTTTTTAGTATCACACACAGAAGCTTCCAAGGATTTTTAACAAGTGGGTAAAATGCAACATTAATCAAGGACTGTCAGGTTCTGTTTAACTTGTCTAGATCTCTGTTTTCTCACCTCAGAAGTAATGCAAATATGAAATGTGATGATTCGTCTGCAATTCGTAGAACAAAATCTGATACATAGAAATAATTCCATGAATGGAACCCAAATGTGTATGAGAAACCTGAGAGCTGCTTTGGATAACGCTAATAAGAATTCTTCCGATAAAGATTATTTTAGGAGCTTGACGCTTTATTTTGGTTTTAGTATTAAGTCATCATGCGTAGTTAGCTCATTGTATGGCATCATTTTTTGTGGGTTTTGGTACTCTGTGAAGACTGTACTGAGAAATTAGTCTAATCCATCCTATAAATAATCTTGAGATAGTTTAATCAAAAGATTGTGACTTGGATTTCAGAGAAAAGTGTGTTCACTTATTACTTTATTATAACTTATTAGCATATCTCTCTAACCTGTGGGCTTGACTCCTCATCTCAGCAGACCCCTGTTGCTTGTTTTCTTACCTAAAGTAAGGGTAATAATACATTCTTCTCCTAGTAGTTGAAAAAACTTAATTGTGTATAAGATTTTTAAAAGTTATTATTTGATTAATTTTTAATTCATGTTCAATTATAGGATTTACAGACCATCCAGAGAAAGTTCCTATGAAGCCAAAATACTCTAAAGGTGAGGAACAATGGGCACTGCAATAAGATTTTCAAAAGGAAGTTAATGGATGGATGGTTGTTTAATAAACAAGGGAAAACACTTATTCCTGGTCCGATGCAGTGGAAAATTGTCAAAGGATTACATGAGACTTCCCATTTAGGAAGGGGCACTTTAACAATGTTAGTAAAAACAATCTTCCCTGAAAAGAGCCTAAACAGGATAGTAAGAGAGTAAGTTAGAGCTGTGTTTTGTGCACCATTAATGAACGATTGAGTGAGAATCCTGGGCCTCCTCTCCTAGTACCACCTGTTTAGCATCAAAGAGGGAGTACTGGCAGTTTGACTTCACACAGATGCCTAAGTATGCAGGGCACAAAGATTTAGTGGTTCTTATTGACACCTTCACTGACGGGGTAGGAACTTTAACCACCTGCACTGAGAAAGTCAGAGAAGTGTCCAAAGCGTTACTTAAGGAAATAATCCCTGGATATGACTTACCCAGGTCATTACAAAGTAACAATGGGACTTCTTTCTCTTCTGAAATTACATGGCATTTAACCTCTGTTTAAAAAATAAATGATCAGCGCCACATAACCTGGCAAGCCCCAGTCATCAGAAAAAGTGAAAAAAAATAATCATACTCCAAAAAATATGCTCGGGAAATATTATATCAAGAGACTTCTGAGTAGTCTTGACTCCTATTATTTTTTCTGTATATAACTCTTCTCAGATACACAATAGTTCCTTTTTTTTTTTTTTTTAGCTTTTCGGGTCACACCCAGCAATGCACAGGGGTTACTCCTGGCTCTACACTCAGGAATTACTCCTGGAGGTGCTGGGGGACGATATGGGATGCTGGGAATCGAACCCCAGTCAACCGAGTGCAAGGCAAATGCCCTACCCACTGTGCTATCACTCCAGTCCCAGACATAGAATAGTTCTTAAAGGCAATACTTTGAATACTTTGATAATTTAGTTCCATATCTTTGAGCTATTGTACGGTGGGCCACTAAAAAACAACAACAACAAAACAGATTTCTTCTTGGACTCAAAAAGCTTAAAATTAAGTAAATATGTTATCCATTTAGGACTGGTGCTGCATGCAATTTAAGAATATTTATATGCTGTTTTACCTCACCCAAACAGAGAACAAGAGAATAAACCTGAAGCTAAATTCAGGCTAACAGTTGGTTCTACTGAAAACCTGCAAAACTGGATCCCTTCCCACCAATTACTGCCTGACTAGAAGGGCCCTCTCCAGGTTATCTTAAGCACTCCCACTGCTGTAACACTTAATGGAATTTCTAGTTACTTTCTCTCTCCAGAATAAAATCAGCTCCATTCACGTCATCCAGTGACCAGAGTCTCCCAGAAAGTGAAGTAAACTATTGCTATAAACCCAGTGAAGACTTGAAACTTCTCTTTAAGAAAACTCAGTTATAATTTAAAGAAAGCTGAGTTATGTCTGTCAACTTTAAACAGTTCTTTATAGGTAGGTAGTAAATGCAAACAGTAGCAGTTTTCTTTGATCTGCAAAAAAAAAAAAAAAAAGCTTATGCTATGGCTACTTTTTTTTTTTTTTCTTGTTTCCAGACTCTGCCCTCCTTGGTTCTGGGAAGCTTCTTTCTTCTAGGGACTACTGTGTTTAAAAGTTGTCTAATCTACCTGATTTGTCTTTCAGACTGACAACCAGTAAACCATCGCTAGGACTTCATTTAATACCAGTTAGCTAGAGGTTATACTCCCTCATATACACATTATCTATATCCATTTGTCAGCATGAAGACTTACAGAAGACAGAACTTAACCCATGTACCCCTTGAAAAATTAAGGGGAAGAAATTTCTTTTTCTTTTTTTTTTTTTTTAAAGAAATATTTTATTGAACCACCGTGAAAACAAAAAAAATACAAGGCTTTCAGGTTTAAGTCACAGTCAAATACTGATTAAACCACCATCCCTTCACCAGTGCACCCGTTCCACCACCAAGAACCCCAATACACCCCCCTCCCACCCCTCCCCCCATCTAAGTAGCTGATGATATTCCCATTATTCTCTCTATATATTGAGTACATTTCATATTTCTATACAGAACTCACTATTGTTGATTGGAAATTTTCCCCAACAATCAGGCCTGCTGAATAGGCATCATCTAATAATTTCTCTTCCTTGGCAAAGGTGAAGACTTTGAGTCCGCGCGGCCGCTATCGCGGCCGCGCGGTTTTGGGTTTCTAATATTTTAGCTCAGTTCGCAGTCAAAATGGATGGCTGCAAGAGTCTGCTCTGGTGCCAAAATGGGTTAGGAGACCTCAGGATCACAGTCAGTAGGCGGGAGGCTCTGCTTCTCGTGCCGCGGCTCTTGGTTCATCTCTGGGCGGAAGGCGCGCCGGGAACACCTCCCCTCCCAGGATCACCTACAGGCTACGTCACTAAAGAAAGTCCTACCTCCTGGTGGAGGGGTCTTAGAGGGTGGCTCTCACCGCGTGGCTGCTGCCGCTGCCGCCATTTTCGCTCAGAAAAATGGGGTGGAGAGGGAAAAAAATCCCTTCCCGGGCTGCACGAGGTTGTAGTTCAGTTCGCAGTCAAAATGCATGGCTGCAAGAGTCTGCTCTGGTGCCAAAATGGGTTAGGAGACCTCAGAAGGGGAAGAAATTTCTAAAGGGGAAAATTGTTGCAGGCAGATAGATAGGGAAGGATCTGATAATGAGCTTTTGAAAAATAATGAAATTGCTTTGCCAAGAAGTAGCCCAAAGCCAAGAAGACCACATCTCTTTGAGATGCAAATCTTGAACTCTTTGGACATAGAAAAACTGAGGCACAACCGAGATGCAAAAAATACAAACGTCTCACTCAGAGAATGGCTGAAACCCTCAGAAGAGAAGCTACAGGAGAATTTAAAGATCATGATGAGATTATGAAAGAATGAAAATTAAACGTATAGTTTTCCTTGACAATGACAAGATCAACTCTTAGACGCTTATATGCTCAGAGAACTATAGACCAAGACCGTTTGGAGGAATTTTATATAACCTCCTCCCCAAAGCCATTATTATGAGCCATACTTGATTTTCAAGTCTGTGCTCTTTCTTTATTATGAGGCTTGCTTAGTTTTGCAAGCCCCTGTCCTCTCTTGAAGACACTTCTCTCTATATACCCCTTACATGCATCTCTCTAAATTTCTTTCTATCAAAACTATTTTGCTTTAAAAAAATCTTATAATTTTAGTTGAATCCTACTTTTTATTGATCAGCCATGTTTTCTGCACCAGGGTTTTAATATAATTGTGTATAGCATGGATGTGTTTTTGTCTGCATTATTTATTTGATTTCTTCTTGAATATCATCTTCCATATCATACCTTTTGCACAGCACAGCCTGGAAAGCTCCCCGTGGCATACTTGATATGCCAAAAACAGTAACAGTAAACTGACCCTGAAAGAACTCCCCAGTACGCCATTGGGCCACACTAGCATGTGACAGGGACGAATGGAGATGTTACTGGCACCCACTTGAACAAATAGATGAACAATGGGATGACAGTGATACAGTTATACAGTGATTGTACCTCTTATACCTGTCCATATCAAAAAATGAGCTGAAAGTAATGTAATACTGAAGATATCAATATGTATGATAGCTAGTCATTAGTGACATTAAAGTCGATGGGCTCCCATAGGTGGCTTACGTGAGGCAGAGAGTAGGGAGACGGTCACTTTCTCCTGATCCACCCCTGCCACCCTCGGACTGGCTGAGAAGGTTAAACCTAATAAAGTCTGAAAAAAGTCCCTGCCCAGCACAGCCCACCAAGACCCATTGGGTGGCCATCAAGCCATCCCTGACTTCCACTTGGTCTTCTCGGCAGGGGAGTTGATCCCCAACACCTGATATCTCAGGGAGCCATGGACTCAGGTTGGAATGAGGAATTGCTCTTTGTAGGAAAGGAAAGTCACTCCTAGACCTTACCCAGAGTTTCCAGATACCTAGTTCTTGTCAGGAATGGACAAGCTGTGAAGTAAAAACAGATTTTATTTGGAGATTTATAGGAAGGAAAAGGAGGGAGAGTAAAGGGAGAGACAGTCAGTCACTCAAGTGAGAACCCAGGCTTCTCCAGAGACAGGAGAGAGCCCCAGTACACATCTCAATAGGGAGATATGGGTGACACATATGTTTGGGAACCAAATGTATTTGACCACAAGGGTACAAGAAGCACATGGTCTGGGCAGTATATGTGTGCCCTTGCTTTGGTCAAGGTGACTATTATAGGGTTTCTCCAATGTGACACTACGTGGGGCTTACACCTAAGCAAAAGTCCATTGTTAGAATAGTTACCAAGAGGATAGAGATAGGAGTGGTCGATGGTCCTCTAAAATTCCTTTATTCTTGGCCTTTTAATCCTTCTGGAGTTTCTCGTGGAAGGGAGTCCAGCCATCTCTGGATCTATTGCTGGCACAAGGATAAATGTGGGCCAGGTGGCCTTAAGGCTAGGAGGTTTTATTCCACCCTAGAAATTGCACTGAAATGAGGACCCTTCGTTGTCTACTTGCCTACATCAACATGAAGGTGGTATTTCTTTTTTATTGTTATCAAACACCATGATTTACAAAGTTGTTCACAACGCAATTGCTTCTGATACTTACTGTCTCAGCACCAATCACACCACCTATGTGACCTTCCTTCAACCAAGTTTCCACCTCCAAACGCCCAGCCCGGGGCCCAATCTTGCTCCCTCAGCAGGCTCAAATATGATTTACTTTAGAATGCTTGTTATAACATATATCTCACAATGGTGTTACTAAAGTCATTATCTGAGGATTTACAGACCTGTTTGGTGCTAGCTGAGCCATGTTTGTTACTATTTTCACTCACTGAGCTTAGTGGGCTTCTGCACAACCTTCCCATCCAATTTGCTGTGCTCCTACTGAGCTGTCAGTATTGTGAAATTTGGAGGTGTTGTGCAGCTATGTATTATGATGCAGCTGTGTGCTGCAGGAACCAATGGCACAGAGACAGTTTAGCAGCTCTGTCTAAACTCAGAGAGATTCTCAGCTCAGAATCTCTCTGAGATTAGTAGCTGAGCTTTGGACCTGGGCGGTGTATGTGCCAGAGGGTATCAAGGGTATGGGTGGGGTGCTGGAACTCGTGTCAGGGCAGGGACTCAGACTGGCCCCTTCTGAAGAATACCCCAATGATTTCAGCCTAGAGATCAGGCTTACCTGGGATGACTCAGTAGCATTAAAATTAGTCACATGATGGTATATTTTTAAGGGATCCAATATTTTATATCTCTAGGTAGTTTCACAACAATAGCAATGCAGATCAAGTTTCTTAAATTTTAGTGGATATAAAAATCATCTGGGGGCTGGAGTGATAGCACAGCGGGTAGGGCATTTGCCTTGCACACAGTCGACCCGAGTTCAATTCCCAGCATCCCATATGGTCCCCTGAGCACGGTCAGGGGTAATTCCTGAGTGGAGAGCCAGGAATGACCCCTGAGCATCGCTGAGTGTGACCCAAAAAGAAAAAAAAATCATCTGAAAGTTCTTCTGAAAATTCTAAGGAAGAACAGATTTGGGGTATATATTCCAAAATTCTCTTCGCCCCCTGCCCCCAAGTAAAACAGGCTTTTGAACAAAATAAAATAAAAATCTTTGCATCAGGGCTAGATAGATACTACGGTAAGTAACGCACTTGCCTTACCGTATAGTTCCCTGAGTCCTGTTCAGAGTGATCCTTAAGAATGGAGCTAGAGGTAAGTCCTGAACACTGGCAAGTGTGATCTGAAAAAAAGGAATTAAACAAACAAACAAACAACAACAACAAAAAAAACCCTTTGCATCATAAGGAAACATTTAAAACTGTATTGCCAATAACACATTTCCTCCTAGGTTAAACATAACTTAATTTCTTTTACTCTTATTATAAAAATAAATAATAGGTTAAAAATAACTGTAAATCACAAAGCTACAAAGATATTGTGATTAAGTGTCTGGCATACAATGTTCCAATACCATCTTTCGCTACTCTCCACAAATTGTGCCTGTGTGGAAGGTACACTTCCCCTCCACAACCGTCCTACTGTTTGTTAGTTTCTCTAATTTATCTTTCCCTAACTCCCACCATAGTAGCCGGCATCCTACTGAAGACCAATTCTCCTGCTCTTTGTTTTTATTGCTTTTGGGTTTCGTATATTCTTCTAGGAAGTGTCTTCAAATTATTCTGAGTCTGTTCCTCTCCTTCTGATTGATTTCACTCAACATGGTACTGTAAAAAACTAAGGAACGCCGAGGGGCACGAGCACTCGCGGGCTCTCCGGGTGGCTCTGACTCACTGCCCACTTTTGGTGCCCCGGAACTGCTGTGTGTGCTGTCGGTCAAGGGCAGGCGACGGAAGGGAAAAGGCCAAAATGGTTGCTCGATCAGTTTATTTCATTCTCTCTCTCCGCTTCTCTCCCGCTCTCGGTCTCTATCAGGATCTGTGGATCTAGCCCCCGTGGATCAGGCCCTGTGGATCTGGCCCCCCAACCCACTCTTACAGCCTAGTTAAATCTCCACAGCACCAGGGGGTTGGGGTGTACACCTAGGTGTGGTCACCATCATTAGGGTAAGGTTCCTTTTCCTTAGGGGATGCTTCTCCTAGGACTTAATTCTCTTTCAGCAGGAGGATCCACTCAAGGGCGGAGTCCCATGAATGTGTTTCTCTTCTCCTCAACCAGCAAACATATAAGAATTCATAATATTAATTATTTTGTATGGACACAATAAGAGATGCATTAAAGCTTATAGAATTGCTCTCCTGGGGCCATCTCAATCTCAGACTACAGTGCTCAGACCAGATCAGTTTTTCCTATCCCTGGCAGGGTCCTAGTCTCATAATTACTATTGGATCATGACAGCATTTGTCTATGATCAAGCTCTTAACTTATAGTTAAGAATTAGGCACTTTGGCCAGGCCCATCTCGATGCCAGGGTAGCACATAACTCACCGCTTGCCCTGGATCCTTCCCATCCCTCGTCGGGACCCTGCTTTTGGGGTGCTAGGAACTGAGGGCAACTGAGGCTTAAGTGGAGAAAGCAGATTCCCAGGAGGGAATAATATTCGAGGCCAATTAATTCCCAAGTTATAAAAACATAATATTGTCTTCTTGTGTCTATACAAAAAGGACATTGCTTTAAAGCAAATTATTCAAAAGACACAAGAAGAGGAGAAAGGCAATATTAACTTATATAATATAAATTCAGTATCCTAGGAAGCTCTGACCTTACAAATGAGCAGAGTCAGATTAAGGAAAAGCCGCAGATTAACTCTTTTGGGGAAGAGAGCATGGAGAAGTGATTATAGCTAAACAAAGGGATGGAAGAGATTCGGGAACACCTTGATGGGTGTGACTGGGGTAAGCCTAAACTCTGGGGAAAACCGGGACAAGCTACTTGTGGTAAGCAGGGAGAGGACAAAGTAATGTCATCTTACATGGTACCCTCCAGATCTACCCATGTAGCAGCAAATTGCACGAGTTTATTTTTTCTTATGGCGGAGTACTATTCCATTGTAGTATATGCATCACATTTTCTTTATCCAGTCATCTGTTCTTGAATATTTGGGTTGTTTTCAGATTTTGGCTATTGAAAATAGTACTACAATGAACATAGGGGTGCAGATATAATGAGTCTCACTAAAAGAAAAAAGAAAGAAAAGGAAGAAGAAGAAAATGGCAGATTTGTTTTGATAGAAACCAAACATTTAAGTGTTTGTTAGCTTCACGCTGTCTTTGAAACTTTGTGCTGTGAAAACAAAGGAGTTAGGAAATAAACCCAGCCAAGGTATTCCACTCTACAAAGATGTCAAAGTTGGCATTCTGCAAACCCAAATGTTTCTCATTCAGAAATAAAATGAAAAAAAAAACTTCTATAATTTATAGTTGAGGAAACAAGAAAATTTCTCCCCTCATGTACATCTGACTCTCTCTTAAATAAAGGTATCCTACCTCCCAAAGACAGCTAAAGTTTACTATCTCTTATTTGATTTCAGGCTTTATTTTCTCTGAAAATAGCATTCAGGTTTGTTAAATTAATATGCCTCCCTTATTTTAGGAAAATTGAGCTAGGTTGGAGTACTGAAGAATTAGGGTGTATATGGAAGAAAGTGGGGGATGTTGGTGTCCTAGGCACCTTACAAGTTTCTTGTCTTAACTTCAGAATTATATAACAACAATTCCTTTGCCTCTTTTGTCTTGTGGTGGGCAGGTAAGATTCAGCATTGGTCACTGAGGGAATCAGGTCCAGCATGATTGCAAACTAAGAATTTTCTAAACTATTAGCAAAATTTCATATAGAGTTTTTTGTAATTGTGTGCAGTTCTGGTTTGGGTTGAGCAAAACCAGAGTTAATTAATTAAATATGGAATTAATTGGAAACACTATGTTCCTCCTCTTTTTCTTAAAAAATACTGGTCTTAACTTTTTGAATGGAGCAGTAAGGGATATGTCAAGCAGGAAATAGAAAACCATGGCTTAATTTGGTATTTTAATGTGCCAGAGCATGGCTGTTCTGATATTCATGAAATAAATAAAGATTGATCTTGCCCTCTCTTCATGAAGTACAATCTATAAATCCTTCAGAGAACTTGCCTTAAAGCAAAACATCATGCAGCCTATAAAATCTCCAAGCAAGCTAATCAGGCCTTTACAAATATCCCATACCCTCTAAAAAAGCAGGGGGAAATTTCTGGACCCTACTCTTGCACAGTGTTAGGCAATCAGTTATCATAAGGCCATCCTGGGATTCTGCCATGTTAGTCCATGTGCTGTTAATCTCTACTAGGCATTTGCACTCCGGGCTGCCATGAACCACAGTTAAATACACACACAGGCTAATATGACATACACAGGTCACAGAACCCAGTATGTTTCCTGGCAATAAAAAAAAAAGGAGTTTTCACCTATTTAATGGAAATTTTAAATCACCTCTGAAATAATAAATATATTCCTGTGGATTAGAAGAATCAGCATTGCTTTTGGACCCGGCTGTGGAGCGAGCACGATGGAGGGGCCCGAGGGAGCGCCCTCGGACCCTAAGCAGCCCACTGAACTAATTCCGGCATGGGACCAGAGACCCCACGGCGTGCTGAAGCAGTGGGACCCGGGCATCCCCCAATTCTTTTAACCTGTCTCTCTCTCAACTCCTCCCTCCTGAGCACAGCGCAGGGGCCGCGGATTTCCTGAGCGCAAAAGGGAGACGCCGATCCAGCCAAAACAGGACGTGAGTGCGCTTGCGGGAGTCCCCAGGGGGCGGGGGCGGCGACCCCCGCCCACCGCAGTTAGATACTTAAACCCACCTCCCCCACGTGTGCTTCCTTTTGGACCCGGCTGTGGAGCGAGCACGATGGAGGGGCCCGAGGGAGCGCCCTCGGACCCCAAGCAGCCCACTGAACTAATTCCGGCATGGGACCAGAGACCCCACGGCGTGCTGAAGCAGTGGGACCCGGGCATCCCCCAATTCTTTTAACCTGTATCTCTCTCAACTCCTCCCTCCTGAGCACAGCGCAGGGGCCGCGGTTTTCCTGAGCGCAAAAGGGAGACGCCGAGCCTCTCTCTAGGTTTCTCCATCTTATGAGCACCATAAAAGGGTAAAAGTTTGTAGTGATGTTATTTCTGGTTGTACTTTCCCTGGACTTTATACAGAAACCCAAAACCGCGCGGCCGGTTAATGTCATCTTAGTATGAGCAATATGTAATGGTTCCTTTCTAATGGGGCGGATTTTTGTGGGAGATCCTAATAGTAAGTCTGTTGCTGAAATATTGAAGGCAATCAAAGTGGTAGCCATCTCACTAGACTGAACTAAGCTATATCCCCACGCCGGTTGAGAAGAAATTTTCTTCTTTCTCGGGAAGAAACGCGGTGTGTCATCAACTACAGTGTGATGTCCATTAAGCAAGCAGACCTGATGGCGTGGGAATGGGATATAAGGGGAAAAATTATGTACAAGGAACAGCGGGACGCTGGTGGAATCTCGAGCCGGAGCCGATACCAGCGCAAGACCTTCGGGTCCAGAGACTGCTTGGAGACACTCTACTAGTCTATCAACTAAGCCAGAGCCCCACGCCTGCTGATGACGGGAAATAACCATCCTTTTCAGTTTTTTTCCCTTGTCAGGCAGCGTGGCGATTACTAAAACAGGTGTGAACTCGGTGGCGCGGGGCAAGGGGGAAAAAGAAAAACTATGTAACAAACAGCGGGACTTAATATCTCTATATTCTTAGCAATGGAGAACTATCAAATGCCTCCTTGGCAATAGGACTGTCTTTTTCTTTTTGGGGGGAAACCCCAGCAACGGTAGTGAGTTGTGTATCGAAACATGGAATGTAATCGAAATAAGGCGTAAACGAAGTGAAACATATCATGTGCAAGGGTTGGGACTGGGGAGGTGGGAGGGGGCGGCAGGTATACTGGGGGGGTTGGTGATGGAAGATGGGCACTGGTGAAGTGAAGGGTGTTTGAGAATTGTATAACCGACATAATCCTGAGAACTATGTAACCCTCCACATGGTGATTCAATAAAATTAAAAAAAAAAAAAAAAAGAATGACTTTAGAGAGCACACTCGGGAAACTCAAGTGGATTAGAGATAAAGCATATTTAAGTCCCAGGAAGGGAAAAAGGAAGAGAGAGATGAAACAAAAGAAGAAGGGAAGTAAGGAAGAAATGAGTGTATGAATGAAGAAATCAATAAACCAATGAACAAACTATCCCAGACTGCAGGAATGTTCTTTTAAGCAGCACCTTAGCAAAGGGACAATGATTACAACACCAAGCTCCTATTTGAATTGAATAATATATATATTTACGTTCCCTGTATTTCTTTCTTTTCAAGTCATTTCTAAGATAGTGTGTCTATAAAAAAATTGGAAAATCCTCTGCTGTCATAATTACATAGATCTTTATATATGAAACCAAACATGAAACACTCTTGGTAAAAATCAGTACAAGCACAACTAACTGATCTAAAATTCCTTATATTCTTTTAATTTCATGATGTTTTTTAAAAAAAATTGTCCAGGTGTGTGATTATATCCCAATTTCCTTGTGAATAAGTTATCTCTTGCCCATAAAAATTTTTTTAAAGAGCCATTATATCATCACTATTAAAGAAATTATAAAATAAACCCAAAAAGCGGTCTGGAAACATACATGACCATTAATGTGAACAAAACTAAGCATACTAATTTATTTTTCCAGTATTTATAATACGAAATATAGTTAATATACCCAAGACAAATGTGATGATATTGCTATACAGATATTCACTCATATTCCCACTCCTTAGTATTCAACCCTGAAATTCCTTCAAAATCAGGAATCATGGTCATAGGAAAAAAAGAATATTACTGAGATCAGCAATGGAAAACAAATTACCAAATGCTTTCTTTTCAGCAGATCGACTTTAGGGGGGAGAAACTCCAAATCAATAATAGTGAATTTTTTGTTTAAATATTGAATGTAATCAAAGTAAAGTGAAAGTAAAGTGAAATTTACCAGTTACACATGCGGGGTGGGGGGCTGGGGAGGTGGGGGAAGGGGGGAGGTATATCGTGATTCTTGGTGGTGGAATATGTGCACTGGTGAAGGGATGGGTGTTTGAGCATTGTATAACTGAGACTTTAACCTGAAAGCTTTGTAACTTTCCACATGGTGAATCAATAAAAGAATTAAAAAAAAAAAAAGAAGAATCAGCATTATTAAAAATGATCACTTGCCCAAAGTAATTTATACATGCAACACAATTCCCATCAATATTTCCATGAAATTTTTCAGAATCAAAGAACAAATATCTAAAATTTGTATGAAAATATAATGAGGAGTAGCCAAAGCAATCTTATGAATAAGGAAAATGAGAAGAAATTCTTTCCCAGACTTAAATCTTTATTATAGAGATATAATAATTAAAACAGTACTGTTCTTGAACAAAGAAATGCCATAAGATCAAAAAAATGGTATTGAGAGGTCAGACATAAACCCTCAGATGTATGAACAGATAATTTATGATTAAGGGGCTAAGTACATAAAGCAGAATAAAGAGAGTCTCTTCAATAAATGATTCTGGAAAAAAACTGGATAACCAAATGCAAAAACTAAAACTGTCTTAATATCATACTGCACACAAAGATTCATTAAGAGTACATAAATACATTGTAAAATATATGGGCAGACTCTCCAAGACCTCAGAGGACACTTCGTGATAAGACCTGGATGGAAAAGAAAGAAAAAGCATAAATAAATAAATTCATCAAATTAAAAAGCTTCTGTGCTGTGAAATAAATAAAAGGTTAAAATAGACACCACACTCACTGGAATAATACATTTACACTTTATGCATTCAAGGGTTAATACCTAAGTTATGTAAATCTTCCAAAAGTCAACAATCAATCAATAAATAGGGAGAGGACATGAACAGAAGCATCCTCAGAAATAACATAAATGTTGCCAACACGCACATAACAAAGTATTCCTCATTAGTGATTATCAGTGAAATGAAAATTAAAACAGCAAGGATATGTCATGTCACACCATCAAGAAAGACCTATAATAAAAATTCTGGAAACAATGAGTTGCTGGAGGTATTGTAAAACAAAACAAACAAACAAACAAACAAAAACCTAAAAACCTCTCATTCATCATTGGTTAGAATGTAGCTTGTTTCAGCCTCTTCAAGCAATGGTTTAAGGGCTGGAGAGATATGGTACAGTGGGTAGGGTGATTGCCTTGCACATAGCTGACCCAGGTACAATCCCTGACCCTTCATGTGGTTCCTTGAGACCATCAGGAATGATCTCTGAGTTCAGAGCCAGAAGTAAGCCCTATGCAAGGTTTGATGTGAAACAAAACCAAGCAAACAACAACCCCCCAAAAAAAATAATTTAGACTTCTCTAAAAAAGACCCAAAACTTAATTTCAATAATACATCATGATCTACAAAGTTGTTCATAATAGGGTTTTACGCATAGAATGTAGCACTGTACTGTAGCACTGTCGTCCTGTTATTCATCAATTTGCTTGAGTGGGCACCAGTAACGTCTCCATTTTGAGACTTGCTGTTACTGTTTTTGGCATATCGAATATGCCACAGGTAGCTTGCCAGGCTCTGCCACGTGGGCAGGATACGCTCAGTAGCTTTCTAGGCTCTCTGAGAGGGACAGAAAAATTGAACCCAGGTCAGCCTCATGCAAGGCAAATGCCCTACCTTCTGTGTTAATGTACCAGGGCCAATTCTACCACTAGTGTCAACTTTTCTCCAATATCTTTAGGATCTCTCCCACCTTCAGTCTGTGTCCAGAACAGACACATTTTTAAGTTTGGCTGCAGTCATTTGAGGCTTATGCTTCTAATATTGCTGACTCTGTGATTTAGATATATGCACATACCACACCTCCACATCACAATGCTGGAGGCCCCTGAGTCCTGACCCTGTTTCCTTCTGTCTACCTTTTACTTCCTCAATTTCTTACCGTCCTTGTCCTGTTCATTTATATCATCTAGGGCCATGGTAATTTAGAGATTCTCCTTTGGACCTATATCCATGTGCGCTTTTGTTTTGTATAGGATAGATAACTGAGGTTGGTTGTATTTGTTCCTCTTTAATTCACTTCAATTAACACAATATCCGCCTGTTCCATCCAAGTGTAGTAAAATGCATGCTTTTATCATTCCTTGTTGTGTAATATTCCATTGCATGCACACACCACACCTATATCAATCACTCATCTGTTATTAGACACCCAGAAGATTTCATATCCCAAATATTGTAGTAAATGAATCAATGAAAAGTAGTGTGAAGATGTCCTTTTTGAAACAATCCTAAGCTATAATCAGTAGAATTATATCTCAGGATACTAAGGGGAAATGTGACCTTGGGATAATGCTGGAGAGACTCTGAGACTCCAGTGGTAGATGTGGTATACCGGTGATGAAGCATAAAATAATTAAATTGCTATCATTAACAGAAAAAAAATAAATTAAAAAATTTTAGGGGCCAGAGCAACAGTACAGTGGGCAGGACATTTGCCTTGCACTTGGGACCAACCAGTTTTCTATCCCCTGTATCCCATCTAGTTCCTCAGATACCACCAGGAGTAATTCATGAGTGTGGAGTCAGGAGTAACCTCTGAGCATTGAAGGGTGTGACCCAAAATACAAACAAATTAATGAATAAATAAATATATAAATAAATAAAACAAAATCAAGTTAGGGAATAAACAGTCATAAATGAAAATAAACTAAGATTTTGCCAATAGAACAACCAGGGGTGAGGTGAGGGTATGAGAAGGGACCTAGGGAAATAGTGGAGGCAGGGACCATTTCACTCTATGGTGGGTGTGGTGCAGAAACATAGCATTCCTAAAACATTAGTAAATAATAGTACAATGTTTTTAAAAGATGGTTAAAAATAATTAGGAGGAATTTTCACATTGGATGATGTCAGAGAGACTTAACACTCCTAAACAATCATTTGTCAAGTCATCCATGGCACTCTGTCTTATCCTGTTTCTTTTGTGCTCAGACAAACTCCCCGAACACCCCCCCAAATGCTTCTGTAAGTCCCTTACAGCAATAATCACAGTGGGGGGTGGGGGGAGCTGGAAGGTATGGCCTCTCTTAAATGTCCATTTCTTGAGAGCCAAAGCCTGGGTGTCTGTAGCAGTCACACTTCTGTATTGACTCGAAAACTTTCTTTAAAATGGGGTCAATGAGCTTAAATTTTACATGAGACATATTCAATGTAGTATCTCAGTATCTCATAATCCCCCTTCCAGAGGATATATGTTTTTGAAGAAAAACTAGCAGATGCAACTGAAATCTGAGATAATTTATGAAAAATCAACTTCAGCAGTTAATCCAACACTAAGAAAAGGGTTCTTTAACCTAGGATTTGTGTCTAGATCTTTGTGAATTATAAGAAACATTTGTGTAACTTATTGAGAGACAGTAAATTAACTTTTTATCACATTTCCAATTGCTATGGTTCTTCCCAAAAGATAAAGAAACTTTTATTTGTGTTTATCAAATGTTTAATTTTTCAAAATTTTGAGTCAAATGTTCCACTTTTAAGAATCTGTCTTTACAAATTTGGTGTTAAGAGTGTTCTTGCTGAATGCGTTGTTATAGTGAAATAATAGGAAAAAGCAAATTTGCATCAGTAGAAAATAATTCAAAATGCTTTAGAACATTTGCTTTTTGCAATACTATACTGCCATTCAAACCAATAATATTTTCATGTAAAACTACTTAAGATATATTTCTAATTAAAGAATCTTTTGTTCACAATATGAATAACTAATTAGCACAGTATTCTAGATTCTAGAATAAAAATGGTGAAACATTTCTATCTTCTGTTTTTTATCAAATGGATTAAATGAGATCAATACATATTTACTATAAGTGAATAAAAATATAAGTGCTAAAGTTTGTTACATAAATATGCCAAAGGTTTACAATGATACAAGCCTAGTAAAATATTTCACTATTAGGGATTTGATAAAATAAAAGAATGTTAATTTTTCTTTTCTATTATTGAAATTATTTAAATTTTATTGAATTATATTGAACATATATATATATATAATGTCACTGTCACTGTCATCCCATTGCTCATCGATTTGTTTGAGCGGGCATCAGTAATGTCTCTCATTGAGAGACTTATTGTTACTGTTTTTGGCATATCCAATATATAATGAATATATGTTAACCATTTAACATATAACTTTAACTTAAAACTCTGAATAAAACAGCTTTAAAATTATTTTGTAATACTGTTAGTAATTTTTTTGCATATAATGTTCCATACATATCCTCCATCAAAGTATCCCCCACTCACACACACACACACACACACACACACACACACGACTCAACACTCTGTAGACCACCACCATGCTGAGTTCAATTCTGTAGAACAGTTCTCAGGGTTTTTTGGTCTTGGGACATCTGTTATTCCCTTACTATATTTTTTTAATATCAAAATATGAGAAAGATTGCTTTGTCTCTGTCTTGCTCCTTCTGGACAACTTTATTTAA
Source organism: Sorex araneus (assembly GCF_027595985.1). NCBI lineage: Eukaryota > Metazoa > Chordata > Mammalia > Eulipotyphla > Soricidae > Sorex > Sorex araneus. The sequence goes on from NC_073311.1 coordinate 33,593,418, forward strand.
CATGATACTCTCCAAATGTATCCATGTAGCAACTAATCACATATTTTGCCCTTTTTTATAGTTGGGTAGCATTTCATTGTGTGCATCACCATAGTTTCTATACCCAATCATCTCTTTTAGATAGTTAAGTTTAAATTGCTTTGAAGCTGAGAGTACACATAACAAGTTATTTTACAATCTTTGTGCATAGTATGACAACTTAAAGGTTTTAACTTACAAACCAATTTTTGATTAATAGCAGTTTAACAATCATTTTGTATTTATGATTTTAAAACTATCCACTGAATTGCTATTTCATTTTCATGTAAAAGTGATTAAAAATGTACTTTTTGGTAAAAGCTCATGAGTAATATTTGAGCATTATCTAAATGTCAATGTAAAAAATACTTAAAAATGATTCCCAGAGATAAAGACCATTAATGTCCATCACTAACAATTTTCTTCCCCTCATATCACATCTTCCAGTGTAATCAACTATTAAAACTTTGATTAACTCTTTCCCCCCCTTTTTTCATCAAAAATGAGAAATAATCCCTAGTACAGTTGACAACTATAACCTATGTACATTAATTCCAAGCCAGAATCACTAACTATTTTTATTGTGAATTTTGAAGCTACTTAAAGCACAAAACTCAGGTGAAATTGCCAAAAGCTTGTTTCACCTCTATTAGTCTGGTTCATGAATGGCTCTATGGAGACTCATGGTCTCAGAGTGCCCTGAGCTGAATATATATGAAATAGGCAAGATTTGTGTTAATGACTGAGTGTAGGTTGATTTTTCTTCCTGATGCATAATTGAACCTATTCTGGTTCACACAGCCCATGCTCACACCAAATAAAATGTTATAGTGTATTTTGGTTTAACTTCACTTAAAATATGATATGTATAAAGGTACTATGTTAGGCACCAGAAGTATAAATATAAAAATTCAATAAGATGAAGGAGCACTTTTGTCAAAACTACTTGAAAACTGTTAATTTTTAAAATCTGGACTCTAGTTCTAATTATTAGTAGAGGTATGGAAGCCAAGAATAGCCTTTAAGATAAATCATAAGCACTACATACTTGCATGGTAGATGGATTGTAGTGATAGGACAGTGGGTAAGGCATTTGCCTTGCACTCGGGCCAACCTGGGTTTGATTCCTCCGTCCCTCTTGGAGAGCCAGGCAAGCTACCGAGAGTATCCTGCCTGCATGGCAGAGCCTGGCAAGCTACCCATGGTGTATTTGATATGCCAAAAAACAGTAACAAGTCTCACAATGGGGATGTTACTAGTGCCCGTTCGAGCAAATAGATGAACAGCAGGATGATAGTGTTACAGTGCCTGGTAGAGCTCTTATCTACAACAAAAGCTCTCCATTTCAGTAACTCACCAAAACCAAGAAAGATTTGGGAATTAGTCAGGATTCCATAGTGAACAAGACACTATAGGTATCATCCAATGAAAATATATAAAAATAATATGCATTTCTGCATAAATCCCTTCTTCCCCTTCATACTCCCAACACACTTTTTTGTTCAGGTTAAAGAGTAATAGGCAACTGGTCATAACTTCAACTTTCTGTAATGTCTTAAAAAAGAAAAAGGAAAAAAAAACATAATAGCCAAGCAAAATTATTTCCAGGATGTAAATGTGGGAGATTTGGGATGTTTATGCACTTGCAAAGACTCTGAGACATGTCATGGGAATGACAGCATTTTCAACATTTATTAAACTAATTTTATATCAGCCCTGCTTTCCACAAAACACATGAAAAATGACACAATAAGCTTTCCTTCATCTTTCATTACTCTGCACCTTAATACATAGATCACTGACATGCATCTCTCAATTGCCACAATTTTTACAGTTTGATCTAAATTGTTTCGATTTGCTCCCTCCTCACATACAGCTATACTAATTTTACGTATAGTTAAAATTATAAGATAGTTCTTACTTAGGTCACAACCTAGCTGTCACTTGCCTGGGAACTTTTTCCTGACACCACAATATGCATACCTGATCTCTGGTTCTCTGCACAATCCAGCATCTAAGTGTGGCTATAATCCCTTTTCATCAGAGTTGCATATTTAATGATTTCACTTCCTTCCAAAGATAAGCTCTATATTCCTGTATGCTCTGCTGTCTTATTCAATAACTTATATCCAGAATTTTATGTGATTAGCTGCAGAGCATAAGGACTAAATGGGTATTTATTAAATTGAACTGATTATCCTGAACCACTCTTTAAGAGACATGCTCTTGGGGTTTTTAGATTAAGAGAGCTAAAAATTCTTATTATATTACTGTGCTCTAGACATGAGATAGGCTATAAATTATAACCTCTATTAGGCTACATAAATTATTTTATTAATGTTTTAAGGTTTTTCTCCACTGCAATATATGTGTATATTGAGGTCACATTAGAGTTCACCAAAGGTTTCCAAACCTTGGGAGTTGCAACTGCCAGTTCCATTCAATGTGATTATGTGACATGCCTAAACATGCCATAGGAGGTTTGGTTCACATTTACACTTAATTTAAATTGAAACAATTTACAAGATTATATTTATTCACATTCACTACCTTGAAACTACTAGAATTTCCCCTGAAATGTACACACGCATATAGCAAACCTAAAGCTGCTTTCTAATTATTACTCCAGATTTAACACGAATAAGTGGACGTTTTGTTAGATTCCAGGTTACTCTCTAAGACAGACACAGACAGACACACACACATCATAATTATGTGGCATAATTAAATTAACAGTTTTCTTTTAAAAAAAAAGCTTTAATGGCCTTGTTACGGAGTGAGGGTCACAGATGATATCCTGACCTGTCTTTATTTGTGGAATAGTTTAGTGACTGACATCATTTAACAAATTCTCATGGTTTCTCTGGACAATGTATAACAGAAACCCTCTTTGATAATTACTTGTGTGGACCAACTTGACAGAGCTAAGAGATGCCTATGGCCAAACTTTATCTCTAACTCTGACTGTGAAAGTATTTAAGACTAGCATTTGAATTTGTAGACGCATAAAAAAGAAGATAGCTCTCACCAGCTTAGTTTGCTTCACTCAATCTATCAAGATGTTGAATAGAAGACAAAAGAGGAGAAAGGATAAATTTCCTCAGTCATCTTTAATTGGAGGATCCATCATCTCTTTCCTCCCTCCAACACAGTTGTTCCTATTTCTTGGGTTTTCAGACTCATATTGGAATCTAAAGCACTGTGTATCTCCTGGTTCTTAGTCCTTGAGGCTTTGTTTAGAACTATGCCATAAGCTATTAGGGCTGTCAGTTTTCAAAGGCCAGAGAATGGGAGCTCTCAGCCTCTGTAAATGCATGAAACAATTCCTTGCAATAAATCTTTTTCTATATCTATCTATCTACCTATCTATATACTATTCATCCTGCTTCTGTGGAGAAAATTGACAGCATATCCTTATACATAACCTTATCCATTCACTCAATAAATTTTTTTGATTAATCATGGTATCTGGTATTGCCCCTATAAAGGTTGATAATCTCTTTGAGTTATGAAGATAGATATTGTAAGAAAAGAAAAACTATAGCTCCAAGAGAAAAGGCACAAATGAGAAGTTTGCATGTAGTATCAAGACTTCTTGCCACAATAAATAATACCTGTATTATAGTGAGGAGCCATGCATTTGAAAGTAAGAAACCTATTTTAAGAACCTTCTATTTAATACTTTCCCATGACTATATCAATGTGTTTATATCTATATAGAGGCATTTCCTAGAATATTTTTGTGCCATTTAAGAAAAATGTGCAAATAGACATAAAATTCAAATTGACTTCAGGACCCAAAGTGATAGCATTGTGGGTAGGGCATTTACTCTGCACACAGCCAACCCGGATTTCATCACTTTCACCCAGTTGGTTCCCTGAGCAAACCAGGAATGATCCCTGAGAACACAGATCCAGGAGTAAGTTCTGACCACTGCTGGTTGTGTTCCTAAAGCAAACAAACAAACAAACAAATAAACAAGCAAATTCAAATTGACTTCAAAGGAAAATAAGCAAAAGACAACAACAATAAGAGTCAGAGAAATTATATATATGTATAAATATAAATTTTAAAACATAAATATATTAAAATAAAATGCTTAAAATTTTTCAGGGTAAAGTAATAAACTACTTGGTGCCTTTATAAAATTCCAAAACATTTTAATTAAAGACTTATAACTTTCAATAATGTTAATTTTATGCATTTTCAATAACAAAATTGATATGTACCTTATTTTTATAATTATACAAAATGTGTAATACTTTGCTTTTTTAAAAAATTAGGATGACTTGATTAGAATGTGTATGAAATGATGATTAATGTGTATAAACTGGCATGCATAATGTGAGGATATACCTTATTATTACTCTTGGGAAGTTCAGTGGTTTTTGTTGTGTCTGAGTGATGTGGAGCAGTGCTGGGAGGAGTGGGGCAGGGCCTGTTTTAGCAATGCTCAGTCCAGTGGTACTTGGTCTACCAGTACCACTACATTCAGGGATCTTGGGTTCTGGGACTACACCTGGAACTAAACCTGAGGCTTACATAAACTAGGCATCTGCTCTACCTATCTCATCCACATCCTTGGCCTATAAGACGCACATTTATATTTTTGTGCATTGAAGAGTCTACAAATTTGAGCATGAATCTTCTGAGTGCACTGTATGCCCCATCGAGCCTATTTATACCCCTCAACACACCTACCATATACACTCAGGAACAAACTCTCTATCTGCCTCATTATATTATAAAAGGTAGTCTCCCTGAATTTTCTCTCAAGCATATTCATAATTTTGTCCATAAAACAACCTTGCTCATCTTTTTAGGCATTCACTTCTCACATGTAAGCATACTTAGAAAGATAAATTTTTTGCCCATCATGATAAAGCACAGTATTCTTTATTATAGCATTATGTATGTGTGCATGTTATAATCACTCACTGTGAAAAAAATGTCCATTTAAACTGAGTAATGATAGAAAAATAACTTACATAATTTGTTTCTAATATTCCCATTCTGCTAATTATAATAATTAGCTTGACACATATAAGAAAACTAGAGAACCATTTATATTTTCTATAGGCAAGTTTCTGTCTCCCCTTTATCTTTCAGGTCACCATCAATAAACAATTAAAAATAAGAGGATTGGGAATTGCCAAGTGATAGTACAGAAGGAGGGCATTTGCCTTCCATGAAGCTGACCTGGATTCAATTCCTGGCATCCCATATGATCCTTAAAGCACCACTAGAAATAACTCCTGAGTACTGAGGCAGCATTAAGCCCTGAGCATCACCAAGTGAGGCAAAAAAAAAAGCCCAAAATTCAAAAACAAAAGAGGATTGGAAAAAGGCCAAAACTCTATACAATTCATGCAACTCTTCTATATTCCTAATAAAGTGTTTCTTAAAATAAGACATGGGGATGAAGAAAAATATATAAAAGGACTTTAAGAAAAAAAGAGCAAAGTTTGAAGAAAAATAAAATTGTGTGGTTTTAAGGACCAAGAGGCAGGGAACCTTCAAATATTAATAGTAGAATCATTACGCCAGCATTTGTGTGTATCTGATGGTTTGTGGCAATCAATCTTTAGTATTTAGGTATGTGTTAATTAGGGCTTATCCACCTCCAAGTCAATTAAATTTGGTTATTAATGCATAATTCAATATTGTTATGTATAGCAGAACACTTAAAAGGATTTTAAAATTCTATCTTCTGATGTGGCCTGAAATATTTCAAGGAAACACCCACTGTCAAGTGAGTGAAAATGAATAATTATGGGAGCCCTTAAACCCCACAGTTGAGCAGACAAGACAGCTGCTATTATTAAGCACTCCAAATTGAAAGTATGGATTCTATCATTATGAGAACAAAGACAGTGCTGTGATAATTATGGAAATGCTATAGCTTCCATTTTTGCTAATGTTTTAGTAGAATATTTAAAGCCACAAAAGGTTAAGATAGAGAGCTCAATTTCTATATCTTGTTACTCACTTAGATGAATACATTTCTCTACCAATTGTAGTCATAACAGAGCTTGCAATCCCTGCAATATCATGATAAGAAAGAGTTGATTTGGGCAAGAAATTAAATGATAATAAACATAGTGTAGACTCAGTGGGGGATATATTGTTTAATGTCAGTGGTGATTGAAACTACCTTCTAGATGACTGAAGCTTTGTTGGCCCTGTCTGTTTATATTAATTTCTCCTTTTCAAAGGCCATTATCTTAAATTGCATGTTATATAACTTGAACCGCCTTCCTCCAGCCCACAGCTCCACTTCTAAGGCAACTCGATGATGCATTTTGTAAGGAAAAAAAAAATCTTTCCTAGACCCAGCATCCAAGATTACAATCTTGAGAATGTAATGGAAATGGATTAAACTTTGTACAATTTCCTTTTGTCACGTGAATTGAATCCCGTTGTGCTATTTTCTATACTCCTTTCAATCATCTATACTCCTTACACACACACGCACACACACACATGTACACACACATACACACACGCACAGATGCATGCATGCTTGAAGTGGACACACACACACACACACACACACACATATGAGCTATAACTGTATTAGCATTGCTTAAGCTACCCTCACCTGGTTTTTCAGCCAGTCAGGATCTTTTTGTTTTTTTGACTCTGAATTCCCCTTCTCTGAGAAAACAGAACTGAGGACAAATCCACCAAACACATGGCACAAAACATAGACAGTCCTTAAGATTAGGATGGTGTAACAAGAACAGTCAATGATCTTCATGTTGGACATATACAAAATAATTGAAGGAGAAGTGTTGAATTGAATAATTGATAATTGAAGAATTCATGATAAATAAAATCTTAAGATAGAGATTGTCTACTTTTACAAGAGGCAAACTAAAATTGTATAAAGATCATTCATACACAGCCTAACTTCATGCTCTCAGGTTCCAATCACAGACGCTTCCTCAGATGTCGGAATTTCCATTTTCCATTAACTATCAGCCATACCTCTGAGGTTAAAATGGAGCTATTCAAATGTTGGTAGTGTCCACAAATTTTGATGTTGCATTGAATTGACTCACATCACAAGAGAAAATAGAAATATGCATAGTAAGAAGGAAAACAAGAGAATTGCTTCCTTAGAACTTCATTTTGTTTTGATCTCTAGGGTGTTCTTTGATGTTAGGCATAAAGCTGCTATACGGCATACTCAATCTTCAGTACTTTGGTAGCATGCAAATAAAAGTCATTTGGTTGAAGTTAAAAGCAAAAAAGAAAACAAACATGCTACTTGTTTTTATGTCTACTTCAAGTAATTACATGACCACTGAAAAATTACTAATTAGCTAACTAAAATCCATTGCACTAAGTACTCAAAGATTAAAAAAAAAATACATGCTTTAACTTATCTGAAGACCAAAGTTCGTTACCTTTTTTTTTCTGAACCTAAATGATATCATCTTTGTTTTTTTTAAGAATAATTAGTTTGCAAGAATAGACCTTTTTTATGTCACAAGTTTCCCAAGGTGAACCTGTCACTGTATCACTGTCATCCGTTGTTCATCGATTTACTTGAGCAGGCATCAGTAACATCTCCATTCGTCCCAGCCCTGAGATTTTAGCAGCCTCTCCTTTCTCGTCTTTCCCAACGAGTGGAGGCTCTTTTCAGGGTTAGGGGAATGAGACCTGTTATGAGACCTGTTAAGGTGAACCTAGAGTAGAAACATAGGATAAGGAATAAAGAATTTAAGGTATAAGTAATTAAATCTTGAATTATGAGTAATATTTACTGAGAGATATTAGAAATTAGTATCATATGTTGAAATAGTGATAGGGACTATTCTTTTCGCTAAGAATAAATATTCTCATGAGATTTTAGAGAAGTTAGAGCTATCATGAGTAACTATAGAGTTTGCTCAATCTCTGAAAATAATTTACAGCACAGAATACACTGTTTGGATCTACTTTAGGTGTTTTAAACTTACATTTTATGTTAACAAAAGGATTGGATCAGAAAGCATAATCAAAAGGCACCCAGTATGGTCATAGACTGACCCAAAATCCATTTCGACCTTATACTTTCACCCAACCATCCCAGGACTTTACCTAGCAATAAAATTTGATGGAATTGCAGTGTAAAGTGACAAAGTTGGCCATTATTTATTGAGCAATTGCCTTTTGTTAGACTGCCTTACAGATTTCAGAAAAAAGGATGATGTTCAGACTATAGAAGGACCTATAGAAGGACCAGAATCAGGAAGAGGAGAACTATTAGGGAGCTCACAGACTTTTTCCTATTTCCCAATCGGCGGGACTGATCCATTCTTCACTACTGCTCTTCTCCCCATATTACTTTTAATTTCAGTTGTTACAGTTGCAATAACAGAGATCATTGAATTCCTTCATTTGCAATTTCAAATTTTTGAAGATGAGTTTGAATTTTCCATATTGACTCAAGTGATAACATAAGATTATATTCATTCTTTAAGTCTGTCACCTTCTATAGCATTATGTTCTTTATGATTGTGAACTATTCAGAACCAATATGAATTTGGGAAAACATTTCTGTCATTATGTAAAGCAATAGCTTCCATGAATTCTAATAGTTACCTTGGTAATCATCTTTTTAAGGACAATGCACTTAGAATATCAAATATTCAAGAGACAAAATCTTACTAGTTCCCCTAGACTAGTTGTTCTCCATGCTGGAATATAGTGTTATGGTATGATTTTAGAATATTTGAGTCAGATTGTCAAGTTTTCTGGTAAAAAAATTATACTTGATCAGTTTTTTCTATATATTAAATTTTAAATTCTATAAATATTCTACAAATTTAGCATTAAACAAAGAAAAATATCTTGGTAAGAAGCATGCTTGAGGAAACTGGAGAGATAGTACATCAGATTGGATTGCTGCCTTGAATTAAGCTAACCCAGGTATGATTCCTGACAGCACAAATTATCCCCCTCCCTGGCACTACATATGACTTTCCAAGCCCATGCAGGAATAAGCTATGAGCACCTCTGGGTGAGGCCCCAAAATAAACCAAGAAAAAAATTAGTCCCCATTAAATAATATAAGATAAACAACAAATTCTTGTTCTTTTTGTTCATACTGGTCCTTCTCTGGATCATAATTGCTTTCATAACATTCCAGACCTAAGGATGCTATTGTCACCCTATGGGAATATGTCCTAGAGATTCTCAGTAAAATATTTAAACACATTTCTAAACATATATTTTTTAAAAAGATGCTTTCACTTCAATTACTTATATTTTTATCAAATTTATATCATAAAATACCTTTTGGTGTGTAGTAGGTATGATACATGAAATACATCTTGATTACTATCCAGAACATTCTCTGTGTATGTATATGTTTCATATAACATATGAAATATACCTTGATTACTATACAGAAGATTCTGCAAACAAAAACACAAATGAGATATGGAGTTAAGACTCAGGGAATAGATTAGATAAGGCCAAATATTATGAGATTAGAATCAAACATAACAGAGGAACCAAATAAAATGTGATGATATGAGAACAAAAGTGCAAATATAAGAATTCAGTAAGATAGCCCAGAATGTCTGTTGTTAATGCCTCTGGTATCAGAGTTGTCATATAACATGAACAAGAGATTTAAAACTAGAGATGTTAGACTGGAATGCAAAAATGATGTGCCTGGGAAAATATAGTGTGGATTCTTTTTTGTTTTTCTTTTTTGACACTGCTTTTTATTTTCCTTTAAAAAAAAAAACATGGCTTACAAAGTTGTTTTGTTAGAACCAAAGTGCAGCCATTTTAGCTGCTAATAGCCATTTTGCTATTCCATATGATTATGAAATTGACAACTGAACTGGATTTGAACAGGAGACCACATCTTGAGAAAGAGAACAGAACAAACAAAATTTACAATGCTTGCAGAGAGTGCCAGCCTATCCATAAAAAGAAGCCTAGTGGTCAGCCAGGCATGGAAAGAATAGAACAAAAGGATACCCACAGGTGACACTAACCAGTCAGCTTACAGGTGAGTTAGGGCAAAAGAACAATGAGGTTTTAAGGTACTTAAATCCTTCCCTGCAGTTGGTGAGTTGGTGGGGGTCATACCCTGACCCCATTTCTCTGTGGGGAGAAACTGGCCAGTCAGTCAGTCTGTAACAACTCTCTCTCTCTCTCTTCTTGTCTCTCTGTCTCTGTCTCTGTCTCTGTCTCTCTCTCTGTAACAAATCTCTTTAATAAAATCTTTGAACTCCTGACGGGTGCCTTGTGTTCAAATCCGGACCCTAACAGTTAGTTCACAATATAATTGTTTCATGCACTCAATGTTCCAACACCAATCCCACCACCCGTGTGATCTTCCCTCCACCAATGACCCCAGTTTCTCACCTACTTACCAAGCCTTCCCCCTTGGCAGGCACCAAATAATCTACTTTATATTGTTACAACATATATCTGGCAGTGGTGTTACTAAGGTCATTGCAGGTTTATTGAGCTGTTCTGTGCTAGTTGAGCTTTCCATGTTTCTCATTGAGCTCCGTGTCTTTCCCACCAAATATTCTGTGCTCCTATTGAGCTGTCAGTCCTGTGAAATTTGGAGATTCCACAGGGCCACATCCTGAGAGGGCGCCAGATACCTCGCAGTGAACTAGGCCTACCTGGTGAAGTGTCTGTGGATACTTTGTGTAACTCCTCTACCTTGGCTCAGAAGCCAGCCTTTGGATAGAAACACTCCCAATGTGACAAATACTAGTAGTGTGTGTACAGGATAGGGGTACCAGATATACCCTGCATGCAACTACAGACAAGAGTTCAAATCCTGGCACCACATATATTCACTGAGAACCACCAGGCAAGATCCCTGAACACAGAGCCAAATGTAGCCCTGAGCACCTCCAGATATAAAAGAAAGGAACAAACTGAACAGGATGAAAAACAAAGAAAGCTAGTGTGGATTTTTATTAGCCAATCTATTGGCTTTATGTATACGTAATTATATACAGTCTATTCAAATGCTTTCATTATGTTGATTGAGTGCACAGACCTAGGATGCATGTCATCTGTTAATCATAATATTCTTATGCATTCATTATAATTTCACACAACAGAAGAATAAATCCTGAAAAAAAAACCTTTTCCAAAAACTTTTTTTGTTTTATTTTGTTTTTGGGTCACACACCGCAATGCACAGGGGTTACTCCTGGATCTGTACTCAGAAATTACTTCCGGCGGTGTTCAGGGGACTATATAGGATGCTGGGAATCAAACCCGGGTCGGCTGTGTGCAAGATAAACACCTTACCCACTATGCTATCGCTCCAAGCCCCGCAAAAACATTTTAAATTTTACATATAAACTAAAACGGTAACAATTATTGTACTGGCAGAAGTAAAATGAGATTAAAGCTTACCAATAAAGTATCATTAAAGTTTATAAATCAACCACACCTCCCATCAACATTAATAGTTCTATTTTTCAAAATAGCAAACACATTATGTACCAGGGATGAAGGTAGACATTTTATCTTTTCTATCAGGCTACCTATCTGGCTAGAGAACTTGGTTGTTCAAAAAAGATAAGAGAGCACGTAAGCACCTGCTTTGCACATGGCAAACCGAGCACCATATGTGTTCTCCAGAGCACTTACAGGAGTGATTCCTGAGCAGAGAGCCAGGAGTAAGCCCTGAGCACTGTCGAGTGTGCCTCTTCCCCCAAAAAAGAATTTGGTTATGTATGATTTGTGCGAAATAAATTCTAAACCTACTATATGATTTATGATAACTAATATTTTTATCATAATAAAACGTATGTTTCTTTCTTAGAATCTTACCCCAAAATCTAAAGAAACCTTCTTTACTTTTATAAAAAATTTTTCTGTCTTCCTTTTATTCATTCTCTCTTTCTCTCACCCAACCCAGCTTTTCTTCCCCATCTGTCCCTCCTCCTCCTTGTCCTCCCTCTCACTGCCTCTTTCTTTCCTTGAGGTAAATTGGGCAGCCTTGAGTTTTCAGAATGCCTTAAATGTGTAATTTGTGTAGTAGAGAGCTATTGCGGGGAAGAGATGACAAGAAAACAAGCTCTAGCTATCTGGTTAAAAGAACAGTAAGAAAAAGACACAGAGAATAGCTCTATTAACAATGCTTTCACAGCTTGATTTGGATTACCCCCATTGTGGAAGTGACTAACCCATGGTTTGCTTTATAATTTGAAAGCCAAACCAAAGGTGAAAGTAAACTATCTTGCCAGTAATTCCATGCTTGGAGATGTACATATTCCCATGAGAGGCTCACAGCAGGTGTGAGAGTATGGGGCTATTGCTGTTGGCTCTTGATTACTCTCTGTGTAATTTTAAAAAGCTTTCTATCCCCACGGCCTTCTGTAATATTTCAACAGTAATAGATTCATAATTATTCAGCCTACTGAAGGCTTGGCCACTATGACAGATGTCTTCTTAATTTCGTGTTGTGGACTCTGTCATTTCTCCCTCCCTCTGAAAACTAATAACATAAGAAACTGTAACATTAATGCAACTGGTATGTTTGCATCCATTAGTTACGTGTTATCAATCACAAACCAGCAGTCTGGTTGGACACCAATCACCAAAAGGAAACTCTTAGGAGACCTGCTTTGAAGCCTTCCCCTAAATAGTTATCAATCCCTAACTTCAAATAAATTGCTAATTATCTATATTAGGCAAAATGTATCAGCACTGGGCTCGACATACTTTATCTTTATTAAAGTTTATGGTAAAGATTATTAGATGATGCATAAATCAACTCAGAGGAAGGCTTTATTTCTGATATTTAGAACTGGTGTTTTAAGGTCATGTTTAAATAAACTTCTCTATCTTAGAGTTTAAGAAAGTTTTGTTTTAACTTTTTGTTGTGCACGTCTGGGTTTTGTCTCACAAATATCCACTAGTGAACAAAATATGTAGATTAATCCTCAAACACCCCCATAGTTTCAAGAAGAAAAGTTGACAACTCCTCTTAAGGTAAATTTCACTCACTCAACACAACCTATATTTTATTTTAGTTTTTGTTTTTGTTTTTGCTTTTTGGGTCATACCCAGAAATGTTCAGGGGTTACTCCTGGCTCTGCACTCAGGAATTACTCCTGGTGGTGTTCAGGGGACCATATGGGATGCTGGGAATCAAACCCGGGTCGGCCATGTGCAAGGCAAACGCCTTACCCACTGTGCTATCACTCCAGCCCCACAATCTATATTTTAATCTATAATCCCCAGTGAACTTCTAGTGTACTTAAAAGAAAGAAAACAGCTATATTTTTCCTTCATCATTTAGTTTCTTAAAAGAACTGGAATTGAAATAATACATATATTTACTGTGAATAATCATAACACTAATTGGGCTTGAAGAAATGCCTTCTGGGTTCTAATATTATTTTTGTCATTATGATTCCTTTAGCTTTAAATAAAAATTCTTTCTTCTATTATTTAAAGTACTTTCCATCTGATTTGTTCCATTTGATTGCTGCTTCTGTTTTCATTTCCATTGTATTTTTAAATGTATTGCAATAATTTTATTCTTTTAATTAAATATAGAATCTTAGAAACAGGCATATTTTCTCGTACTTTCTAAGTAACAGGCATATGTTTTAAGACACTTTCTAAGATTGTTGATATATAAAATGTTAATTAGGTATATTCCCTACTTGGCAAGGGAGGAAGGAGCCAACACTAGCTCTCTGTGTTGAAAAGGAGAGTTTCCTTCTTTTCTTCCTTCCTTCTTTCCTCCTTCCCTTCCTTTCTTCTTTTTGCTTTTTTTAGTTTATTAAATAAAAGGTTTATTTTTAGATCACCCAGAAAACACAGGGTAAAAGCTTTGAAAAATAGTTCTCTCTTCTTGAGTTGAATTTGAGTGGTTTTTGTAGTGCTCACAACATTTCTTCTCCATTTTCATGTTTTCTTATTGCTTTGAGAGTAAGTGGGAGGTAAACTGGCAAGAACTCTGAAAAAACATATGCTTGGTATGGCCAAGGCTGATATTTTCATAAGTAGTTATATTTTTCTAGAGTCTGAGATCAACTTATTTCAATGATATTGAGTAAAAACTATTAATAGATCACTTATAAGCTCTAAAGCTGTGTATTCTATAAAGTGTATCTTCCAAAGACTTTCATTTATCCTTTACCCTATCAGGAAATGTATTGAGTTGTATTAACCCCATTGAAAGTTGCCAAGAAAGTAAATTCTAAAAGTTAACTAACTGCATTGTGACTGAGAGTAATAAGACTCATTGTAGTGATCACTTTGCAATGTATGTAAATATCAAATCATTATGTTGCATACCAGAAACCTACACAAATTTGAATATCATTTCAATCTCAAGACATTAAATAATGTATAAAGACACTAATAAGTGTGTCTAGATATTCAGATTATTGTTTTATAGTTTATTGTTATCTTCATAATTTCTTATACCTAACTAGAGAATCAGAAATGGTTTTTAAATAGGAGAGTAGAAATACTAAAATATAGAAATGGCACCAAAAAAGCAGAATAATATATTCAATCAGTTAAGCAAAGATTGTTTGCTTAGCATGTAAAGCCATGGACGTTTGAGAGTAAGATCACACAATGGCAAATATCAGCTCTTTCACATTAATCCTATGTGACCTATGGCAGCATACAAAATATTTACATATTTTGGGTATCATATTTACAAAATGAGCATAAAAGTAGTATATAGCAATTACTGTGAGAAATTAATGCAAAGTTCTTGGACAATAAGCTCTGAGGAGACTTACTGTTAAATAGTTACTATGATATACTCCCCAGCATTTAGAAAAGTAAGATCGTGAACCAAAAAGATAAACAGAGTGAGTTTTAATGAGTTTTTACTGCTTTTATGTTTGTTTGATGTGGGTAGAACTTTGAGCCACATTAGCCTTGTTCAAGGATAACTCCTGGTCCCATGCTCCTGCTGGTGTTCAGCATATCATAAGTGGTGTCAAGATCAAACTCAGATTAGTCATGTGCAAAGCTAGTGCCTTATCCACTGCACTATTTTCCAGCCTTAACTGAGCAGAATGGCTTTTATTCAAAATAACAATATAAATAATAATATGACTACAAAAAGAGTTCCTTTACCAAAAGATTTTAGTGGATCCTGAGTGGACCTGTATTTAGATAATGGAGAAATTGTCACGTTAGCTATTTCTAAGTCAACAGGGCACACACCTAACTGAAAAACATTATGTTTTTCCTTAAAATTTTGATATTGTTAGTGGAAGTAATAAGAGGATTGTTAGGTTAAATTGTCAAACATAAAGGATTATCTGATAAGATAAGAAATTCTTAAAGAACAATTTGGGGGATTATGCTCCTTTATTTCTATTGGGCACCATAATAGTCAACAGAGAGGACATGGTGTGTGCAGAAGGTGAGTAAATGTATCTGTACTACAAACACATTACATGTAGAGTCAGTTCTACCATATTTATTAAAATCTGCCCTTATGCCAGTATGACTGGAATGGCGATGGTCATACTTGCACACATTTGATGGAAATCCATTAGGACTCTCAACCACTGTTTCACTGTATCACTGTCATCCCGTTAATAATTGATTTGCTCGAGCGGATGTCAGTAACATCTCCATTCGTCCTTGCCCTGAGATTTTAGCAGCCTCTCTTTACTCGTTCTTCCCAGTGGTTCTGCATTGAAGGCTCTTTGAGGGTAAGGAGAATGAGACCCATTTTTGTTACTGTATATGGCATATTGAATACGCCATGGAGAACTTGCCAGGCTCTGCTGTGTGGGCAGGATACTCTCAGTACTTTGTCAGGTTCTCTGAGAGAGAGAACTAGGAGACTATAAGAAGTCCAGGAGCTTTGTTTTATAGTCTCTGGATCTTGGTCATTGATGGGATTCCACGGTGCAGGGGGTAGTTTTTGGTGTGACTGTCAAGCTATTGGACAATGGGGGATCTGTGTGGAGGAGGACAAGTCCCTATCCAAGCGGGCTTGGACATCTCAGCCATGGGTCCCTCACACCCGGGTTTCGCTGCCAGTTTATTCATGCGTGAGGCTCGTCCAAATGTGTGGAGAATGACCATGAGCATGGCTGTGGCTGGGTTCCAGAGGTCTTTGACTGCCTCTGGGACTCTCAATAGGAAAAAGTATCAATATGACTCTATAGGTTACTTCACAGTGCAGAGAGAGTTGATATTTTGTCAGATGCTTAGGACATCTAATCTGTTGTCTTGTTTTTTTTTTTTTCTATTAGATTGTTTTTCTGAGTCTAGATCCCATCTAGCTTCAAAATTTCGTAGTTCAAGTTTCACTCCAAAATGGATATGTTAAGTATTTGCACCTTTTAGCTATAAAACACTTTGTACTTCTTCCAGAAAAATATTAATGTCTGGATGTGATTAATGAAAATATCTCTCCACTGAAATAGTGAAGACGCATGTAAAAGAAGCAAGAAAGGACTATTTTCTATAAGGGTTTGATAGAGAATTTGATCTTCTGTAAAATCACATATGATCCTTGAATTACACAATCCACAGTTATCTTCACCTTCACTTTAAAAATGCAGTCTTAGTTCTGCTAAACCAGTAGTTCTTGTTTAATCAGACATGTTACACTCAAATATATTTTCAAATAATAGTACAGTCAATTTTAAGGAGATTTTGGAGGGGACCTAAGTGTCAAGATTATAAAGAAATAGAAAAAAAAGGTGGGGTAAGGGAGAATAAAATAATTAAAAGGAAAAGAATTGCAAAATAAAATGTGGTATAAATGTAGCTTATATCCATTTAAGAACAGTGGAGCTACAGGCATAGTACAATGGGTAAGGTGCTCGCCTTGCTCAAGGCAAATAAGTTTGATCCCAAGCACTACATATGGTCCCTGAGCACTGTTAGTAGTGATTCCTGAGCACAGAACAAAGAGCAAGCCTTGAACACTGACAGGACTGGCCTAATAACAAATAAATACAAGCATGAAACTAGCCTCACAATATTTTAAGGTGATTTCTATAAAGTGTGACTTTGGTATAATATTTGGCACTATTTTTTTATTCTAAAATATATGTTATTTATTAGAAGGAAGAAGAAAAACTTTTATCTTCTCATATCAAATTAAATAATTCAGTATTAGTGCCTAAAATAGTGAAATCTAATCTTTAAAACCCCTACAGTCTATTTGATCTCTGTTTTGCAAGATACTCAGAGTCTATGAAATGCTAAACATAAAACCCAAATCATCCGTGACCATACTGATTTCATATTTTCATTGTTACCAAGCTATGGATAAGATGGAAATGAGCTTCATACAGTGGGTTTTTTAATTTGTCTGGTTGTCTTTCTGTACTTAATCCATCTGTGGGAGTGACAACTTGACATAATCACTAGCTTTCAATAAGTAATTCCATTCACTATCAGTTTTTAATTTTATTTCCTCATTCCTTTATAGATGCAGTTAGTTAAATACTGGCTAATCTGCAGAGTCCAGGAAAGACTAGCGCTGTCAGTATTAATTTCATACTACTGATCTCATGTTTGGTCCCATACAGTAATTAAAGGAAATAATTATAAAGGTGAAATTAAACTAGAAGTATTAGCCTTGGCTTTAGTTTATATGAGACCACTACATGATTCATGATAACCTGCAATTTTTCTAACATTGGCTAAATTTCTTTCCACAATAACATACTTAGCTTCATGTATTTTATCACTATATTTTATTTTACAATATGCACCCCCCCAAAATAAACATATTCTCTAACCAGCTTTGGAAATTATTCTTTTAACTTTGTTAATATTAAAATTTTCTAAGTACAGTGACTTATCAAAGTGGTTCCTAAAAAAGAGCAACGTTAAAATCACATGGAATCTTCATCCATTTGGATTGCTGTCACAAAATCCCATAGGCTTGGTAATTTATAAATAATAGAATTTTATTTCTCATAGTTCCAGAGTTTTAAATCAAAGACCAGATATTCAGAACAATCAGGTTCTAATAAGAAAGTTCTTCCAGGTAACAGACTACAAACCTTCTTGTTATCCTTTTCTATGGCAGGAAGAAGCAAAACACTGTGGTATTTCTTTAGAAGGACAAAGTTTACTAAGTTCCTGGCAATGGAGGCTCAGGCTCTGCAATCTTTTTTACAAGACTTCTTTCAAAGTCTTCTTTCTAAGTGATTCTAATAAATGCTAAAGTTTGAGATCCATTGAGAATTTTTTGAAGCCTTTAACAAGCTCTACTTCATGACAGCTTGTGGATTGGCAACATTAACCCCATTTTATAAACAATGGAAAGGAAACTTCACGGACCTATTTAAATTCACAGAACTGGCGAATTGTAGAGTTGGGAACAAAATCTGAAATTTAATAATATTCTTTCCTCTGTATATATTGATTTAAAGTTACCACAAAGAAAATATATGATTGTCTAGCATATAAACTATATAAAATCAGAAATTAATTTATTTAGGACTATCATCATCATCATTATCATCATCATCATCCCGTTGATTGTCAAATTTCTCAAGCGATCTCAAAAATGTCTCCATCTGTCCTAGACCTGATATTTTAGAAGCCTCTCTTTACTTGTCCTTCCCAACGATGCCGCATTGGAGGCTCTTTCAGGGTCAAGGGGATGAGACCCAGCATTGTTACTGATTTTGGCATATGAATACTCCATGGGGAGTTTTCGAGGCTCTCTCATGTGGACAGGAAACTCGCAGTAGCTTGACAGGTTCTCCCAGAGGGAGAAGTAGGCTATAAGATGTATAGGCTATATAGGACTATAATTTTCATTAAGCTAGATCCAGATTCTTGATCCCCTACTCCCCCCCCACACACACACTCATTGTTACTCATTCTTTTTTTTTAATTTAATAGTTTATTTTTAATTAGTGAGTCAACGTGAGGGTACAGTTACAGATTTAAACATTTTTGTGCTCATGTTTCTCCCTTACAAAGTTTGATAACCCATCCCTTCACCAGTGCCCATTCTCCACCACCAGTAAACCCAACATCCCTCCCGCCCTCCCCAGTCCTGTCTCCCCCCACCCCACACTGCCACTATGGCAGGGTATTCCCTTTTGTTCTCTCTTTCTGATTAGGTGTTGTGGTTTGCAATAAAGGTGTTGAGTGGCCATTGTGTTCGGTCTCTAGTCTATATTGAGCCCGCATCATCTTTCCCCCACATGGCCTCCAATCACATTTTACTTGGTGTTCCCTTCTCTGAGTTGCCCAGAATGAGAGACCAGCCTCCAAGCCATGGAGACAACCTCCTGGTACTTATTTCTACTATTCTTGGGTGTTAGTCTTATAGTCTATTATTCTATAGTCCACAGATGAGTGCAATCTTCCTATGTCTGTCTCTCTCTTTCTGACTCATTTCACTTAGCATAATACTTTCCATGCTGATCCATTTATATGCAAACGTCATGACCTCATTCTTTCTAACAGCTGCATAGTATTCCATTGTATAGATGTAACAGAGTTTCTTCAACCAGTCATCTGTTCTAGGGCACTCGACACCCAGCCATCTGCCAGTGAATTCTTCACAAAAGAATATACAGATTCCACTTTAGATTTTGTCTATATAAAATCAAAATCTTTAGATTTTGTCTAAAGTATCATATTGAAGGTTTTGAACTTTACTTATAAATTGGTGATTCTGTCCTTTTGGACTATAACTCTTTTTTATAGAAGGAGGACTGAAATTTTGCAAGAGGTCTGCCAATCTAGAAATATTGCAAGTGTTGACTAATATTAGGATGACTAATATCTCATTCAAATATATATTATACTTTTTCAAATATCTGATTTCCATTAAATTCAAAGTAATCTTATGTCATCATGTATTTTTTCCCAGCAGCATATATCAAAGGTTTAACTACTAGCACAGAGGCATTTTCAGAATTTGTTTATGTAAAGAGAAAAATTAAATGTTTGGTCATGAATGTTTTTTCATTTTCTGTACTCTCTTCACCATCACCTAAATCTACACCAAAATCCATGTATTAATTTTTTTGACTACCAAAGTAACTTAAGTGATCATGTGATATTTCACACTAACTGCAATACTTCTGAGAATGAATGAGGGTACTTTTAATAATTACATTGGTAGGGCAGCACTATATCACGGCAGCCCCACACAAACAGAGTGATGATTCCAGCAAATAAAACCACGTTCTTCTCTGCCTCTGGTTTCTCATTTCTTACACAGAATACACGCAGTTTCTGTGACTAATGCACATAACCCTACAGATATCACTACTTTGCTCCAAGTTCTTATAATTTCCTGGCACAAAATTCAAGTACCTTAAACGGATATTTGAGATTCTGCATATTTTTATTTGAATTGTTTTTCTCTAGTCAAAACCAGTTAGGCAATTTCAAGTTCCAGTGCAAAATGAAAACAGAATCCCTTGTTCAGAAGTCACTATGGATTTCAAGATGGTGATTACAAAGCAATAAATGAAGTTTGAGGTCGTATGGAACTGCCTGTCGCATGTCCAAGGAACCTGGGCTCACTTCCAATCAAACCAGTAGTCTCATGCATCTCTGACTGTCCTACCTTCTTCAACACCCCTTGGAATACTTTAGCTCTAATTTCTGTCTTTTGGGATTTCATTGTATTGTTAAACTCCAGCTAAGAAGTGATTTCTTCACCACAAAGTCTGTCCTTATTCTGATGATTTCTTCATAAATCTCCATTTCTATTTTATTTGCACACTTCGTTTAGGGCATGTAGTAATCCCATAATCATTTCAATATCATTATATATCCTCCCATTTAAGTTTCCAGTTCTATTTAGTTAGACAAAATTAAAAGGGCTAGAGATACTTCAAAGGAGTGGAGTGAGCCTCAAGTTTGACCACAACATCATAGTCCCCTGAGCACCACAGGGTGAAGCCCTGCTGCCATCTAAAGCTCTCTAGGGATGTTCATTAATAAATGAAGAGGAGGGGGAGTGCACTAAGAGAGAAGAACTTCATTGGTAAATTTTTAATAACATTAAAATCCACTTTATCATGCATTTTTTTCAATATTGTCCAAGCATATGTGTTCACTTAGCCTTCTTTGGGGAAAAGTGTTCAGCTTATATTTTGATATGTACTCATATACTAGCAAAAATTCCCTTCGTACTTGTATCTTATGGGGGGAAAGAATTCTGTTCACTAGACATATATCATGTCAAAAATTTAATAAGAATGTTTACTGCAGATATTAATACGTTCCTGTTACAAAGACAAGAGGACTCAAGGGGTGAAGCCACCTGCTCAGAACCACACATCCTGATGGTCAGGATGCAGAACAATAATTGCCTGACTCCTGTCTGCACCTCCCACCAAACTTCTCCATGTGCAACCACGTCTCTAAGAGCAGCTCATTAAATTATAAATGGCGGCAATCTGTCAATTTTAACATCCAGTTTATAAGAAGATCAGCTGATGATTCAGGACTAATGCTAGGCATATGCACAGAGATATCCTTTTAGTTGTGTCTTGTTTCTTGACATCAGGTGAGTTATTCTCAGGACATGGCAACATGAGGTCTCTGGAGACACCGGCAGGGGCTCCCAGGATACTGACACAATCTTGGAAATTAATCCTTATGGGATTAAACTGGATGAATTACCCCTTTTACATCCTAGTCCTAGTAATGCTCTGTAGCCCATAAAACTTGTTGAATAAAAAGGAATAGGAGACATTAAAGTCCTGAATTGCCATGATTTGTTTTAAAGAGTTAAACAACTCAGTTAAGAGTTCCAGGTGGAAATAACATTCAGAATTCCAAAAGAGGTCAAATAACACATCAAGCCCCCAGTGTCAATCTCCCTGAAGTAGGACCATTTCTTTGCTGCATTCATCTTGATTACAGTCTATCCTTATTTGTTGAATCTCTAGGGATATAAAACATCTTGCTTTTGGAGAAGAATTTATAATCGTGATGTACCTGATAGCCATACTGTCCAGAGAAATGCCCTCAGAATCAACACATTGTAATTTGCATTTGATAATTAGGAAATAGCTGATATTCAAGAGAAAAAATGCAATACTTAGGAGAAGCTCCTGTTATGGCAATTACTGTGGGCGGAAGTGAGGGTCAAAGGTACCTGGGAAGTGAGAACAGGCCAGAACAATCAGAGACAGGGTTATGTTAACTAATTAGAAACCTCAATATTTAAAATGGGAGGTACTTGTGATCAGTTTTCAGGAGCACTGAAAAGTGCCCCTAGATGAATGTGGAATATTAACTCACTGTTCAGAGATCCACTCTTGGTCTTCCTTTTTTATTCCAGATTATCATGGATCTCTTAATTTTATTTATAAGGTATAGCAGAGACAGGAAAGTCAGTGAGACTTTTCCGCTCTTATTCAAACACTGATCCGTTGTGTATGATACAAAGTAAAATTCTTCTGAAGGTCCCTTCAAGTCCCCTCTAAGAGGATCACTGTATCACTGTATCACTGTCATCCCATTACTCATCAATTTGCTTGAGTGGGCACCAGTAACGTCTCCGTTGTGAGATTTGTTGTTACTATTTTTGACATATTGAATACGCTATGGGTAGCTTGCCAGGCTCTGCCGTGCAAGAGAGATACTCTCGATAGCTTGCTGGGCTTTCTGATAGGGACGGAGAAATCAAACACAGGTTGGCCATGTGCAAGGCAAATGCCCTGCCTGCTGTGCTATCACTCCAGCCCAAGAGGGTAAATATTTCATAATAGAAGACTATAGAATTTAGATCTAATTCAAGTGTTTATTCTCTGATCTACTTGATGATGTCTATGGATACATGATTTAACTTTCCGGAACGTCAAATAGCTCAAATATGATCTTCACTTTATAAGATTTGCATGCAACAATATATGTTTAATAATGTTGGCTCTCTTCCCCTTACCACAGCCTCACTAAAACCAGCACCACCACTAACACATCTCAAACTTTGCTCTATAGAAGTGTTTGAATATATATGACCTGCTTCCTTATATATGGTTCAAATTTTTATATGAAGAAGTGATGAGGCCTGTAGGCGTGCTGGACTTCTACAATGTGCATACAGCCCAAGTGTTTTGTAAAGATTTAAATGACATGAATCCATGGAAAATGAATGAATGCTTTTTAAAACTGTAAAATTAATAATTATTAATAAAGACATTAATTTCATAAAATGAAGTAAAAAGTGTTACAACATATTTGTAATGTGTTCAACATCACAAAAATGCAAATCAAAACCAATATAATACATCACCTCAAATCTGGAAATAAATACATGGTAAAATAAAAAGTATAAAATAACAAAATATGGAAAAAAGCTGAATAGAAAATGTAACATGGTAAACTCACAGAAAATAGTGTTTGCAATTCTGAAAAGTTAAATATTGTTTCATTAAAGCATACAGAAATCACATTTCTGGATATTTTCCAAACTCCAATATATTTTTTCACTTTTACGTTCGTTGCATTATTGCTTACAATTGCCAATGCATGTCTACTATCTTTCAGCAGATACATACATAAAGAAAGTAGAATATATATACATATATGTTTATTTATTGGAATATCAGTCACCTTTTAAGAGTTAAAGAAATCCTGCTAGAGGCTACAACGTGATGAATCTTGAAAATACTATGCTAATGAAATAAGTCTGTCACTGAAAGATAAGTATTGAATGATCCCATTCCTTTGAGGCAACTTAAGCAGTCGAACTTGTAGGAGGAGAAAATATATTGGTAGATTTTAGAGTCTGCAGAGGATAGCAGGAAATAAGGGCTTGTTGTTCAAGGAGTATATAGGATCTCAGTCCTAAAAGATAAAAAAGCTCTAGAGACCTATCTGTACAACAACGTTCATAGAAATTAGTACTAGTAGAATATACAATTTTTTAAAAATTTTATTTTGCTTTTTGGCTCACACCTGGAGATTCACAGGGGTCAATCCTGGCTCTGCACTCAGGAATTATCCTTGGTGGTCTTCATGGGACCGTATGGGGTGCTGGGAATCAACCCAAGTCGGCCAAATTCAAGGAAAATGCTTTACCCACTGTGCTATCACACATATATATTTTGGGGCTGGAGTGATAGCACAGCAGTTTTTAAATTTTTTTTAAATTTATTTATTTTTTAATTAGTGAGTCACAGTGAGGGTACAGTTACAGATTTATACATTTTCGTGCTCATGTTTCCCTCATACAAAGTTCGAGAACCCATCCCTTCACCAGTGCCCATTCTCCACCACAAATAAACCCAGCATCCCTCCCAGCCCCCCAATCCCATCTCCCCCCACCTCACTCTGCCACTGATGTCAGGGTATTCCCTTTTATGTCGTGGTGTGCAATAAAGGTGTAGAGTGGCCATTGTGTTCAGTCTCTAGTATACATTCAGCACGCATCACCCTTCCCCCGAGTGGCCTCCAACCACAATTTACTTCGTGTTCCCTTCTCTATCTGAGTTGCCCTCTCCCCAGAATGTGAGGCCAGCTTCTAAGCCATGGAGTCAACCTCCTGGTACTTACTTATACTATTCTTGGGTGTTAATATCCTACTCTGTTGTTTTATATTCCACATATGAGTGCAATCTTTCTATGTCTGTCTCTCTCTGATTCATTTCACTTAGCATGATACTTTCCATGTTGATCCACTTATATGCAAAGTTCATGACCTCATTTTTTCTAACAGCTGCATAGTATTCCATTGTATAGATGTACCAAAGTTTCTTCAACCAGTTATCTGTTCTAGGGCACTCAGGTTTTTTCCAGATTTTGGCTATTGTAAATAGTGCTGCGATGAACATATATGTGCAGATGTCATTTCGACAATACTTTTTTGCTTCTCTGGGATATATTCCCAGCAGTAGCATTGCTGGGTCAAATGGGAGCTCAATTTCTAATTTTTTGAGAATCGACCATATTGTTTTCCAAAAGGGCTGAACCAGTCGGCATTCCCACCAGCAGTGTAGAAGGGTCCCTTTCTCCCCACATCCTCTCCAACAGCGGTTGCTTTTGTTTTTTTGGATATGTGCCATTCTCTGTGGTATGAGGTTGTATCTCATGGTTGTTTTGATCTGCATCTCCCTGATGATTAGTGATGTAGAGCACTTTTTCATGTGCCTTTTGGCCATTTGTATCTCTTCCTTGGGAAAGTTTCTGTTCATTACTTCACCCCATTTTCTGATGGGGTTGGATGTTTTCTTCTTGTAAAGTTCAACCAGTGCTTTATATACCATTGATATCAACCCCATATCTGATGGATATTGTGTAAATATCCTTTCCCATTCTGTAGATTGTCTTTGTATTCTGGTCACTGTATCTTTTACGATGCAGAGGCTTTTTAGTTTAATGTAGTCCCATTTGTTTATCTCTGTTTCCACTTGGTTGGCCAGTTGCACGTCATCTTTGAAGATACCTTTATCTTCAACATGGTGGAGGGTTTTGCAGACCTTGTCTTCAATGTACCTTATGGTTTGTGGTCTGATGTTGAGGTCTTTAATCCATTTTGATCTGACTTTTGTGTATGGTGTCAGGTCGAGGTCTAAGCCCATTCTTTTGCATGTGGTTGTCCAGTTGTGAAGTTAGGGCATTTTTCTTGTATGAGGCTGACCCGGGTTTGATTCCCAGCATCCCATTATGGTCCGCCAAACACTGCCAGGAGTAATTCCTAATAGCATGAGCCAGGAGTAATCCCCTGTGCATCACCGGGTGTGACCTAAAAAGCAAAAAATAAATAAATAAATAAATAAAAATTTTACATATATATATATGTGTGTGTGTGTGCGTATATATATATATATAGAGAGAGAGAGAGAGAGAGAGAGAGAGAGAGAGAGAGAGACTAGTGTTTAAGAGTACAAGAAGTCAAATCCACACCATATATATTTCTGGATAGATTTTATCTGTTTATTTTTTTTGAGTTTTGGTCAGTTTTAGCCAATTATCTAAGCCCTGGGTGTCTTCATTTACTCAAATATAGAATGAGATAATAATAGTACTTGTTTCAAAGTATAAAAATTAAATGATGCATTAAGCCTAAAAGATTTAGCATATGCAATATAACCAGTGTTGTTAATTTGTATTCACCAAAGGTTAACAAAACAATCCAAACTTCAAATGATCATATGTGTGACTGCATGTGCAGATAATGGGATTTTTAATGCATATAATTCCTATTGACTCTCATTTCTGTTATATTTCAAGTACCTATTCCATAATGTTTTTTTATCAAGTTCAAATTTTTTTCAAAGTGGCTCACTGTAGTATTTTCATCTACAAATTACAACTCCTTCGAAATACAATATAAGTGCCCTTATTCTCATGTTCACTCTACTCATCTTTATTCCAATATCTAGTAGACTGTCTATTGAAGTCTCTTCATAATATTTTGAATGAATAATTATTTATAAAGTGAATTTTTTGAAAACTACTGCAGATATTTCATCAGTAGAAAACAGAACTTGCTAATTGCTTAGGTGTTTTAAATTCATAATACTTCAAAGAGAATATTGATGCAAATATTTGTCTTCTGAAGGAATTATTGATGGGACAGTTTCTATTTTATAGAACTATATAAGCAGGATGATAGAAATTCCTAAAAATTGATGTATTTAGCTTTCAGGTTTATGAATTAGAAAATTAAAATCTAAATTGAGCAAAGAAGTCTGTCAAGGAATATGTATCTAGTTTCTGTAACCAGCTACATTTAATCAAGGTCCCTAATTTCACAATAGCAGAAGCCCTTGCTAATCTAAGAGTTTTTTTTTTTGTTGTTTTTTTTTTCTTTTTGGGTCACACCTGGCAAGGCACAGGGGTTACTCCTGGCTCTGCACTCAGGAATTACCCCTGGCTGTGCTCAGGGGACCATATGGGATACTGGGATTTGAACCCGGGTCAGCCACGTGCAAGGCAAACGCCCTACCCGCTGTGCTATCTCTCCAGCCCCGCTAATCTGAGAGTTTTTAGGGAACCTCAAAGAATTTATTTCAAGTGGCAAAGAAATACATTAGCAGTTACTCCATAAAATATTCTTAAAATCTCTGCCCCCTTCCTCTCCAAATTCATACACACACATAAATGAGCGTGCGCGCACGTGTGTGCGCATGCACACACACAGACACACACACACACACACACACATACACACCACACAAATGCACAGTAAAAATTTCTTTCTAGTGGGAAAGAAATGAATGAACAATTGCTCCATATTATATTCTTAAAATCTTTCCCCTTCCCCAAATTCACTCTCTTTCTCTCTCTCTGTCTCTGACTCTGTTTCTCTCTCTCTCTCTCTCTCTCTCTCTCTCTCTCTCTCTCTCTCTCTCTCTCTTTCTCTCTCTCTCTGTTCTTTTGTATCTCTCCTTTCTTTCAAAACAAAACAAGAATATATTAGCAAATTTCATCTGTCCACCAGGGGGCCACCATGAGAACAAAGAGGTCGAGAGCAAGTTCCAGCCTAAAATATGCCCTCCTCAGTTAAGGAAACACCTGTGTTGATTACCAGGATATTACAAAAACAAAGAACAAACTAACAAAAGAAAATGCACTCAGAAACTGGAAACTTCATTAAACTTACAGTATTATAACATGCCTGACATCATTTTTTCACTAAATGTGGTATAGTCCAAGAATTCAGTGTCAATAAATTTTAACTTAAAATATACTTGACATATAATACTACTTCATTTTCAGCTACACAATGTTATTACTTGATGTTTAACACTGTAAAATTATCATCAAAATCATCACAATAATTATATAATAGTTTTTTATCAACTTTCAAACTTTCAACATCATATTATTGATTATGGTCTATGTGATGTACATACAATGCATCGCCTTAGCAAATGTGAGCTTACAATTGGGCTTAGTACCTATTGATGAATATTATTTTGCTAACAAGTGACAATGCAAATTGTCATTTCCCACAAACAGTGACTAGATATTTTGTAATTTAAATAAATTATTGTAAATTTTGATGATAGAAAGGTATTTTTGTTGTTTTATACGTCTGTAGTCTTTAGAAACACATCTTAACTTTTTGTTTGTTTTGAATTGTACCTGGCCATGCTCAGGCCATGCTCCTGATTTTGTGCCTGGCAGTAGTGCTCAGAGGACTACATGTGGTCTGGGGACCAAACCCAGTCAGCTGCCTATACTATCTCTCTTGCCCAAATTTGTACCATGAATAGATGAAAATAAAATGACATCCATGATTTGCTTCAAAACATTTAAATTGAGGTGAAGCTGGAAAACCATTCCAGGTAGATGGATCTCCTAGTTGAAAACTCCGTGTTCTTTTATGAATAGGTTCAGGCGAATTCTCCTCCCTGAAAAATAGGCCCAGTAACCCCCACCCACATCTTGGGACATATCAGTGTCTCAGCTCCACAGCTCCACATGTGCAACACCTTCAAATTTCACCCAGTAGGAGCACAGTACATTTGCTGGCAAAGTTGCACAGGTAGGACCAACAACCTTGATGAGTAAAAGCAGTATCACAGGAGGCTCAACCCGTACAAATCAGCTCCTTAAATCCTCAATGACCTTAGTAACACCAGTGTGAGGTATAACAATGATCACTTGACCTTTATTGACCTATCTTCTGATAATTCTATTTGCCATTTTGTGGTAATAAGAAATTTCAAGTAAATTTCTTTCTGCCTACTAACATGGCAAGCGTGGAGGAGGCGGAGGGGGGGGGAAACTGCGGACACTGGTGAAGGGAAGGTCACACTTGTGGGATTATTGATGTTGAAACACTGAATGCCTGAGACAACTGTATTATAGGCACTTTTGTAAATCACTTTGTATAAATGAAAAAGTACACGAAAAAGGTCAAAACCATTTAAGAAAAGAAGTACATGTGAAAATAGATTAAAAGAAGCTAGGTCACGTATATTTATATGAACAAAACAATGCAAGACATTATAGGGTAGGGCTATAAAAATTTTAATTCTTTGTACTTATTTCTGTATTTTCATAATAAATGAATATAAGGCTTATAATCACAAACTATAACTTTTAAACATTCAAAATTATTAATTTTTAGGAGCACTAGTCTTATTTAAAATAAATATATATGCACATAATTCCATTTATTTCTTTCTAGTATGTTAAAAAAAATTGTCCTCTGAAACCACTGCTGAAATTTAACCACAAATTAGGAGTTTTTCATGCAAACTACAGTTAAATTCTTTGTTTTTTCCAAAAGCATTTATACATTGTAGACATCTAGGAGCAGTGATTTTCAGCCACAAAATATTAATCCCAGAAAGGGAATATTCGGCTATTCTACAACTTGGGAGGTAGATGCTACTGGAATCTAGTGGGTAGAGGTCAAGAATGATGCAAAAATCCTACAATGTATGTTAACCCACACACAGAATTAATCCACCTAAATTATTAACCCACCTAAATTATTGATAGTTCTGAAGTTGATAAATGCTACCTTAGAGTCATGCTATTTCCAAGCTGTAGGAAAAACTTTGTTCCATGTCATGCTTTTCATATTTCAGGGATGGAGAGATAGAACAGTGAGTAGGGTGCTTGCGTTGTACATGGCCAACCTGGTTCTATCCCAGCACTACATACTGTCCTCCAAGACTTCCAGGAGTGATCCCTGAGCACAGAGTCAGAAGAACATTCTGAGTACCACTGGGTATGACCCAAAAGAAAAAACAAAACAGAATATTTTCAATATTTGATATTCAATGTCTAAAAATAATTCAATTTTTCAATAAGCATATAGAGGAAAATACTCTGCTAGTGCTTAAGACTTGAATAAATAAAAGTTCTTTAGAAAACAGTCATAGTCAACATGTTATTCTTTGAGATATTTACTTTGTGGTATCTAATCTTCTCAACTGATTCTCAGCCTAGGGATTTGTCTTTGCCTGACCCAACAGTAATTGTTCAGCAAACATATTAAATCTAGGTCACAGAGAAATTTGATCTTCTTGATGGAAAATAGCAATATTCATTATTTCCGGTAGACCCATTCATATATTTAGGTGGGTTGGAGATTTAATGTGACTATGATTATTTGTAAATAGATCAACATTTTAGAATTTAAACTAAACTCTCCCAAATATTTGTAATAACATAGAACACCCATATAATTGTATGCTAAGTAGAATAATGAAGATAATGTACTACATTTAATCTTATAGATGATACAAATATTTCCAGATCTTAGAAATATTAACATAGTGTTACTGGTGCCGCTTGAGCAAATTGATGAACAATGAGACAACAGTGCTACAGTATTACAGTACTAATAAGTAAAAATAAACCATAATTTTTATAAAGGCATAGCTGAGTGATAAAACTGAATAATTAAAGTGATTATAGAAAAAGGAGCCTCTTTTTACTCGAGTAAAGAGAGGCTTCTAAAATCTCAGGGCTAGGACAAATGGAGACATTACTGAGACCACTCGAGAAATTCGACGATCAACGGGATGATGATGATGATGATGATGATAGAAAAAGAACAATTTCTTATTAAAAAAAGCATAAGTAAAGAGCATAAGTTGTTGAGACAACTGGAGTATCCCGTGAATAACTAAAAATATCTATTTTAAAATAAGTGAAAAAATAAAACAAAACAAAAAATACAAACTCTTTGATTTTGACTATAGAATGGTGCCTACTAAGGTGAAGTGGAAATTAGCAGATGTATATAAAATAGGTGAAGATAAAACCACTTATATGGTTTGATATGAAAACTAGAGCATTAATGGTAAAAATAATACAGTATTGTTAACATTATTTGAAAGTTTAAACATAAAGCTTTAGGGGTCAGAGAGATAGTATAGGAGGTAAGACATTTACCTTGCATGTGAAAGATCTAGGTTTGATCTCCAGCAAATATATAGTTCCTAAGCATTGCCAGAAGTGATCCTTGAGCACAAAGCCTAGAATATACCCTGAATGATAAATAAATAAAGTTTTACACTTGAAACTGTAGCACTGTAGCACTGTCCTCCCATTGTTCATTCATTTGCTCGAGCGGGCACCAGTAACGTCTCCATTGTGAGACTTGTTACGGTTTTGGGCATATCAATACACCAGGGGAGCTTGCCAGGCTCTGTCATGCAGGTGGGATACTCTCGGTAGCTTTCTGGACTCTCCAAGAGGGACGGAGGAATCAAACCCAGGTTGGCCGTGTGCAAGGCAAAAGCCCTACCTGCTGTGCTATCGCTCCAGTCCTAAAAAACAAAATTTTGAAAACTCTTAAATTATGGAAACCAATGGCAGTCACCATAGAGAAAACAAAGTAGGGGGTGAGCAAATAAGTTGGAAAGGGGGATCAAAATTGGGTTTAAAAGATGGTGTATCATTGTGATAAATAACAATTTTCACACATTGACTTTTACAGTTCTATTTTTTGATATTGCCATCTGTCTTTTTGTTGTAACAAGCAATATAGTGTAAATTTGTTTGTGCCTGCTGAGGAGGCAGGCCTTGGTGGGAGTGTGAAGCTGGGGATATTGGTAGAGGAAAGTCACAATGGTGGCAGGATTGGTGTTGGGTATTAAATGCCTGAAACAGCTATTCTGAACAACTTTGTAAGTCACGATGTTATAATAATATATTTCTTTTAATTTTTAAAAAGGCAGTGGACAGAAACTAAAGCTTTGGGAAGATCATAGAACATTGAGTAGCAAAATTATATTATATACCTAAACCAATTTATTATGAACCTATGTTAAATAAAAAATTAAATATAAGTAAATATGAATCTAATATAAGTAATATTCAAATAAACCATTAAACTCTACATTTGTTTTATTCACTTTATATCCTATATTTTATATTTCAGACTTCATTACAATTTTTTAATAATTATCTTTGCAAAATATAATAACCTGTCATCTAATATTTACTCAAATAACTTAGGATCTTCCATGTAGACTTAAAAGAATAACATACAAAAGTCATGTGCAGTTTTTAGAGGACCATAAAGTGGGCATTGACTACGCCGATAGCATGACACAAGTAGAGATTGAGCTGAATATTCTTAAACCATACTTTCTGCAGATATCCTGTGCCTCACATTTGCAGCCTCTTGCACTTTAATTGACACAAGCTGGATAAAATAATTGACTTTCTAATATAAAAGGTAGATGTTCCCATAATTGTAGTGTTTAATCACCATTTCTATGACAGTTTTCTACCATTAAAATCTCATATCTCCAATCCATCATGTGTAATGATAAGTACTGCATGTTTAGCAAAATTACATTAGCATTTCATTAAATATACAAAGTAACATGGTGACATTTCATAGGCCCTAATGACTTGTCTTTTGCTGGATTTGTTAGGTCAGTAACTTTGATCACCTTGTTCATTTGTAGCCAAATCTCAATTATCCATCCCTAGATTATCCAGAAGAGATTTGCTTTAACATTCGCACGGAGTCACTGCTTCTTGTCCACAGATTTAAATATATGGGGAGACTTTAGAAAGTACTTGCTGTGGTGCCAAATTTCCTAGATGAAGAAAATAAGACTCAGAGAGGTTAAATGACTTTTCTGAGATCAATCATTTTGATCAGTGATAGAAAAGATAAAGCAGAATCCAGATTTGTTGGATGCCAGAAGGAACAATCAGAACAAAAGCACCCATTAAATTGATAACTTACACACTTTTTTTCAGGTTTTAGAGAATGCACTTTATTTTTATGATATTTGAAAATTTCATTGCATCAGAAAGATTACCTCTACCACTGTTCTGTAGTAAGAGCTAAATTACACTTTGATAGAAAAATTCATATTATGTATATGGTGTTCTCCATTTAAACATTTGATTCCATGTAAACTAAATCACCATTCAATTTTCTAAGCTATAGATAAGAGATGTAAATAGTATCACAGGTCAGGGATCATCCTGGAATTTCCCTAATGAAAGGTATGTGTTCAGCCCTTTAAGCTACCCTGGGTTTTGTATCCTCATTTAATCCAGTTATAAAATATACTTGATTGATTTAATCAATATTTAACAACTGAAACACATAACGAGGTCTCATTTCCAAGAGAACAGTTATTTGCTGGTTTTTAAAATTTATTTATAAGCAAGCATTAGTACTACTACCATAGTTACTAAAACTACAGAATTAACTGAGGTTTTATATTAACACAAGTTTACTATATTTGTCCAACCAAATGAGCTCAAATAATCTTCACAAAAGTTCTAAGGAGGAAGTAAATCTTTTAATAAATGTTTTATATACTTACTATATGATTTAGATAAAGATGTTAACTCAACAGTATCTTTATATAGACCACTTTGTTTTACTTATGTTTACAGTTATTTTTACTAATCTAGCAGTAGTTATTTTTATTTGTTTATATACTACTGTATTATACTTGCAATGCTACTCACTACTACCAGTTTATCAATGACAGTCTCCACTTTTCAGGAAACTCTGTCTCTTCCCATCCTTCACAGCCTCCATTCACTATTCCATTAGCAATGTCATGGAATATGTCTATTTCCTAATTCTGTTGCTTTATATTCCACATATCAGCAAGACCATATTTTCTTTGTCTTTCCACTTAAAACTTTTGGTTTTTAAGGAATGTCTGTATCGTTGTTATCTTTCCTCTTAGAACCCTTTTGTCACATACTACAGGTGCTGATAACTTCTATTTTATTGTATTTTTTTTTTTGGTTTTTGGGTCACACCCAGCGATGCACAGGGGTTACTCCTGGCTCTTCACTCAGGAATTACCCCTGGCGGTGCTCAGGGGACCATATGGGATGCTGGGATCAGAACCCGGGTCGGCCGCGTGCAAGGCAAACGCCCTACCCGCTGTGCTATCGCTCCAGCCCCTATTTTATTGTATTCTTCTTTCTTTTGTTGTCTATTTTATTATAGATTTTACTTTAGTGGTCATTTATTTATTTTTTTCTACAAAGTTGTTCATGATTATTTGCTTCGGATATTCAATATTCCAATACTAATCTCACCACCACTACACCTTCCCACCATAATTATTTCCATTTTTCGCAACAACCCTTAAGCCTGCCCCTGTAGCAGACACTCAATAATTTGTTTTATATTGCCTGCTATAAATCACTATATTACTGTCAACCTGTTGCTCATTAATTTGCTCGAGCAGGCACCAGTAACGTCTCTGTTGTGAGACTTGTTACTTTTTTTGGCATATCGAATACGTCACTGGTAGTTTGCCAGGCTTTGCTGTGTGAGTGAGATACTCTCGGTAGCTTGCCAGGCTCTCTGAGAGGGGCAGAGGAATCGAACCTGGGTCGGCCGCATGCAAAGCAAATGCCCTACCTGCTGTGCTATTGCTCCAACCTACCTACTCACTTCAGCAGCACATATACTAAAATTGGAATGATACAAAGAAGATTGGCATGGCCTGCTATGAATAACTTTCTAAAAGAAAGACCAAAAAAGCATTTGCTTAGAAGAAAATTAGTTAAGATTGTTGTGTCTTACCTTGGAGACATTGAACCCTTGTATACGAGATTACTAAAATATTTCCCTAAGAGGTTAAGCCCTCTGTGTTTACATTTTGTAAACTGAGATTAGTTACCTTCTACATTATATCACATTCAATCTGGTGTGCTATTCCTGGTTTATCAGTGTTGTAAAGTTTGAGATGTTATTCTAGGAGTTCAAAATTTTTTAGTGGGATGATACAGTTGGAGTTAATTTTTTTACTGGGTGTTAGCAATGGTGTGTGTGTGTGTGTGTGTGTGTGCGTGTGTGTGTGTGTGTGTATGTGTGTGTGTGTGTGTGAGAGAGAGAGAGAGAGAGAGAGAGAGAGAGAGAGAGAGAGAGAGAGAAACTGCCAGGGCTTCAAGAAAAATAGGGAGATGGGGAAGGTAACCCATTCCTGACTCTGTGAAAGCATGCAGATTTCAGTCACAAAACCCACATATTTGAGGTTTCAACAGACTAATTTCTGTATGAGGCTCATCCTGAGCAGTGGAGTCTGGATGGCAACAATTGTGGTGTGGGAGGTTTTCAGCTGCTGGGGCTTTGTTTATTAAATATTTTAACTGGATTAAAATAGTGTTTAAGTTTCTGGTGTTGAGGTACAAAGTTACTGTACATCAATGTCTCAAAAGTATTTTTGAGACTCTACACCTGTCTGCTGGTTCCATCTTTCTTTCTCCTCACCTATCCCCCAGCTATTTGTTGGTTAACAGTTATGGTTTGGTACATACTGTTACCACTATCTTAGTTCAAATCCTTATTGTCTACTTGGATTTTGCAATACTTTCCAACTTGTCTTTTCACATCTTATCTCTCATTCATTTTCCAGAATGACAATAAGCCTGATTCAAAATGAAGTGCCTCTAGGAACCTATTTCTAGACCTGTTTCCAATTCCAATTGACCTTTTGCTGTATTCATCAAAACTGTGTTAGTCAACCACAACTTCAGCTGACTCTGCAAACCTGATCATTCAAACCTGGCATTGCTTTCTGCTGACTTTGGCTTTATTCTTTTACTGTGATTCAAATATTCCTTCTGGCTACACTCACTCAAACTATCACATTATGGACTTAACAAGAACCATTATGTCTGGCTGGAACTACTGTGGGTAGTTCTCATGCTAACTGTGCTCTTGTCTATAAAGAAGGATGAGTTTATTCCATATCATAGTACATTCGTGTTATTTAATGCCATGAATGTTTTTACATGTCATTCTCTTTATCTAAATGTACATTCTTACTTCCTATTGGTTGACTAACTGTTCAAGAATCAGTTTATACATTGCTTCCCTTAATAATCCTCCTTAAGGCATGACATAAATATTCAGATGATCCTATAATATTCAACTTATCACCATATCACTGTATCACTGTCATCCCATTGCTCATTAATTTACTCAAGCAGGCACCAGTAACTTCTCCATTGTGAGACTTGTTGTTACTGTTTGTGGCATACAGAATACACCACGGGGAGCTTGCCAGGCTCTGCATGCGGGTGAGATATTCTTGGTAGCTCACCGGGCTCCTCGAGAGGGGTGGAGGAATCGAACCCGGGTCGACCATGTGCAAGACAAACACCCTACCCGCTGCTCTATAACTCCAGCCCATTCAACTTATAATAGTAATAAAAATATAAATGATAAACACAAAAATAACATCAAAATTTTTATTAATACCTATTATATGATTATCTATATTAATAAAATATTGAACTATGTGTGTCATTGAATTTTCAAACTGAGGACTTCTGGGAGGGGAATTTATTCTGTTCTGCTTCAACATCAAACATTCAGCCAAATTTAAGGCTTCATTGGTGGCGTACAGAAATAGTTTCTGAACTGAAATAAATTGAACTACTAGAGATAAACTCAGTTTACCACATTCCCTTCTACACAGTTAACAAAAGAGTAATTATTTAATTTTTTGTATCATTTAACAGATTAAAACTTGAAAATTAGTTCTTGCCTGGAAAACCTTCTTCCAGACAATGAGCTGTCTTGCACGACAATTTCACCCTGTTTGCAATATTTTATTTCATGACATTAACAGCTTCCAGGGCAACAGAAGGAACTTTGAAATATTTCCTTCCAAATGGGGTAGTAAAGGTGAGAGCAGAGACCAGGAAAAAGCCCTACCATTCTTGGCATACTGAGTGTTTGCTGTACCTTCTGTTATGTGTGCCAGGTCTCTGTTTAACTACGTTGAGGATTAAGGTATTGAACAAGCAAAGAATTACTCAACTCTCTGGGTTAGGTGGGTTCTATTTAGTATTTGACAGGCAACTCAATTATTTCAGTGCAATCTGTACTCATTGGGAAATCTCTGTGTGGCCTGTGTAAAGCCTTCACTATTCACATGAAACCATTTAGTAGTGTGCTCATGAAAAACTGAGAATCTGTCTTGCCTATAGGCATTGAAACCTAAAGCAAATTAAATTTCTATCACTCCCAAGGTTATTTGGTTTGAACAATCACAAAAGCAGTCTAGTAAAGAGGCAGACAAGATTCCACTTGAGTCAAAACCTTATTTATAATCTAAAGCTACGGACTTCACTGAGTCACAGGCCAGGCTGAGGCATGTCAGGACTAGAGCAAAGCAGCTAGTATGTTCATATTAGAGGTAAGAGTAGGGCACTGCAGGGAGCTGATTGAACATGGAT
Organism: Sorex araneus; assembly: GCF_027595985.1. Taxonomy (NCBI): domain Eukaryota; kingdom Metazoa; phylum Chordata; class Mammalia; order Eulipotyphla; family Soricidae; genus Sorex; species Sorex araneus. The sequence continues at coordinate 33,630,526 of NC_073311.1, forward strand.
GCAATTTTTAACATGACGCGGATAGGAGGTCAGAAAAATTAAGGTTGAGAAAATCATTTGTGCCACGACAGAGGGGTAATAGTCCCTAGAAAGAAAATTTCTATGCCAATGTTGAAAAGCACCTTTTGGATGAGTAAATAATTCCATATAAGGGAACAGATTGCTAAAGCAGGCTCGTTGCCTAATGGGTACCTAGTCAATCATTCAACCTGTGTTTATTGCTCAGCCTTGGAACTGGGACAGCACTGAGCACAATATAATGGTGAGCAATAGCCCCTGCTCTGAGGTTCTGTATTTTTAAATATAACACTAACAATAGGAAAATTTAAAAAAATAACTCTACAAATTGTAATATGAGCCTGAAGGAAGCAAACAAACAAAAAAGTTCTGGACCATTTCTACTGATGAAGGTTCCTTGGGTCAAGTGTTCAATTATATCACTATATTGATCTATATCTGTAAGGTTCCCCCAAATTCTAGAACATGTACATATGTCTATTCTAATTCTCAGGTTCTTCTATGTGAGGTCATTCCAACCTTAAGTTTTAATTGTTCTGCAGTTTTCCGTAGTTCCATAAAGAATACTAGTGGCTCTGACTTTTATTTATGAAACTTTGACTATTGAAATATGACTTTTAGTTATAATACAGAGCTTAAATTATCCTAATAAAAATATAAAAGTTACATAAAGTAAATGATAGATAAATTATTCTATTTAATTTAGTTTGGGTAGCTACAGACTCTGATTTCTTAGTATCTGTCATAATTACATTATCGCCTTCTCACAAAATGCATAAACTCTTAATAAGCTGAAAGAAAAGCATAAATAAGAAAATAAGATATGTAGTGGATCTGACATGAATTAGAGGAAACAGTATCATTCAAAGATTGAAAAAAAATCAGTAATACCACATGGCAGAATAATTTCCTGCTGGCAGAGGATCCATACATTATGCTAATGACATGTTTTCTCTCAGAAAAAAAAAATTCTGTCTATTTTCTTATCCAAAACATAATTCTAGGGGAAAAATTAAAGCTGGATTTAGAGGAGAATTTTCCAAATCTATGGCAGCCATCCTATGATTGTCATGGAACATTTATCAACAATGTTAGATTGAAAATTCCTTTATCATGAATATCCATTCAATTGTCTACTTCATATATCATACTAATCTAAAATGAGGTTTACTTTTCTTATAGTTACTTATATAGAAAAAGACAAACTTTTAAACAATTAGCATTAGTATTTTAAAACTTTCTTTGATTCTCTCGCTTTGTTTTTGGATGGGCCAATTCAATGTGGATTCATAGGTTAGATTCATGGGTTATTTTTCAGTAGCAATTTAATCCATGTACAGTCCTCTTCTGTTTTATTTAATTATTAATTTGTTTTCTATTTTATGAAATTCTGGGTATTAAACACAAAATCTTGAACATACACGAGATGTGTTTCTCCATAAAACCACATTTCTGGTATCATTGACTCATTTTAATACCTATCAACACCTTTTAGACCCAAAAAAGGTAAAACCACAAGAACAATAATGATAACTAGCACATATCTCTGATGTCCTGCCTCTCCTATCCTATGTGTACAATCTAAGTTATCTAGTATCGCCGTTTGTTCACAGGTTTTTAATTAACAAATTTAATACACTATCAATTTACAATATATTAGTATAGGTTTAAACATAATTTAGCAGATCCATCACCAGAGCACCAATATCCCTCCACCACTGTCCCTTGCTTCTCTCTTGCCACTCTCCAGTCCCTAGATGTCAATAGCTTAATTCTCTTAGCAATATCTCAGGATTTGTTTTCATTGGTCATTACCCTTTTTCTTAACACTCCACATTTGAATTATATCATCCAATATTTGTCTTTCTCCTTCTGACTCACTTTGCTAGTGAGGTGATGTCTTCTGGTACCAACCTAGTTGTAGTCAAATGCAAGATTTTATCTTTGCTTATATCTGAGTAATATTCCATTGCATATGCATATCATTACATTTTCTTCATCCACACATCTGTTATTGGGTGCTTGAGCTGTTTCCAGGCCTTGGCTATGACAACTAGCAGTGCAATGCTAGATATATATAAATATATATGCTTATATATTTATATATGTAATATATACAAATATGTATTTATATATAAATATTTATATATGTGTGTGATTACAAATTAATGTTTATTTTTCTTCTTGAGATAGATACATAGGAGTGATCTTTAAAAGAAAATGGTCTCACTTTGGTTACAGAATGACTTTGAAATTAAGCTTATTTCAATTGCAGGGCCTAGAATGCTGTACAGTGGATAGAGTGCAGGCCTTATGTGTGCTAGACTCACGTTCAATTTTTCCCATATGTTGCCTCAAGCATCACCAGGAGTGATCCCTAATTGCAGAGCCAAGAATAATCCCTGAGCATTGTCAAGTTACTCTTGGCAATGAAAATCATCAATAAATAAACAAAGTCCAATTTTTAAAGATATTTTTCTGCATACAACTTCTGAGATTTTTCTAGTTATTCAATAATAAGTATGATTCACCCATGGTTTATACAGCAGTAATTCATTCATTTTTCTATGATATCACAAATTAAATAAATATATGTACTTCCTTATTGATATCAATTTTTATTTTGCACATATTTTTTGCTTTCTTTTGCTCTTTGTTTTGAACAGTGTTACAAAAAACACTCATACATAAGTTCTGATATCAATAAACTAGTGTCAGTTGCATTTTATTCAGGGACACTAAATGATCATAGGATATATGAGTGCTTAACAAGACAATGGGATCTGATTTTCTAGTGTGTCATATCATTTATTCTCTTTACAACAAGAATTAAATAATCATGATCTATATATAGTCAATAATTAATATTATCAAAATTCAGATATTTAAATAAAATTTATATAAAAGTTAAATTTATTGAAGTCATAGTTTTTTAAAATTTTATAAAGTAGTTCACAATCTTTGATTACATTTAATATTCAAACACCAATCCCACCACCATTTCACCTTCCCACCACTATATTTCAGATGTTTCCATCCTGACTCCCAACTCCTGCCCCAAAGCAGGACTGAAATAATATATTTTGTGTTGTTTGTTATGAAAAAACATTGAAAATGCTACAAAACAGTTTCCTTAGGGGAAAGAGTGTAAAGATTGGTGTATTTCACCCAGGGGCCATTGAATCTATCTATGAGATCACTAGCATGTTGTTAAAAGTTGAACCTTTTGTGCTTTGATATATGTGTGTATACATATATATATGTATATATATATATATATATATATATATAGCTATAAAAAATTTCCCTCTAAGATTGATTGTCTCCTACTTTGAACCTAATCAAATGTGGTTCAATTCTCTTGAAGTATGGGTAGGGTGTGTTATATAAAGTGTGACCGAGCAGTCCAGGAATAGGTTTACTTGTGGGTGAGACTCCGCCTAAGGGTGTGGACAGAAGCTGTGAGCAATTGAGTTCTGGAGGTTTTTGGCTGCTGGGACTGGGTCCTTTGGGGTGGGGAGGGGTCTCACCCTGTTCCTTCCGAGGCACCCCAAATTAGAAAGCCTGGCGAGGGGTCCAGCAGCATGGTTATGGTGAGTGTCATGTTATGCTCCCTTCCAAGAGAGAAGGACATGCAATCTGGATTGTGGCCGATGACATGATTACCTGAAGCCAGTCAGGTGGTTTATGGACGTGACTGCTGAGTTGCCGAGACAGGGGAATACAGGCGGATCTCCGTTCCCTGTGCCATTGAACCCAGACTTCCCAGTCACAGAGTCTCACAAACCTGGGCTTTCTGGGGATTCACTCCTGGGTGAGGCTCGGCTGAGTGTGTGGAGTGTGGAGTATGGCCATGAGCAGGGCGGTGGTTGAGTTCTGGAGGTTTTACGCTACTGGGGCTGGGTACCTAGAGGTGGGGAGGGGTCTCATCCACCCCCTTTGGGGGATGCCCGGAGTGAGACAGCCTGATGCATGGTTATGGGGAGTGTCAGGTTATGCTCCCTTGCAGGAGAGAAGGACATGCGACTCTCTGAAGTCATAATTTATAGTGACCTGATACTAATTAAGTTAGATATATTTTCCCATTATCATCATCTAATAATTTTATAGCAGGACTACTAGACAGTTAGACAGTTGTGCTGGACAATCTAATCAGGACTACTTTTGAATAGAAAAATATTTCTATCCAAGTATTCTATAGTTTAGTTCTCAGGACACTTTCAAATAAGTAATAAATCTATAGGTATCATATATATATAATTTAATCATGCTGATTGGTCTACTTCTCTCTGCTAAGTATTTAGAATTATACTACTGACTAACTTACAAAACTCCAGAATTATAATTAATGGATCTGAAAAGCAAGGACTAACTCTTCAATGTTGCTATTTTTTTTATTATTTAGTTGTTGTTGTTGCTGTTGTTTTGGAACCACACACAGTGATGCTCAGGGCTTACTTCTGGCTCCTCACTCAGGAATTACTCATGGCAGTGTCCAGAGCACCATAAGAGATGCTGAAGATTGAATCCAGGTTGGTCACCTGTAAGGCAAATACCCTCCCTGTTGTACTGTTTCTCCAGCCCCTCATTTTTTTCATTTATATATGCAAACTATTTCTGATTTATTGAAAGCTTATGCCAGCTATAACTGTAATGTTATTTTATTTAAGATGCATTCTTTGAGTGGGCATAGATTTTTTTCTATATTTTTAAATATTTCTTTTTTAGTTGCTGAAATATACAAACCAATGCTAGATGCCCACTGGAAAAATAAATTTTTAATTGTGTTATATAATCACTTCCTTTATTCATATAGAACATAATTTATAAAAGAACTTTTTCTAAATCCTCCTTTAAAAGCCATACATCAACATCTATTGACACTATCATCCTTAGAAATAGCACAAAGTATCTATAATTTGCTTCACAGAGTCCATTATGAAAAGAATAATTATTTATCTTCTTTTCAAAGGATCTTCCAGAATAGCCTGTTATGTTGACTTCCCCCTATGTACTTAAAATAAACAAACTCCCTTGCCTTTGTAAAGGTATCAGAAAACGGAGAGCAAGAAGAAGTTGAAATATAAGTGTCTTTTTGTTTTTTACTTTAAAACAAGAATAACACAGCATTATGAGATATGAGATGTCTCCCACCTAAATTCTAGCTACTCTACTTACTTGAGGTTCTATGCCCTTTCTCCACATTCATAACCTGGGTGATAAGATGATCCCACTAGAGGAAAATTCAAAAATAATATAGTCAAATCCCAATTGCTAAACTCCTTAGAGATCTTTTCTTTTTTCTTTTTACAATTAGAATGTGATATTATTTTTGGCAAAATTCAGAGATATAATTTATTTTGGAACTTATTTACAATATTTTTGGTAGATTCTAATCATCGTAGGATCATTTAGTTGCTTTAGAGGGAAAAGATGTTTCAGCTGCAAATTATATTGCCTTACAAATTTAAGTCAGTTTGAACAATAAAACTTAAACTTCTTACATCTTTCACTGTATGGTTTTCTAACACTCAAATAAAACATAAGTCGATATCTATCATTTAATTAAACATCTTATTTCACTGTATCACTGTCATCCCGCTGCTCATCGACTTGCTTGAGCAGGCACCAGTAATGTCTCCATTGTGAGACTTGTTACTATTTTTTGGCATAATGAATATGCCACAGGTAGCTTGACAGGCTCTGCTGTGCAGGCTAGATACTCTTGGTAGCTTGCCAGGTTCTCCGAGAGGGTAGGAGGAATCAAACCCGGGTCAACAGCATGCAAGGCCTTACCCACTGTGTGCTATCACTCCATCCCCAAATATCTTACCCATTTTAATCAACATAGAGTTTTCTGATTTGTCCTAGTATATTTCTAACCATTAATCAATATTAATTCTTTAGCAAATCAAATAATTCCCACACATTCGGTAACCGTGTGCATTTCTATTTAAAGTCTACACTATTGCACAACTTGCTTTATACTACCATTAGCGTAGATGACAATTTATATCCGATAGATAAAGAAAATACTCACCACAATGGCACCAGAGAGATAGATGGCTTAACAGATAAGAGAATCGGACTCCATATAAGAACTTCATCACAGGTACAAAAGGAACTTTGGCAAGGAAGAGGTGTCTTGCCATTGCTCTATATATAACCTACAGCAAAATCTCACTGAATGAAACAAATTCCTAATATTAAATATATTGGTATATATGCTGCAGGTACTAAGCATATGCTGACTTTGAGTTATAGCGAATATTTTTTTAATCTTCCACTCCAGCATAAAGGAATGCTCTGGCAGGTTTTAACCCGTAAAATAGAAAATATTTAGTAAATATCTTCCACGTACTTACTGCTTCAAGAGAAAAGCATTTTTTATCCTCAAGGAACTCACAATTTACTTGCAAAACATACATCTAAAAGTATATGAAATAGTTCTTAAATATTTTAATGCTGTACATTTTTTATTTAGTTAGTAATTCAACCAACATGCATTTATCACTTAAGCAGTAAGTATTGACAAACCTCAGAGAATAAAACCCTGAATGGTATAATTTCTCTCTTATTAGAATTTCGTTTCCTAAGGAAGGTAAATATAATCATGGTTAATAAGTAATCATAGTTGTAGCACAGAGTTTGGACTTGAGTAAAATGAATTGATACATTTCAAAAACTCAGAACAATACTTGAGACTGCTACGACTAATTTATTAATCATCTTGTAATACCATTACTTTAACAATTTTATTAGAACTATCCCTACCCAGAGGGAAGGACAGAAGTTTAACAAGTAGAGACTAGAAAAGAGGTAAAAGGCTGTGACTTCTACCTCCACTCAAATGTTCTTTGTCCTGCCTGTGTTTGAAGCTTCCACCTCTCCCCTAAATTTCGGATCCACGTCTTCAACTTTGGCAGTGGCAGCACTACAAAGCATAGAAGGTAAGTGAGGCTTTAGACTATAAATAAGAAGTAGAAAGAGAAAATGAAGGATACATCTTCAGAGTCTCGTAAGTTTCAGGGATAATAAAGGAAGAAGACAAAGGAGACAAACCTAAAATATTTGGAGTAGTCAGATATTAAAGATGCCAAAATAGAGATGGAGGAATCAAAGAAAAGATGAAGACATTTATAATGTGAGAGTGCTTCATCCATGCTACCAGAGGGAACTTTCTCTCTCTCTCTTTTTTTTTTGATGTGAAACACACCCAAATATAAATGTGGTGTTTTCCAAGTCTCTGTAATTCCAGCACGTACAATATCAAGTACCAGCTTACCCTAAACCTAAGTCATTTCATCATTTGTGAAACTTGTGGGAATATTTAAGAGACAGTTCTCATGAGCACCAGCAGTCATTGTACAGTGATTTAAATTTTGCAGGAAGAATCAGCAGCTGGCGAGGGCATTGCTGCTTATATTGCAGAGCCGTGCCATCTGTCTCAGCAGCACAGTTTGCAAGATTTCTTAGATGACATATTTCATGGTAGTTTCCTATATGGGGTTAATGATAAATTTTTCACGTGCTGGTGTTAGTGGAGTCTAAATTGGCATTTGTTAGACTTTTGAAAAAAATAAATCCTATCCAATGAGATGACACTGCTATATATCACTGAAATTAAAAGGCCATATCATGAAGATATCAACAGTATGCAGGCAGAGTTCTTGATGCTGAGACTTGCATAGAGTAAAATCACTTACCCAGAGATATTTCACACTCCTGTCTCCAACCACAAGCTCTTTGCAGGCTACATATTCTCGTAGTTCACTGCCAGTTCCTTTTTACTCTTCCTTCAGGGAATCTATAACAAGATTTTTTCACTTCTCAACAAAAGTCAAATTTGATAATTTTATATCCCCTCCCTCATCTTCACTTACAGACACTTTACATGACATAATCAGGAGTCTAGTAACAGGACAGGTGACAGGGTGGAATTATGGTGCCTTCCTTGCATGTGACTAACCCTGGTTCAGTCCCCAGTCCCATATATAGTCCCCTGGAATTGCCAGGATTGATCCCTGAGCAAAGAGCCAGGAATAAGCCTTGAGCACATTCAGATATTGCTCAATCCCCCTGCCCAGAAGTATTAAAGCACAGGGTCTAGGGAACTAGTATAGGACTTAGAGGGCACGTCTTGCATTCTAGAAGCTGAGGAGCTAGCACAGTGGTTAAGGCACTGCCTTGCATGCAGCCGACCTGTACTCAATCTCTGGCACCCCTAAATTCAGCAGGAGAGATCTCGAATCCCAGTTACAGTAGTAAACACTGAGCATAGCCAGGTGTGGCCAAAAACTAAAAAATAAATGAAAATTCAACTACCACGTGACCTAGCAATTCTGCTCCTGAGTATCCCAAGATACACACAGAGAAAAAACCAAAACCAAAACAAAACACTAATTTCAAGAAGCATACACACACCTATGTTCATTATAGCACTTATAAAAGTTGGGATTTGGAACCACCCAATTGCCCAACAGTAGATGTGCAAATAATTAAGATTTTTTTAAATAAAATGAATTTTTAAAAATTAATTATTTTTCCCTACAACGAGATACAGCTCAGCTTTAAGGAAAGACAGGGACTTTCGTGTTGCCTACAAATCAGATGGAATAATAGGGTGCAGTGTTAAGTTAAATGACATTGATTGTATACTATCATATTCATCACTGTATCACTGTCATCCCATTGTTCGTCGATTTACTCGAGCAGGCACCAGTAACGTCTCTATTACACTCAGCCCTGAGATTTTAGCAGTCTCTCCTTACTCGTCTTTCCCAATGATTGGAGGCGTTTTCAGGGTCAGGCAAATGAGATCTATCATTACAGTTTTGGGCTTATCAAATATGCCACGGGTAGCTTGCCAGGCTCTGCCATGTGGGCGGGATACTCTTGGTAGCTTGCTGGGCTCTTCAAGAGGTATGTATATATCCGTTACTGTATTCTGGATATAAATACTTCACCGGGAGCTTGCCAGGCTCATATTTATATGTGAGAAAAAAGAAAGAGAGAAGGAAGGAAAGGAATGAAGGAAGAAAAGAAAGGGAAGGAAGGAAGGAAGGAAGGAAGGAAGGAAGGAAGGAAGGAAGGAAGGAAGGAAGGAAGGAAGGAAGGAAGGAAGGAAGGAAGGAAGGAAGGAAGGAAGGAGGGGAAGGAGGAGGAAGGGAGAGAGGGAGAAAGGGAGGGACAGAAGAAGGGAGAAAATGGGATCTTTCTCATAAAAAAAAAAAAAAAACCTTTGGACTGGACCACAAAGAAGAGATTGCCAGAGGAAGACAGGGAGTGTACAGGAAGGTTTATTTAGCCAGTTATTGCGAGATATTGGCATTTTACTGTTGGGTGTGGCTGGCAACACTGTTCCTCTAAAAAATATAAACCTTTACACACTTTTAAAGCCATGTGACCTCAGTAAATAATATTTAATGAAATGCTCCTACATGCTAAAACATAAATAGGTCTTGAATTAATTATAACTAAGGGGAAAATACCTAGCATATTGTTTAATTCCATTTATTTGAAATGTTCTAGATAGACAAATCATGGAGAGACACATGCACACACAAATAGAATAGCTGCAATTCCCCAGACACTGTGCTGAATAACGCAATGAGTAATGGCTTCTAATTGATATGGGGCAGAGTTTCTTTAAGAGGCTTTTAAATGTCCTAAAATAGACATTGGAGGATGATTACACAATCCTAAACATACTTTTAAAAGTTGACTTATTATACTGGGGAAAATACAGTTTTTATAAACAATAACAAAAACAAGAAAATAAAAAACCTTTTTAAAATTCTAGCACCACAATGTTTTAAACAGCTGAGAAAAATAGGTTAGAAACTATTTCATGACAAAAAGGGTGAAATCATTTAATACAGATACCCAGAGTTTTTAATAATTCTACACAAATAATTTCAATGCCCCTGATCTGTTAGGGTCCTCCTGAGACCGTCATGTTCAACCTTCTGCCCCATCAAATCAAGTCTATGTGAATGAGTCATTTTGAAAGTACACAAAAACATTTTCAGTTTCTCACAGTAAGGGGACATGATCCCAATAGGATGCTGAGTGACAAGGGTAAGATTTTTTTTTCTGAAAATTTAGGACCATGATATCCAACAGTTAGAGAAGCAGCCTTTACTGAGAAGTAAGGAGTATAAAAGAGTAGATGATAGGACTAAATACTTCAGAAAACAGAATTCAATGACAGCAAGTGAGACCTGGAACGGTTAAGAGAGGCTAAAGTCAACCACAGGCAGAGAATTCTGGGACAAAAGTTAATGAGCAAAGTATACTGCCTGGAGCATGAAAAAGTCAGATAAACTTTGATATGCCTAAAGTTTATAGAAGGGAAAGACAATCTAGGGGGAAATTGGGAGACAAGACGGTAGTGTTGTATTCTCCTTTTAATGTTCCTACTCTTTTTCCTTTCCATAGAGTCATAATATAGCTCAAATCTAGACATGCATCGCTGCCATATGTTTTTCACCCACCAACAGAAAAACTTCAATTTTTTTTAATTATTTTTATTTTTATAATTTTTTTGTTACACCTAGAGATGATCAGGGGTTACTCCTGCTTCTGCATTCAGAATTTATTCCTGGCAGTGCTCGGGGACCATGCCAGGGATCAACCCTGGGTCTGCTATGTGCAAGGTAAACACCCTTCCCTCTGTACTGTCACTTTCCCCAAAAGAACATTAAATTGCAATTCTTCAATGATGCAAAAATATCAAGTATTACAACAGTAATCCAACCCTCTATAATAAAGCAATCCCAGAATGACAGAGATGAATTACTTATTATGTTCTTATGATTTGGCTAAGAAAAATGTGAAAGTTTTATTCTCTCCAATTTATGAGTATTAATGGTAAAAGTCACACATAATTAAAAAAACTGCATGTAGCAAAATGTTATTGACTAAAAATTGGCAGAAGCAAAACTTTTTGATAGAAGTCCTATCATAAAATTTGATTTAGAATGAAAAATTTGATAGATACAATGTCCTTAACACAAAATTTTCTGCAGATGTTATCATTTTTATGTGAATATAATATATATAAATATTATATAAAAACATAATGTTCTGTGAAATTTTTCTGTAGAAAAAAATGATTCTGATGAGAATAATTCAGTGAAACCAAAATGAACACAAAAAAACTGGGTATTATCTGAGTGCTAGGTAGAAAGTTGACTAAGAAATTATATTGGCTTAATAAAAAAAGTATTTTCTCAGCTGAAATTTATATTATCTGTGTTCATTCTTTCTCATACAATCTAGAGATATTTCTGAATGTGTGTAAGCTACACACAACGAATCCCTCTGAATCTATTATGCAGAAAGCTTGATTCAGTTGTCCTTCAGATAAACAGTGAAAATGGAAGGGACTAAGTACTCCATACCCCTAGACTGGGCATGAGGAAGGAGCAGCTGATCTGATAAGTTTTGTTGTCTCTAATTTTTGTGACTAATGTAGAGGTTCTGTTTGAAAAGCACCCAGTTCTGGCTCCATTCTCGTTTAGCTAAGAACAAATTTGGAACAAAATGTACTCTTTCCCAAGAGCCAGGCCCTCAGAACTATCTAAGGATAATTTTGAAAGACATAAGCAAACCAAGAATAGTTCAGAGTGACCATGAAGCTTGCCAAAAAGTCTAAAGAAAATTGAAGTAGCCTAATTAAATTCAGACAGTCAGTCTAAAAAGAAGTCCTTAAATATTAAAAAAATATATAAAAAAAATGGATGAAGGATTGTTCCTTAGTCCTTTATTAAGGATTCCCTCCAGTGGAGTATTTCTTTTCTAAAAGAGATAAAATTAGAAAAATTCTTTTGTCGACTATCCATGTCTTCTCAATTGCTGCTTTTCGTGATTGGCAAATTGGAAGAAGGAATCCCACAGAGCTTTTCTCAGCTGCCTCTTCTAGCTGTCTTTGGAGCTCAGTCAAGGCAAACGCAATCTGTATTTCTTCATCTTCATCATTCACAGGGTAGCACTCACATCTCTTGACACCCAAGTGGATTCTTGAATAACACTGTTTCATTCTATGTCTTTTCCTTATGAGTTAACGAGAATGTAAATAATCCCAGCATATCCCTATATCACTGTATCACTGTCATCCCGTTGTTCATCAATTCACTCGAGCAAGCACCAGTAACATCTCCATTCTTCCGATTCCTGAGATTTTAGCAGCCTCTCCTTACTCATCTTTCCCAACAATTGGAGGCTCTTTCAGGGTCAGGGGAATGAGACCTGTTATTGTTACTGTATTTGGCATATCGAATACTCCATGGGGAGCTTGCCAGGCTCTTCTGTATCCCAGCATATATTACACCAAAATATTAAGGTTATACTTTCATTTTAGGTCATTTAGTTTCGACTTGTAAGTTTGAAAATAAAGCACTATAATTGAGTGTGTGAATAGTGCAGCCAAAGGTGTGACCCTAAACAGTACAACAACAATAACAACAACTACCACAACAAAGGGAAAGGGGGGAAGTTGATTGGGTGATGTCCTAAAATGACACTTAAAATTTGTAATTTAAATGTGTGCTTGATGGTTGGAAGAAATGGTGCAGTAGCTTTGCACACCCAAAACTGTAAATATTAGCATTACTGTAACCATACAATTTCAACAGTAATTAAATGAAAGAGTACAAAAATTTTAGATAGAAATCATAAAAATACAGATAAGAGTAGTAACCTTAACTTACGAACTGTGTTTGGGATCAGATATATAGAACAGGAGGAAGTTCTTGTCTCGTGTATGGCTGACCCTGGTTAGTTCCCAGACACTGTACATGATCTCCAAAATATCACCAGAAGTGATCCTTGAGAATAGAGACAGGAATAATCTAAGATCACTGCCAGTCTGGCCATCCCTACTCTGCCACAAATGCACTCATACAAAAGAACTAGGTGAATAAAATTCAAGACTCAATATCAATAGTTAAAAAGAGATGTGAATCTAGGATGAATCAAATTTGTAAATCTCAAAATAGTGTGGAATTTGTTAACCACTTAGTACAAGTGAGATCTCCAAGAGGACTTTATTTTTAACCTAAGCAAAGGAAAGCAACTAATTCTTAAGCAGGTAGAGCCACTGGTTACTAAAAGAATTTTCTCAAGCAATATGTTAACATCGAACACATGCTAAATGAAATTAAACATTGACACAGACCACATTCCTAAGATGCAACTGATGTTTGCTGGTATGGTAACAGTAATGGATAACTAAAAGCTCACCCATGTGTGATATGTGTGTCTATTCACTTAAGTTCCATACTGTTTTTGTTTAAGGTGAAGTCAATCTAAAACTCTTTCAAAGGATGAGTGTGATGTTAAGAGTTAGGAGGAGGTCATAGAAAACCGCATCAGTGTAGATGTGTGAGTTGGTTCTTATAGAAAAAAGATAAACAATAGAATCTTGAAGGATGCTCAGAATTTGGGGAAAAAATATATCAGGCAACAGGAATAAAATTTATAAAAGCCTTGAGATAAAGAACTTGGAATATAGAGGAGTTAAGGGTGACTAGGTTGGGGGCTGGAGCAATAATACAGCAGGCATGGAGCTTGCCTTGCATGCAGCCAACTTGGGTTTAATTCTTAGCACCCCATATGGTCTCCGGGAACCCCAGGAGTGATCCCTGAGTAAAACTTCAGAAGAAAGGTCGAAGCACCACTGGGAAAGGTCCTCAAACAAACAAACAAATTGGCTAGGTTATAGAGCACAGGAAGGAGTATAAAATTAGTGTCTGGGGGCTGGAGAGAGCTCAACAGGCAGCAGTGCATTCTTCGCATGCAGGTGGATTGTGTTTGAACTCTGGCATCACATGGTCCCCGAAGCATCCCAGGCATGGGCCCAGATACTGAGAGGTGCAACCCCCAAGTAAATAAATAAAACCTTTGTCTGAAAGAATGTCACTTTTACCTTAAACCACTAGGAGATCTACAGGTCCACCAATTCTACCTTTGGAGTTACAAGTCCAGTCATATTCCTCACCTCCCAATTTATGTTATAATTATTGCCTGATGTGTAATAAAAAAATAAATAAATAAGTGAGCATGGCGACTGTTGTGGTCTCTCTCGCAGGCCATGTGCTTTCAGTGGCCATGAGCCACTTCCCCACCCCGGTCTACAGTCACCGCCAGCAGACACATGAAGGAGGGAGCAGGGCCGCCAGGCTATTGGGGATCAGTTGTGTTTACTCCATCCTTCCCACGTGCCTGTTCCAGTCTCACCAAGCACCCCATTCCAGTCTCACGCTGCCCGTCATTCCCATCTCCTTCTGTCCCCTCATGCGATTCTCTCTGTGCTCCGTCTTGCAGCCTTGTTCTCGTGCCCAACCTCTGAGCATTAGGGGTAGCAACTACACCCAGCTGAGGGAACACAATCAACATATGGAAATCTTTCCTTCAGAAGGAAGGTCTCCTAAGATCAGATAAAGATCTCCTGCAGCCAGGAGATCTGCTCAAGCTGGAAATACCACTTACACCTATGGGTGTGTTACTCCTTTCCTTAGTCCAACAACAATTTAAACATTCATCTTAATTCTACTTCTTAATATAAGTCATTTTGTATGGAACCAGTAAGAGATACATTAAATGTGTAGGTGGCTGTCCTGGAGACATCTCACTATAGAACCCAGACTACAGTGCTCAGGCCAGATTAATCTATCCTAACCCTAGCAGGGTTCTAATCCAGTTGTTACTCTTTGGATCATAACAGAATTTGTCTGTGACCAAGCTCTTATAGTTAAGTGTTATGGCACTGGGCCTGGTCCGTTTCAATGCCAGGGTAGCTCATAGCTTGCCCAGGTTCCATCCAGTCCCTCATTGGGGTGCTAGGGGTGTTAGCTTTATGGCACTAGGAACAAAGGGCAACTGAGACTTAAATTGAGAAAACAGATGCCCAGGAGTGAATATTATGCGGAGTCAAATAACTCCCAAGTTACAAAAGCATAGCACTGTCTTCCTGTGTCTATACAGAAAGGACATTTTTTTTTGGTATGTTACATTACTTTGAATTAAACTATGCAAAGAATATATCACTGTCACTGTCATCCTGTTGTTTATTGATTTTGCTCGAGCAGGAACAAGTAACATCTCCATTGTGAGACTTGTTATTGTTTTTGGCATATTGAATATGCCACGGGTAGCTTGCCAGGCTCTGCCGTGCGGGCGGGATTCTCTCAGTAGCTTGTCAGGCTCTCTGAGAGGGAAAGAGGAATCGAACCCGGGTTGGCTGTGTGCAAGGCAAACGTCCTACCCACTGTACTATCGCTCCAGTCAAAGAAGGAAGGAGAAAAGCTATATTTCACTTACAAATATAAATCTAGAGGTTTCTGAGGAATTTGACTTACAAGCCATAGGTATTGCTTAGAGGGAAAAAGGTGATGAACCAGTTGGGGAAGCAGAGCACAGAAAAGAGGTTAAAGATAAACAGAGGAATGGGAGTGCCTCAGGAGCACTGGGTTGGGTGTAACCCAACAAACCTAAGCTCCCTGTGGTCAGGGAGTAAGGACAAACCAATGTTATCCTACAGTCTGACATTTTCACCTGTGTTAACAATGGAACATTCATTGAAAACATAATACCAGAAGATAGAATAAAACACTACCTTACTTGTAAAATTAAATAATTTTAGTTAGAGGACGTCAAACAAATATATATATATATATATATATATATATATGTATATATATAAAGCTACAGTCCAATTTCACCAAATTTTCCTCTTGTTCTATTTAATAACTTATCAGATTATAAATGTTCTATTTAATAACTGCAATGTAAGATCCAGGAATATTCTTCCTTTCCTTTTAAAAAAAGGAAGTGGAAGGATAAATTTGTAGGCATGGTTTTGTATACAAATGAAAGGCATAGTCTTTTAAAGGATAGTTTCCAACCTGTTAATAGTTTTCAATACACAACAGCTGCAATCCATGAAAAAGATAAATATTCATGGCATCATGCATTTATATGTACCAAATGTATATTCATGAACAAATGGCTTCCTCTGCCTTTAAGAATATTTGTTGTGCAGTCACTGAAGAATGGACCTGGCTTTCACTAGCTGTTGCTTGTGAGTCTCTAACTGCTTCATTCTCCTGAATGTCAGTTTCTGCAGTGGTTAAGACCAAGACAATAACCATGAAAAAAAATAAAATGTTTTCACATTCCAGTTTGGATAGCAACACCTTTCTGCATCAAATATGAATGCCATGTTGCATACGGCTGCAAAGTTATTCTTTGGTAAAAGCAGTAAAGAGTCAAGACTTTTGTGGCTGTGTGTGCACTGTGATATACATCATTGACTATCATCTTTCTAATACGCTTTGTCATAGCAATGTCCTCTCAAAGAGCTTTACTAAGAATATTTGTAGGGGAATTTGCATGCGCTGAATAACATTCTCAGGTGATCATCACATTTAATTGCCATGGCCTTAATCAGTGTTCTGTTGCAGCATAGGTACAAAAGAATGACAATGCAAACTATTCAATGAAAGTCTTTGTTATTCATTAAGTTTTGGAGGATGGTATGTGCTTTTGAAAATTAGCATATTGTTCTATAGAAGTGCTGTTTGTTCCATTAATTTCTCTAAGAGGAAGACAAGAATAGAATCTGGTGAAGAAATATGCATTTTGTTGAACAAGAATAAGAAGCCATTAAAAGATTTTAGGGCACTAAACAAAGCCTATTTAAAATAATAATAAAATAAAATCATTGAAATTGTAGAATCCAGGCAAAGGAGTATTTCTGCTTTGCAGGCAGTCCCCTTTGCTCCTCTCAACTCTTGATCTTCTTCTAGCTCCCTTTTGAACACACAATAAAATAATTCAGACAGTATCAGATATGTCAACTTTCCCCATGTGCTTTCTCCCTCCCTGCCTCCCTCAGCCTCTCCTTTGCTTTCTCTTTCTCTCTCAGCATTTGCTGTCAATTCAGTCTAAGATATATGCTTTTAAGATCATATGATTTGAAACTGTTAACTCCATTATGATTTTATGATTATCTACGTATGTCTAAATTTTAGGTTGCAAAGTTAAGCCATACCTGCTTCCTTGTAATAGTTTATAGGATATATTGTATCAGAATCTAAATGCTGACCTACTATGACACAAAAAGATTTTAGTTCACTGCACTTTGAGACTTAGATTGCATGTAATAACCATTATAAAGCAAACAGTACACTGGAAATGTCAAAGTTCCAGAAGCATCATGGATTGTAGCTTAACTTGAATAGGATGAAGTCGCATCCTTTTATAAATAAAAAGGCTCTAGTATTTGAAATACATTTTCAGGATTTTTTTCAGTTCCAGTATTTGAAACAAATTTAACTTTGGTGTTTTATTTATATTGATACAATAGCTCTTTTGTAACACCCACTGCATATGTGAGCACTCAAAATAAAGTAAAATTTAACAAATTACTTGTTTTGTTATAGCCCTCTTAAAAAATAAAAAAAAATCACTCCAGTCAGACATTACATAAACTCTACAAAATCTATGAACCCAGTGGCATGACCATATAGGATTAACTATCATTTTCCTTGCCTTACATGCTTAGGTGAGTGTGTGCTGACTTAATGTCTTATTTATATTTCATCACTAGCAAAATCTATTTTGATTTATCTAAACACATCTTACATCAGGACAGTACAGCATTCTCATAGGCCTCTGTCTCTGTTATTGAAATAGACTATTCCCGTCCAATGACTACTGTTGGAAAAATATATAATCCATTTTCTCCATGATCAGGGATACCTTTGGGGTATATCCAGTCAAGATATTTCATAATATCTGAAATGCAACTATTTATTCCTTTTTGAAAGTCCATTAAGAGAAAGTATACAATGAGGTCTCATACTATGAGGCTTTTTTCACATACCTTTACTTTTTCATTTACTAACCCCATGAGGAAGAATGTTTAATAATGAAGAAACTAAAGTACAAAGAAAGAGTGTAACCATTCCATGAGTGTTGTATCTCATGTAGAGTTTAAACTCTTCTAAAACTACATTAAATTAAGAAGCTTGGGGGCCAGAGCAATAGCACAGTGGGTAGGGCATTTGCCTTGCACGCGGCCGACCCGGGTTCGATCCCCGGCATCCCATATGGTCCCCCAAGCACTGCCAGGAGTAATTCCTGAGTGCAAAGCCAGGAGTAACCCCTGAGCATCGCTGGGTGTGACCCAAAAAGCAAAAAAAAAAAGAAGCTTCTGCACCTCAAAGAAAATGATGCCCAAGATAGAAAGATAGCCCAAGAAATGGGAGAAATTATTTACCCAACACTCATCTAATAAAGGTAAGGTAGTGGTAGAATTTTAAAATAAATATATCTAACCCCATTAAAAATGGGAAAAAAGACATGAGCAAATACTTCCTGAAAGGAGAAATACAGATGGTCAAAAGACACATAAAAAATCCTCTGCATCACTAACCATCAGGGAGACACAAATCAAAACAACAGTGAGGGGATATAGGGCCAGCCCCCGCCAGGGCCGGGGCTCCGCTCCGGCCGGCCGGGTTTTCGGCCCGGGTGCCCATGCCTCTCTCTGCAAAGCCGGTGGATGTGGAACGAGCGGGAACCAGAGACAGCTTTAGGAATTGGGGTTCCAGCAAGTGCTTGCACCCGTGTATGGAGACTGTGAACTAAGCTTTTGCCCCACGCCGGCTAATGGAGGAAATAACCTTCCTTCTTGGTCTCTCTCCCCTCCGGGAGACGGCGTGGTG
The DNA here is from genome assembly GCF_027595985.1 of Sorex araneus. Classification (NCBI taxonomy): domain Eukaryota; kingdom Metazoa; phylum Chordata; class Mammalia; order Eulipotyphla; family Soricidae; genus Sorex; species Sorex araneus. The sequence continues at coordinate 33,649,278 of NC_073311.1, forward strand.
TCCGACATTTTGTGGGTCTGTTGAGAAGGTATGAACTTTTGGCGCGAGAAAAAAAAAATGTGTGCTTTGAACTTGAAACAGCCGCGGGATACAGGGCCAGCCCCCGCCAGGGCCGGGGATCTGCTCCGGCCGGCCGGGTTTTCGGCCCGGGTGCCCATGTCTCTGCAGAGCCGGTGGATGTGGAACGAGCGGGAACCAGAGACAGCTTTAGGAATTGGGGTTCCAGCATCTGGCAGAATTTTCCCTGGACTTTATACAGAAATCCAAAACAGCGCGGACGCTGCAGCGTCCGCGCGACTTAACATTTATAATTGTCAGCAATGTCAAACGGTTCCTTTTGAACAGGTCTGACTTGGGGGGGGAAACTCCAAGTAATAACGTAAGTTTTTGTTGAAATATTGAAGGCTTTTAATGTAGCAGCCAGCTCTCTGGACTGTGAACTAAGCAAAAGCCCCATGCTGGCCGACTCGGCGTGGCATACACCATACTATGAGGCGCTGGAAGGAGGATGAGGGGGGAAAAGGAAAACAAAAAAGGGAAAAGGAAAAAGGGAAAAGAGAGAGAGAGAGAGAGAGAGAGAGAGAGAGAGAGAGAGAGAGAGAGAGAGAGAGTTATGTACTTGTAGCAGTGGGCCGACATATCTCTTTATTTCCAGCAATGAAAAACTAATTATCAAATGTAGTAGGTCTGTCTCTCTTGGTTGGAAACTCTAACAACTATAGTGAGTTTTGTGTTGAATTATGGAATGTAATCAAGGTAAAGAAAAAATGAAGTGAGATTCATTAGTTATACAGTAGGGGGTAGGGGGTGGGGGCAGGGGGTATACTGGGGTTTCTGGTGGTGGAATATGGGCACTGGTGAAGGGATGGGTGTTTGAACATTGTATAACTGACATATAAACCTGCGAACTTTGTAACTTTCCACATGGTGATTTAATAAAAAGTTTAAAAAAAAATAACCAGAAAAAAAAAACCAATAGTGAGATATCATCTCACACCACAGAGACGGGCACACATCCAAAAGAACAAGAGAATTCAGTGCTGGCACGGATGCGGGGAGAAAGGGACTCTTCTTCATTGTTGGTGGGAATACAAACTAGGAATTGAACTAGGTTTGATCATAGAGCTAGATCAAGATGAGTATTTGAATCAGCAACTCCACTTCTTGGAATATACCCCAAGGGCCTGAAAACAAAAATGGAGAAAAGATATTCGAACACCTACATTCCTTGCAGCACTATTCATAGTAGCTAATATCTGGAAACAACTCAAGTGCCCAAGAATCAATCAAGAAACTAGATAAAGAAACTATGGTACCTATACACAAGGGAATATTATTCAACCATATGACAAGATAAAGTCATGAAATTTAAGGCTACATGGAGGGACCTGAAGAATATCCTGAGTGAAGTTAGTCAGAGGGAGAGATGGACACAGAATGATCTTGCTCATAGGTGGGATTAAAAAATAATACATAAGGCCCTGATCGCCGCCGAGATGTGATCCCAGGGGCCACAAGTCTGCGGCCTTCCTGTAGTTGAACGAGCATGATCCCAGAGGCCAGCTAAACTACTTTTGATACCGGCAGCTCCTTGCAGAATGTCTCCAGACTGAGAACTAAGCCTCGGCCCCATCTCTCTCTCTCTCTCTCTCTCTCTCTCTCTCTCTCTCTCTCTCTCTCTCTCTCTTTATTGCCTTTTCCTTGCTGGGGGGAAGGGCGTGGCAACCCTTATACTATGAGGACCCCACTAATGAGAGTTACAAGCTTGCAGTGATCCAATTTCTGGAAGAAATTTCCCTGGACTTAGTTGCTAAAATACAGAAATCCAAAACTGCGTGACCTCATATCTCTTCACCGCAGGTCTGACTCTAGTGGGGAACTCCTAACAATAATAGTGAGTTTTTTGTTGAAATGTTGAATGTAACCAAAGTAAAGAGAAAGTAAAGTGAAATTTATCAGTTACCCAGGCAAGGGGCGGGAGGGGGAGGGGGCAAGGGATGGGAGGTATACTGGGTTTTTTTTTTTGGAAGTGGAATATGGGCACTGGTGAAGGGATGGTTGTTTCATCATTGTATAACTGAGACTTAAGCCTGAAAGCATTGTAATTTTCCACATGGTGATTCAATAAAAAAATAAAATAAAATAAAACATAATGGTGGAATAACAAATACCCAAAGAAAATGAAAATACAGAACACTAGAACTGGTATTCAGTAGGAAACATGCTGCTTTCAAGGCTTGGCAGGGGGTGGGGGGCCAGGAAAGGGATGAGGCAACATCTATGGTAGAGGGAACATTAAGGAGGAGGTGGTAATGCTTCAATGTAGTAAAGTGTTACCCATTGTAAAATCCTAGCAGCAATGGTACTATAAGCTACAGTACAAAAAACTATTCAAAAAATAAATAAATAAAACCTCTGTGTGAAGCTGACTAGTGAGTGGGAAAGCAAGTTGGTGTGGGGTGGGGGTTGGGTATTGGTAGAGGGAAGCTGATGGATGTTGAAACCTGAGATACCTGATACAATACTGTTTTATTCCATTACCACACCTGCATTTATTTATACTTCTCTTGCTTTCCCAATACTGCACATCGACATAGTTTGAGAGACAATGAAGGTAGGATTTTAAAGGGACAAATAGAGGAGTTTGGAAGATGAAATAAGGCACAAAGATGTAAACATACTTATAATTCTAAGCTAGTAAACTTTTTAAAGGAGAAATGTTAATTCTTGTGTGAAGAGTAGCTTAAAAAAGGAAGAAAGTGGGTACAGTGAACTATCAGGGCATTCTTTTTTGAGAAGAAGGTCAGAGGGAACTAAATATCATTTTTTTCAGATTTTTTATAACTTCACATTGGTTGCACTTTTTGTTATCCTTGTCCAATAGCTATGTGAAAGGGACAAACATTTTCAAATGTTAAAGAATTTTGCTTTGACACTGCTGAATTCAGGGGCAATTGGAAATTGAATTAGGAGGACAGTGTTTCCAGCACCTAAAAGATGTACATAGATGGGGAACAGCAGCAATAAAAAGAGGAAGAAATAATAATTCTTATGGTATCTTGATAAAAAGAAAAGAGCTACTGTATTGCTTCCACCTAATATGATTATAGTAGTCGATTTTTTTGAATACTTACTATTATTCTAAAACTGTTTTGACCACATGAGATATGTTCATTCATTTTAATGTACCCCATATTAAAGAGATAAACTGAGTCCTAGCAAACAAACCTGTCCAGTTATGAAGACGTGTCCTGTCTTCTCTTCTTTGATCCACTTTTTAAAATATTTCTTGAAAGATAAACTTCCATGGATTATTCTACTACTTAATTGGCAAATAAAAGTGGCTTCACTCCTCTCTATGCATCTCCAAAACATAGAAACGTAGATTGAAACGCAAGCATGAAAGTTTCTAAGTCTGTAACTGTATCTCACGGTGATTCACTAATAAAATTTTTTTTTAAAAAAAGAAATGTATCCTTCGGATGCATCACTTAAGAAGTGATTCTTTTTTAAAGAAAAAAAATATTATAAAAGTTGTTCATAATGCGATTGTTTTAGCCATTGAATGTTCCAGCACCACGACCACAGCCAGTGTGCCCTGTCCTGCATCCATGGCCTCAGTTTTCCGCCCACCACACTACCCTGCCCCCTCATGGGCACTATCCACAATCAACTTAACTTCATATTGCTTGTTACCGCACAAAGATAAATGAAATTATCAAACCTTAGACCAATAACAATCAATCTGTGCCAATTGTTACATCTCACAATGTTACTAGAGTCATTGTTTGGGGCTCTAATAGCTGGTTAGTGTTAGTTGGGCCTTCGGTATTATTGTTTAGGCTCATTGAGCTTGCTGGTCTTCTATGCATCTTTCCCATCAGTTTTGCTGTGACCTTACTGGATGGACAGAAGTATGAAAACTTGAGGTGTCCCATGTGGTTAATGGCTACAGATTTGGAACAATTCAGTGGCATGGCACATTGGTGAGGCTCAGCTATAGAGCTGTGTGGCATTTCTAAGTTGGAGGGCATAAGGGGTATACGGGGTATGGCTGCTTGATGCTGTGCCTTAAGGCAGAAAGGGAAATGTGTCCACCTCCCATTCTAAAAGGGACCCAGAGTTCTCAGTCCAGACCAGCCTACCTGGGAAGTTTTGCCAATATCATGTTCTCTTTGAGATGTGAGGCTGGACCATTTTTCTGCTGGCAAGATGGCAGGGCCTACTGGGTTTTCTGGTGACAGTGGGGTGAAAGGATTCAGTCCATTTCTATTCCAAGAACACCTCAGAGCTTTGAGCCTGTAGACTAGTCCCACCTGGAAATATGCAACTATTCATCAAAAAAGTGATTCTTGAAGACACCTTGATGCCCAAAACTTGGATCACTTTGCCTATGTTTTCCTCAATATGCTTTATGGTATCTGGTCAAATATCAAGGTCTATGATCCATTTTAAATTGACTTGTGTAAGGTTTGAGATATGGATCAAGCTTTATTGTTTTACACCTGGTTATCCAGTTTTCCCAGCACCATTTGTTGAGGAGTCTATATTTATTTCCCTTTATGTTCTCAGCTTCTTTATCAAAAATTAGTATGTCTATAAATATAGGGTTTGCCCTTGGGTATCTTATTATGATCCATTGATCAGAGAGCCTATATTTATTCCAGTACCTGCCGTTTTGATCACTATAGCTTTATGGTATAGTTCCAAATTAGGTAATGAGACACCTCCCAATTTCTTATTTTTTTCACTATGGTCTTGGATTTCGGGGATCTATTTTGATTCCATACAAATTTTATTACCAACCTTCCTAGGTCCTTGAAGAATGTGGGCTGAATCTAGATGGGAATTACATTGTATTTATATATTACCTTTGACAAGATAGTGATTTTAACAATATTGATTTTTCCAATCCATGAGCATGGAATATTTTTGTGTTCCCTAAGTCTTTTCTTTTTCTTAAATAATTTAAAGTTTTCATGGAATAGATTGGCCACATCTTTTGTTGATTCCTAGATATTATATATTTTGAATACTAAATGGAATAGACTCCATGATCACTTTCTTCTCAGATAAATTCCTTGTACGCAAACGATTTTTTGTGTGTGCAAATGATTTTAAAGCTTGCTATTTACTATATAGGTTTATAGTTTTAGCAATTAGACCTTTAAGGTCTTCTATTTTATTTTCATGTCATCTGTAAAAAGATGTCTTCGATGATATATTACTATCAAAGACAAAGGAAGAAAAAAATAAATAAATGGGGCTACCCCAAATTAAAGAGATTCTTCATGTCAAAAAAAAAACATGGTCTAAAACTAAAAGAAAACGAACTAAATGGGAAAATATATTCACATTCAACACATCAAATAAATATTAAATATGCAGGATACATAAAGTAATCACACAGATGAAAAAATACAAAATTACTATCAAAAAATGGGAATAGGAAATGAACAGACACTTCTCACAATAAGATAGGCAGATGGTCTGTAAGCACATGAAAAAGGCTGTGGAAAACAATATGGCGAGTTCTCAGTAACTAAGAATTAAGCAATTAGAATTAAGCTATATGACCCAGTAAGATGTCTTTGGACACCTATACCCAAGACATAAAAAAAAAGTTCACTTTAAAGGACATATGCACAGCAATGTTCATTACATCACTTACTACAATAGCTAAGATATGGAATCAACCAAAGTTTTCAACAACAGAATTGATTATAAATATGTCCATTGTAGCACTTGTAAAAGTCCAGATCTGGAACCACCAGGCTTGGTTCTTCATCCTCTGCTGTTCTGAATAGTGAGTCTCAATAAGATCTAGGAAATATGGCCATCAGAATATCAGATTCAGTAACCATGTCCTCTTTCCAAGATTCTATATGTTCTGATACTGCTATGAAATATAAACATGGAAAAATATGTCATACTATGCTTTAATGCCTAGTGAATTTAACAGAATAGTCTGTTGTGAGAAAAACAATGACAGTCTGCGTTTTTTTTAAAAAAAGCGATATACCTTTCTATTATTTCCAAAATGAATACTATTTACCAAATAAATAATTTTGCCTGCTTTCCACTAATTTTCATCAAAGAAACTGATGCATTTAAAATCTTTTCAGTGGTATATGTTAAAAAGAACAAGAATAAAGAATCAAATGTGGAGAACAAAAAAGAAAAAATGAGTGGGTGGTCAAGGCAGTATGTGCTTAACCAGACCTACATTAAAAGGATGGTAAAATCCAGGCCTGTTTATTATGGGGAAATAGAACTAAGACAGGAACCAGGATGATTCAGTGTACGGTGTGAGGCGGGAGGTCACTCACAGCCAAGATAGGTTTGGTTATATCATATGCTTCATATGATGAAGACAGAAAATGGTTTTGAAATTAAGGTCTTTGTATATAATTCTCTCCTCTAATTTTCCCACATAAGAGTAATAATCGGAGAGCCCTGCAAGCTACTGAGTGTATCCCACCTGCACGGGCAGAGCCTGGCAAGCTTTCGTGGCATATTCGATATGCCAAAAACAATAATGATAGGTCTCATTCCCCTGACCCTGAAAGAACCTCCAATCATTGAAAAAGACGAGTAAAAAAAAAGCTGCTAAAATTTCAAGGCTATGACGAATGGAGATGTTACTGGCACCTGCTCGAGTAAATTGATGAACAAGGGGATGACAGTGCCAGTGCCAGTGAAGAGTAACAATAAATCAACTATTTGTTATTTGTGTGCCCATAATTATAGTTTATCAAATAATCCTTTCTAAGAAAGATAGTTTGTATTAAAAATTTTAGAATATAGAAAGAAGTGAGGGGAAGAAAGAGTGAAGTATGTGTTCCAGAGAGAGCACAGGCTTTTCTGGAGTGGAAATACACACGGGAAAAAGCAGAGACAAGCAAGTGAAAAAATGTGATCAAGGAAGAAAACAGACTTAAGAACAAGCCTCAAATTGTCTTAATAATAGTAAAACTATTATTTGGGATGGGACAGAGCTAAGAAATAGACGTTGCTAAGAAACGTATATGTATTTGCAAGTAAAACACAGCCTTCACAAGAACTTGAGAGAGAAAAAGAAAATTCTATTTCTTTTCTGATAATTTAAGCATCTTGCCTGGCAGAAGCAGATTTGGGATTCAATCAAAGGTCAGTCTGACACAAATACCAAAACTCTCCATCTTAGGCAATTACTCAATACCATTTGTTACCAAGAAAATGCAAATTAAGCTACAATGAGATACAAGTAAATCCCCACATGAAAAATTTCACTGAGAACTGACAACACCAAGTGTTAGAGATGGTATAACTCTGGTTACAATATAAATGGAAGAAAAATGCCATGAGACTTTAAAAGAAAGTTTGGAGGGACAATAGGTAGGGAGGGGCTGGAGCAATAGCACAGCAGGTAGGGCATTTGCCTTGCACTCGGCCAACCCGGGTTCGATTCCCAGCATCCCATAGAGTTCCCTGAGCAGCGCCAGGGGTAATTCCTGAATGCAGAGCCAGGAGTAACCCCTGTGCATCACCGGGTGTGACCCAAAAAACAAAAACAAAAAAAACAAAACAAAAACAATAGGTAGGGATCTTGCCTTCCATGCAGCTATACCAAATTTGCTCCTCAGCATCCGATATGTTCTCCAGAGCTTGCCAGGAGCAATTCCCAAGCACAGGGTCAGGAGTAGCCCCTGAGCACCACTAGATGTGTCCACCCTGAAGCAAAATAAAATAGGAAAGTTTGGCAAATTCTAATAAATTGACAAATTAAATTTATGTATATGTACTTATATCCCTTTGACTTAGACTTCAAAACATGTCAGAAAAAGGGAAAAAATGAATAGAAAGATGGACACTTTAAGACGGTCTAAGTAGCTATACTTTTAAATAGTGCCAAACTAGAAATAGCCCAGGAATGCTACAAACTACGAAAACAAACTTTGGTGTACTCCTCGAATAGAATCCTACTCAGGATCATAAAGGGGTGAAATATTCCCATATTGTCGTCAGCATAAGTGAATCTCACAGACATTATGATACCCCAAAAATAGAAAATTTAAGAGAATATTCCATATCCATTTATATGAAATTCAGTTACATGAAATTGTCAAAACTAACTTAAGGGTCAAAAATGGAACTGGTGGTTCAATCTGAATGAAATAGGAGTGTTTACTAAGAAGAGGCATGGGATATCTTTCTGAAATGACAAAAATAATTGGTATCTTGATAGTGTATAGTTACATGGGTGTAGCAGTTAGCTAAAATTTTTCAGTTCAAACCATACGGTCAAGTACTTGTTCTAGTCCGTCCCTGAGTCAGAAACTTTGCTCCCAAGGTCTGTTTCCCCATGTGTGCACTGATCCCTGTCACCCAGAGCTCTCGGGGTGCAGCACTGGAAGTTCCGTGAAAGGAACTAGTTGGCCAGAGCCTGTCCTTCGCTTCGCCCCCATGCTACACTCCCCACCTGCCAATTCCCTTTGCCTTGAGGCTCAGGAGAATTCAGCCTCACTTCCTTGTGTAGACCCCAGACTTTTCATGCCAACAAGTTAGCCTCCAAATCCTGAACTGTAAGGTCACCAGCATGGTCATGTGACATAGTTCTTTATCCTCTTCACAAAAACAAGATCCTGAACTAGCACAGCAGCACTAAAACAGTAGCATTGAAAACATGCTACCTGAGAATATATCAAATACCTAGGGAAAAAAAGAGCCTCCTAAGAAATAGAAGTGTTCACTGTTCATGGGTGGGAAGAATCAACATTGTCAAATGGCTTTCCTTTTTTTTTTAAATTTTTTTATTGAGTCACCATGTGGAAAGTTACAAAGTTTTCAGGTTTAAATCTCAGTTATACAATGCTCGAATACCCATGCCTTCACCAGTGCACATATTCCACCACCAAGAATCCCAGTATAGCTCCACCCCGCACCCCCACACCCCTAACCCCCCCAACGCCCCTAGCCCCCCCACCCTTAGCCCCACCGCCTGTGTAACTAATAAATTTCACTTTACTTTCACTTTGATTGCATACAATATTTCAACAAAACTCACTATTATTGTTTGGAGAGTCTCTCCCCTAAAGTCAGACCTGCTGAAAAGGAAGCATTAGATAATTTGTTTTCCATTGCTGAGGATGAAGAGGTATGAGGTCGAGTGACCACACTTAGAGGCCTCTCGGTTGTGGGTTTCTGTATTTTAGTATTTTAGTAACTAAGTCCAGAGAGATATCTGCCAGAATTTGCATCGTTGCCAACTTGTACTTCTCAGTTACATTATATTCCACATATGAGTGCAAAGCTAACACGCCACTGGCCAAGCAAGTGAAAACAGAAATAAATGAATGGGACTATCTCAAACTAAGAAGCTTCTGCACCACAAGAGAAACAGTGACCAAAGTACAAAGACAATCTACAGAATGGGAAAGGATATTTATGCAGTACCCATCCGATAAATGGTTGATAACAAGGATATACAATGCACTGGTTGAACTCCACAAGAAGAAACTGCCAACCCGATCAAAAAATGGGGTGATGAAATGAACAGAAGCTTTCCTAAAGAAGAAATCCGAATGGCGCAGAGGCACATGAGAAAATGTTCCACATCACTAATCATCAGGGAAATGCAGACCAAAACAACCATGAGATATCATCTCACACCACAGAGACTGGCCCACATCCCAAAAAACAAAAGCAACCGGTGTTGGCGTGGATGCGAGGAGAAAGGGACTCTTCTTCACTGCTGGTGGGAATGCTGACTGGTTCAGCCCTTTTGGAAAACAATATGGACGATTCTCAAAAAATTAGAAATTGAGCTTCCATTTGACCCAGCAATAGCACTCCTGGGAATATATCCCGGAGAGGCAAAACGGTATAGTAGAGATGGCATATGTATTTCTATGTTCATTGCAGCACTGTTTACAATAGCCAGAATCTGGAAAAAACCAGAGTGCCCCAAAACAGATGACTGGTTAAAGAAACTCTGGTACATCTACACAATGGAATACTATGTAGCTGTCAGAAAACATGAAGTCATGAAATTTGCATATAAATGGATCAACATGGAAAGTATCATGTTGAATGAAATGAGTCAGAAAGAAAGAGACAGACAATGGCTTTCCTTTTTTTAATTTTTTTTATTTTTGGATCACACCTGGCACTGCCAGGGGTTACTGAGAGGAAGGAAAGCTGAAAGAGAAAGAATAGGAAGACAAAGAAGAGGAGGAGGAGGTAAAGGAGGAGGGAGAGGAGGAGGAGGATAATGAGGAGGAGGAAGAAGAGGAGGAAGAAGAGGAAGAGGAGGAAGAGGAGGAGAAGGAAGAGGAGGAGGAGGAAGAGGAGGAGGAGGAAGAGGAGGAGAAGAAGAAGAAGAAGAAGAAGAAGAAGAAGAAGAAGAAGAAGAAGAAGAGGAGGAGGAGGAGGAAGAAGAAAGAAAGAAAGAAAGAAAGAAAGAAAGAAAGAAAGAAAGAAAGAAAGAAAGAAAGAAAGAAAGAAAGAAAGAAAGAAAGAAAGAAAGAAAGAAAGAAAGAAAGAAAGAAAGAAAGAGAGAATTCTATTTTCCATTTTTGAATTGTCCTACAAAGAAAGGTATTGTAAGCAAAACACATGGCAAAGGAATAAAGATCGACTCTAAGTTCAATAGAATAGAATTGAGAATTCTGAGTTAATCCCTCAGGTTTACAGACGGTCAATCTATGTGTGTGAAATGGAGCAAAGAAATTCTTTTCAATAAATGGTGTTGGGAAAGCTGAATATACACATGTAAGAAAATTAAAGTAGAACTACATCTTATATCACTCACAAAAGTAAATTTAAAGTAGATTAAGGACCTCATATTAAGCCACAACTCACTAAATATTTTAATTATTTAAGCCATAATCCATTAAATACTGAAAAGATACGCATGAAGCACCATGACAAAAAACTTAGCAGTATCTTCAACAAGATGGTCACAGAAGTAAAGACATCAAAGACAAAAATAAGCAAACCACTACTTCAAAATAAATAGCCTCTGCACATTGAGAAATAAATAACTCAAGTAAGGTAAAAAGGCACCCTTCTGAGTGGAAGAATATGTTTGTATAGTAGCTAAAGGGCTAATACCCAAGATCTATGCATGAAACTATAATCAATAGTATCACAAATTATAATACTACAATAAAGAATTATAAAATATTGCCATATGTATGTCCGACATTAAAAATAAACATATAAGTAAATAATAAATCTCTTTAAAGTACTATGATATAGAAATAGTAAAAATAAATTTGGGGGAGGTGAGACTATGAGGGGGTAGAGATATATTAAATATGGTCAAACATTGATACCCTGAAACTTGGTGATCAGTACATGAAGAAACATTATTCTGGTTAGCTAATTTTTTTATAGGTTTGGAATTTTTCAACTTCTCAACAATTATTACCAAATTAAACTGTTAGAAAAATTTAAATTTTTTAAATTTTTAAAAAATTAAAAAAAAAAAATTTTAATTAAAATTTAAATTGTATAATTGTTTAAGGCCAGTTTTTCTACCATTGAGGCAAAAAAATAAAAACATCTAGCAAATCAAACCACAGCTTTTCCCACCCCTTTTCACTGGATTTTCCACACTACACCCTAGAAAATAGTCTGAATACCTTAGCCTGACCTACAGGATCCATACTAAATATCCACACCAACTCCAATAGCAGAGTTTCTTCTAATGTACTATTGGAGTTACTGCTTAGACTACCAATATAAGATTATTACGCTATTATATAGGTGAAAGAACTTATACAAATAAAAGGACAAAAAACTAAATGCCAACCATAGGGACAGGGAGGGTAAAGAGGAAATTCAAGTTTTGGACTCCTCTATTTTGTCTCTGACATTCATTCTACTTTCTCAAGAATAGGGACAATTCTAAGGCAACGGACGAATTTTCTAACTCACTAGACATACACCCTATTATGATAATACCATCCTATTGAGTGTGCAGAATTCCAGTAAATATGACTAGCATTCTAGTTATCAATCACTTGACTAGTTAATCCAAAGGAGACATCCTGGATAGGCCTAACCTGATCAGCTATTAAGAAAAGGGGATTTCTTTGATCGGTATTCACTTGCTGGTCTCAAAAATAAACTGTCATGTTGTGATAGAGCTTATCAAGAGTCCCTGTAGCCAGGGCATGGAAGCAACCTCTACAGCTTAGAATAACCACTGATAACAGCTACCCAAAATCGTCCTTAGGAACTAAATAATGCCACCATCTTTAGTGAGCATGGAAAATGCCCTAGAATGAGATCATAGCCCCAGTCAACTCTGATGTCAGCTTCATGAGACCCCAAGGAGAATACCTACTTAACCCGCAGAAACACTGAGATAATAAAGATGCCAATGTGTGACCATATCCTATGAGGTAATAGAAAATAAATATATTCTCGTTTCTTACTTTTCTTCTTCTTCCTCTCAAGAATCTAGACACTCTTAACTTTTCTTAGTTCTGAACTCAAACATGATTTCATGTGATGGTTTAAAACATAATTTTTTTTGCCTGAATTATGCTCCTTTTCCCAATCCTGCCTGTTGATACTATTATCTATTCTTCAAAATCCAGGAACATCCTTCCATCCTTCCTCTTCTGCAAGTCTGGGTTGATTTCCCCAGGCAAAGTTCATTTCCTCTAGTTACTTCTAGCATTTGATTTAGTTGAGAGCAGAATTTATATTCATATTAGTGTCAATTAGAACTATGGCACATCTGCCATTAACACAGTAACACAATAAATAGTGAACCTGTTGTCTTTCTTTATGAACGCTTCTATTCAATTTAGCAAATATTTGTTTCCAGGCTTCCCACGGTTGCTGTGGACAATAAAACTAGATTAAATAATTGTCAGATTATGTTTCCTGTTTTAAATGGTATAAGATCTTTATTTAAAACATGCATATGAGGGAGAACATGATCTGTGTGTCATGTAAGAAGTTGAATAATGTCTCTGTGGATCTCTGCAGGAATGTAAAGGGTCCTGAGATTAGATGAGTGTCCATCTATTCCTTCCAGCCTCATCCGTATGTTTTAAGGAACAGTAACTGTCCCTAACTATCAAGGAGCATGAAAAAAGGGATGAATTAGAAAATTACTACAATTATCTTTCAGGTAGCTGTTGTGTGCGTATGTCTTTCCTAAGAACCCATTGTTCTTTGTGAGCTAATTGGGGTATGACAGCTGCAAAAACAGTTAGAGTAAAAGGAAATCACACAGGGGAAAAGATCACTGACTACTGTCAACTTTTCTCTAAAACAAAGTGAACAGCAGGACCGTGAAAGACACTGAAGCACAAAGTATTGCTTGATGCTGTGTGTGATGTACTCAAGGGAGCAGGTTCAGCTGATGTTTGTGTGAAACCCAAAGTAAAAGTTCTTGCAGCTGCTACTGTCAACATGTGGACTTCTTGCATTGTGATTCAGACACCCACATCCTGTTGCTTTGCAATTGCTCTAGTTCTCTTTTTAAGTGACATATTGAAGAAGATAGGCCTTTTTATAAACAACAGGCATTTGTTTTGTTGTGTTTTTATTCTTTTTTTAGCAAAAAAGGGGATATATGTATGAGTTGAGCAGAGGCCCACCAAATGTGGGTCAGGTTTATTCCTCCAAAACACTCTGAAGTTTATGCCACAGTTCAAATTGTAACTAAACACGTTTCATCATTTGGTACCAATTAAGCACTCTCTACTTTAAGAAGAAATTATCATCTACCTAACTTACATCATTCAAATAAACTTGCAGAGAATTACATAGAGTGCTTGTAATATTAAAATCCACTTAACTTTAAACCAATTAGACATTTGATCCAGTTGTTTATCTGAGCTTGCAAATGTTGTGGATATAAAGTGATTATGTTTAATTCAGTTCCATGTTTTTGAACCTTATCCACTTATTTAATGAGCCTAAAATAATCATCAGAACAGTAGGTCAATGTAAGTACTCATATTGCATTCATTATTTTGAATTGAACCATTTTTAGCTCTGGAAAGGAGGGGGGGAAAGAAAAGAAAGTCAAGGTTTATTGGAAATAAATCAACACCATGGTTAAAGTATGTTTTTCTCTAGCTTGGAGTTTTCTGTTTGTTCATACTTCTTTGAATTACTTTTGGATAAAATCTGATAGTACATTGGTAGTCTGGATTCAGGGTTCCCAAGAAGCCCCTCCCATGGAAGATGCTTCAGTATGGATCCTTTCAGTATGGGACCGTGAAACCAGTCTCTAATGCACACATTGTAATCATGATGATAAATGTGTGGGGAAAACATCTCCATGTTCAGCTGTAGAACATCTCCAACATTTTTGAACCAATTTGGAGTTAATATTAAAGCGATTTGTGCAATCTATTTTAAGGCTTATCTGATTTTTAACAGTTTAGTCAGCCATAAACTTTCCCAGTCATGAACATAAATTTCCCAAGATATAGGTAAAATGCCTTCTACCACTACAAAAGATTCTCGTGCTAGAGTTAGATAATAGAGATGATATTTGGTTTAAGTCATAAATTTCCAAACACAGGGTCTCATTTAGGTTGATTGATGCTTAAAAGATAAGCATTGATTTTCACTCAAAATACCTTGCAAAACATCACTGCATCACTGTTATCCCATTGTTCACTGGTTTACACGAGTGGGCACCAGTAAACACCTCTCCTTATTCATTTTTCCCAATGATTGGAGACTCTTTTCTGGGCCAGGGGAATGAGACTGCTATCATTATTGTATTTGACATAGCGAATACACCACAGGGAGCTTGCCAGGCTCTCCAAGAGGTGATACTCTCGGTAGCTTGCCGGGCTATCCTATATGTGTGTGTGTGTGTGTGTGTGTGTGTGTGTATACATATATATGTATATATAATTTATATATATACATATATATGTGTATATATATATAATTTCCCTTTATAATGTTATAATGATGGGAAGCGGCCACGTGGTCCAGGAATATCTTCACTCATGCATGAGGCTTGGCCTGAGCATGTGGAAAGCAGCCTGGAGCGTGGCAGCAGTTGGGTAGTGGAGGTTGGCTGCCGGGGCTGTGTCCCTTGGGGCGGGGAGGGTTCTCACTCTACCCCCTCTGGGGTGCCCCTGGTGTGGAGTCCGGTGGCATGCTTATAGAAATGTCATCTTATGCTCCCTTCTAGGAGAAGCAGCTGTGAGTTCTGGAGGGTGGCTGATGAGGAGATTATCTGGTGCCGGTAGGAGATGGCTTATGGGTGTGACCTTCAGGTCACCGAAGATTGGGGGAAGCAAGCAGTGAAACAGAGTTTGTAAAAATATGTTCATGACTTCAAAGTATCAAAGCAAAACTTTCTACATTTTGCCTGTTCATTAGCCAATTTTAGCTTTTCTTTTGTAATGAGTCATAGGCTAGTCAAACTAAATTTCAAAAACATGAATAAAAATTTACAGTGGAAAACAGAACAAATAAATTATATCATTGCAAAAAGCAGAGAATCCTTCATTTTTCATGACATAACTTCTCAGAAGAACATTATCATACCCAATTCACTACAGTCAGCATCCCCTTTGGAAATATGTCTACCAACTAGTGAATGGGAAATATTCTAAAATCTCCTATGACCATATTAGTTTACCTTTTAGCAATACAAGATTTAAAATATTTATTTTTGTTCACACAAACTCAGTTAATTAGATGAAAACAAACAGCATAAATTTATAAATTATAAAGCTTGTAAACCAAATAGGTTGGAGCAATATCACAGTGAGTAGGGTGTTTGCCTTGCACCCGGCTGACCCGGGCTTAATTCCTCCCTTTACCTCTCAGAGATCCCAGCAAGCTACCGAGAGTATACCGCCCACACGGCAGAGCCTGGTAAGCTACCTGTGGCGTTTCTGATATGCCAAAAACAGTAACAGCAAGTCTCACAATGAGATGTTCCTGGTGCCTGCTCGAGCAAATTGATAAGTAATGGATGACAGTGATACAGAGATAAACCAAATACAATTAAATGAATAAAATTATCATAATGAAAACACATTGCTTAAATATTGCATTACAGGTCAATTATTCATTCATCCAGTAAAGGAAAGCATAGAATTAAAAAATAATATAAAATATTGAAATACATGACCAAATATTAGTCAATAGCATCCATTTAAGTAATGCCAGATACATAATTAACGTGGTGTTTCTCTTTTATCACTAAAAAATTTTAATGTGCATATTTTTTTACTTTGGGTTGGGTATATTTTTAGGATCAAAAGAGCCTATCAAGTTGAAGTCAAATGCAAATTGAAATTTCAGTTTTTCTACTTACCTAATGCAAAATAATAATTACTGTGAGTCTTAGTTTTCTCATCGGAAAGATTAGGATTAATTTTCAAACTTAAATTAAATATGTATTAATTATCTCGAGGGGTGAAAAGATAGTGTATCTTTGGATCCAGGAAAGTATTCAGCATAGTATCTGGCATAAGACTTCCATAAAATGTTAATTTTATAAAAGCAGTAAATCACACAGTACTATTAACTAATTACTGAATCCATTCCAAAACTAAATCAGGAAATATTTTCAAAATACTAAGCATTGGGGGCTGGAGTGATAGCACAGCGGGTAGGGTGTTTGCCTTGCACGCGGCCGACCCGGGTTCAAATCCCAGCATCCCATATGGTCCCCTGAGCGCCGCCAGGGGTGATTCCTGAGTGCAGAGCCAGGAGTAACCCCTGTGCATCACCAGGTGTGACCCAAAAAGCAAAAAAAAAAAAAAAAAAATACTAAGCATTGTACTCATATTATGTTGGTAAACCAGGATACAAGAATAGTGAATACATCAAAGAAAAGATGATTCATCTGCTCTTAAATATAACCTGGTCATCTCTTATATTATGATAAGTAATTTGCTATATGTGGTGAATATTTGTCTAAATATGAGCCTCATAAAGGAATATCTTCATATAAATATTTAAAACTATTGTGGATAGGATGTAGCTCAGCAGTAGAACATTTGCCTTGCATGTATGAGACCCTGGCTTTGGAAGACCCAACACAGAAAGATAGTGAGAGAGAGAGAGAGAGAGAGAGTGAGAGAGAGACAGAGACAGAGACAGAGACAGAGAGACAAAGACAAAAGACAGAAAGAGAGAAAATAAAAAGGATATTTAACCAAATATCTAGAACCAAGGTCCACTTAGATTGCCACAAAATAAATCATCATCATTTCCATGAATACATCTCCATCAAATGTATATGAATGTAGTAGTTAACATAATACATTTTAGATTCAAGCAGAAATGTATTCAATTTATGAGCTTTAGGATCCTATTCATAAAAGAAAAACAAAGATATCCACAGGGGTTGTTAGAACGCACACAAGATTATTTTAAAAAGTCAAACGCGTTTACATATTTAAAATTGTACCTTGCATTCAATATGCATTCAATAATTAATATATCTTGGGTAAAAATAAAACAAGAAATCTGGTTAGAAAAATGTTTGAGTCAGATTTCTTGACAACTCTGACCTAGCTGGCTTTTGCCCACTCTCAAATTATATTTTCTTTAAGCAATTCCTTCTTGCTGTTGTTAAACAAAATAAACAAAGAATTCCTTTTCATGTATTATAAAATGTACTTCTGACCCAGTTTCACTTTGTGTACATTTTCCTCCCCTGTTTATATACTGCTAATCTCTTCTGCACATCTTTTGTTGCAGAGAATTGCCAGGTGTAGGTCAGTCGATGTCACAGGAACAGCAAAGCAAAGGAAAAGCTTTTTTTCAATTTTGTCTTTATAAGAACAAAAACTGATCACACTTTCTCTCTCAGTAGAGGCCATATAAGTAATCCCTGCACTTGAACTTGCTTTCTCCAAATAAAAAGTCAAGATGAGATGTTGATTAATGCATTTAAACAGAAACACATTATTATAGCTTTCAGGAGAGGCCTATTTTCTCCATTTTTTGAAAATAAGATCCACAACACACACACACACACACACACACACACACACACAGAGTCCGTACTACTGTTGCAGAATATCATAGATGTGGCATATTTCTATAGAAAGAAAGTGACAGCTTTTATCTGCATGTAATCTTGAAATTAGCTTTGCAATTATCTATTCCGTCTCTCAATTTATATTTTCAGGAAAAAACTGAAAGCTACAATGTGCAAAATGTTTTGATTTTAGGTTTTTACCATATTTACATTAACTTTACATAAATATGGGATTTTTTTCTTGATTGGATATTTCAGCTACAAACTAGTTATTATTCGTAGTCACCATGCAGTTGAAAATAACAATAACTACTTTGTCAGCAAGTCTCATACCAAATCTGATAAAGATTACAAAATATAGGGTATGAATCATCAAAGATTATTTGTGTGTCTAAGGTATTGCTATGTTTATGTAGCTTGAAAAAACTCTGGTCAAGGATAATGAGATGACTTTCCAATTCCTAAACCAGCACCGACTTCTAATCTTAAATCAGTCAATGAACTATTTTCGACCCCAATATTTAAGTGAAATATTTTAAGGAAAAGTAGTTCATAAACATGGCTAATAGTGTCTTAGAAATGGTGACTAAAAGTAGCTAAACCACTAGCAGTTTTAGTAATGCATGTGAATGTGTTTCTCACTTTTTTAGTTAAATTACTATGAGATACACAGTTGCAAAGTTGTTCATGATTGGGTTCCCATCATACAATGTTCCAACAACAGTCCCTTCACCTATGTACATTTCCCAACCACCAATGTCCCCAGTTTTCCTTCTTCCACCCCCCCACCCACAGAGTATGTCTCTATGGCAAGCATATCTCTCTCTCTTTCTCTCTCTCTGTCTCTCTCTCAGTTTCTCTCTGTCTCTCAGTCTCCCTCTCTCTGTCTCTGTCTGTCTGTCTGTCTGTCTGTTTCTGTCTCTGTCTCTGTCTGTCTGTTTGTCTGTCTCTCTCTCTCTTTCTCTCTCTCTCTCTCTCTTTGCTTCTTTATTTCCTTCCCTCCCTCCTTTTGGGCATTATGATTTGCTCTCACTTTTTTTTTTATAAAGCCGAAGGGAAATCAGTAGGCCCATAGGAATGATGAGTAAACAAACTCAGTAAAATGTAACTGGACAAGATCACAATAATAGCAAATGCTAGAAATAACTTTAGATCTAGCTATCCTTGTTGTAGTAATCCAAGAACCAACTTCTCTTATCCTTATCATCAAGGTTAATGAACAATGCACCTCCCAACTCTTCATTTTGCAGAAGATGACACTGAGACAAAATGAAAGTAAATTTCACACTATAAAATTGCAGATACATACAGGATGTTTCTCCTATTACTCACACCCATGTTTTCTTCTCCAAGGACAGATGATGGACAGAGAATACTTAGAGTGTGAACCGGGGGACTTAGACTGAGAAACCTATCAATAGGAAGATGAAAATCAAAATGAAAGTATCCAAAAAAAGATCGTGACTTATAGGGAAGAGAACATGAAATATATAGATTAAAAAATAAGATACAGGATTTTAGAGACTTGAATATTTTATTTCTTGTTTGACTTTTATCTTTGTTCTACAATAAGGATAAGCTGAAAACGAAAAGTTTCAACTAGTTTTGTTTGGTTTGTTTTTGTTTCGGGAGGTAGACCGTGCCTGGCTATGCTCATGGCTTACTCCTGGCTGTGTGCTTATGGGTCACTCCTAGTGGGGTTCTGGAGACCATATATGGTGCCAGAAATCAATCTCAGGTGGACTGGGTGCAAGTCCTACCTGCTGTATTATCACTCTAGCTTTTCAATGTGAATTTTGGCATCAGGTCTGAGATCAAATCCCTAGTTTAGATGAATCATTAAATAAGACTTGGGTAATTTGCATTCCAGATTTTCTGTAATAAGTAGACTTTTTAATTTTCTTCCTAGAGCCATTTAAATACCTATCTGCCACCAAAGATACAATTAGATATAATGAAAAAACTAATGAAACAATGTTTTTGAGATTTTTCTTGAACAGTTTCAAAAGTACTGTTCTTTTGAAACTAAGTAGAAAGAGTTATCTCTGATGAACTATTGAATTATTGATAGCTTAAGTAACTGAACCTTATGTATTGTGAGAAACAACTATAGCAATCCAGTAGCTGATTACTTTATAAGAAGTTAGTTGGTACTTGTACGTATTAGACTTTATGTCAAATAATATACTTTCATTTAGGCTAGTTCATTTTGAAATTTCTGTACTTTACATTGAGCTCAATAAATCATAGCATTCAAAAATTTAGAGAAAAACAACTTGGTCTCAGTTTTTAAATCGCTGAGGTGCATATGCCAAATGATGATCTACACATGAAACTAGTATTAATATCATAATCCAGTTATATCTATAAAACTTCAGGGAAAAGGGTTTGGTTAACAATATGCTAAGTACAGAAAAAAAGACAACAGAAATATTTTTAACACATAACATTTCAAATTTACCTTTTCAATTCTGTTCCAACTGTTACAATATAGAGAAAGAAATCATTCTTGCTGGGCTATTTATTCTTCAATTTTTAAAATAAAGTTTTTCTCAGTACTATCCCCAGGCATATGTTTATAAAAATATTAAATTCCATAGTGGTCAAAGTATTGTTACAGTTTTAAAGTTTAAAATTGCATACAGAAATAGCTTATTATAATACATCTTAAGATTTTTCTACTTCCTTGTAATTATAATTTTAAAAGATTGGACACAGATGACCAGAGACTAGGTCAAACTGACCCAGGGCTATAATCTTATTTCTTTTTACAGATAAAAATAAGAGCCTGGTAATAATCACTGGAACAGTTTCACCAAGAACAGCAGAGCTGTATTTATTACTACCTAATGGAAAATCATTACGTGAGCAGTACTGTTTATTTCTTTGAAGGCTGATTCTGTAGGGGAAGTAGTTCTATTTGATCACATCTGTATCTCTCTCAAAGAGACAAAAAAAATGTATTATGTAAATTCAAAATACTAAGTTTCATGAATTTTGAATGAGTTACGAATAACCATCATGGATTAAATATCTTCTATGGACCTGTAATTATGCATATATCTTCTCACTAATCCTCTTAGCAGTGTTCTAAAAGGGCACTATCCTCATGATACAGATGGGTAAATGAGACGTCAAAATTAGATTAAACTTGCTTAACAATGATATTTATTCCAGAATTGTTATAGTGAATAAGCTTATTATCTCTATTAATGAAAAATAAAACTGGATCGATACTTGAAACATTTTGTAGCCTGGAAGCTAGATATCCACTATTTTACACAATGGAACATCTTATTCACAGAAGCATCAAGACCCATCTGTGATTCTATAGAAGAGAAAAAAAAATCAGTTCTGGAACACCTGAGAGGGATCTTAGGATTGAGCCATTTAAGTACATACTTTTATACATTTCCTGGGACAAGTAAACTTCAAAAATGCTTTAAAGAAAATAATACTAGACATAATGTAATAGATAGTCATTCTCAAAGAGAATCACCACCGTCATAAGGGGCATTGCTCTAAGAGGAAAATACCTTAATTGAATGAATTTCAATCAGAAGTGAATGACTGACTAGTAGGTACTTGATAGGGACTTCACTATTGTCAGAAGCCTAGACAGTGAGTCACTACAGATAATGCATTTTGTGCCCGCCACGTAATTGGGCTGCTTAGTGTCCTCATATCTCACTCATTCTCATTCCTGGAGTTCTGTAAGCAGACAGGATAGTTTCTCCCTTAAAGGCAACTAGAATAAAAATTAACCCCATTTGAACATAAGGACGGAGGTAAAATGATTCCCAGTGAATCACATGCCATTTAAAAATAATGACTCCAACCAGTTTGACACAATAAACATAATTTGCCACATGTGCTTCCTCACTAATGACAAGTGCAACAGTAACCACCACGTACTTGGATCCATTCCCTTCCTCCTTTTCCTTCCTAGCTTTAATCCCCTTTGTGTTAAACCTCTCTCTGTGCGGTGTTTATCTCACCAAGGTTGTTGGTGCTTATTGTTGATTTCATTCATTTAAATAAAGCATTAGGAAGGGAAAGTATGTACTCACAGCAAATAAAAATTTCATCAAATCCAAGCTGCAGCTGCTAAGTGTTAGATTGGCTGACATGATATTTTAATCAAATGTGGCTTATAAAACATTTTTAAAAATGAATTCTTATCTAACTCTTAAGAATGAGAAACTGGGGCTGGAGAAATAATACGGGGATTAACGCTCTAGCCTTGCACACAGCCAACCTTGGTTTGAATCTCAGCATCACATATGGTCCCTTGAGCACCACCTAAAAGATCCCTGAGCACAAATGTAGGAGTAAATCCCGAGCCTTGGTATGGTGCTCAAAAACCTGGGGGGGGGGTGCTCAAAATTCCTCTCCCCAACAAAAAAAAACACAGAATAAAAAGTTATGCCTTTTGGAAAAATCTCATTTTAACTGGAGAAATACATAAATCCTGCTTCGAAAATGGATGTAAAAACTAATTTTAGAATACTCAGTAACTTATTGTGGAATGCTTTTGTTATCTTAAGTTTGGAAAGGGAATGTAATATTAAAACCATATCCAACAGTTAAGAAGTTATTCAGAAATACACTAAGTACTAAAATTTCAGCTATATATATATATATATAGGCATATACATATATATATGTATATAAATAACCAGCTATGACAATTTGTTTCATAGAGTTTAACAATGTATTTGTAGAAAGATTCTTTTAATTATTTGATCAGGCCCCTCTAAATCCTGAGATTTCCATGCTATTTTAATTTATATAAAAATGAAATTCACTGGTAAAATGAAGACCTCAGGCACTACTCCACTGTTATACAGAACAGATGTTTTGGAATTCATGTAATGACAGACAGACTTCCTCTATGAAAAATTTATAATATGAATGTTTTGGTCAGCCTGTTTGGGTCTCTAATAAGAACTTTTACTCATCAAATCAGTATTTGCTTCTGGTACTTACCTCATCTAATAATCTCATATTGATTAAAATGTCAGCTTTAACTTAGTTACACATCCCACTGTGTTTTTTACTGTTTTCCAAATTGCATCCCTATGATTTGAAATATTAATACGGCAAAACCGAATGCAAGGTTTAATGCTTGAGGAAACCTATCATCTCAGATAATAGGCAAATGTCAGTCAAGATCTATTATAAAGACTAAAGGTATAGCTTCAAGGAATAGATTTCACGTCTTGTGCAAACTTGTGATTTCTTGTGCAAGATCCTGAATTTAATCCCCGGCACAATATGGTTGCAAGATCACCATCTAGAATACCTCCAGTACCACACAACTGAGTTGCACCTCTAAGACCCGATAGAGCTGGGAGTGGGCTAGGGTGCCAAGCACTACTGGGAAGTTACCCCAAAATTATAAGACAAATATCTTTATTAATCAGCACCAGACCTTTAAACGAGAGATATGTGCGAATGACCTTTTCTAGGTGAATTCTTGATCATCCTAATCTAAAACATTTATGAAATATAAGAGATAGGAGTAAGAGGCAGGGGATGGGGAACGTTGCTTAGTGGTAAAGTGAATCCCCTGCTTATGTGAAGCCCCTATCTGTGTATGTGTGAGGCCTCTGCCTACTATGTGTTTGTGTTCAATTGTCAACACACACACACACACACACACACACACAAGAAAAGAAAAGAAAAAAAGAAAACACAAAAGAAATCCAAGGAAAGTACAAGGGTCATTCTCTCACATCATCCACAGCCATGAAATCCTGTGAGCTAACCTCTCCCTGGTTTCTTAGCCTGGATTGCTGATAAGATTACTAAGAATTTGGATGTTTTTAAATATAATTATCTGATATTGCTAATGTTTATTTAGCCTAAACCACCCAGTACCTGGGTGTGAGGTATTTTCAGAAGCATACTGACTCACTCAAGTTCCAAAGTGCCATTTAGGACATTGCAACAGTAATCTACTAAATGCCACCTGGGCCTGTGCAGAGCCAAGTAAACATTCCCAGTTCCCATCTTTGATGTCACTGAACTAGGGGAGAGACTGTACTTGAAGTTTATAATCAAAAGGTCTGTATTCAGTCCCGAGAGTTGGAATTCAAAACTTCTTCAAGTTTTCATTACCTAACATTAACTCCCATTATCCCACTGGATTTAATAAATAAACCCGTGGTCATTTACAATTCCGAGGAGCGAATATATAAGTGTGCTTTTGGAGCAAAAAAAATGTATATACAGAAGAAATCAGATATGCTAAAGGAAAGTTGTGACTTTAAATTCTTTGCTCATAAATTGTCTTCCATTAGGTCATGGTCTATAATGACTGTAGGTCTGTCTTCTGGATTGTAGGTTTTCTTCAGTAAATTTATACTTATATATATATATATATATACATATAGAGAGAGATGTTTTTATAGTATCTGAGATGTAGGAGATAAATTTCAAAGAAGACATGGTTCCTGGTACTTAAAGAAGCGACATTATTTTTGTTTGTTTGCCTTTTCTGGTCACACCCAGCTGTGCTCAAAGTTTTCTCCTTGCTTTACACTCAGGAATTACTCTGGGCAGAGATCAGGGACCACAGGGGTGTTGCTAATCCTGCCTGGGTTGTCCTCCTGCAAGGCAAATGCTCTCCCCACTGTACTATTGCTCAGGCCCAAGACTCGATGTTAAAATTTAATTGTAGATGACTTTCTGCTTGCTGCTCCACTGTCCAAGGTGAGACTAGCTTCTGGATAATATCACTGGCCCTGTTCTGAAAAGGAGGCAGAGTCCAGTGGGAGGACCAGCCCCTCTCTGCTGGGTGAGGCCCAGCAGCCCCAACCTGGATCATAATAAGGGCCCATACCACAGCACCTAAAGTACATAGCCACTTAAAAGGCTGTGAGATAACCTACTCAACAAATCACATGCTATTCACAGGCATTCTTCCTGTCATTCCATAAGGGCAGGCAGAGAATACACAAAGAAACCTGTAGCTAATCCCTCACCACCTTCCTGTGTGTGTGTGAGCGGGGGAGAGGGGGGGGGAGAGGGGAAAGGAGTAACTACAAAAACTTAACCCAGCCCAAGAACACTAGAAAAAAACAATAGAGAAAACATGTTGGAAACCCAACAAGCAAAATGGGAAATGAGTTCAAACAATCCCACCAAATATATAAAGAACACCAGTAAATCCTTAATGTGTTTAATGACACTATGAAGAAGATGTTCAAAGAAAGGATAGCACAGGTAGTCAGCAAAGCAGAGGGAAGTATATGATTCAAAATGAAAAAAGTATTATAGTCAGAAATGGTAGAAGTTTAAGAATATGGAAAGAGATGTAAATAAGTCCATATAAGCTCTGCATAATAACAGAAACTAAGCAAAAGATGGAGGTGCTCCAAGATGAGAAGGAGTAAAGAGAGAACAGCAGAAAGTGAAAAATAGTCTAAAAAGAATTGAGCAGGATACTAGAGAACTACGGGATGAGTTCAACAGAAATGATATAAGAATCACTGGATGATAGTTGGAAATGATAACCCTGGACAAGACCTGAATGTTGAAAGCAGGTAAAGGGATATACATCATAACTTTTTAGTACCTGTATTGTAAAACAAAATGTCCAGAAGGAAAGAAAGGGGGTGGGGAGAAAGAGAGGAAAAAAGTGCCTTCTGTAGAAGCAGATGGGGCAGGGGGTAGCAGAAGGGAAACTGGGAACATTGGTGATAGGAAATATACACTGGTGAAGGTATCCTTGTTGGAGCATTGTATGACTGAAACCCAGTCATAAACAGCTTTGTAACTGTTTATCTCATGGTGATTCAATTAAATTAAAAAAGAAGGAATAAGGAATCACTGGGGTCTCTTAAAAACAGGAGGTGATTGTGAAGAAGCAATAGTGAAATAAATCATCCACTAGAACTTCCCAGAGTTGAGGAATATAAGCACAAAGATGCAAGAGGCCAGAATGGTACTAGTGAAAATAGACCCAATTAGGAAAACTTCAAAACACATTATACTCAAAAATGACAAAATCTAAAGACAGCGAATGAATATTGAAAGCAGCAAGATCACAAAAGGAACTGACATACAAAAGAAAGTCTATAAGACAAACAGCAGATCTATCAAATGAGACTCTACAAGCCAAAAGAATATGGGAGGATATAGTATCAAATGCAATGAACTAAATACCTCACCAGGAATACTCTATCCAGCTGGATTATCATTCAGATTGGAAGCAATTATGCAGAGCTTCATGAATAAGGAATAGCTCAGGGAATCCATAGTCCTGAAACCAGTTTTACAAGAAGGATTAAAATAGCTCCTTTAAAGGACAATAGAAACATCCCATAATGTAATATTGGATATGGTACCCACTAATGGACTGGAGCAATAGCACAGCGGGTAGGGTATTTCCCTTGCAAGCAGCCGACCTGGGTTGATTCCTCCACCCCGCTCAAAGAGCCTGGCAAGCTATTCAGAGTATGCCACCCACATAGCAGAGCCTGGCAAGCTACCCGTGGCATATTGGATATGCCAAAAACAGGAAGAACAAGTCTCACAATGGAGATGTTACTGGTGTCCGCTTTAGCAAATCGATGAACAATGGGATGACAGTGCTACAATGTTGTATGTGGTTGTCCTCTACTAGATTAAGGTTGGAAACAAGATTAAGAAACATTAAGAAATCAATCAATTAAAAATGACTTTTATTCATTTATTTTCTAATAATTCTATTTGCTATTTTTAAAAATATTTATGGACCAAATAATATGAAATAAATTTGTAGTATGCCTGCCCAAAACAGTAAAACAAGAAAGAAGCCTCACTTATGACAGGAAAGATACAATTATTACCACAATGAGGTTCAATTAAAAAATAAAATTTAATGTAATATGAACTAAACTTTTCTCCACAAATGAGAGCAGTCTTTCTATGTCTGTTCCTCTATTTCTGACTCATTTCACTGAGCATGATACTTTCCTTACCTATCCACTTATAAGAACATTTCATGATTTCATCTCTCCTAAGAGCTACATAGGATTCCATTTTGTAGATGTACCAAAGTTTCTTTAACCAGTCGTCTGTTCTCAGGCACTTGGATTGTTTCCAGATTCTGGCTACTGTGAACAGTGCAGCAATGAACATAAAGTACAAATGTTATTTCTACAGTGCTTTTTATATATTCCCAGAAGTGGTATTGCAGGGTAATATGGAAGCTCAATTTCTAGTTTTTGGAGAAATGTCCAAATTGTTTTACAGAAGGACTGAACCAGTGGGCATTCCCACCAACTCTTCACTTTATTTGTATCTGTCCCTTAGTCTATACTGGATGAGGTCCCCAGACTTGTCATAATGTTGCTCAGTCCCAGCACTTACTCCGACTGCAGACATTCTTTTCTTTTCTCACACATGTCCATGCACCAATAAGCACCTTTTCTTAATTCTCAACTTGTCTTAGCCTTTCTCCTCTGACAAGAAAGAAAGAAAGAAAGAAAGAAAGAAAGAAAGAAAGAAAGAAAGAAAGAAAGAAAGAAAGAAAGAAAGAAAGAAAGAAAGAAAGAAAGAAAGAAAGAAAGAAGAAGGAAGGAAGGAAGGAAGGAAGGAAGGAAGGAAGGAGGGAGGGAGGGAGGGAGGGAGGGAGGGAGGGAGGGAGGGAGGGAGGGAGGAAGGAAGAAGAAAGAAAGGAAGGAAGGAAGGAAGGAAGGAAGGAAGGAAGGAAGGAAGGAAGGAAGGAAGGAAGGAAGGAAGGAAGAAGAAAGAAAGAAAGAAAGAAAGAAAGAAAGAAAGAAAGAAAGAAAGAAAGAAAGAAAGAAAGAAAGAAAGAAAGAAAGAAAGAAAGAAAGAAAGAAAGAAAGAAAGAAAGAAAAAGAAAAGAACTTTCTAGTTAGATCACATACCTTAGGAGTAGATTTTCCTATAAGAACAGTAGATATTTAAGATTAATAGATATAGGAAAGAAATCTTTAAAAATTTCAGCTTATTTTTTATTTCAATGTATATGTGTAGATTAACAGGGAATATGTAGCACTGACACACTGTCATCCCACTATTCATCAATTTGCTCAGGTGGTAACCAGTAACGCCTCCATTGTGAGACTTGTTCCTATTTTTGGCAATCAAATATGCCACAGGTAGCTTGCCAGGCTCTGCCGTGTGGGCAGGATACTCTCAGTGGCTTGCCAGACTCTCTGAGAGGGACAGAGAAATTGAACCCAGGTCAATGGCTTGCAAGGTGAATGCCTACCTGTTCTGCTATCGCTCCAGTCCTAACAGAGAATATGATAATAACTGAAAGATGGTAATTCTAGGTTCTAATGTTCTGTGAATTATCATCTCAGGTAAGTCACTAGATGTCCCCATTATCAATTTTTACGGAAAAATTTAAGTAATTTGAAATCAGAATATCTAAATTTGAATCTCACCTCTGCCCTATATTAGTTGAACATATGTTAAAAAAAAAGCTCAAAATTTATCTGCTTTCCAGCGTTTACTGTTGAGATAACAGGAAATACCCTGTTTTCCAAAAGTTTTGTGTATTGTTTTGAGAGTGAAAATAGATAAGGTTTCTAGCATGACTAATACTGCAAATAATTTTTAAATTCCTCTTGAGAAAAATCTAAATAAAAATGTTTTGGAGTAATTATAATCTGGTTCAGACATAAGAGGTTGCTGTTATTATTTATAACTGATGTTTAAGAGTAAAAGCAATCACATAAGTCAATGTTCTTATTCAAGAATAATTAATAATCACATGACTGAGAATATACTTTCAATGCCTATCATAAAGCTTAGTCATCTATTTGTTTTTAAATAAGATGTCTTACTTTGATTATAACCATCATGAGTAATTTAATGTTGTTCTACATTTCAGAAAATATGAAGGTTCCATACCTTGCAATTCTAAATAAGAAATTAATCTCAGACAGCATAAATGTCAGCATTGTGTGCCAACATTTGCACATACATTTGTATATTTACTTTGATAAATAATTGTGTTTAAAATAGGCACCTTAGCATATATTTTTAAATTTTTATTTATGGTTTTATTAAAGCACCACCATTTACAATGTCATTTATAGTGGGGTTTTAGACAAAGAATGTTCCAGTAACAATTCTACCACCAGTGTTAGCTTCCCTCCACCAATGTTCCCAAATTCCCTCCCGTAACCTCTGGCCCCTGACCCCCTACCTCCAGTTTGCCCTCTTGACAGGCACCTTTCAAGTTCAGTTGTTCAAGTTTGGGTCTCATGGTTTCAGTGTTGTTGACTCTGTGGTTTGACTACTTACATCTATCATCCCTTGATGGCACTGATGATCCTGGGGACTCCTCCTATGTCTGTGTTGGGGGGGCCACTCCTAGTGGTGATCCAGGAATCAGAAACAACCAGGAACTGGCCTACTATATAAAAGAAGCATGAACTCAGTCTGTTAACCTATTTCTCCATCCCTAAATTCAGTTTTTTATAAACTTATTTATTTATTTATGGGTTTTATTTATTTATTTATTTATTTATTAATGGAAAACCATGAGATAGAATCACAGACTTATACACTTTTGTGATTACACTTCAGTCATACATACAATGGCCAAGTACCCATCCCTCCACCAGTGCCCATTTCCCACCACCAATGTTCCCAGTATCCCTCCTGCCACCCGCACACCCTCCCCTCTGTCTCTGTGGCAGGCACATTCGCTTTTACTCCCTCACTCTCCTTTTGGGTGTTATGGTTTGCGATACAGCTAGTAAATGGCCATCATGTTTGGACTATAGTCTACTTTCAGCACACATCTCCCATCCCGAGCGAGGCCTGTAAGCATCCTTTGTTGGGTGATCCCTTCTCTTTTCAGCTACCTTTTCCCCCAGCAGGTGAGGCTGCTTCCAAGCTATGGAGGAATCCTCCTGGCCCTTATTCCTACTATCCTTGGGTGTTAGTCTGCCATTATGTTACTTTATATTCCACAAATGAGTGCAGTCATTCTATGTCCCTCTCAGAAACAAATTTTGAAACAATTAAAAATCAATTCTTGATTGAAAAAAACCTCTCAACAGTATTGTCATAGAAGGAACTTACCTCAAAATAGTAGAGAGTATATACAATAAACCACAGCTAGCACCATATTCACCATTGAAATTTCGAAATTTTTTTCTCCCATTTAAGACAAATCACAAGGATGTATACTCTCGTACTATTATTCAAGAGAAATTCAATTCCTAGCCACAAAAATTGGAATAAGAAGGGGGAAAGGGAATTCAAATTAGAAGATATGAAACTATCACTATCTGTAGGGCATTTGCCTTGCATGCAGCCAACCCGGGTTTGATTCCTTCATTCCTCTCAGAGAGCCGGGCAAGCTACCGAGAGTATCCTGCCCACAAGGCAGAGCCTGGCAAGCTACCCATGGCATATTCGATATGCCAAAAACAGTAACAACAAGTCTCACAATGCAGATGTTACTGGTGCCTGCTCGAGCAAATTGATGAACAATGAGATGACAGTGCTATAGTGTTACACTATCTGTACATTATATGATACATTGTATAGAAAGCCCTAAATATACCACAAAAAGCTTAGAAAGAGTAAGTAAATAAGGCAAGTTAGAAAAAATTAAATATGCAAAATTGATCACACTTCTTTACATGAATAGTGAAATATAAAAAAAAATGGAAAACCCTTTGTATTTACAACTGAATAAAAAAGAATCAACTTCTTATGAATCAACTTAACAAAGGAGGTAAAGTAGTTAAACATCAGAACTGTCACCATTGAAAGAAATAAAAGACACAAAGAAAAGGGAAAAACATCCCACGGTCATGGAATGGAGTATTTTATGCTGTAAAAATGAACATCCGAACGAAGCATTGTGTAGATTCAATGAAACCCTATGAAAATTTCAAGTTTATTCTTTTTTTTTAGGGATAAAATTTATTTTATTTTATTTTATTTTATTTTATTATTTTTTGATGATTCAATGTGAGATCACTGTATCACTGTCATCCCATTGCTCACCGATTTGCTCCAGCAGGCATCAGTAACGTCTCCATTGTGAGACTTGTTAAATTTCATGTTTGAACTTCGGTCATATGGTCATCCAACACCCATTCCTTCACCAGTGCACGTTTTCCACCACCAAAATCCCGAGTATTCTCCCCACCATTCCATGCCTCCCCCTGCCTGTGTGGCAGACAATTTGCAAGGTATCCTTTCTCGATTTTAGTTACCTTCGATATTTCGAGACTAGCCTTACCTCCCCTCATATCTGCCAAAAATACAATTGCTAGACAATGTATTTTGGTGTTTTGTATTGCTTATTGTGGATATAATATAATGTCACATGGCCGCAGGAGCAGCCACGCACTTTAGGAATTCTAAGATTTTAATAATTAGGTCTGAAGAAATTGCTGTCTCAGGTTGCTTAGGTCCGAGATTCCTGTGTGTGTCTCTGGATCGTGGCCATGTGGGAGCTGGTGCTTCTTGCTGGGTTCTAGAAAATGGTGACTGCTGGAATTCTTAGAGGGCAGCGGTGGGATAGCACCTGCCCCGTCTGCATTGGTCCAGCGGAGAAGGCCTGTTGCAAAGTCCCGAGCCATGTCTGCTGCAAGTTGCTGGGGTCCAAGATTTCTGTGTGTCCACTTTATTTATTTTTTAATTGAATCACAGCGATATATATGTGTGTGTGTGTGTGTGTGTGTGTGTGTGTGTGTGTGTGTGTGTGTGTGTATATATACATATTTACAAAGTTGTTCATGATTGGATATCAGTTTTACAATGATCCAACACTCATCCCTTCACCAGTTCACCAGTGTACTTTTCACACCACCAATGGCCACAATTTCCTTCCTGTCTCCCCTGGTCCATGCCTGCCTCTATGGCAGACAGTTTTTCCCTTTTTCTATATCTCTCTCTTTCTCCCTCTCTCTGTCTCTTTCTCCCTCTCTCCCCTCTTCCCCCTCTTTCTCTCTCTCTATCTCTTTTTCCCCCCTCTTTCTTCTCTTTCTCTCTCTCTAATTTTGGGCCTTATGGTTTACAACAGAACTAATGAAAGGTTATCAGGTATATCTGTTTCTCTCCTTTCAATACTCAGTTCCTGTCCAAAATAATCATTTCCCCCACTTCGCCGCGCCCGCAGCTCCAGTATGACTGAGGAGGACAAGGGAGCTGCTTTGGACACCAGCAGCCCACCAGCAACCTGCAGTATGTGATTTGAGCGTTTCCGCCAGGCCCCTCGTGCGGGGGCCCGGCGTTTCTCTTTTTTTTTTAATCTCTCTCTCTCTCCCTCAACCTTTCCTGGGCACAGCACAGCCTCCACCCCACTTCTCTGAGCACAAAATGGAGAGACGCACCCAAATGCGCGGCGCGGCTGGCGGGAGATCGAGGGCAGGGAAGTACCGGTCTCCGCCCACCTCGGACACTTGAAAAGAGAGTGCAGCCACGTGGGCTTCCCCACTTCGCCGCGCCGCAGCTCCAGTATGACTGAGGAGGACAAGGGAGCTTTCCCACTTCCGCCAGTGCAGGGGCCCGGTATTTCTCTAGGTTTTCCCATCTTATGAGCACCATAAAAGGGTAAAAGATTGTAGTGATAGAATTTCAGGCAGAAATGTCCCTGGACTTTATACAGAAACCCAAAAACCGCGCGGCCGCTGCTGCTGCTGCGGCCGCGTGACCTAATGTCATCTAATCATCAGCAATATGAAATGGTTCCCTTTTAACGGGTCGGACTTTGGTGGGAAATCCTAACAAGAATAGTAAGTTTTTTGTTGAAATATTGAAGGCAATCAAAGTGGTAGCCATCTCTCTAGATTGAACTAAGCCATATCCCCACGCCAGCTGAGAAGAAATATCCTTCTTTCTCGGGAAGAAACGCGGCGTGGCGTTAACGTATGATATCCATTAAGCTGACACGGACCTGGTGGCATGGGAATGGGATACAAGGGAATAAAGTATTATGTACATGGAACAGTGGTGGAATCTCGAGTCGGGGCCGATAACAGCACACTACTTTTGGTTCCAGAAACTGCAGACTTTCTACCAGACTATCAACTAAGCCAGAGCCCCACGCCGGCTGATGACAGGAAATAACCATCTTTTCCGGTTTTTTCCTTTGTCAGGCAGCGTGGTGAATACTAAACAGGCGTGAACTCAGTGGCGCGGGTCGGGGGGGGGGGGAATAGAAAAGTTATGTAACAAACAATGGGACTTGCTTGAAACCCCAGCAACAATAGCGAGTTATGTGTTGAAACAGAATGTAACCAAGATAAAGCTTAAACTAAGTGAAACTTATCATTTACAAGGGCGGGGACGGGGGCGGGAGGCGCGAGGTATACTGGGGTGGTTGGTGATGGAATAGGGGCACTGGTGAAGGAAAGGGTGTTTGAGTATTGTAAAATTGACATAATCCTGAGAACTATGTAACCCTCCACACGGCGATTCAATAAAATCTAATTAAAAAAAATTAAAAACTTGTTTGTGAACTCCTGAGAGAGAGAAAAGTATATAACAGTAGCTGCTGTTTAAAAATATAATTGGCAAGACTAGTATAGAAACAACACATGAGTCAATCATGGGCTCCCTTAGATCCCAACAACCCACAGCACAGATTTCCTGTGTTTGGCTGCCCATGCATGGATGAACCACTAGTGTAAACATCCAGGAGGGAAAAGAAATAGTCCTTTCTAATCCCAATTTGCATTGGTAAATTTTCCCAAGTATTTGTTTTTGGACTGGTATTTCTCACTCATTCAGTCACAGTCTGAGAAATTGTCATCAAGCTTGTTTTTTACTTAAGAGCACAGATTAGGGCCTTGGCACAAGAGAAAAGCATCAGAACTACATCATTTGTCAATAGTATTACCTCCATTTGTTGATCTATAAAGTGGGATAAATAAGGGCACATGCCTGAAAGAACTGTTTGAGACTGAAAGAATATACACCAATAACTAAAAAAAAAAAATAATAATCATTTCCAACTACTGTTGTTATGTTGGTCCCTTCTCTATTCTAACTGATCTGCTCTTTATGCCACCCACCCTCCAACACACACACTCTTGTGGCAATCTTCCAATCATTGACCAGTTCTTGTGAACCTTGTTTATCCTGGCCTTGAATATTAGTCTCATTATATATATTCATATATAATATATATTTTATCTCACAAATGAATGCAGTCATTATATACCTGTTGCTCTTCCTCTCACTCATTTCACTCAGCATGATATTCTACATGTCCATCCATTTATAAGCAAACGTCATGACTTAATTCTTCCTAACGGTTGACTAGTATTCCATTGTGTAAATGTACCATAATTTCTTTATCCAATCATCTGTTCTTGGGCACTGGAATTGTTTCCAGATCACAGCTCTTGTGAATAGCTCTGCAATAGACAATCAAAGTGAGATGATATTTCTATTGTGATTTTTGGGACACCTCAAGTATATTCTCAAAAGTGGTATTGCAGAGTCAGATGGGAGCTCAGTTTCTAGGTTGTTGTTTTTTTTTTTTTTTGAGTAATGTCCATATGTTTTCCAAAAGGTTGTACCAGTCATTATTCCCACCAACAATGAATAAGAGTTCCTTTCTCCTCACATCAGCGCCACCAGCACTAGTTGCTTTTGTTCTTCTGGATGTGTGCCAGTGTCTTTGGTGAAAGACGATATCTCATTCTTATTTTGATTTGTATCTCCTGATGATTAGTGATATAAAGCATTTTTTCACGTGTATTTTGACCACTGAATTTCTTCTTTGGGAAAGCTTCTGTTCACTTCTTCTCCCCCTTTTTTATGGGGTTGGTTGTTTTTTACTTGTAAAGTTCTATCAGTGTCTTTTTTTCCCCATTCCATGGACTGTTTTTGTATCTTAGATACCATTTCTTTTGAGGGGCTGGAGCTTCTTAGTCTCATATGGTTTTATTTGTTTATCTTCGCTTCCATTTGCTTGATCAGTGGTGTTTCATCTTTGAGGATGTTTTTAATTTCAGTGTCATGGAGGGCTTTGCCTACATTTTCTTCCATGTACCTTGTGGATTCAGGTCTGATGTTGAGATCTTTAATCAATTTTGATCTGACTTTTATTAATGGTCTTAGAAAGAGGTCTAAGTTCATTTTTTTTAACATGTAACTGCCTGCTTTTCCTAGCACCACTTGTTGAAGAGGCTTTCCTTGCTCTACTTCATACTTCTCACTCCATTATCAAAGATTAAATGATTATAATTTTGAGGGCCTGTGTCAGGATATTCAACTATATCCCATCTGCCTTCAGGTCTGTTTTTTGTTCCTATACCAAGATGTTTTAATTAGCACCACTGTGTAGTACAGCTTGAAGTTGGAGAAGGTGAAGTCTCCCATCTTCTTTTTCCCAAGGATTGCATGGGGGGGGGCGGGTATTTTTCAATATAAATTTCAGGAGTGTTTTCATCTATTTCTTTGAAAAATACCATAGGTATCCTTATAGGGACTGCATTGAATATTTATAATGCTTTGAGGAGTATTGTCATCTTGACAATGTTACCTTGTTACTTCTCCCAATCCATGATCACATAAATAACTTGACTTCACTGCTGAAGGTCATAGAAAATGAGTAACAAAGGGGTCCAAAACAAGCAGGAGGAAGGAAATAATAAAACTGAGAGCAGAAATTAACATGATGGAATCTCAAAA
Source organism: Sorex araneus (assembly GCF_027595985.1). Lineage (NCBI taxonomy): Eukaryota > Metazoa > Chordata > Mammalia > Eulipotyphla > Soricidae > Sorex > Sorex araneus. Next base: position 33,684,895 of record NC_073311.1, read on the forward strand.
AACAATTCAAAACATCAATGGAAACAAGAGCTGGTTTTTGAAAAAATAAATAAGATTGATAAGTCACTAACAAGACTCATAAAGAAAGAGAGAGAGTAAGAGAACCCTAATAAACCATATACCAATTCAGAAATGAAAGGAGGTGCCGCACAATAGAAACCACAGAAATTAAAATGATCATCAGCGATTACTTTGAGAATCTGCATGCCACAAAACAAGAGAATCTGAAAGAAATGGATAAATTTCTGGATTTCTATAACATCCCAAAGCTGGACCAAGAATATCTGAACTACCTGAATAGACCTACCGCTATTGAAGGAATTAAAATGGTAATCAAAAGTCTTGTGAAAAACAAAAGCCCAGGCCCAGATGGATTCACTAGTGAATTCTTCCAACCTTTAAAGATGATCTATTTCCAATCCTTGTAAGACGTTTCCAGGAAATTCAAGAAACAAAAACATGATTACAAAATTCCATGACTTCTTATATATATAAAAGAAAAAAGAGAAGAAAAAAGGTTTTTAAAAATCCCGTTCACAATTGTTTCTCAGAAAATCAAATACCTCGGAGTTAGCTTAACAGATTTGTATAAAGAAAACTGAAAAACACTACTCCAAGAAATAAGAGGACACAAGTAAACGGAGACTCATCCCCTGCTTATGAAATGGGAGAATTAACATTGTCAGAATGGCAATACCCACCAAGGCATTATACAGATTTAATGTGGCTCCTACCAGGATACCCATGGGTTTTTTTTTTTCAAAGAAATAGATCAATTCCATTTTAATCATTTATACTTATGTGTGGTGCTTTGAACAATGGCTAGCATTTGAAGTTTACTTTAATAAGATTACTTTAACATGATCATCATTACAAATGAGTGTTGAGATATTTAATACCTTTATTAACATAGCTACTGCAGTTATCACACTGTGAACAATGTCTTATTCAGTGTGAGGCAAAAGGGTAATAGTTTAATGAACATATTAATTTCAAGGTACACAAAGTTCCTGCAGTGTATTCTCTATCCCTCTCTCATCACTTTTTCTGTCTCTCTTCCCTATCTATTCCTTTCTCTCTTTTTCTTACTCTTTAGCTGCATAATTACACTGAGAAATCAATACAGTAAAGGGTGTCAGTGAATAGCAGTGTGAAAGAAACCCTGAAGATTTCATAGTTTATATACATAATTTTGATTAACTCTAAGCCAAATTGCTTGTATTTCTTGGTGTTCCAACTTCATTTCCTTTTTGCTTCATTTTCTTTTCCACACCCATAGTGTTCAGGGGCTACTCCTGGCTCTTCAGTTGGAAATCACTCCTGGTGGTAGTGCAGAGGGGACCAAATGGAAATGCCAGAAATTAAATCCATGCCAGCCACATGCAAGGCAAATACCTTATCCACTGTATTATCTACTGATTCGGCATCAACTCAAATCTATTCTTTCCATCGCCCATCACTGCTGACTATAAATAGTTCAAAAGAGCATTTTCTCATTAAAAGCAAATTAAAACAGCAAAGTGCTAAGGATTTTATGGTATTTAGTTAAGGTTTTCCCTTCTAGGTGGATTTTTTTTTTAAACTTCTAAGGAAAAAAGCCTTCAGAATGAATATTGGCGCAATTCCCAGGCAGGTTGTGACAGTCACTGAAGCATGACAACATTTCTAATTGTGGGGATTCCCACTTATTAACTCTTCAATATGTACAGCAGTATCCTAAGTATGTCATCTGTTTGTAATCTATTTTATTAAAAGTGAATTTTTTTGGCAAGTTGAGGATGTAGGTTAGTGAGTTGGTCAGAATGGGATTATACTCAAATCTTTATTGAGTACCTATGGTAAGTTCTTCGTTAGGTGCTATGAAAGATAACAATAGAGTTATTGTTAATACACTCAAGGCAAGCTAAACCTTATCATAATTAATTATGATAAGGTACAAGGTGGCGCTCAACAATGTTTCTAATGAACATAGTAATGCCATTATTGTGGTAGAAATATAACAATACACAAAAGGAATGTAAAACAAATAAAACATGTCATGGGAGATCAGGGAGATCATTTGGACCGAGCCCTGGAAAACTAGTAAGATTTTTCACAGGGGAAGATCAGATGGAAGGAATATGTGCGAACATGAGTGTGTGCTCACATCTGTCCCAAAAGTGGCAGACAGGCACATGGCTATACCTTACAAACAGTGTGTGGCCCTTACTCATTTACAAAATAACAACCAACCACATCTCCAATTATTAAAACTAAAACTTGGTGTCCATAGACCTGGCCAAAGAGATAGAACATAGGCCATGAATGTCTGAGGTTCTGGGTTCATTCCTGACACCGAACTCCAACCTGTTCAAAAACTGGCCAGACTAGCCATCTGGTATGTCAGGTATCACACAATTGATAATTTAAGGGTCACCAAGATGGCATAGGGGTAAAGTAATCACCTTGCAAGCATCCAGCTCTGGTTTATTCCGCAAAACCCTATATGGTTCCCCAAGCACCGGCAAGAGTGATATCTGTGCACACATCCAGGTATAAGCACTGAACACAGCTGGTATGGCCTGAACCCCACAACTCTTTCACTAACATTCTTAACTAAAAACAGACATGCTGTTTTAAAGCAAGACTCTTTTCAGTTGCAGTTTCTTCTTCTATAATCTAAACATCATAGAAAGATGCGGGCATGACTAGATATGATATGCTACCCATAGACTAGAGAGATAGCATAGCGGGTAGGGTGTTTGCCAGGCCTAACCCTGGTTTGATTCCTCCATCCCTTTCAGAGAGCCCGGCAAGCTACTGAGAGTATTCCGCCCGCACGGCAGAACCAGGCAAGCTACCTGTGGCATATTCGATATGCTAAAAACAGTAACAACAAGTCTCACAATGGAGACGTTACTGGTGCCTGCTCAAACAAATCAATGAACAACAAGACGACAGTGCTATAGACAGTGCTATGTTACCCATAACACTTTCAATACTCTGTAGTGTAGCAGTAACTTTTCCAGAAATCACAACTATAAATTGCTTGAAACATTGGATTTGCTCAAAGGGTAATTGTGGAATGCCTTGATCTAATCAAGGCAATGCTTTTTTTCCCCCCTTTGAACACATATGCTTAATTAAATGCTCTTGTTTTTGAGCCCGGTGTAGTCTCTCAAATTAAAGAAAGAAAAACATTAAAACTTAATTTTCTGTTTTCATTCTTGCATGCACATACTAACTCAGATCAACTGACACACAGTAAGTAATAAAATATATCATCATTATGCGTGTAACCTTAAGATAGTTTTATCTCATATTAACCTATGTTGGAATTTTTTTCATGGTGTTGCATTTCAGAAAAATTATAATAAAAAGCTTACATTTAAAGTATTTATGTATATGTTTTAGAACTTTTAGGAACATACTTATATATAAGCTTATAAATTACATAAATTCCAGGTTTAGCTGGGATGTTAATGTTTGAATGTATAATACTAAAATGAGAGCAATTGATTGGAAATCATGCTCTGGTTTACTGTTGAATAAAAAAGCACAGCACTTATATTATTAAATGTTTACAAATATAACAGGCTAATATTAATTGTTTTATATGCATTAAAGTATAGGTTATCCAAATGAAAATTTTACATTTTTTTTTTTGTCAATCAAGAGTGTATTTAGGGAGCTGGAGCAATAATAGCACAGCACATTTGTCTTGCACGTGGCCAACCCGGGTTTGATTCCCAATATCCCATATGGTCCCCCAGCACTGCCAGGAGTTATTCCTGAGTGCAGAGCCAGGAGTAACCCCTGTGCATTGCCAGGTGTGACCCAAAAAGAAAAAAAAAAGAAAGAAAAAAAAGGTATATTTAGATTCTAGTCTAGGGATTAGAAATGTAAATTAAAGATAGTAACTAAGAGTGAAAGGCTTAAACATAAAATAAATGTTAATAAGTAATCTTAAGAAAATGTCCCTTCATTAAAAATCCTCATTAAGTAGAACAATAAAACTGGAAATACACTTGCACATCTTCAGAATATATAAAAAGGAGGGGTGCATATCTCCTTACCCTTTGGAATAATTTGTTGTCATTGGATATGAGTTGACATATTTGTACTACAACAAAAAAAATGAAAAGTAGCAATTAAGTCTCTGAACTGTTTTTGTCCAGTAGGTTAGAATATGATTGATGTTCATTATGGGGAAGGCATCTTAACTAAGAGCAGCTATTTTTTCATTTTCCTCATATCTTCTTAGATTAGAGATAGCACGTGCCTCAGAGTTTTAACTGGAGTATGAGATAATAAAATATGATACTGATAAGTTTTTTTGAAAAAAAAACTGTTATTAGAGAGGTATATCCTAAGAAACACTTTATTCCAAAGTAAGCATGGGTGCTATGTCACACTAGTAAGCAAATCTTGAACATCAGAAACACATTTTGAGGGACTCAACCAAGGTGATATTCCACCCCACAGACAGAACCAGACGTTATGGTTAAATGTTCAGGCTTCCAAGACCACCATCCACTTTAGATGTGGCTAGCAAGCCCCAAACAAGTGCCAAGGTATTTTCTATGCTTGATACCAATCAGTTAAAGATCGGACGTTCTATAAACCCCTCTTCAAAACTCAAATCACTCAAAACCCAGGGTCCCTCTCTCACTCCGACTATAAATCAAAGATTTCAAGAACAACGCCATCCCTCTTCAGAATAAATTATTTTGCTAAAATGCATACAGAATCTAGGAAGCTTGTTCTTTCACTAGATCACTAACTTATTACAAAGGATACAAGTCAGGAATAATTAGATGAAAGAGATACATGACACAAAGTGTAGGGCAAGGATGAGGAAGTTCTATTTCATCTCTGGCTACAAGAGTTCTCTAAATCTTCACACATTTAACAGTCATGAAGATCTCTGAATTCCTCCTTTTGGGATTTTGAAGAAGAGATTTCACTTCATAGACATTACTGTGTTGGTCAGTGGCCAATGAATTCCACTTCCAGCTTGGGTTCCTCCTTGGAGTGGTGGGGTGCTTAGAAATTCCAACCCTCTAATCATGTGATTGGTTCTTCTGGAAAACAGCTCCCATCCTTAAGTGTTTCTAAATATTTTTTTCGATTCTATAATTTGAGATACTGTTAAGGCATCAACACTCAAAATTCTGAGTTTTTTATTCAAACTATAAGTCAGATACTGTGGATAAATACCAAAAATTTATGAATGATTAATACATGTTTTCATAAATCATAATATAACATATGCTGTTTCTAAAATATTCTTATATTATGAAAACACAGAAGAAATACTTTGAACAGGTGTTGTTAGCATTCCTCATGTACAGATGAGATCACAGAAATGCAGAAATGTGGAGAGATTGTTATTAAACTGAGGTCACATGCTACAGCAAGAACAAGAACTCAGAGCTCTGTCCCTCAATTTGTTTGCTTCTACTTTTTTACTGGAATAATTTTACTGGAAACACACTATATTTCTAATACAGTATAAATTCCTTACATCATACATCTAAAATTATTTTTAGAGTTTTATAAAAAATAGTACATATATGAGTTGTTCTTGGAAATTCCCTTTCTTTTTCAGCAACTAAATTATGTTATTATTTATTAAGTTATTTTATCCTCTCTTTAAAACTTTCATGTTACTCTAAGCATTGCAGTTAAATTTGTGTTCAGGTAAAAACTTACAGAAAAGTATTCTAATCGAGTAAAACTAAGTTTATGTCTTCACTCTTTTAACCAACCATCAAATAGGAACAGTGATAGAAATACCCATATTGACATCACAAGAACAGATAGTATTAAAAAATCTTTATTGAAAAGTGTTCAATAACTCTGGGTAGTTAGTTAAATTTATGTCAACTTTTTATTAGTTAAATGACGTAAAGAGAGATCATGCCTCAGTCACACTAACCATATTTCAAAAGCTACATAACTACGAAGGGTTAATGATTATGACACTACAGCTGTCACTTCAAACAATATCAGATAGCACTTTTCTAAATTCTAGATGTTATTAATAGTGTCTTCTACTTCTTTCTTAACTGTATCTCCATTAAATTGTCATCTACTGGCATGAAACATATGTGGTGTGTGTGTATATGTGGTGTGTGTGTATGTGTGTGTGTGTGTGTGTGTGTATGTGTGTGTGTGGTGGGGCAGAGTGGGGGAGGAATAAACTATGATTTTATTTTCCCAAACAAAACTAGAGAAACAAACAATTCTCAAGTATGCATGAGCAATTTATGTGCCTTCTCTTGATGTGAAAAGAAAAAAGACCCAAATATTTATGCTAGTGTTAAACAACACTTTGACTAATATAAAATTAGACTATTTCAGTGATACACTGTTTTAACAGTTTCGTGTGAAGAAAGGACAAATATATAATCTCCAGTTCTAGAGTTTTGTGAACAGTAGAATCAGATAAGAGGATCATGAACAGTTGAGGCGGCAGGTACTAAGATAAGAGACTCTTCCACAAGAGATTTCCATGAACAAACAAACAAACAAACAAACAAACAAACAAAGACAGTCAGTGAGGGGGAGGGTCTAAGAAGTATCCAGGGAATAATCCCATGAGCCCTATTTAGGGACTTTCCCTAAGAAACCAGATGGTTCTCTTGGCTGAGAGAATGAAAATAGGGGGAAAAGATTAAAATCTCAGTAGAAGGGCTAAACACCGTTGTTCATGAATTGTCGATCACAGAGGGCCAGGCATTTCTGAACTTTTTAAAGCAGGTTAATCTGAAAAGTCTGTGGTTCAGGAAACAGGAAAACGTTTTCCTGAGAATTCTTCATCTGCCACTTCCTACCTAACTTTAAATAAGATTAAACCTTCTTTGTGCTATAGTTTCCAATCTGATTCCTTGTACTGAAAACTAAACAGGTAGAAGGCAAGCTGATGGGAGTGGGGGTGGGGGTGACAGAGATAATTAAAATCAAATAACTCTCACAGTTACATAATTATCTTGTAATTTCAGGAATGTAGTGACAGGCACATGCATGGAGAAAGCAGCCTTGGAAAGGTTTTCAGTGTTTTGTAGTGGAAAAAGCACTACACGGCCAAATCATTAAAGGTGAAGACTATAATTCTGAAAGGATTAAATAGGTTGTTTATAGGTGGGGGGGATGGGGAATTTTGAGCCAGTAGAAGTAGACATATCATTGCATTGTATTGTATTGTAATTGTATTGTAATTGCATTGCATTATCTACCTGGGTTCAACTCCTGCCTCCCACTATGGTCCCCAAGCCCCAAGAGTAGTGACCTCCACGTGACTAAGCCCCGCCAAAAGTAGCACCCCAAGAAAGAGAGACAGAGACAGGAGAGGTAGAGAAAATGGGAAAGGGAGAATGTGAAAATTAGAAGCAAGAAAAACACAGAGGAGAAAAATTTATGTGTGAAAAATAGATTTTTAGTTTACATTATAGAAGGTCTTTATGTCTGAACAGAGAAAGGGTTAATGGAAGTAGAAAATATATTATATTGCTTATAAATGAAAAAAGCAAGTGAATGGCTGGAGATTTAAAAGGAATCCCTTTCCACCAAGAAATTATAAAAATAAGATGAAACATTACCTCTGCTTTGCGATTTATTTGCATCTTCACAAGATAGTCTAGCAGCTGTGTTCATAGAAATTCCCTTGCCTTTCTGGTCAGACAGGTTGCACTAGATCCCTGAAAACAGACACATTAATCAGGCAGCTTTTTTCAGATCTGAACAACATACCACACATAGAGCTTCTCACTGCCCTGGCTGCTAGATTATCTTCCACTATCGCTGGGAACCCTATTTCCATTGTTTGAAAAACAAGCCTGGCCAACAACTGGGCCCTCTCTGCAATGCCCCTTTTACATTGCTGAAAGAGTCAGGTCCTTCTGATTTTTCCCCCCACATTTAAATGCTAACATTTAATTATAGACTCATTATTTACCACCTGATTGAGATGCCTCAGTTTTTTTTTTAATATAGGTATCTTTTCTTTGGAACCCCAAGTCCAGGGTGATGTTTAGCACACAGCAATTTATAATCAGACCCATGTGAATCATGGACCCATGACCCTGAATGATTGCTCCTTCTGAAAGCAAGGTCCCACCCGGGAATCTGATGGTGTTTGCTATTGGTTATTTTTGACACCTGAATATTTGCCTGTAACACAGTTGTCTGAACTTAAGTATGGTCACGCTGGAATAGTTATCAGGTACAGAATTCTTAACAGACACATAATTGTGGTTGAGAGAGGTATCATTCATTCATCACACACAGGAAGATGCATTCTCTTTCACCACCACTGTGACTTAGAAGCACCTGGAGAAATCAGCATCATATTCACATATTCACATATGCATTTTGGTGGGGGAGAGGTGCTGAATCTATGACAAGTGTCTGCAGATTCTTGCAGAAAGGTCAAATCCAGGCCATCAGCGATTTTTGAAAATGAAGTTTTATTAAAAAACAGGCATACTTAGTTGACAACTCATTGTCTATGGATGCTAGTAATTGCACCACTGCAGTAAAGACCATATCATCCATAAAGCCTAAAATAGGTCGTACCAGGCCCTTTACAGATAAAGATTTGACTGTATGCAAGATAAAGTGGGAACATACATGTGAAGCAGTTTGATCAATATTTATCATACTTCAGTCCATTTTGAAAATACATATACAATAATTCCAGTGTGCTGAGTTTGGAGATTATCACAGAGAACACAACCAATATATTTTATTGCTATTAAGAACTACAGTATTCTCAGGCTTTATTTTAATGAGTCATGTCCAACCTTTTTTGTTCTGTATTTGTTAGAGAGCACAGAGAAGTAGCAAAATATAGTAAAAGGCAGAGAATAAGATAATGGCTACAATGACCAGGTAAAATGCAGAATACCTAGTCAAATTTTGCAATTATTTCTACATTTAATAGTGACTATGACTAAGACAACCACTGCAAAATAATGTGCTCCCTGAATATTTCAAGAGAGAGATGAACAGATCTGTTTGATGAGTTTACAGTAGTTTTATCAAGAAAAACTCTGATAGTATTTTCCTTTCTTTAAGCAGTAGGACAAAGGTAGTTCTGCTATGAGATCCCTGTCAGGCTATTTAAAAATCGTGCTAACAAACATTTGATTCTTATTTAAAAGATGATAATAATAGGGTATATGTACATAGAAATGGAGATGTATACACACACACACACACACACACACACACACACACACACATATATATATATATATATATATATATATATATTCTTTTTGGATCACACCCGGCGATGCACAGGGATTACTCCTGGCTGTGCACTCAGGAACCACTGTTGGCGGTGCTCAGGGGACCATACGGGATGCTGGAATTCGAACTCGGGTCAGCCTCGTGCAAGGCAAACGCCCTACCCGCTGTGCTATCACTCCAGCACCACATATATATTTTAAATAAGTGAGCTTTCTCCTTTTTCTGATAGAAAAAAAAGAAGAAAAGGAGAAGCTGTACCCACTTCATAAAGGATATATTCAAATGGAATAATTCATGAATGTTGAAAACTATTTAGAGTGTTCATGTGAAAAAGTATATATCTCATACCAAGAATGCCTCAATAATAAATGTTGGTTTTTAGGGGGCCAGTACAATAGTACAGCAGGTAGGACACATGCTTTACACGAGGCAAATCTGGGTTCAATCCTCAGTACCCAAACGGTTCCTTAAGCCTGCCAGGAGTGAGCCCTGAGATTAGAGCCAGAAATAAGGCCTGCGTACCTGTGGGAATGGCCACTAAACAAAACAAAATGGGGCCTTTTAGTCTTGTGATAGGTACAGGAGAAGAGAAGAGGAAGGGCAGAGGGAATCTTAAAGAAGCTGAACTTGTTGCATATGTGTAAAACCCAGACTCAGGGTTCTCACATGACGGAAACCCTTCTAGCAGCATAACAGTGAGTACCGAACAGCCAGTCCCTAGAGACAGACATGCAAGAGGAGACATGGTATTTGCTGTCTCAAATAGATGAAAGCATTCGTCCTTCTCATCAAATTCATCCTTGTGTTTACAGCTGCAGCATATATTTAACTCAGACATAGATGTGATGCATAAAACCAAACCCAGAGTAAGAATGTATGTAGGCATTTTAAATGTCAAACTTAGATGCTATTAAATAAATATTAAGTAATCCCCGAATTTAAAACCTAAAGTTAAAAATATGGGTGTTTTTCTTTGTTGCATTTTTGTTTTTTCAGATTATCCCGGAAGCATCTTCATCCGATCTTCAGTTTGTCACAATCACAGACTGAAGATTTCTTCTCCTAAGCATTTCCCAAGGATTTTCTAATTTTTCACACATGCTCCCAATCATTGGTCCAGTGCCCTGGCAGAATGAGATTCTAAAGTTGTCCGGAAAAGGCTTCATAATTCATCATGCATACCACTCTGCTTGGCTTTGAGTTCAGTGGCCTGATCCAAGTGCTTGCTCTTGAACATTCACGGTTGACTACAGGAACCAGATTTTTGATAAACGAATGTAGGACAAAGGGAAGAGCCTGATAGCAAAGGCTTTATTACTGAATCGAAGGATTAAAGAGGAGAAAAGGAAGGAGTGCAGCTCTCAAGATCAGGCTGGGGGCTGTGAGAACTTTCTCTAGACAAGGGGGACCATAATAGAAATATACAAATGTACTGGCAAGGAAGCTTGCACCCTGCAGTAAAGAGAATTGGTGAGAGGGTTAGACGGATAGAGATGAGAGGACAGGAAAAAGGAAAAGAGCCTGGGGAGAGAACAAATGTTCCAGGTTAGATCATTCTGGAAAAACATTCTCCCTGCCAGTTCACATAGGAAGTTCACAGCGAGGACTGTCCTCAAGATATAGCATTCATTAACCTTGTCTTTGACAGACCGGTGTGAGTGTAGGAAGGAGGCAGGGGCTGAGGAGGAGATAGAATCAATGCAAGGGACTACATCATGCTAATGTTCTTTCTAAGTGCCTATTTGTCTATGGAGGTAAAATATTCTGAGAAGTTTCCCATTTCCTCTGTGTTCATAATGATTTCAGCAGTGAACCATCTGAATTCAAAATTAAGATTTTCTTTGTTTGAAATGATTCACCTTAGAAGAGCGAAGCAGAATCATAAGAAAGGAATATGTTTAACTATTGTTGCTAAGTCTGAGTATTCAGTCAGGCTCCTTTCTTCCGCTGAAATATTCAAATTGGAGAGCCACAGAGGACAAAGAGAAAAATAAATGCATTTCTGATTAGAAAATGCAAATTAATGCCTGAAGTCTGACTAAATTTCTTCAATAGATCATTTCAGTTGTTTTCTTTCATTACCATATCATTGGAAACTTAGGTATTTTTTTTGTTGGTGAGGAGAGGTGAATCGAAGACTCAGAGCAAATTTCCTCATTAAAAAGTTGTACTGATAATTAAAAGAATGCAAATTAATGTGGCAAAAAACCCGCCCCCAATACAATGGTGAATATCCAAGACTTAGGTAATTTCTCTGGTTGGTACAGTTGTGACAAAACACAAATCTCACATAGTTATAACGGCCTTTTTTTATATGACACCACAGTTTTACAATTTTGAAAAAAAATTGAAATTTTTTCAACATTCTTAATTCTTTGTCCCAAAATTTTATATCATTGCATCTGCTATATAGAAAGTGTTGCCAAATTGATCAAACATATGTAAACATAATGTCCCCTACTGAACATTTCACAGGTTCAAAGACCTGGAAATAATTAAAATGTCGGCCATGAGAGATCTGGCTTATTAAGTCATGTTTTTCCCTTTCAACAAAATTCCTAATCGTTAAAGAATTGAGTTAGACAAGCAGTCACAGTTTGGCACAGATCATATATCCTCTTACTATACAGAAGAGGGGAGAATAAGCCATAGAATAAAATTATAATTGATGATGAACCCAGTATTATTTTTTTAATGTACCAGTGGATTGACTTCATGAATATACTAAAGATTTCTTATGTAATGGAAACATCTGGAAAGATTCACAATAAAGTGCAAGCAGTGGTTACTACTGGGAAGGACATTAAGTTTTCCAAAATTGAAGAAATTTGTTTTTCTCTCTAGTACACTGTATCTGTCCTTTTGTTTTTATAGAGCTATTTTATTTCATCAGTCAAAACATGTAAAGTATCTAATTTGATATTTTTTCACTCATTTTTGTAAAACACCAGTGTTTTCAGATTTTCCCAGGTATCGATTGATCAGAAACAGTAAAATGTATCATTCACGATGAATCCTAACTGCACCCTTTGAGTGATTTTTACTTCTGACTAAGAAAGTCTCTAGAACCCATAAAGTCCCTTCAATTCCACTCTTCCATTGCTGCTCCTTTCCTTCAGCACAGGAAAGTCACTACTACCCAAATCACACAACAGGTTTATTTTTATCCAATTCATCTCAAATGATAAGCATTGATAATATACTATTTTATGAAGAAAAAAGTTTAAAAAATTCGCCTGTTTTGTTTTTGGGGTCATAGCCAGCTGTGGGACTGGAGCAATAATAGCAAAGCAGGTAGAGCGTTTGCCTTGCACGAGGCTGACCTGGGTTCAATTCCTCTGTCTCTCTCGGAAAGCCTAGCAAGCTATCAAGAGTTTCTCTCCCACATGGTAGAGCCTGGCAAGCTATCCATGGTGTATTCGATATGCCAAAAACAGTAACAGTTCACACTGGAGATGTTACTGGTGCCCGCTCAAGCAAATCAATAAACAACGAGAGAAGAGTGCTACAGTGCTTCAGTGCTACCCAATTGTGCTTACTCCTGGCTCAGCTCTCAAAGATTATTCCTGATAAGTACTGGTCCCATGCATGATGCTAGGGATTGAATATGACTTGGCTGAGTGTAAAGCAGGGGTGCCCTCCCACTGTACTCTCTCTCCAATCCCAAGAACATTGTTGAACCTTAAAAAAGTACAACAGCGAAAAGGATTTAGCAGGATTGATCATATCCACACAGTGACCAAGCTCATTGAGGTTTTGCAAGAGTTCAAGATGCCACTGTCTAATGTTCATTGATTTAAAGAAGGCTTTTGATTCTGTTGAGACTGAAGTGGTCATCAAAGTCCTAGCCAGACAAGGTGTTCAAACTCAGTACATCAGGATCCTCTGTGAGCTCTGTACGGATTCACCACCAGGATCTCACCATTCTGCAAAGAAGTGATCATCAACGTAAAGAGAAGGGTTTGGCAGGGCAACACCATTTCACCGAAACTCTTCAGTGCCACACTCGAGAACGTCATGGAACAACTGGAATGGGAAGGAATGGAAGTGAAATAGATGCTCAGCAACTACACCACTTCACTTCGCTGATGACAAATAACACCAAATATTAGCCAAGCGGCATGAATGCTGGCTGACTTCGACCATGAGTGTGGAAAGATGATACTACAACTGAATCTCATGAAGACAATGTTAATGAGAAACGAACTTGTTCCTTATGTTCCATTTGCCCTCAATAGAACGAACATCTCTGAATGCGGCAGCTATGTGTACCTAGGTAGAGAACTCAACCTGACAAATGACCTGGTGCCAGAACTGTGCAGGAGGAAGAGAATGGGGTCAAAGAAGTTGTTAAGAGGACAAAGAACCTCTGGCTCAGGAAACATCTTTTTGACTCCACCATTCTTCATGCACTAACATATGCCTCAGAGACCTGAACCCTACAAAAAGAGAATGAGAAAGTTATTCTGGTATCTCAAAGAGGAATCGAAAGAACTATGCTAGGAGTATCATGTTTCACTCAAGTTAGAGAAGGAATCTGGAGTTTTGACCTCCATCAACGATTAAGAATCAGGGATGCTGTCTTGTTTGCTAAGATGTCGAAAATCAGATGGGCTGGACACATAATGCAATTTCGAGACAACCGCTGGACTAGAGTTGTTACCAACTGGATTCCACGGGATGTGAAAAGACCCCTTGGCTGCCCACCTACAAGATGTTCAAACCCGGAACAAACGGTTTGAGGCTCTTTGTGTTCCTGGAGCAAGCAGAAGCCATTGGGCTACACTAGCGACAGGGATGAATGGAGACGTTACTGGTGCCCACTTGAACAAATCTATGAACAACAACATGACAAATGACAAGTGACAAAAAGTACAATGATAAAATTAATACTCAGTTGGGTGGTTTTCAACCCCCATTGCAGAATAGATTCGCCTGAAGAGATCTGAATGACTTGAGAGACTAATAATAACAGAGGGGTTTGAAAGAATAGAGAAGCCCAGACCTACAATAATGAAGTTTACCTGGCATGCAAAGAAACAAATTAAAATCTTGTCTAAATCCTTTAACGAGAAGATACAAACACTGAGGAAGAAAGATGAATGATTTAGTCATACGTGGTTTGGAAGATGTATTATTTATAAGATTTTAGTTGCTTGTCCAGGCTGCATGAAAGTGAACAATACACAACACATACACACACAATAAAAAGAAAGCAAAGGATGTGAGTAATAAGAAAGTAGAATTTAATTTATTTCTGAAGTTAGAAAATTAAGCTAGATGTCTATAGCAGAGTGGGGACAGAACTTACCCAGCACACGGTCAACCTGGACTTGGTCTCCAACACCCGATATGGTCCCCAGTGCCTACTAGGGGTAATCTCTGAGCCCAGAACCAAAGTAAATGCCGAGCACATGTGGGTGTGACCCAAAAACAAACAAGTAAAAATACTGGGGCTGGAACAATAGCACAGTGGATAGGGCATTAGCCTTACATGTGGCTGACCTGGGTTTGATTCCCAGCATCCCATATGGTCCCCCGAGCACTGCCAGGGGTGATTCCTGAATATAGAGCCAGGAGCAATCCCTGAGCATCACCAGATGTGAACCAAAAAGCAAAAAAAAAAAAAAAGAAGTAAAAAGAAAATCAGAAAGTGTCGTTTTTTATATTCTAAGATAGACTGCTTGAAAAAGACCATTAATGACGACACATGTTTAAGTTAGTTCAATAATCAGAAAATAGATTTGTGCTACCTTAATTATAAGTAAATACTCTCTCCGAACATTGTGTTTCAAAGAGCTTCATTGACTTAGTTGCTTGCATCATAGTTCATCAGGCCAAGAAACACATCTTGAGAAAGGCTCAACAACAGATTTAAATGACTTAATAAAAGAATATTTTAACAGCTATGTTATATCATTTTATAGAACAGCATAAAAAATGTAAAAAAACCTGATTTTTTTAAATTAATCTTCATCATTAGAGCACAGAGCTTAACTTATTTGCCTGCCATGTGGCTGACTTCAGTTTGATCCCTGATACTACATGTCCCTTTTGGTTCCCTGACTACCTCTATAAGTTTTCTTTGAACACAGGCATAGAAGCATCCCTGAACACCATTAGGTGTGGTCCTCAAACCATATTAATTAATTAAAGTCAAATCACCCACAATGTTTAACATATTGATTGATGGCTATGCTACAATTTGTGTAAATTGAACCATATTCAGGTGTGAGCCTCTGGTGGTAGACACGCACCTGCATCAACATGTTTAATTTTTTTAAAAATCATCTAAAATTCATCAAATCCCAACAAGTATAACTTGGGAGAAGGAGTGTTTGTTTTTGTTGTCCAGGATTGAACACAAGACCTCATTTGTTTGAGGGATGCATCGTCAGCCTGGAAATCACAGTTGCTGTGTGTTGTTCATTAAAGGAACTTGGGGATCAGAGATGATGACTGCTTTTCGATGAAATTATAGAAATTTCCCAGCTGTAGTACTGTTCCTAAATCTCAAATACCTGCTCTGCAAAACTTGTACCGTAGGCCTATATAGAATTGATTAATGTGAAAACTGTGTAAGAAAGAGGGAGGATTCTAATGTTTTTTAATGCTTTGGGACTCTTTCCATCAAGCTTATCCTAACCTAAACATGGCTTGAGATAGGACAAAGGATAATAATACATGAAAGGCTGAGAACTCTGCGGCTGAGGCATGCACACTTAAAGTGCACAGAGATCTGAAAGCCAATTTCTAGCCCTTGCCTTAACATGTACGAATCAGCCAGTCCAAACATATACGCATGGTCTTTGATCTTTTGCTTTTGCTTTATCTTTTCTTTTCTCAGAGGAAACATCAATCCTAATAAACTTTTCAAAACCCTCCATGAATACCTGTAAATAAAGCACCATTCCAGCTTTAAACAGTGAGAACTTATAGTCTTCCTATTTATTATATATATATAAAAAAAAGACTTGTCTTTTTATCACAGTTTAGGTAGCATGGTTATAATAGTGTCATTTTTTTTTGTAGTATTAATGTACAAAGTCGCTTACCCACACTGCCACAAAAATTTTCAGGGTCTTCGAGATACCCCCTCTTTCAATGTAGTCCCTGGGAGAACTCATTATCTTGCTATTGTTTTGCTTTATAAATTTATTTTCTTGCTTTATTAAGAATTATTTTTGGTTTAGGTGATGTTTTCCCACATGAGGAAATAGTTAATTTTAAAATGAGTGTCTTTAGTATATTTGGTACAACCTCTTTCTTTTAGAACATTAAATTCTCCTTATTTTATTTTACTTTCAGTAAATGATAAATCCTAAGGCTCCTTGTCTGAGTAAGGCAATATGGAATTTTGTATTCAAAAACATTTCCCAAGATCCACCTATAAAAAAGTTTCAAACTCCTTAATGATATTATTCTAATTCATTATGCTCTTTGATATTTGCATAGTCATTTCATTGGATATTTTATGATAAATGGAAGATAAAAGATTTTCTTACACTGCCATTTGTCACAAAGTGTGCATTCTTACTAAAACACCATTAAATATAGGTTACCTCCTGAGATACCATCAGCTGGTCGAAACTTTCTGAGGAACCGTGGGGCTGCCCTGGCAGTCTGCTAATGTCTATCCTCTGCTCAGCATCCCTTCCATGTTGAATCCTTCAAAACTGTCTGTGAAAAATAAATCTTCAGAAAATTTCTATCTCTATTTAATTTAGCCAAAAGCACATCCACTTACGAATTTATTGCATTACATCCAAAGCCGCATCTTCTCATTTATTTTTTCTTTTCTTTTTTTTTTTTGGTTTGCCATTGGACCACACCTAACTGTGTCCAGGGTTTACTTCTGGCTCTGTGCTTAAGAATCACGTCTGGCAGTCTCAGAGTACCTTGTGGGGTGCCGGGGATTAAACCCACATAGACTGCATGCAGAGGAAGCACATTATCCCCTGAACTATCTCTCTAGCACAAAGCTTCTTTGAGTGAACTGCTACTTCTTTTGCTGCTATTCTTGATTGTGAACGGTAACACACTTCTTTTACTCATTGTGATCATACACAGTTGGCTGTTGTGCTCATCTATTTGTGGCACCAAGGATTCCAAACAGTAGAGCCATTGGGATCATACTGCAGGCTCGTGGGGTAGTGCTGGAAATCAGACACCTGGTTTCATGTTTTCAAGACAGATGTTCTACCACTGAACTATCCACACGGCCCATGACTGCTGTCCTTAGGGGGAAAAAAAAGCTCACAGAGAAAATGACAACAAGCAGAGGGACTTCAGAGGAAGTCCTCCTGATATCTTATCAGATTTCCAGACTCGAGGACAGAGAACAGATGAGCCTCAAGCATGAAGGAACCGGCAGAGGAACCCAGGTGTGCGAGGACTTGGGGCCAAGATCTCCAAGGCTGCTCGGATCAGGACTGGGCCTCTTCCACCCAGATCCCCCATTTTCCAGTAGCTAGGCAGTAAAACCAGAAACTGCTCCCGGTGCCATGTAATCCCACCAATGGCCAAGATCTAGAGATTCTAAAACCAAGCTCCCGGACATCTAATAGCCTAGTTCTCCCTCTTGGAGAACCTGACAAGCTACTGAGATTCTATTGCCCACTCAGGAGAGCTTGGCAAGCTTCCCGTGGTGTACTCATATCCCAAATACAGTAACAGATATATACATACCTCTCGGAGAGCCTGGCAAGCTACCAACAATATTCTGCTCCTACGGCAGAGCCTGGCAAATTAACCATGGCATATTCGATATGCAAAAACAGTAACAATAGGTTTCATTCCTCTGACTCTGAAAGAGCCTACAATCATTAGGAAAGACAGTAAAGAGCGGATGCTAAACTCTCAGGGCTGAGTGTAATAGAGATGTTACTGGTGCCCACTCAAGTAAATCTGATGAATGAGATGACAGTGATACAGTGATACAGAACAGAGAAAACAAATTTCTGCTAAGCCTCTCTGAAGATCTATAGGACAGTTCTGTCAAATGAATACAGAGGCCAGGGATGTGCTCCTGCCTTGCTTGAGTGAGGTTCATTGGTGTGATCGCTGAGACAAAAGCAAAAAGATCAAGTTAATTAATAACTCTTTTTTTTCTGTAGTTCTAATTTAAGCACCCATTAGAATTCAAGGGGGTGTGAATCAAAAAAGCAAAACTGGAGAGAAAGGCTAGGTCAAGACTGTGAATAGTCTTAAAAGTATAGAGAAATTAAATGTTTATTCAAAATGAGATGAAAAGAGGCTATGGAATTCATTACTAAAGACATATCTCCTTTAGAAACTCATATTTGAGCAATTTTGATCAAAGTCAGCTGATATAACTGAATTATAAATGCCGTGGTTGAAAACCAAACTGGCTAGAAAGAACATAAATTTAACAAGCATAGGTGAGGAAGCAGCTGATCTTTTGTCTCCAACAATAAGCCACTTAATGCTACCGGTATTCAGTAAGAGAAAAGAAATACAAATTAACTGTATTGATTTAGTACAAACATTTCTTCTGCCCAGTAAAAAAGAAATAGCAGTGTCTTGACAATTGATTTCCACCTATTACCTAAATGTGTGCAATCTTTTCTCTTATAAAATTAACTACTCAGATTATAATTTATCTGCATCTTACATCTACAATAAGCTAAAAATCCATTTTCGAAAAGACTGACATTTATTGACTCACAGCATGCTAGATAAACATAGAAACTGATGATACAGTAGGTCAGAAGATTTAATTTTTTTTTTCATTTTGCTGTTCAGGTATTAGATACTGTGAGATGTACATCCCCAGTGTTGCTGATATTTCACAAGTGAAAGCTAAAAATCATATTTATGGTACCTTATGTCGTTTTCTTTCTCACATTAAAATTCTCCTGTGATTATATGAAACCTTAAGTAGGTCATAATAATGGCCAGAGATTATCATCTGCTTGCTAGTGCAATCTTGGAACACAGCACTACATTTTATAAATAGGAACTTTTGTTTCAGTTCACCTAACTGAGAATAGTTATAATACAATTGGGATTTCACTTGAAAATTTGCAGTGAGAGGCAGACTCAAGTTTCCAACTTTTCCTGAGATGTTGTCAGAGTATATTAAATACCCTCCAATTTTTGTTAAGTGATAGTTGTGGCTTAGTCTTCATATTAAAATTCAGTGATAAGGTATGCAAAATGCTTGGTACAATATCTGGTAGATATTTAAAATGTACAATGGATGAGTGGTTCAAGAGTAAATGAATACATTATTTCAGCTGGCTATCCAGGAGACTTGAGCCATGTACTAGAAAACTATGAAGGCCCTCAGTCAAACCTTTTTGCCTTTATTTATGCTCCGTGGTTTCTTTTCCCTACTAACTGCTTTTCCTGCTGCTCTGTTCCTGGGGTGACTCACTGCTACTGCATTGGGTTTTTTAAACATGGCGTATGCTCTTATTTACCTACTACTTAAAAACTATCTCTTATTCCTAGAGTGAAATCTCTGATATGATTTAATTGATTCAGCTGAAATCAAGTGTTTACTCAAAGCCCAGTTAGCTATTACTAGATAGTTTTATACATAAAAAAGCATGATTCCTGAGTAAATTTCTCGGTAAATGGAAGCCCCAGAAAAAAAAAAGTAAATTCAGCATAAAACCAAATAATATCTTATTGACTGGGAATGCAGAGAGAGAGTGAAACTTTGTAGAATGAAGAAAGAATCAATGAAAATTGTCAGGACAATCTGCAAGACAAAAATGAAAAATATGGTAATTTTGAATCAAAACGGAAAAAAGATTCAACATTAGTTTCATAGAATTTCACTTTGATAATTTAGAACAGGACTTAAACTTCTTCCATTTATGGCCCCTTTTCACCCAAGAAAACATTATACAATCCCAGGTCTACAAGTACAAAAAGAATTAGGCATGCTAATCAAGCATATGCTGATAATAAATCATAAATTTATTTTAAAACACTTTTTAAAAAATTGCAATTTTTCTTTCAGTTATCCAACTCACTTGTGGTTATGACTCATGATTTAGAAGCTATGATTTAGGCAGTTTCCCTGAACTGCTCTGGAATGATCCAACAGGGCAGTAGTAGGTCATTTCAAATTAGGGACACTTTTCATTTGTTTACTTGAAGAAAGTAGACTTCCAAGGGCAAGAATTAAGTAATTTTTTTGCATGTTAAGAGGTGGAAATAGCCAAATGAATTTGGAAACCTTTAATTTGGCAGACTATAGCTCTGCCCATAGTTCCAAATGAACTTTATGGTATGGCAAATGCATATTTTTTAAATAAATACATAAAACATGTATTTTGGAAATTATAGCACTATAGCACTGTCATCCTGTTGTTTATCGATTTGCTCGAGCGGACACCAGCAACATCTCCATTGTGAGACTTGTTACTGTTTTTGGCATAATGAATACGCTACGGGTAGCTTTCAGGCTCTGCTGTGCGGGTGGGATACTCTTGGTAGCTTGCTGGGCTCTCTGAGATGGACAGAGGAATCGAACCTGGGTCGGTCACATGCAAGGCAAATGCCCTACCTGCTGTGCTATTGCTCCAGTCCTTTGGAAATTATGTTACATAAATTTCATTATTATATAACTTGTTTTCAAAAATGCATGCAATAGTATATGATTGCAGAGGATTAGGAGTGTATGAATTCAACCTATTAATAGATTCACATTTCTTTTTGTAAATTTTAATTAAAAACTATGATTTCTGGAGTTATTGATACTTGAATTCTTGAATTTTAGGCATATAATATTTCAACACCAATCCCATCACCAGTATTAACTTCCCTCTACTAGTACCCATTTTCCATCCCTCAACCTTCCAATCCCAGTCATTAGCAACCTCCTATCATGCTTGACAGGCATATTATAAAATTAGATGGGTGCTGTTTAGATCTTATGTTTTCAGTGTTGTTGAGTCTGTGCCGTGCATGTTGAATGGTACCATTCTCTCACAACATAAGTATAACCTGGGCCCCTGTTTCCCATTACTTCACTTTCTCATCTTCTTCCTCTTCCTCTTGTTTTCTTTCTTTCTCTTTCTTCTCCCTAAATTCTGTTATTCTATTACTTCTTGAGTATACATAAATCAAGAGTAGCACAAAATCTACCTCAATACACTTTTTAATGAAGAGAAGCTTTTATCGATGTTTTGCACCCAATAAATGTGGGTTTTCTAGTGAAGGAGGTACGATTTCAAGATGTTTGAGGCTTCCAGTTAAAGTTTAGAAGAAATTCAACCTAATAACTATTTTTTTCTGCTTTTTGGGTCACACCCAGAGATGTACAGAGATTACT
Source organism: Sorex araneus (assembly GCF_027595985.1). NCBI lineage: Eukaryota > Metazoa > Chordata > Mammalia > Eulipotyphla > Soricidae > Sorex > Sorex araneus. The sequence continues at coordinate 33,706,442 of NC_073311.1, forward strand.
CCTGGCTCTTCTCTCAGGAAATACTCCTGGTGGTTCTCTGGGGACACTATGGGATGCTGGGAATCAAATCCCGAGTCAGCTGTGTGGAAGGCAAACACCCTATCGGTTGTGCTATATCGCTTCAGTCCCCCAACCTAATAACTTTTATACTCTCTTTTGTATAAGATGGCTGTGGGTATTTGGGACCACTGACTATGAAATATAAAAATGTCTATCTGCATTATTAACAGAAATTTGATAATCTCAACTAAAAAGGACACTTCTTTAAAGAAAATACTGAAATTTATTGAGACAAAAATAGCCAAATGGACACAAATATAATGACATTAATGACAAGCAGATTACTTATGATGTTCTAGGTACGGCTGTTGAATGCCATAAGTGATTTATTCGATTTAAGACATAAATAACCCAAGGCATAGGTACTATTATGATCTCATTTTAGATTAAAAAAAAACAGAGCTATAAGTAACTGCTTAAGGCCAAGACATCTAAGAATAAGATGGAACTGAAGTTTCAGCTGGTGTAATTTTGTTTTAGAGCTATAATTCTCCCATAGGTATTAATTTAGACTTCATTGCATACTTTACCATTTCTAATCTTTCTTCCTCTCCTATTTTATAAGAGAAAGATATTTTGGTAGATTATAAACCTAGGTGGACATTTACTTACAACTCTAACCATTTATGATAAAAACCCAAGAATGTCTGTAAAAAACTAAAGCACTCAGAGGGGCGAGTGCACTTGCAGGCTCTCTGGGCGGCTCTGTCTCACTGCCCACATTTGGTGCTCTGGAACCGCTCTGTATGGGCTGGATCAGGACGGCCGTTGGCCAAGGGCAGGCAAAGGAAGAACGAGGACCAAACTGGTTGCTGATTAGTTACCGTTTATTCAATCTTCCATCTTTCCCATCTCCCACACTCCCAGCTCCGTTCTCTCTCTGGTTCTACTGCAGCCTCTCTCTCTTCTCTCATCTCTCCTTCCCCTTATCTCTCCCACCTTGCCCTCTAGGCTACTTAAGGTTTTTTTCATTTCCTTAATCCAAACACTTATTAACATCTTAATACTAGTTATTTTTGTATGGACATAGCAAGAGATACATTGAGGCTTGCAAGGCAGCTCTCCTGGCAACATCTTGCCAAACTCAACTACAGCACTCAGGCCAGATTAATCATTCCTAACCCTAGGAGGGTCCAAATCTAGTTATCATTGTTTGGATCATGACAACATTTGTCCATAATCAAGCTCTTAACTTATAGTTAAGCATTAGGCACTTTGGCCAGGCTATCTCAATGCCAGGGTAGCACACAACACACCACTTGCCCTGGGTCCGTCTCGTCCCTCGTCGGGACCCTGCTTTTGGGTGTGCTAGGAAGTAAGGGCAGTTGAGGCTTAGGTCGAGAGAACAGATGCCCAGGAGGAAAATATCATATAGAGTCAAATGACTTCCAGGTTACAAAAGCATAGCATTTGCTAAGTCTTCCTGTGTCCATACAAAAAGAACATTTCTCAGAATAAACTATGCAAAGGACTCAAGGAGAAGAGAAAAACAATATTTACAAGTCAACAGAACACTAAGAAAAAAGCTACAAATAAACAAAGAGGAGTGGGAGCACTGTAACGGGAGTAACCCAATAAACCTAAACTACCTGAGGCTATGTTATCCTACATATAACCTATCCATAATAAAAACATATACTAATTTTCTTGTGCTTTATTTTGAACAGAAGTGGATACCTGTTTTAATATACACATACAAAGATGTAGAAATAGTAAAAATATAAACTAAAGAAGGAATTTGAATATGTTATTTCTTATTCCTATATCTTACAGGTGAGATCACAATGATTTTGTACTGACATAAAATGCTCAAAATAATGGCCATATTCGTTTTTTATCTATCTATCAGAAGCAAAAGTTAATGCATTATTATGTCACAAGCATTTCAATTCCATTTGTTTATTTTCCCACTGATACCCATATATTTCCCCACCACAAGTGTCTAGATTTTCTCCTCATGAGTGAATGAGAATAAAAAGGAGACAGAAATCTTCTCCCAGGGGCACACTAAAATTGGGACAAGGAAAACAAGGTCAAAAGATTTTCATGGGAAAAAACAGATGGTTTTAGTTTTAGCACTTAAAACCAAAATCCTGAACCACAAGTTCTTTGAGCCCCACCACACAAATTTTTATAAAGAATACACTTTTTTTTTGTTTTTTTTAAAGTGAGCAGTATTCATCCTAAGTCTTTTCAAATGCATTTTTCAAGGTTCATGCATATATTAAAATATTAAAAACATAATAAAGTTGATAAAGTTGTACTCTATAAATTGTTCTATAACACAAATTTGAACAAACCATTAATATATTTATTGACTATTTCACTACTTTGTTATTTTTAATAATTGCTTTAAAATTGCAATATAGACATTTAACTTTTCTCAGATTTCTTATATTATTCAGAGTTAATGTGTCACTCCCCATAAAATGCAGATATTTTCAGAAATCTAGCCCTTGACCCTATCTTTCAACAGTCCTATTGATTACATCTTTATACAAAATATTTCATAAACTATGCAATAGCTTGACATGTATTTGCGTAAATTAAGAATTAAAATGTTTGTTACTTTTTCAAAACCTTTTCCGTGTTCCTTGATTTCTCCTCAAGAATGTGAGTTTTGGGGCTGGAGCGATAGCACAGGGAATAGGGTGTTTGCCTTGCATGAGGTCGACTGGGGTTCAATTCCCAGCATCCCATATGGTTTCCCGAGTATGGCCAGGAGTAATTCCTGAGTGCATGAGCCAGGAGTAATTCCTGAGTACATGAGCCAGGAGTAACGCCAGCTGTGACCCAAAAAGAAAAAAAAAATATGAGTTTCTATCTGCCACCATTTTTTCTATTTCTGAAGCTTTCTTTATTCCGTTTTTAGCATAATAATATGAGTAATTGGTTTTTAATTTTTTTCAATCTATGTTTTTCTATTTCTTGGGAAATGTTGAATATATTATTTTGATAAGAATTCCTCTAGGATAAAATTTCATTCTTTCAGGTCTATAAGAATGTTTTATACTGCCTTCACAGTTTTACTTCAGAAATTAGTGGAAACTCTGGTACGTCTACAGAATGGAATAACACAAAGCCATTAAGAAAAATAAAGTCATGAAATTTGCTTCCAAATGGATGGACAAGGAAAGTATCATGCTGAGTGAAATGAGCCAGAAGAAAAGAATCAGATATAGAATTACCGTGTTCATTTGTGGAATATAAAAAAAAAAAATTAATATGAGTCGAATATCCAAGTCCAGAAAAGCAGGGGCCAGGACGACTGGTCAAGGATTGGAAGCTTGTCATGTGTGTGTGTGTGTGTGTGTGTGTGGCAGGGAGGGGGGCAGGCAATGGGCAGTTAGGACAGAGAAGGGACCAATATAACAACAGTAGTTAGAAATGATCACTCTGGACAAGAACTGAGTGTTGAAAGTAGGTAAAAGGTATATTCATGATAACCTTTAAGTATCTGTATTGTAATCATAATGCCCAAAAGGAGAGAGAGAGAGATAGAGCCAAAGACAGAGGCACACAGAGACAGAGAGACAGATACAGAGAGACAGAGAAAGACAGAGACAGAGATAGAGAGATAAGACAGAGAGAGAGAGAGAACATTATATAATGACAGAACATTATATGACTGAAACCCAATCAGAAACAACTTTGTAATGTGTATCTCACTGTGATTCAATTTTAAACAAAACATTTTTTAATAAAATAAGAAGACCTCTGGGCTGGAGATACAGCAGAGAGTAAGGAGCTTGCCTCTGTGTATGGCTGACACAGGATAGAACCCCAGCAACCTGTAAGGTCTCTCAAGCCAGCCACAAGTGAACCGTGAACACAGAGTCAAGAGTAAAACCTCATCTCAGCTGGGTGTGGCTCCCCACAAAAAATAAGTGGGAATTCATAATTATTTCATTATACATGATGGCTGGAGTGATAGCATATCGGTTGTGCATTTGCCTTTCATGTGCCCGACCTGAGCTGGATTCCTCTGCCCCTCTCGGAGAGCCCGGCAAGCTATTGAGAGTATTGCACCCCCGCAGAAGAGCCTGGCAAGCTAACCGTGTGTATTGGATATGCCAAAAACAGTAACAATAAGTCTCTCAATGAGAGACGTTGCTGGTGCCCGCTCTATCAAATCGATGAGCAACAGGAAATAAATAAATAAATAAATAGTAAATAAATAAAATATATGATTGTCATTTTCCCCTTAGCTGATTTGTCTACTTTCTTCTCAAATTTTATTTCTTAGCAATTAACTAGACATGATTTTTCCACGCATTTATTCTTTTTAAATGCACAGAGCATTTTCTTTCTGAAAATAAAATTGAGCCTTTCATCAAGTTTGGTGAACTTTTCAACCATTATTTCTTTAAAAGTATTCACTGTCCATAAAGTTTCTTCTCTCTTTCTGGAACTCCAATTACACACATACTATAAACTTTTGTATAGTTCCATAGGTCCATGGGTCTCTGTTCTTTCAATCCTCCCTCAGATAATATACTCTATATTATTGGATTATTTTTTAATTTATTTTTATCACTTCCATTTTCCATTTAGCCAATTCATTGCAGTTTAAGTTCAAGTTTGTTGTTTTATTTATAGAATTTACATATGACTATTGATAATGGTTCTAATCTCTCTAATTTTCTGTTTTTCATTTCTTGCAAGTATATTTTCTTATTACTATGGTTAGTTGCAGTTTCTGCTTTAAACTCCATAGTTTGTCAATTATTCTGTGGTTTGACTTTGGTTGGGTATCTTTTCTCTTGAGATAAACTCAGACTTCTGTAAATATTTAAACATCAAAAACGTTTTTAACTGTGTAGTGAACATAGTGAATTATTCAAGGATGATCCTTTTCTCCTTACTTCAATGGACAATTAATTGTGTTGCTCTTCAATGGAAAGATACGTCCTTTGAGTGGTGATTAAAATATCAGTTTTATTCTTTTATTCCATTGTACTGTTTTATCTCTGTCCTAAAAATTTTAATTCAAGATTTTATTCAAATTTTTGGCAGAAAATATACATAATCATATAGGAATCAATTGGAACTTCTCTGCCCTTACTCTATTCTTTGCTGTCTTCCCATTTCATTTTTCTAACCATTGTAATTTCCCTCCTCTATGTCATCTCACTTTTCAAATCAGAAAGATCTTTGCTACCTCTGAAAACAGAATACTCACTCATTAACCCAAGTGTCATCTTTTGCTCAGAATTGACAAAATTTTCTTTACTCTCCAATCCTGAAAAGAAAAAAAAGATGTTTTTAGGGTCATAAAAATAGCTTAAGGGGTTTGAATGCATGCCTGTAAAAACTAAGGCTCGCCGACGGATGTGCGCTCGCACTCACAGGCTCTCCGGGCGGCTCTGTCTCACCGCCCTCGTTCGGTGCTCTGGAACCGCTGTGTGTGGGCTGGATCGGGACAACTGTTGGCCAAGGACAGGCAAAGGAAGAACGAGGACCAAGCTGGTTGCTGATTAGTTACTGTTTATTCAATCTTCCATCTTTCTCATCTCCCGCACTACCAGCTCTGTCCTCTCTCTCTCTCAATCTACTCTATCCTCTCCCCATCTCTCTCCTCCCTTTTTCCTCTCTCGCCCTTGCCCCCAGGTTACACACTGCCAGGTCATCATAAGAAAGCCCTTCCTGAGGGCTGTCAGGTTTAAAGGGAACACAACCTAGGGGCGTTCCAAAGCTTCCTGACTGCCAGCATGCAAAATACTTCTTAAGGGTGTTTTCTCCTCTCCCCATTCCAAACACTCATTAACATCTTAATACTAGTTATTTTTGTATGGATATATCAAGAGATACATTGAGGCTTACAAAAGCATAACATTTGCTAAGTCTTCCTGTGCCCATACAAAAAGGGCATTGCTCTGAATAAACTATGCAAAGTACTCAAGGAGAAAATAAAAACATTATTTACAAGTCAACAGGACACTAAGAAAGAAGCTACAAATAAACAAAGAGGAATAGGAGCACTGTAAGGGGAATAACCCAATAAACCGAAACTACCTGAGGCTATGTTATCCTACACATGCCTTGTATTTATGAAGCCCCAACCATATGGTTCCAAGGACCACTGGGTGTGGCTCTGGTGGCTGTTTACAGGACCAGACTAAGCAACATGCAGTCTTAGGCACAGACACTTTTAGACCCACAGTAGGCCACAAATCTCCAACTCTGATTCCTTGACACCCAAGGCTGCTATAATAACTTCTGTTAATTTTTTCATAGATATAATAATTATCTATAATTCAACACAACTCACTTGTCTATAGCAGAAGTCAGCCTCTAGTTATAAAACATAAATGCAGATTTCTTTGGTTATTTCTTTTTCATCTTTCTTTTATACAAAAAAAACCTTCCTTGATTACAGAAACAAACATTGAAGAATATAGCTTGAGGATTTGTGAGGATATTGATATTTTCCATTTCAGTTTCTTAAAATGCAGTTAGTTTCCTCAAAGTTATGAGACAAATTGACTGGAAGAATTGAGGTGTCTGGAAAGATTTCAAAGGGAAGGAAACTTCATAATGGAGTAGAGCAAGAGATAATTCTAAACACATTGATGAGACATCAAATGATAGAGAAATGCAATGGATGTGGGAAAAAAAAGAACCAAGAAGAATTTGGCCAGAACTCAAACCTCATTAAATCATTCCAAGGGCCATTTACTTGGCCACCCATGCTAAAAGGAAATGAGAACTAAAGATGGTAAATCCTGCTGAACATGAAGGGGGGGGGGAGAGAAATTAGCTCAGGCATTTTTTCAAGAAACATGAGTCATGAGCACACATACACAAAAGTTACAATGGAAAATGGTGCTGCTTGTGTACTCTAGTAATAAGGCTACTTTTGAGAACAATTTTAGTATTGGTTATATTAATAAATTCTGCAAATGAGTAAGTTCATTTGGTGTTTGTCCTTCTCCTGAATCACTTTGGACACAAATCATTTTACTTTGAGTTACAATACTGATGACCCAACCATGGGGTAATGAGGGAGGAAATAATGAGTGAATTTGTGGTGCCCTAATCCCCGTGGTGGGAGGTCGTGTGTAACTAACTGGTGGTGAGCTGCAGCAATTTTACAAAAGTGCTTTGACCCTAATGTAACTAACCCAAACTATAATAAAAAAAAATTTAAATGCAAAGAAGGTGCATCACTAAATAGGTGAAAAAAATGTCTACCTTGTTAGATAGAGTGGAAATCTCACTAGAGAGGACATGGACAAGAATTTTGAATACTGTAGAGTAAGAACACCTTATTAAACACATTTAAAGAAGCATGCATCTTCTCTGTTGTCATTTATAAAAAGATTGTCCTTCCATAATCTGGAATGATAGCACAGTGGTAGGGCATTCGCCTTTCACGCAGCTGACCCATGTTCGATTTCTCCGCCCCTCTTGGAGAGCCCGGCAAGCTACCGAGAGTATCTTGCCCGCACGGCAGAGCCTGGTAAGCTACCCGTGGCACATTGGATATGCCAAAAACAGTAACAATAAGCATCACAATGAGAGACGTTACTGGTGCCCACTCGAACAAATCGATGAGCAACGGGATGACAGTGACAGTTTCCATAATCTGCTATTATTTTGGAAAGCAAGGTAAAATATTTTGACCATCTACCAGAGCCTCAGTACTGTGAATTCCAAAGACAGACCCAGCAAACTCCTTAGGAATATTATTTGTTTCTCAATAGAAAAGCACTTTCTGGCCACATGTTTACACATATAGACTGTTGTCAAGACATCAGCACATTAAAGATCGAATTGATGCAGCTTGACAGAAACAACCTACTGATCAACCCAAACAAGTGTTTGCATTAAATAATAATTTATACTATGCGTAAGCAAAGGTAAGTGCTTTCTCTGTGGGGTGGCAGATAGAGAAACTAACAGTTTCTTGTTTAGACAGAAAGGCCTGACAAGGAAGAGCTCATTAAGGCCTCTAGAGAGGGCTGACAGCTGAGGAGCTGTCGGTGCTGTCAAAAGACCTTGGAAAATGATTCTTGTTTTTGAATCAGAATTTTCTGAATCACCAGCAGGATACCAGGAGCACATTGTTTTCTTGCTTGCTTATTTCCTCCCCTTTCAATGCTATCAGAATCTTCCCAAAACCTTAACTGGCTTAGAAACTTTTTTGTTTTGGCATGCATGCCCCCACACAAACAGGAACCTGTTTTCTCAGAAATCTCTTCATTTGTTCTTGCTTCTATTCTGCTCAATTAATGTCAGGCTTGGCTTTGAAAGGCCTGTTATTGTGCATGTGTGTGCATGTGTGTGTGTGTGTGTTTGTATGTGCACGCATATGTGTGTTTATGTGTGATGTGTGTGAAAGTAAAAGACACAGAGAGACAGACTGACTTTGTATCCTTAGGAGGAGCAAAGAAGAAATGGGAAAAATAAAGTATTGAGCCTCACGCATGAGTGAAGTCCCACGGAACTCAGGTAATGTGGAGCTTTGTGACCTTGGACTCTGGGCTCAATGGGACCAGGAGCGGAGATCCTCTGCCTGTTTCCCCGTCTCCCAGGGGTCATGCCCATAAGCCACCTCATGCCAGTGCCAGATCATCTCGTCATTGGCCACCTCCAGATCTCATGGCTGCTTCTCCCGAAAGGGAGCATAATATGAGGCCCCCATAACCATGCCACTGCCAGGCTATTTCACATGGGGTGCACCAGAGGGGGGCCGGTGAGATCCCTCCCTGCCCCAAGGGACCCAGTTCCAGCAGCCAAAAGACTCCACAACCCAACTGCTGCCACACTCAAGGCTGCTTCTCACACTCAGGCTGAGCCTCACATAAGAGTAAACGTATTCCTGGACTGCACGCCCACTTTTGTAGCTGTGCAACATATCATAGCACACTACCTACCCATTCTCCATAATTACTACACTACACTTGATAGTTCAGATAGAGTCAACGCATCATAGAGGGAAATATATATATATGTCTATATGCATATATATGCATATATATTTACTTTCAGATATATATACCAAAGCTCACATCACTTGGACTTTAACAACATGCTAGTGATATTCTATAGAATGTCTTTATGGCTCCTGCCAAAATAGAACAATCTTCGCACTGTTTTCTATATGAATATTACTTTTATGTAAGCATGTCCAGCAGTTCTTTTTAACAGACAATGTGAAATATATTATTTTGGTTGTGTTTTGGGCAGAGATTGGGGCTTGGGATGGAAACATCCTGAATTTTATGGTAGGAAGGTATAATGGTAGTGGGATGGCCATTTGAATATTAAATGTAATCAAATATTGTGAACTAACTTATAAAATAAAAAAATTGAAAAAGTAGAGTATTGACTTGCAAAACGAGAAATTTGTCAAAAGACTACTGTTACAAAAATATCCTGCAGTTCAACGGAACTGGGAATGGGTGTCCTCCCCCCATGTCCCCTCATTTCCAGCAACTTGGCAGTCATGCTGATAAAACACCTCTGGCTGGCGCAAGATAATCTCATCAACTGCCACCATACAGAGACTCATTGTTCTTCTCTCAGAAGAGAGCGTAAAACAACTTGCCATAACCATACTGCCAGACCCCGTACCAGGCTGTTTCACTCAGGGCCACCCAGAGGGGGGAGGGTGAGGCACCTCCCTGTCCCAAAGGACTAAGCCCCAGCAGCTGAAAATCTCCAGAACTCAACTGCCACCATGCCCATGGCTGCTCTCCACATGCTTGGGTGGAGTGAACTTTTCCCTGGACATCCCATATCTCACACCACTCCAACAGTAGCGCACATTTGAAGAGGTTAAAAGTAGAAGCCAACCAATATTAGGGGGAAATATATTTATACAGATATAGATATAAGCACACAAGGCTCAACCTTTAATAACACATTAATAATCTATTATAGAAGGGTTTAATGGCTCCTGAGTGAAATACAACAATCTTCATACACTCTTCCCTAAGCCAAGTTTTTTGGAGAATTTTCAGAGGTTTATTCATGAAAACAATACCTGTCACATCGCGGGACTGGGACAACTCCACACTGCGGGGGGGCACTGGAGTGGGGCGGTGCCAGCCCAGCCTCCAGGTGGCCCGGGCCGCCGGAAGTCACACCCTCAACCCACCCTCGGCGCCATCTTGCCACATTCAATAGAGAAGCCGGGCCTTGTGGTGAGCAACGCGGCCGGAGAATGCTCCGGACCTGAGACAGGGCCAGCAACACTGGGGATCCAGACGAAGGAGGTACAGCAGGCACACCTTCTCCAGATGGAGCCCCGGAGACACTGAGCAGCAACTAACACGGCTCCGGGATGCGGGACTGGGACAACTCCGATTAGCAGCCACGCGACCTTTTCTAAAATCCGAAAACATACAATCTTTTAATGGAAAACTAATTATCAAATGCTTCCTTAGTAGGGTTATCTTGTTTGGGGGTATAACTCCCACAACAATAGTGAGTTTTGTGTTGAAATATGGAACGTAATGAAGGTAAAGAGAAAATGAAGTGAAATTCATCAGTTATACAGTTGGGGAGGAGGGGCAGGGGAGGGGGTATACTGGGGTTTCTGGTGGTGGAATATGGGCACTGGCGAATGGATGGGTGTTTGAATATTGTATAACTGAGACATAAACCTGAGAAATTTGTAACTTTCCACATGGTAATTCAATAAAAGTTAAAAAAAATACCTGTCACCTGTCCTCCTGATGCTCATAGATTTGCTCGAGTGGGTACCAGTAATGTCTCCATTTGTCCCTGTCACAAACTAGTGTAGCCCAATGGCGTCTGCTCGCTCCAGGAACACGAAGAGCATCAAAGTGTTTACCAGGGTCTTGATGAAGCGGTCTGATCATCTCATTGGTAGAAGGCCAGCTATTCTTTTGACATTCGGTGGAATCCAGTCAGTAATGTCTCTTGTCCAGTGGTTGTCTCCAGATTGCACTACATGTCCAGCCCATCTGATTTTTGATGCCTTGGCAAACGAGGCAGCATCCCTGATCCTCGATAATTGAAGTAGGTCAGAACTCCACATTCCAAATTCCTTCTCTCACTTGAGTGAAACGTGATACTCCAAGTATAGCTCTTTCAATTCCTCTTTGGGAGACCCAAATAGCGTTCTCATCCTGTTTTTGTAGGGCCCAGGTCTCTGAGGTGTATGTTAGTGCAGGAAGAATGATGGAGTCGAAAAGATGTGTCCAGAGTCAGAGACTCTTCTTCCTCTTAACCACTTCTTCGATGCTCTGAAAGGTGTTCCATGCTTCTCTCTTCCTCCTGTGCAGTTCTGGCACCAAGTTGTTCCTCATTGATGAGTTCTTGACCCAGGTACACATAACTGCTGCATTCAGAGATGTTCATTCCCCCAAGAACAAATGGAATGGCAGGAACTAGTTCGTTTCTCAGGAACATTGTCTTTGTGAGATTCAGCTGCAGTCCATCCTTTCCACACTTGAGGTCGAAGTCGGCCAGCATTTGTGCCACTTGGCTATGTTTGGTGTTATTAGAATGATGTCATCAGCGAAGCGGAGGTGGTGTAGTTGCCAACTGTCTATCTTCACTTCCATTCCTTCCCATTCCAGTCATTGCATGACATTCTTGAGGGTGGCACTGAAGAGTTTCAGTGAAATGGTATCACCCTGACAAACCTCTCTCTTTATGTCAATGATCACTTCCTTGTAGAATGGTGAGATCCTGGTGGTGTAATACAGCTCATGGAGGATCCTGATGTTCTGAGTTTGAACAACCTGTTTAACTAGGGCTTCGATGATCATTTCAGTCTCAACAGAATCAAAGGCCTTCTTTCTTTAAAACAATGAACGTTAGACAGAGCGGCATCTTGAACTCTCACGAAACCTCAATGAGCTCAGTCACTGTGTGGATATGGTCTATAGTACTTAATCCTTTTAGGAACCCAGCTTGCTTGCATGGTTGTCCTTTGTTTACTGTTCTACCAAACCTATTCAGGAATGACTTCAGTGAAAAACTTGTAGATGACGAACAACAGAAAGTTCAGGTGATAGTTGCTGATGTTGTGGATGTCTCCCTTCTTGTACAACAGAATGGTCCTTCTGGTTTTCCATAGGGACGGAAACTTACATTCAGACAGGTAGCATGTGAAGTGCCAAGCCAGTGTATTGATGAGTACTGGATTGATGAGATCTTTCAGGTGTTCGGGTCTGACCTTGTCTGGACCGGGTGCTGTATGCTTCTTTACCTAGGATATGGCATGTCAGATTTCGGAAGAGAAAACGCTGGGAACAACATATCCATTCTGTGGAATTTGGTATGTAGGTAGGTGAACATGGCTATTGAAGAGACATGAGTAGATAGAAGTCATGGATAACCTTCTCCATTGCCCTCTGGAAGATGTGATAGATCCATCAGGACATCAGAGGGAATTCATCATGGTCTTATAGTTGGTGAAGGACAAGTGGGCGTTATTAATACTTTTCCTGGCTTCTGCCACATTGGCCAACACTGCTGCTCTTCTCTCTTTGTGGTCTTCCTTTATCACTTCTCTGCACAGCTTTGCTAACTTGGACGTTACCTTCTGATTGCCTGAGGCTCGCACCAAACCACATTGGTGAATGATCTTGAGAGTTTCCAAAGACAGGCATCTTTTTGTGGTTTTCTTACTCTTGGCATTCCTTGAGCAGTCATGGAGATGTTGAACCAGTTGATTGTATTTCTCATCAATGTTGTCAACGACAGCATCTTCCCATATTGCCAGAATAGTGTCAAAGAAATCCCAGTTGGTAGTCATTCTGGGAATCCTCTTCTTAACCTTTGCAGCCCTTTTCCCTCACTCTGTGAAGTAGAATTTTGCATGAAGGAGACAGTGGTCTTATCCCGTTTGGAATTTTGGAACAGTGACATCAGTCAGGCAAAACTGTAGATTGAATATGATGTGATCAATTTCATTGTAAAACTGCCCACCGGGAGATGCCCGTGTCCAACATTTAGATTCAGCCTTCTGGTTCTGCGAGTTACCATGGATGGTCTTGGTCAACATGATGAACTCAGTCTTTCACCCTGTTCGTTCCATTTTAGTCCTGTGTCCTGATATGGAGTTCTTCAGGCTACCTTATCGGTCCTTATTTGGCATTAAAATCACTCACAATGACCTTGTAGAAGGTTTGTTCTTTATAGAACTTCTCAAGCTCCATGTAGAACTTCTCAATTTCTTCTTCATTGTAGTTGGATGTTGGTATCTAGACAATGAAGATAGAAACTGCCAGCAATGAGCCACATCTTTCAAACGTAAGTGTCTGATTCAGGCTGTTAGATATTCAAACAAATCGATGCTCATGGACAAGTTCATGTTGAAAGGACACCGACACCACTGATGCTTCTACCGTCACATCTTCCAAAGAACAGTTCTTCTCTTGTGTCAAAAACAGTGTGATGTGTTCAATGCCTTCTAGTCTCGGTCAATCCAATGATGTCATACTTGATCTTCCGTGATTGCACCATCAGGTCCTCAATGAATGCTTCCGATGCCAGCATATGTGCATTGAAAGTACAGTCATTTTAGTCCTTCATTTTGGCAGCCCAGTTTGGCCCTGAGAGCTTATCAGCCTCTCCTTGCTCATCCTTCCCAATGCTGCTGCCTTGGGGGCTCTTTCAGGGTCAGGGGAATAAGACTCATTATTATTACTGTTTTTGGCACATCAAATACACCATGGGTAGCTTGCTAGTCTCTGCCGTGTAAGCAGAATAATCTTGGTAGCTGGCCGGGCTCTCCAAGAGGGATGGAGGCTTTTGGGACAGTCTCTAATTGCCCTTACAGGTGCTATCAGTCTACCAAATGCAAGTTTTTGGTTGACTGTCATATTGTAATGATCTACACAATGGCAAACACACACCCGCCTGAATCTCTGGGCAGCATCTGTTGGTTCCCTCTTCATCGGTTAGCACCATTGCCACCCCCCGCCCAATCACAATGAGGTGGTGACAAACAACACAAAATGAATGATTTCAGTTCTGCTTTGGGGCATGAGCTGGGGTTTGGGATGGAAACAATCAAAATATGGTGGTGGGAAAGTGTAACGGTGGTGGGATTGGTGTTCAAATATTAAATGTAATTAAATATTGTGAACTACATTATAAAAATAAAACATAATTTAAAAAATCTGCAGACCAACTCAACTTGGGTTACATATATTTAATGGTTTTGCTGTTAGATTTCTTCTGCTTAATCTATGCATTTTCTAATTTTCTAGTGTGGAATTAGGCCCAAATTCCAGATATATACATGGTATTCTTTAACATCATCATTCCTAGACTTTTGTCTATTCAGTTTGGCATCTGACCTTTTTGTGTGTCTTCCTGCCTGCCTCCCACATGCCCCACTTAAAATATTGCCCTCACAGCATGTTCTTTGGAACTCTAAACAAAAGTTTCATATTTTGTGAGCGTTTATACCAACATTTAGCTCAGTTAAGAAGAATCATATTCATAGCTATATTTTAATTTATCTCTCATATTTGCCAATATATGTTGACATATCTTTCATGTATAAAACATAAATGAAAGTTACAACTAAAATATAATACTGACTATCCCCATTTTACAGCCTACAAAACTAATTTTCATCCTTGATGCAAATATAGATAGTCAATAAAGTCACTGTCATTGTCACTGTCATTCTGTTGTTCATCGATCTGTTCAAGCAGGCACCAATAACGTCTCTCATTGTGAGACTTAATGTTACTGTTTTTGGCATGTCTAATACGTCATGGGTAGCTTGCCAGGCTCTGCCATGGAGGCGAGATACTCTCGGTAGCTTGCCGGGCTCTCTGAGAGGGGCAGAGGAATCGAGCACGGAGGGTTGGCCGCATGAAAGGCGAATGCCCAACCGCTGTGCTAAAAAGTTTAAATTTACTGTTTACAATAGCCAGAATCTGGAAAAAACCCGAATGCCCCAGAACGGATGACTGGTTGAGGAAACTTTGGTACATCTATACAATGGAATACTATGCAGCTGTTAGAAAAAAGGAGGTCAAGAATTTTGTAGTTAAGTGGATGGGCATGAAAAGTTTCATGCTGAGTGAAATGAGTCAGAAAGAGAGAGACAGACATAGAAAGATTGCACTCATCTATGGTATATAGAATAACAGAGTGGGAGACTAACACCCAAGAACTGTAGAAATAAGTACCAGGAGGTTGACTCCATGGCTTCGAGGCTGGCCTCACATTCCGGGGAAAGGTCAACTCAGAGAAGCGATCACCAACTACATTGTAGTCGAAGGCCATGTGGGGGAAGGGAGTTGCGGGCTGAATGAGGGCTAGAGACTGAGCACAGCGGCCACTCAACACCTTTATTGCAAACCACAACAGCTAATTAAGAGAGAAAACAGAAGGGAATGCCTTGCCACAGTGGCAGGGTGGGGTGGGGGGGAGATGGGATTGGGGAGGGTGGGAGGGACACTGGGTTTACGGGTGGTGGAGAATGGGCACTGGTGAAGGGATGGGTTCCCAAACTTTGTATGAGGGAAGTATAAGCACAAAAGTGTATAAATCTGTAACTGTACCCTCACGGTGATTCTCTAATTAAAAATAAATAAATTAAAAAAAAATAAAAATAAATAAAAAGTTTAAATTTGTATTCAGTTCTGATTCTCAAATCTTTTCTTTGTTTCAATCATTCTACTAGACCATCACCCCTGGCACCAAAGCAGATTTACTTTCTTTGGTTAGTTGTAATGTCTTTCAAATGATAGATTGTTTGGACTCTTGCTGCTATGGTTCAGAGTAGTCCAATAATTCCTCGTCAGTAACTCTACCTCTACTGGATTAATTCCTTCGACAAAAATCACAAAATCTCTGTCTGACTTTTGATGTCTGGCTACCTTGATTTTCATTACCCAGTTTCTTTGAAATATGGCACTGGTTGATCTATAGGTTAAATAAAAAGAGGTATAATCGTTATCTCAACATTATACATGAAAAAATTGGGTCACAGATGAGTCATGTAGAGTCACAATCTACTTGCCAACAATGTTGCTTGAGTATAAATACAAAGTTCTGGTTCATACCTAATAAATATGTTAACCCGAATTCCATAAATAACTATTTCAGTGCAATGTCTCCGATATTTATTCTTTCATTCTAAACAGGAACCTCTAGTTCCTAGTTCTACTCCAAAACATTCTGACCTATCTCAAAATCTTCTTTATTTCTTTTTGTACCAATAATAATCCTTACAATAAGGTGGATATTCAAAGGGTTTAGAGTTAGACATAAAAACTATTTCCTCAGAAATATGAATAAGGTTGAGAGCACCATGCTAGATAGAAAAGTTCACATCTACAAGCAATAGATGGCAACAGGCATCTATAACCATCAGCAATACCTAAAGAAACAACGTATTAATGGAACCAGTGAGATCTAGAGCTTTGAAAGAGGGACTATTAAAAAAAATGCTGTGGAGATTAAATCTCAATAGTGGCAAGGCAGGGAATCAATGGATAGGATAATCAGTAGGTACTGGTTTAATGGCTCATTTCAGGAGCCAAAGAACAAGAATAAGGGAAATAGAGCATTAGGACAATGAGTACAACACTGAGAAAACAGGGGGAAAAAACAGAAAAGAAAACAGAAAAAGAAACAGGAAAGATAGTACGGGCAATAATATGCTTGCTTTGCATGTGGTCAACCTTAGTTCACTCCCTGGCACTACATGTGTACCCCAGGCACCTCTAAGAGCAACATCTGAGCTCAGAGCTTCAAGTAGCCCCTAAGCACTACCATAGTTCAAATTCCTTTCCCACAAAAAAGGATAATAACTCTAGAGGTACAAGCAGAGAATTACTAACTCTGCCATCAAAACTAGTCTTTTAGGTCGAGGTGATGACTCAAAGGGACAAAGTACACACTTTGCATGCGAGAACCCCCAGTTTAATCCCTGGCATCACATGGTCTTCCAAGCACTGTTGGGTTTAGCCCCTGAACAAAACAAAATAATAATTAAAAAATAAAATACAACCCTTCCAGTAAGCAGATTGTATGTTTCTTACTAAAACTAAATGCATATCTTTTCTGAGATCCAGTGAGAAATGGTGTTCATATAACCACCCAGCCATATGTGCAAGAATATTCATGCAGCTTTTTTCAAGAGCACCAAAAACTACAAGTCACCCAAATGATTATGCTGGATAAACTACATTTTGTTCATAGAATAAAAGAGTACACAGCAAAAACAACAACAAAAATAAACAAGTCGCCGATAAACACAACTTGGATGAATCTCACAGATAGAATGTGAAATGGAAAAAAAAAGAGACAAAATGTGGCACATACTAAATGAGTCTATTTATAAGAAGTTGTCAAACAGACAAAAATCAAGCTGTGGTTAGAGACATCAGAATCATGTTTACATTTCACTGTACATAGGAGTGACAGAGATGGGTATTGACTTGAAAGAAACAGGAAAGGGTCTGTGGGTGGAGGTTACTTGGGCATACACACATGTAACATTTTATTGAGCTGAACAATGAACTTTGCTTCCCTCCATGCCAGTCCTATCTCTCTAGAAGCAGCAATAATGGCCACAACTACTGCTAGCCGTGCTCTCCCATGTAATTAGAATGACAGATAACAGCAAGTGACAGAAAACAATATTTTCCGGTTTGCAAACTGGATATTGCTCAGTAAAAACAAAACAAAAAGACAAAAAGAAAAAAAAAACAGGCTATCAAAAACAAAGCAAATGGCAAAAACAAAACTAAAAGCTTTCAAGTCCAGAAGATATTTGGCAGTGACTCCAACTGCCAGAGTCAACAGAAAGACACAGTTAATAATTTAGGGCAGACAAGCCCATCTCAAATCAAGCCTGGTCACTAATGTTAGTATAAGATGGGCTCAGATCACTCTCCTAAAATGTTACTAAACTCACACAGAGTTAGAGCTTCAAAAGAAACTGTGACAGATAATCCATTTTAATGAAATGCTGCCAGAAATATTGCATAACTGGTTTTCAAACATAATTTATTTGTTTCCAGGTAAAATGGGTAGAACATAGAATTGAGTGTAATTATACAAACCCTCCTGGTTTGCTGCTTACTCATTTTCTACTAAGTGCATTTTCAATGCAACCATTATTCATATTTCTAATATTTCAGAACCTACAATTACATGGCATTTTAATGTCTGACCCAGAGATAAGAACTTAACAGGTATCTTTGTTATGCTGCGCCCTCAGTAGTTCTGATCTTACAGCAAAAAAAAAAAAAAAATCATACCTTAGTAATAAGTCGTTCTCCATAAGAGTAAAATTAATGTTTCTAAGCACTATAGCTCCATTTAAAAAAAAATTGCTTTCTCATGGTATATTATTACAAAACCAAGGAGCAATATATAGCATTGAAGCACAAGAGAAAAAACTAGTAATATATGGAAGAAAAATTTAATGAATTATTTGATTTGAAGTACTACTACATTATGGCATTATATAATTTTCAGACATATGTCATTAATATATCAACATGTGAGGGCTTGAGAGATAGTACAGCAGGTAGCACACTTGCCTTGCAGGCAACTGACCCAGTTTCGGTCTCTAGAATCTTATACGATCCCCCTAATACTACAAGAAATAATTCCTGAGTGCAGAGTCAGGAGTAACAACTGAGCATTGCTGTATACATGGCCAAAAACAAACAAAAAATTATTCTTTAAAAACTCAGCATTTAGGGGGCTGAAGCAATAGCAAAGCAGGTAGGGCATTTGCCTTTCATGCGGCCGACCCAGGTTCGATTCTCAGCATCCCACTTGGTCCCCTGATCACCAAGAGTGGTGATTTCTGAGTGCAGAGCCTGGAGTTAAACCTGAACAACACTGGGTGTGACCAAAAAAGAAAAAAAAATCAGCATGTAGATATACTACATTATGTAATGAAAGTGCGATTCTATGTAGAAGGCAAAATTTCTTTTTTTATTTAGAAAATTTGTAAGAAAAAAAGAAAAGAGAATTTGTAAGGGTTATTCCCAGAAGTACTTAGGGGTCAGCACGTAACCTTAGAATCTCAGGGTAACACGCAATATTGGGGACCTAACTCAAAGCCTTATGCGTTTTGCGTTTTCACTTGAGCTATGTAACTGATGTTAGGGAAGCAACGACTTTATGTATGTTCTCGAGACACAAAGGGGAATAAGAGCTATTATTTATGTCTAAATTTCATAATCCATGAATGCAGGAGTTTGCATACTCACAAAGTACAGTATTTTCCTGATCTATTTCCAACCTATAACTCAACCCCAAATCCTCTCAAGTACATATGGCAATCCCCAGGAGCCATCTCATCCTATGGTGATATTCACGCATGCCATAAACAATCCTGCAAGACTTCCATATGTCATTCACCATTTTCCTCTTTTCCTACCTCGCTCAATCTGGGCATGTCTCCTGTTGTGCCTGTGCTGTTCTCTAGTGCACTGGCATTTTCACTGAGAACAGTTTTCAGTGGGTGCAGAACTGTGAACTGTATCGCTGCTGATGGATTCTTGTTCTTTAAATGTCACAGAGAGATTTTAGGAAACTTGTTAATTTCTTTTACATTTTCATTAACTACCAAATACATGGACTGGAGCGATAGCACAGCGGATAGGGCGTTGCCTTTCACACGGTTGACCCGGGTTTGATTCTCCATCCCTCTCGTAGAGCCCGGCAAGCTACAAGAGTATCCCGCCCACACGACAGAACCTGGCAAGCTCCCCAATATGCCAAAAATAGTAACAATAAGTCTCACAATAGAGATGTTACCAGTGACCGCTGGAACAAATCGATGAACAATGGGACAATAGTGCTACCAAATACATATAAAAGTATCATAAATATTCTTATATAATAATAATTGAATAGGTCTCCATTATAATCAGCACTTAGCTTACAAGATAAGACACTCTGGTGATTTTGCATTTGGGGGTTTTGTTTGGGTTCTTGTGTATTTGTTTTTATCCCGGAGCCATACTCAATGTGTACGGGGCTTACTCCAAGCTCTGTGCTCAGAACTCTTAGCAGTTCTCCAGGAACTGTGTTAATTTGCCACACTAATCCAATTGGATTGACACCTTCGATCTCTTGCCAATGGGAGTCAGTCACAGAGAGTGAGACAAACACACAGGGACTGCCCAAGCTTTGAGGATGCCTGAGCAGCCATGTGTGAGCTCACAAGTAGGCCATTTATTTAATACAATATTGCTTCCTACCCAGGCTCCCAACAGTTGAACCATTGTTAAAATTAACAGAGCAGAGACATTAAGGGCAATTATTAAGCACATCAGAATTCAGTGGTTACACTAAGAGTAAAGGCTGGGATATTTTACATAGTCACTCACCAAGCACCCTTAAAGTATAGAATAAAATCCTGATTTTTCCTAGTTTATTTTGCCAATATTTCCCTCTACATCTGAAAGACTCTAAAATGTCTTATTCTATCCATTACCTCTAAAAGACTTAAACTGTGTTACTCAGGGGACTCTCCCAACTTTTGGATTTTTGTTAAGAGGATGATTTCCCACAGGTGACCATAGACAGTGGCAGAGTCATGTCAGTGCACGGCAAGTATCTTAGTCCTTATACTGTGTCTTCAGCCAATTCTGGTGATTTTTGAAGCTCTTGTCTTCTTCTTTAAACACTTTTCTTTGCCCTGCATATTTACAACTCAAGCTTATTTTATTTTTGTTCATTTTAGATGGTGGTATCCTAGTTTACAATAGTAGTAAGAGCATTATTTTATATTTGCAATGCTGCTGTACTATGTCCACCACCATGGTGTCAAGATGGTGATGGCAATGCAGTCCCCATCAAAATTTCTGTGAGGTTCTTCAAGGATATAGAACCAGTCCAACTAAAATTTGCATGGAACTCTAAGTCTCCCAGGATATCCAAATAATCATGAGATTTAAAAAAAAAAGACAATTGTCATTGTGTTCTCAGACTTTAATCTTTACTACAAAGCAATATTAATTAAAACTGCATGGAACTTGAACAAAGACAGATGCTCAGATTAATAAAATAGAACTGAGAGGGGCCAGAGGTTAACCTTCAGATACATGAACAGTAAGTTTACAAAAAAAGGGGCAAGGTTCATAAGTGGAGCAAGGGGATCCTCATAAAAAGTAATTCCAATAAAACTAGATAACCAAATACAAAAAATTTAATAATAATAAAATGATAATTAGATCCCTACTGTTATCTCCTGCTGAATTCAAAGGTTAATTCAAATTAATTCAAAATGAATTAAAATCTTTGACATCAGAACTATAAATCTATAATTTATAATCTATAAACTATGGCTGGGAAAAGCATAAGCAGAACCCTCCCCAGTATTGACTTCATGGGTGTATCCAATACTATAACCCCACTGGCAAAGAATGAAAAAGCAGAAATAAACAAGTGGTATTATATTCTAACTAAAAAGCTGTTACATGGCAAAAGAAATAAGGGTTAAAATTTAAAAAGCACACCACTGACTGGGAGAAAATATCTGCATAACTAACCTTTAACAAGGACACACTCTTTGAAACATAATTGATTTTCAAAGCAAAAGAGAGGCATTTTCTGTAATCACCAAAAAGTTTACTTGGAGCTGCAGCCATATGGCTCAAGTGTAGATCACATGCTTAGAATGTGAAAGGCCCTAAGTTTCCTTCCAGGTAGTACACAGTCCTCTGCAAAGCCAGACGTATCCCTGGCCTTCAGGTACTACTGGGTATGACACCTATATAAAACACCTATCAACAAATAAATAAAATATTAACATGGCATAAGTAGAGGGACATTGAAAGTAGAGGAGAGGAGTTGGGAGGTTAGTGAGACAGTTTACTCTCGGCATAAAACCCAATAATACAATGACACATGAGATATTGAACATAGAACCAGCACATAGAGAAGCAAAATATGATATTACAGTGCTAAGCCTAAATTTCGTAGGGGTGATGTTTTATGGAAGGCATACTGGACAGTGTCCAGGGTCCAAGGCCACATCTGACTATGCCCATCGAATCATATAATGCCAAAAACCAAACTCATGGTCTCACATATGCAAGACTCTACTGGGATCACATCTCTGAATCCTGAGCCTTAAATATTAGGGGATGCTGAAATGGATCCATGTCTCTGGGAAGTCTCCAAAGAGAAGTTGAAATTGAAGCAGACACTCTCCAGATAAAAGCAACCTTAACATAGGTGTGTGAGCTTCTGCATTTAAACATCAACCTATAAATTCAAAATCAAAGAATGCAAGTTCCCAAAAAGGCAAGATACCATGAATGAGCATCAAGAGAAAAAAACAAAAAATACCAACAGTATTTTATCATACTTCCTCCTTCAAGGACTGTGGATACCAGAGTTACTGGGTATGGAATATTAAAGAAATGTATATTAAATATTTAAATAACTCAAGGTCATGGAAAACTAAGAGAAACAAACAAGAATTGTCCACCTTTTCAAAGGGACTATACCGAGAGTATGTATTCCTTTTAAACTAATTCAATTTCATTGAGTCTTGTGGAATTTTATTTATATTCATCATATTTTATAATTCACTGTATCACTGTATCACTGTCATCCATTTGCTCATCAATTTACTCAAGTGGGCACCAGTAATGTCTCCATTGTGAAACTTGTTGTTACTGTTTTTGGCATATCGAATATGCCAAGGGTAGCTTGCCAGGCTCTGCTGGGCTCCCTAAGAGGGGCGGAGGAATGGAACCCGGGTAGGCCGAATGCAAGGCAAATGCCCTACCCACTGTGCTATCTCTCCAGCCCATTTTATAATTATATATATGTATTATAGTATGCATGCATAAGATTCCAAATGGTGTTATGATATTGTTACCTTTTTTCAATCTCATTTTCTTGGCTGAATCTTTGGTTACATGCTATTGTTTGTTGTTTTTACTTTAATGTGCAATAAATTTAATTGATTTTCCTTTTTCTTACTTGGAGTTCTCTGAGTCCTACAATTTTCCCAATGAATCAAAATTTTTTTCAGTTTTTTCTCTCCCACCAAATGCTCATAACCTGCTTTTATAAATGTGTGTTCTTTTCTTCTTGATTTCTACCATTTACTTTTATTTGGCTTATCCTATTACTATTTTTCAAACTTTATCCATTGAGCAACAAGCCGAATATTAGTTACCAAATTCAATACTATGCTTGATGATGACAGTTCTGCAAACAGTTTTCCTTTGTCAGAAATCCTACTGTTAGTTCTATGACAAAGAAAGAGCTGGGAGAGGGAGAGAGTGAATGGCAGGAGGAGGATTTGCTCATTTATTCCTGCCTATCTTTGCTAGTACATTACCGTGCCAGAATCTTTCACCTTGTAGGCACTGTGGTGAAAGCTTACAGCCACAGCTCACAGGGGACAAGGGAAGGTCACGAGCCTCACCATCATCTTCTCAATTACCAGAACCTATTTAAGAGTACCCGTCTTTCTTCTTTTTTTGTAATGATATCTTTTTTTAAATTTTTTAATTTTTTAATTTTTTTTAATGAATCATCATGAGGTACAGTTACAGACTTACAAACTTCTGTGCTTAGTTTCAGTCATACAATGATCGAGTACCCATCCCTCCACCAGTGCTCATCCTCCACCACTAATGTTCCCAGCATCCCTCCCATCACCCCCATCACCTCCCCCATCCTTGCCTCTGTGGCAGGTGCATGCCCTTTTACTCTCTCTCTCTCCTTTAGTGTGTTGTGGTCTGTAATGCAAATATTAAGTGGTCATCATGTTTATAGTCTACTTTCAGCACACATTTCCCATCCTGAGCGGGTCCTCCAAGTATCTTTTACTTAGTGGTTACTTCTCTATCTGAACTACCTTTTCTCCCAGCATGTGAGGCCGACTGCCAAGCCCTGGAACAATCCTACTTGTCCTTATGTAATGATATCTTCTAATGTCCACTTTTTCTTTTTCCAGTGCTCCAGTGCGTGATTTTTAAGAACTTCCTTTGAAATCTTTCTCTGCTGAAATGCCTCTTTTTTGTTTATCCAAATGAGCCCCAACCAATAGAAATGTTCTGCTTGGTTTCTTACTTTTTCCCATTCTAGCTAGAGTCACTGTTATCACTACATCCCTGTCATGTGTGCATAGCAAGAGGGAATCTAGGAGCAATATCTCCCCGAGTGATCTCTGTTTGAGCTTGGATTAAAGTCTTCCTCAAAAACATACATTACTGGAGCAAGGCCACATGCTTGGTATAAAATTCACTGTAGCTTCTATGTGGGCTTTGCCGTTTTTGATGCTTCAACCAGCTGAGAAAATCAATAGGAGCTTCTAGAGATTTTTGAGATTCTTGGTGGCTTCTCTAAAAGCATCTGAAAACCAAAACCTTCCATTTGTCATTATTTTTCCTTTCATTACACTTATTTAGGTAATATTTAGGCCACACCGATAGCTTCAATTTATTAACTTATAAAAATGCACTATTTTTTACTTATAAAACAGAGTTACACCAAGGTAAATGAATGATACCGATGTTGCTGTTTTTCTACTAGTAGACTTGTAGAATAAAAGGTTTTCAATATGGTTGTTCATAATAAATTATATTGAATCTCCAGACTGATGTTGAACGTCTAAAATCATATTAAAGAAAAAAATGTGAGCTTATTCATTAGTATTACACAGCCCAATTAAACAAATATCTCTTTATCTATTCAGTTACCAATTGTTAAGCAGTAATTCTTAAGTAAAAGTGAAGATCAGAATAAATATAACTGTGAAGAATTTTTTTTCAATTTTTATATATTTTATTTTCATAAAAGTAGTTCACAATATTTCATTACAGACAATATTCAAACACCAATCCCACCACCGAACACCTTTCCACCACAATAAGAGGGAAGTGTGTGAAGGTTGTTGTATTTCATTCTGGAGCCATTTAAGACTGTATATATGAGAATGCAAGCAAGTATGTTAAAACCAAACAACGGTGCCCTGCTTTTGGTAAGTAAATGGGCTAGAGTATAAGAGGTTGTGCAGCCAAGAATGTGGCCACACGCTCCAGAAAATTCTTTGTCACTCTCTTCACGGAGCTTTAGTTTAAAGTCTCTGGATCATGGGGCCAGAGTGGTAGTACAGTGGGTAGGGCATTTCTCTTGCATGTGGCCAACCTGGGTTCGGTCCCCAGCATTCCATATGGTTCCCAAGCACTGCCAGGAGTAATTCCTGAGTGCAGAGCTAAGAGTAACCCCTGAGCATCGCTGGGTGTGACCCAAAAAGAAAAATAAATTAAAAAAATTAAAAATAAAAATAAAGTCTCTGGATCTTAATCATTGATGAGATTACATGACGCTGGTGACAGTTTGTGGGTGTGATTGCCAAGCTACTGGAAAACTGGAGAGCTGGGAGGAGAAGGCCATTCCTGGTCCGAGCAGGCTTGAAGATCTCAGGGTCCCGCATACCTGGGTTTTTCTGCTAGTTCCCTCTTGGATGAAGTTCATTCGAGAGTGGGGAGAGTGGCCTTGAGCATGGTAGTGGTTGGGTTCAAACTGTGGAGATTTTTAATATAGAGATTCTTTAGTATTATTCCTTAGGACTCTGCTTGAAATAGTGTTCTGATATCTAAATATATTTAAATTATTTCAAGTAAATTTGTATAAGCAGCTTTGTTTTAAATCAACATTTGAATTGCCTTTTAAATGACCTTATGATATTTTCAATCAATGTAAAATTTTTCTTCCTCATTTAATTTTCTTCTTTATTCATCTCTATACTAAAATAATATTTGTTAGTCACTTACAAGTGAGTGTTTTAGAAGGTAGGAGTTAAAAAATAATAATAAAAAAATCTCTTCCTGTCTGACATCATCCCCCAAACAAGGATCTCTTATTTTGTACACAATGTACCTGGCAATGCTCAGTTCAAAACGATGATAATGATAGACTTGTGCAATCAACATGTTGCACTACATATTCCTATTTTGTAAATGCAGAGTAAGTCAGGAGAACCAAATGGCAAAGTCATAAACCTTCTGTTTTCTGCCAATCTATTAGCTCAAATATGTTGCTCTCAAAGCAGATGGCTCTTCCTACTCTGCAGCTTATTACATAAGAAAGTGAGTTATAGTGAAATGAGTAAGCTTGATTTCCAAGAGGACTAGCACAGCGCATGGGACATGGCACCGGGTATGGGGAAAGCATAAACTTTGAGAGCCAGACATGCCTAGACTTCTTCCTGGCTCTGTCTCTTGATCACGAGAATGTTATCAACACAGCTATTTGGCCTCAATTTCCTTTTTTTGTAAAAATGGAAATAATAATATTTCCTGTGTGTGCATATGAGAAAATTAGGCTATTTTTAAAGCAACTGGTAAATGAAAATTGAACATTAACTTTTTTTTTTTTTGCTTTTTGGGTCACACCTGGTGATGCACAGGGATCACTCCTGGCTCTGCCCTCAAGAATTACCCCTGGCGGTGCTCAGGAGACCATATGGGATGCTGGGAATCGAACCTGGGTCAGCCGCATGCAAGGCAAATGCCCTACCTGCTGTGCTATCACATTAACATATTTTTATTTAAAATTTTCCATCTGAGAAAACAGGAGCTCAACTAATCATTCTTCTGAAAGGCATTGTTCTGAATGAAGAAGGTCATCTGATATGATTTTATGAAAGCACAAGTCAGAAATTCTTTTACAGAACCCATCACATTGGTTAGTATTGTTTAAAGTACACAGACTAGAAATTCACAAGTACTCATGGACTTCCCTATCTCTGACATCAAACGCATGTAGAAATCTAGCTGGTATGAATGCATTCAGGTCACTGTCACTGTCACTGTCATCCCTTTGTTCATCGATTTGCTCAAGTGGGCACCAGTAATGTTTCCATGTGAGACTTGTTGTTACTGTTTTTGGCATATAGATCATGCCACGGGTAGATTGCCAGGCTCTGCCCTGTGGGAAATGCATGCATAAGTCTTAAATATCAGCAGCCTGGAGAGTAACCTTGGGATTAATTCTGAAATGTAGACAGTCTAAAAATGTCTATCTTTTCTTCTCCTTTTCACACTGACAATTCAGAGGGCATTCTTCATAGTGTCTAAGCCGAACCACGTTGCTTGCTTGAGCTACGATAGCACAAAGATTCAGCAATATGACCTATAGTACAGTAGGTAGGGTGTTTGCCTTGCACAAGGCTGACCTGGGTTGGATTCCTCCGTCCCTCTCGAAGAATCTGGCAAGCTACCAGGAGTACCCCACTGGCTACTTGCGGCGTATTCAATGTCCCAAATACAGTAACAACAAGTCTTACAATGGAGACGTTACGAGTGCCCGCTCAAGCAAATAGAAGTACAACTTGACCACAGTGCTACAGTGCTCCTTCTTCAAGTCACTCTTCTGAGTCTTCCACTCATGAAAGCCTAAAATGATACCTCCAAGTAAAATCCACTCATAAAGGAACCATTACAAACTCCTTAGTTTGGGACTGGTTGGATTTGGCGTTCTAGTCAAAAGTGCTCAGGCTCTGCTCCTGGCTCTGAGCTCAGGAGTGAATCCCAGCAGTGTTTGGGGGACCATACATGGTGCCAGCACTCAAATCAGGTTGATTTCATGCAGAACATGCTTCTAACCTCATATTTTTTGCCTAGCCTCTCAGATTCTTCTTTGTCATGAAAACCCAAGACTAAAGCGGTGTTTCACTAAGACCTAAAAATCACCTAGGAAAATTGCCTGTTTCTTATTCTTGTATATTAAAACAAGAATAGTTTACTTTGCTAGAGCATGTGCTTTATGATTCTAAGATGGGTGTTCTTTATTTTCTCTCTAAGTTTCTGTCTCTCTGAAATGATAGAGAAATTGTTATGTTACATACTTTAGTAGTCAAGGCGAATGTTCCTTACACATTACATACTGAGTTTTAAAACAGATTCAGACTCCAGAGCAATAGTACAGTGAGTAGGGCATTTGCCTTGCACATGAATGACCTGGGATCCTATATAGTCCACCAGAAGTTATCCCTGAGTGCAGAGCCAGGAGTAAGTTCCAAGCATCTTCAAGTATGACCCCCCCGAATAAACAAAAAACAAACAATAGCAACAACAACAGCAAAAATCAAACCTCTTAGAATGTGGAGTCACTAGACTTCCTATGTAATACTCCATTTCTATGCTAGCAGAATTAACTAGGAGACTAGAGTTTAATCAAGTTATACACAATATTATAATTTCCCCTCAAGCTTTAGATTAGAGACTGTCTCTTACATCTTCTTTTGCCACCCTCTGGAAAACAATGCCATTTCCTCCCAAAATTTATGCTCGGTGTGGCTTTTGTGTCAGCTGGATAATTTGAGCACATGCTCAGAAATAGAAAATGATGTCACCCCTAGAACACTCATGACAAAGCTTTCCTTATCCCTTTACCTCTCTACTGTATGATTTCTGAAGACCTGCTGTCCTCTCTATCTGTTCTGAGCCAAGGATTACTGTCTCTGTAATCATCTTATTTTTATTACATAAGAAATTACTATAGTTATAATGTTTTTCCCTGGTATGTCCCTTCAGGGTAGGTGAGGAGAATTCAGTGCAAAAGGGTTGAGTCACCATGTTCCACATTCTTCGATCTGGCCTTGAAGATCTGCCTGCAGATGGGGTTTCTTTCACTCTAAGCTCTATTATCACCCAAAATAACTTCTGTTGTCTGGTGAGGCCAGCTTTGCTTCTTCCTTTCAATCAGCCATATGTCTTTACTGGTTTGGGTTTTGTTTTCACCACAGATAATCCTCCTCTCTATTTTTAAAGACTAAAATTTTCCTCTTTACAGTTTTATTTATCTTATCACCCAATATGACCTCCCTTGTTCAATATTCATTTTTTTTAACTACAACACACAAAAACAGAGAAAGAAATTGGCCTTTGGAATCAGACTGGCATGTGTTATGATTCTAGCATTATCGGTTTCTCACTGTGACTTTTGAGTATTTGTTTCTACTTCTCCCCCTGGTAACCTTGCCCTTATAAAATAGAGAACAACACAAATCAGGGAACCACTGAATTTTGCAAAGAATAAATTCTACACGAGGTCAACACTTAGAAAATAATTTTTATTTCTCTGCAATAATAGTTATATTTTACTTGTACATATATAATCAGATCATCTTCTTCTCAGAGTATAAAAGAACAAAATCTACTTTCTCCCAACCAACTCTGCTTCCTTTAAGTTTGAAACTCAGTCTGACTCTTTAGTCAGTTTTTAAAGAATTCTCTTTGTCTTTAACAAACTGTTTTATGTGGTAGTGTATAAGTTATTTGTTCCTAAGTAAGAACAAGTCCCTTATAGTTTCTGAGGGCAGAAGAATCGTGGTGAGGCAATTCTTACTCAAGGGCTCCCTTAAGGTCAGCACCAAACATTTAGGGGTTGAGGGTGCAGGGTATTCCAAGGCTCACAAGGGCTCAAGAACACAAAACACAGTGTCTGTCACTGAACCCATCTTAGCAACCAGGCAAACTGTGTGACCCCCAAATTGTAGTCATATTAATGCTTACTGTTTGATTAATTGTGGGTTTACAATCTGGCTCTTCTCGTCTACATGAAAGCATCACTAGGTTTGGATCAAATTGTTTTCCTATCTTGGGGAATTAATGGCTTGGCATTCACAAAGCCTGGGAGTGTTTTTGACTCGTTAGTGTGCCCTGTCTTCACATACAAATGGGCCTGCAGGCAAAAGCCAGGATTTTCCTCCGAAAGTCACTTTCCTGGATTCAGCTGCTGAAATTATGCCTAGAGGGGCCAGAATTCTGCATCATCTAGCTGAGTGGAGATGATCTGGGCTTGCAACACAGCCAACAATGATTTTAATGGTCCTACTATTGGCTAAATCCTCAGTGACTACGACGCTGACTGCCTTGTTTGCTCTTCTCTGCGCTCTGTTCATTAGACTGAATTGCATGAATTTCATCAGCAGGTTCCTTTACTGAAGGCTTGTTGGTCAGAGTCTGGCTAATTTGCAGCCCTGGGAGAGTCGGGGACAGAACACAGGGAAAATGCGATCAGGGTGTTTATCCCTAGTTCTTCCCAGGCCAGATTATGTCTGAAACCAAAAGTCATAATCCCTGTCTGAGGTCATCTCTGCAGAGCGATCCACTCTAACTTCTGTAATAATATCCTCCTTCTGCCCATTCAGATGTAGAATGGTGACTATTCTGTTACATTTGTTAACCCCGGGATGCTTCAGTATCACTTTTTCTTCTAGGTCCCTGTCTTTCCCCCATTTATTTGCCAAAACCTGGTGGTGATCTATGGCTATTCCTGGTTTGTGTTTTGGTGATTCTCGGGGATTCTGGTGATGCTCTGGGAACCATGTGGTGTTAGGAATCGAACCAGGGGGTCCACATGCAAGGCATGTGCCTTAACCCCAATACTATCTCTCCAGCATCTCATCCCTAACTTTTTAAATAGTCCTTTATCCAACTCCTAGGTATAAAATACCTAGCTTGAATGTATCACCTCTCTTGACGAGATCTTAACTGATGGCTGCTGGGAAGTGACTGGCTTAAGACTCCCCAGTTTCCTGCAGGGGTACATAGCTTTAAGGTACATTTAATTGAATGTAATTGACAATTGATACTTGGATTACCTGGCTGCTGTTTGAATACAGCAGAGTGACTCCGTCATTTGCATTTTCAGAAAATCTATGTGAACATTCATTTACACTGAAAGTGGCAGGGGCTGAATAATCATTAACTGGGGATCATCCATAGCAACCTAGCAAAAACGCTCCAGAATTTGAAATAACAAAGAGCTTGCAAATTGTGAGTGGCATCACAAAAAATTATTGTTTTGTTTTGTTTTGTTTTCATTCTCATAGTTCTGGGCTAGTGAGGCAGTGAAAGGAAGTAGATAGAACACGTTCTCCACACGTTCCATGGCGCAGGTCCTGCACTGGATCCACTGGACAAGACGCCTCCACTAGGTGGCCTGGTGACCTTCAGTACCAATGCCCGAGCAGCACTGCGGCCCAAGTGGTCCAGTCAGACTACTAAGACTTGAATAACCTGGCTTCCTAGAGTCCACAAGCACCACTGTGGTAGCCACTATTAAAAAAAAAATCTCACAGCCCTTCAAGCATTCTGCAAAGTAGATTTTTCTTTTTTGGGTCAATTAAAAACTATGAAAATTGAGGTTCATGGAAGTACCATGTCCACTGCCACACAGACAGCTGTTGGTGGGACATATTCAAACCCAGAATCCACAGCCTCCCTTCTCCTTGTTTTTCTTTGTTTAATATGGAAACTACTAGAAAATAAAAGACAGAGGTATGCCTTTGTCTAGATGGAACATATTTGCTAGTTCCTATAGGTATAATGGTACCAGAGAGACAGTACA
This sequence comes from Sorex araneus, assembly GCF_027595985.1. Classification (NCBI taxonomy): domain Eukaryota; kingdom Metazoa; phylum Chordata; class Mammalia; order Eulipotyphla; family Soricidae; genus Sorex; species Sorex araneus. The sequence goes on from NC_073311.1 coordinate 33,737,810, forward strand.
GTAAGTAAGGCACTTGCCCTGCTTGTGACAGACCAAGGTTCAACCCCTGGTATCCATATGGTTCCCCAAACAACTACAATCAAGAGTAATTTCTTTCTTTCTTTCTTTCTTTCTTTCTTTCTTTCTTTCTTTCTTTCTTCTTCTTTCTTTCTTTCTTTCTTTCTTTCTTTCTTTCTTTCTTTCTTTCTTTCTTTCTTTCTTTCTTTCTTTCTTTTTCTCCCTTCCTTCCTTCCTTCCTTCCTTCCTTCCTTCCTTCCTTCCTTCCTTCCTTCCTTCCTTCCTTCCTTCCTTCCTTCCTTCCTTCCTTCCTTCTTTCCTTTCTTTCTTTCTTTCTTTCTTTCTTTCTTTCTTTCTTTCTTTCTTTCTTTCTTTCTTTCTTTCTTTCTTTCTTTCTTTCTTTCTTTCTTTCTTTCTTTCTTTCTTTCTTTCTCTCTCTCTTCCTTTCTCTTTGCTCTTTGGGTCACACAGGGGTTACTTATGGCTCTGCACTTGGGAATTACTCCTGGCAGTGCTCAGGGGACCATGTGGGATTCTGGGGAACAAACCTGCGTCAGCTGCATGCAAGACAAACGCCCTACCCGCTGTGCTATCAAAAATATGGGATGCTTAACAAATTTGCGTGTCATCCTTGCACAGAGGCCATGCTAATCTTCTCTGTATCGTTCTAATTTTAGTATATATGCTGCCAAAGCGAGCGTTCAAAAGTAATTTCTGAGTGCAGAGCAAGAAATAATACCTGTTTTGTTTTGTTTTTGGGTCACACCTGGCAATGCACAGGGGTTACTCATGGCTCTGCACTCCAGAATTACTCCTGGTGGTGCTCAGGGGACCATATGGGGTGTTGGGAATCGAACCCGGGTTGGCCACGTGCAAGGCAAACGCCCTACCTGCTCTACTATCACTCCAGCCCCCAACAAGAAGTAACACCTGAGTAGTGCCCAGAGTGGCCAAAAAAACTAGAAGGAAAAAAGAAGGGGAAAAAAAACCAAAAGGACAAGAAGTCAGTCTCTGCATTTTAGATTTCTATCTCAAGTTTGATTTCAACTTTGCCAACAAATACAAATAATTCTGAGTTCACCAAACACACACACACACACACACACACACACACTCACACACACACACACCACATACACACGCATGTCAAACTCTTCCAATGCTTGGCAATTTTTCAGCTTGGAAACAGTTGGGCTGCAGCCTTCTTATAAATCTTCTTATAAATAATGTTTATGTTTACAGAACCTGTAAGTGCAGAATTTTCCCCTGAATGAGTTGTTGTTTTGGAAAAGTGTAAACAGAGCCAGTGTTTTAGAAGACGATTTGTCTGGTAAAGCTCTGAGCATTTAAACATCTGTTTGGTTTCACTCCAGAGGTATCTGTGCCTCATTGACAGATGGAGCAATTTTCTAATGATTTTCAATCAATATATACAAAACAAGTGGTGGGAACTATCTCTTAAGGGAAAAAAATTGCAATTTAACCACGGTGTTTTATTTATTTTTTAGCATCTGTTATTAAATAACTATCACAAAAACACATGCTAAGTTGTAAAATTCTATGCAATAGTCTATATTTAAAGCTGTTTGTTTGCATGTCATTTGGTAGTTGTTGTTTATGTATTCTTGTTATTTTTTTCTTAAAGAGAATATACATCCTTTTACCTCATGTTCATGTTACTCTTTATTTTGACTCAGAGGCATCAGATTGTATTTCATATATAATACATATATTATTAATATTTTATATATTTTAATGATTCAAAGAACATTATGTCACAATTTTATGCATTAGTTATGTTGGTTTACCTATGGTCACAAAACATAGTATCTGCCATAGAACTCAATTCAGAGGTAAAACAAACTGGCTGATCCTCAGCTGTAATCATCTTAATGGTCACCCAATAAAAAATATTAGTCTATTAAATGGGGAAGTGGGAGAGAAATAAAGGTCAAGAGTGTATGAAAGAAAGAGAGAAAGAAAGATGAGAGAACGAAAGAAAGAAGAAAGAAAGAAAGAAAGAAAGAAAGAAAGAAAGAAAGAAAGAAAGAAAGAAAGAAAGAAAGAAAGAAAGAAAGAAAGAAAGAAAGAAGGAAGGAAGGAAGGAAGGAAGGAAGGAAAGAAAGAAAGAAAGAAAGAAAGAAAGAAAGAAAGAAAGAAAGAAAGAAAGAAAGAAAGAAAGAAAGAAAGAAAGAAAGAAGGAAGGAAGGAAGGAAGGAAGGAAGGAAGGAAGGAAGGAAGGAAGGAAGAAAGAAAGAAAGAAAGAAAGAAAGAAAGAAAGAAAGAAAGAAAGAAAGAAAGAAAGAAAGAAAGAAAGAAAGAAAGAAAGAAAGAAAGAAAGAAAGAAAGAAAGAGAAAGAGAGAAAGAGAGAGAGAAAGAGAGAGAAAGAATGAGAAAGAGAGAGAAAGAAAGAGAGAAAGAAAGAAAGAAAGAAACGGAGAAAGAGAGAAAGAGAAAGAGAGGGGGAAGGAGGAGGAAGGGATAAGGAAGGAAGGAATAAGGAAGGAAGGAAGGAAGGAAGGAAGGAAGGAAGGAAGGAAGGAAGGAAGGAAGGAAGGAAGGAAGGAAGGAAGGAAGGAAGGAAGGAAGGAAGGAAGGAAGGAAGGAAAGGCAGCCATCTCTGGATTCTTTATTTTTATTTTCACTCATCTGATTATTTCCCTTTAGCCTTAAAGACATCTTCTTTAATATTTTTTAATATATTTTAGTGGCTATTTATAGCAATTGTACAGAAAACAGACAAAATTTACAATGTGTATTTGTGGGGCCAGAGACATATTTCAGTGGGGAAGACACTTTTCTTGCATGCTGCTGACCCAGATTCCACTCCCAGTACCCCATATGTTCTGTGGAGCCCTTCCAGGAGTAATTCCTGAACAATATACCAAAAGTTCGAAGAATCTGCAACTGCTGGGTGCAGCAAAAGAAAAACAACAACAAAGCCATATTTACTTACATGTAGAATAAATCATGTAGAAAAGGACAAGGAATAGATAAATTTACTGTAGGATAAAATTGCTGCAAACACCATTAGTAGTCATCAATAAGAAATTCAATGATTTTTTAAAAATGCAAATGCTGTTATCGTCCACAAGTGCTGAATAAATTTATTTATTGTTGTCATAAAGTTGCTGTCACTGTCACTGTCACTGTCATCCTGTTATTGATCGATTTGCTCGAGCGGGCACCAGTAACATCTCCACTGTGAGACTTGTTGTTACTGTTTTTGGCATATCGAATATGCCACAGGGAGCTTGCCAGGCTCTGCCATGTGGGCAAGATACTCTCAGTCAGGCTCTCCGACAGGGGCAGAGGAATTGAACCCGGGTCACACTGCTAAAATTTGACATTTGATTTGCATTAAAATGATCTACCCTCACATTTATATAAAATTAATATGCAAATGATGATGTAAAGATTCATCTGTCCCCAAAATGCAAAAACTTAAATTAGAAATGATACATACTCACCTATGTTTATTGCCGCACTTTGTAAAATAGCTGAGAAATGGAAACAACCGAAATGCCCAACTACAGAAGCATGAATCAATATGTTCTGTTATATATGCACAATAGAATAGTATGCAGCTCTAATAAAGAACAAAATCATATAATTTGCAGCAGCATAGATGGAACTTGGGGATATTATGCTGGGTGAAGTCAGTCAGAAGGAAAGTGATAGGAAAAAAATGATCTTATTTCTATGTGGCATTCATAGATTAAATATTGTGGTAGAAACAACGATCCAAGGCAACATAATATAAGAACAGATCCACACAATTGAGTTGTGGGAGGCGTGGTTTGGGAGGGAGAAGTATTGGGGCCGTTGGGAAAGGGAGGGATACACCGGTGATGGTGGTTGGAATTATGTGCATGAGAAACCATCATTTATAATATTGCAAGCCACAGAACCCCAATAAAAAGCTGAAAACAAAAGAAATGGAAAAAATGCTACTTTCTGATTTCTGTACCCAAACTTTTCCACTTGTAGTCATATACTTAGGCACCTTTGACCTATGGGGCTTGAGGAGAATCTAGTGTTCAGAATACCAAAAGCAGGAAGAAAATATATATTTTAGAACAAAATTTTTACCATCATAATGGATTCTTCAGCACATTCTTGAAGTATGTTTCATGTTAAGTAGGTTAAGCAGATGCCTTTGACATGACTGTTACATATTTGGCATGACCCACGGCTTGGTATCATCAAAAAAGCCAGCCAGAAAGTCCTAATTTATGTCCTACAAAGCACCAATGAAGTTGATCTGTTTTTGACATTGTCCCACGCAATTTTTCACACAAGACACTGATATTTCTGTAGACTTATGTTTCGTGTTTTTTTGACTTAGGGCCACACCCAGCTGTGCGCAGGGCTTACTTCTGTCTCTGCACTAGGGTGATCCATATGAGGTTCTAGGAATCAAATCTGGATCACCACATGCAAGGTAAGTGCGTCTCCAGCTATACTGTCTCTCTGGCCCCATGTTGAACCTTGATGCACTACAGTAGTGAGCTGGAATGGTATGGCTTTTAGAGGGCACACTCGTGTGGCTTTTATAGCTAGTTGTTTTTGGGCGCTTACTTCCTGTCAATTTTCTTCAGGCTGCTATGCTATGTGGAGTTATTGTAAAGCAGAGAGAGAGAGAGAGAGAGAGAGAGAGAGAAAGCTTTATATGCCTTTTGTTCTTCATCTGAATCTAAAGTAATTAGAGGCAGAACCGATCCTGGAGAGTGAAGGCCATGTGACTGCAAACCTACCTTCAAAAACATACATTTGGATTTTGAGCCACACTCAGTGGTACCCAGGCCTTACTTTTTAGCTCTGTACTCAAGGACCCAGCAGGCTCTGGGGAACATGTGATGCTAGAGGATGAAACCCAGGTAGGGCACATGCAAGGCAAGCACCTGACTCGCTGACTTAACAGGTAGAGGGAACCTGACAAGATGTGTGGGTCAGCCATACCACCAGCCATCTCCCAGTGCCATGGTATATATTATATCTTAGGATCCAGGGAAACAGTGAGGAGAACGGGACTTAGAACAAAATGTAGTGTGCAAGTTTAATTTTGAATTAATGTGTGTAAGTATTAAGTAAGATGAGCAAGTTTTAACTCTGTTAATCCAGAAGAGACCATATTACTTTTAAGTGTCAAGAACTGATTTTTAATATCATAGAAATGGGCATGCCCAAGCTAAGTCCAGTTCAGTAACAAAATTTGTAACAGGTGAATTTGTATTTCTGTAACATTAAACCAGACCTAATTCAAAACACTATGCATATAATTTTGTATGCAGATACTGTGATAGTATAAGAGTCAAATGAGCTATTATAATGTCTCATTCTCGTGCTAAGGGAACATGACAAAAGGAAGAAAAGGTACATTTGCCTCATTTTAAAAGTAACAGTCTTTTTTATTTTTTTGCTACAGTTCAAATGTCCTTAAATGATTTAATCATAAAAGTAAACATCATTATAATAGCACTTAAAATTCTCAAAAACTCACCTCCATACATTCTAACAGAATGGTAAAACTTTTTGGCTTTTGTGGGAAGTACTTTGGTAGTTCTTCAACCACCTAAGCATGGTTAGAAGAACTTTACATTCAACTTACAGGCATGTAAAGAACTGAGAAATTGAGAACATAAATTCCCACAAAAACTTGTACACGAATGTCACAGCAGTACTATTCACAACTAAGCTAGAAGCACAAATATCCATTAACAAAAGAATGGCTAGATAAAATGTGGAATATCCATCCAAAATAATATTATACAATTATAAAAACAAAGTATACAAACTTCTAGCACAACTAAGGGAAGAAGTTAGACAAAATATCTATCTTGGTTTACTTGAAATAATCACTGTATCACTGTCATCCTGTTCATCGATTTGCTCGAGTGGGCACCAGTAACGTCTCCATTTTTGAGATTTGAGATTTGTTGTTACTGTTTTGGGGCATGTTGAATGCGCCATGATAGCTTGCCAGGCTCTGCTGTGCAGGCAAGATACTCTCCGTAGCTTGTGGGGCTCTCCGAGAGGGACAGAAGAATCGAAACCGGGTCAGCCACGTGCAAGGCAAACGCCTTACCCACTATGCTATCGCTCCAGCCATACCTGAAATAATATAAATAATGAATTAAATCATAATTTTTTTATTTAAAGTTTTGTAAAATATTGTAAAAAAGAAGCACAGACAAATTCATAGGAAAAAAAGGAAAATCCATCATTTTCAGGTACTACTGGGAGAATGAAAATGGTAACTGACGTCTAATAGGTTTAAATTCTTTTTGGCAGAAAAAAGTGTTCTGAGATTAGTTAAAAGTGATAATCACCTAATGCCATTGAATTCTATTCTTTAAATGACTGAAATTAAACAATAAATAAATAAAAGCAACTATCTAAAGCTTAGTTAATAGGTACTTCTCCTCTTTCCAAACCCTTTTAAGTCTCAAGGAAAGTTTCCTACATTTGTAACAGAAGTGGGTCACCAGTTTTCCCTTGTGGGAGGCATAAAAGACTGATTGCAGTGAGTAAAGTTGGTCAGCTGTTTTACAAGGAAAACACCTGGCACAGAATCCGGGGCTCTTTAAAGAACTGCTAACTAAGCCTCTTCCCCAGGGTAAATTCAGGGAGAAGCGTTATGAGTCTGAGCTTGCCAGGTTCATAGGGACCACACCCAGCCGTTAATAAGTTGTTCCTAACTCCACAAGCCCATCTTAATAACAGGCTTCCCTCCCCGTTTGTAGGTTCCCATAATCATGTGGTCACTCAAATGAGAACAGTGAAAACCGCTAACAATTTGGAGATGAGACAGAGTCCAGAAAAGGAAGAAAAGTCATGAAAATATAAATTTAGTTCGAGGTATTCCATGAACACAAGGCAGAGACCTAGAATTAGGGCTTGTTCTAAATTTCAAAATTGACAAAATAGTGGCTTCTCTGAAAGTAGAGTCATTTGCGTAAGGAAATTGCCCCAGTTGGCATCTGCGTGGGTGCAAGAGATTTGATCAAAAAATGCAAAACTTTTGGAAATCAAAACAAAATACTGATCTATCTGGTGACAACTGACTAGGTCAGTTTACCATTATATAAACACATGAAAATTGACCTGCAAGTAGGGAAGGAAACTATAGACTCCTCTACCCTCAAATGATAGAGTACCAACTTTTAAGTTAGAACCAAGTCAGCAGTCAGCAGAGAAAAAAATATATGTAAGTATGAAGGAGTCAACAGGAGTCAGACAATGTAAAACCTTGAAGTCTAGGATTTCATCTAAGTCCAATTAAAAGATACTACAGTGTTTTAAAAAAGAAAAGTCATGTCTTATAATTCACATTATTTGATAAAATACTTCCTGGTTGTGAGATGGAGAGTGAGTGAATTACAGAAATATAACAGCAGAAGCAACATCAGTTGTGTCCGTTGTCAGGACAAAAACTAGATGATGGCATAACCATGAAGACAGAGAAGTGGATGTCTTTAAAACATACTTCGTAGAACCATAAAGAACATGATGAATAGTGGGGAAAGAATCCAAAGTGAGGATTCGGGATTGTAGGAGCCAAGAATATATTATTGGGTCTAGAAATCATGTAGGGCAGCCAATACCAATTCTATCCCCAGCATAGCATGGTCCTCCATCACCACGGGGGTGATCCTGGACCTTCTGAATCAAGACTAGAGTCATCAGTAGTGGCAAGTGGGTCCCTGGCCACCACTGGGGAGCCTGGCCCCATAATAAAGAATTATTTGTAGACAAAGAGGAAGAGTATAGGGCTTGAATTTTTGTTGCAATAAGCGCCCAGCCCATAGAAAACCTAATATGTTTGTCTATTTATTCTTGCAAAATGGTGCTACCCAACCCAACTGGATCCATGACATAACTATTTTTCTAAGGCTTTGCCAAAAGATAAATAAAATCGTAGTTGATTATACTCTACAGTATAGGAGTACAAGAGAGACAGTAGGACAGAGGTATAAATAGATCAAATGCAAATGAATTTGAAATATGTATCAATATATTTATATAACGGTTAATAGGCTATAAAATATCCTGTCTACAATGAGCATCTGCAAAGACTTTATCAAATAATATGCAAAGGTGAGATAAAAAATGAAATGGAATTAAAAATATGCTTTATTTCAAAATAAAAACATTTATAGTTCTCTAGATAAATAAGGTACTAGTAAATGATTTCCTAAATTCTTCTTATTACAAACATCATGGGATCAATGTTGTGAATTATTTCATTATAATTGTTATTGTTGGATTTATATACATAATATATATTTTGTGTGTATATGTGGATATCTCTACATGTAGAATCATGTGTATATAGATATATAGGTAACACTAAGATCAATCTAAAATATGTGTGTTGCTTTTGTTTCTTCTCCCAGGCTTGTCTCAAACAAAATTTTCTAGAGAATATATTTGTCTTCTTATATCACCCCAATACAAAAGATTGTATGGTATGACAAAAGAACAACTTTAACAAACAATAAGAAACAAGAAGGGAATTACAAGAGGTTTAAATAACTGCTAAGACTTTTAATTTTAATTGAACAATATAATGAAATCCATTAAGATCTCAACTTATTTGTGAAACAATTTATATCTGCCTCAATGGGGTCCTATTTATTCACCAGAATTATACCTCTATTTAACAGACTATGATTTATTCTAGTTATGTCTTAGAATTGTATTTCTTTTCACATAAAAATACATTTGTGTTTGTATGTAAGACATTTTTAAAAGTATAAGTCAAATTGATCTAAGATGGCAGCTACATTATTACCATAGTACATTTATTTTTAAGTACCTGGAAGTACCTAAAAGAGTAAAGCTATTATTTCCCTGTTGTTACCATCGCTGCTATTCACAACACTGAGGAGCAAATTCAGGATAAAGGGCAAGGCTATCATTAGTACTCAATATGATTCCAAGTTCTCGGCCATCTTCCTGATAACTGACCTCCTCCACCTTCATTTTGGTTTCTCTTTACTGTGCAACACATCCCAAAGTTGGCAGGAAAGGTTGGGCTAAGTAGCTGCAGTATTGAGGAGGCAGTCTGTTTCTCACAAATCAGCCCTATTTCTCCTTTTTCAGGGAAGAGTTTAAATGTTCTGAATTTCTATACTTTCGTCATTCATTAGTCCTCTTTTTCTCAGAATACAATTTTTAGTTCCTTTAACTATTTTTCACCTGATATGAATTCTAGAAATAACAGTACATAGATTCTCATTTGTACAAAATTTAACATAATTTAAAGTAAAATTCATCTTCCTTTCCCTCTATCTACATTCTATTTAATGCATTAATTTATACTTTTGTAAAAATCTGTTGAATTTGAGGACCTATTATCTCAATCAGGAGCAAGAAATCACTCAGCATCACACATTTCAAATTCTTCATGTTGTCTTGATATTTCTGGTAAGTTTCTGAGTTTTGTTATATACCCATCAAATAATAAAGAAAAGTTTATTTCATTTACACTAATAAAGAAAAATTAATTTGTATATGAAAGAGTTTCAAATATATAATTTTATAAAAGAACATTCATATAATAGATTATAAGGTATTAACTAATTTTCATATGAATATACCCTGTTTGTGTTATCTGAGCTATATTCACAATTTATACGTACATTATAAAATGTAAACCCTACTGTTTGCTACTGTTAATGAATAAAATCATGATTTTTTTTCTAAAACCAAAGCAATTTTGACTTTTGAACACAATATCTTTGTAGATACTTTTCTTGCCTTTAGGTATTTACTTGTTCACGGTGCTTTAGAGTAATTGAAAATTTGTACTCTGAATATTTATGAATATTCATAAATATTCATAAATAAATATTCATAATATGCATTCTTTCCATGGAAATAAATATATCCTCCACACTGGTTAATATATGTTCTGTTGACCTTTGGGGACCAAGTGAGGAAGGAGAGATGAAGGAGTACATGGAATTTATGCAATTGCACTGGAGAGATAGTTCACTGGGCTGGACTGCATGCTTTGAATGCAGGCGACCCAGGTTCGATCCCCAGCACTGTATGGTCCATCAGACACACTGAGAAGCAACTTCTGAGCCAGAAGTAGCCCATGAGCACTGCTAGGTAGCCACCCCCCAAACAAAGACTAATAATGTGGTTATGGTAAAAAAAAAAAGGCTTAGAGTTGTCATGTATCAAAATTTATATTTTGAAGCACAAATTTAGCTGTGCTAGCAATTGAAGCTATCTTAATTTTGATATTTATATTTTACATCACAAGTCACAATGATGTATGTTTTGTCATTCATAGTTTAAAACATATTACTGAAATAGTGATGTCATTTAGCCGCATTATCCACATATGGAATATGTGGATATGTCATTAATATTTACTCTTATTAATAAAGAGGGAAATCTCTTAGGAGCTGAATAAATAATGTCAAAACTGGAAAGTGCTAGTCATCTATTCCCTAATTCTTTAATTCAGTTCATTATTTCAATTAAGCTACAATACAACAAGAATCTTTGTCTAAGCTTAGTACTTCATAACACCACAAACAAGATAATAGAACATTTTAGTTTATTTCATAAATCTCCAATTTAGTGTCACAGTTCTCAAAACATCAATGTATCCTGTTTCTGAGTGCTAAAAATATATCTAGCTCAGTCTTTTTTTTAACCTGAGTCAGATAGTTTTTTCTTGTTTAAAAAGTTTTCTCATTGTAAAGGAAAGCATATTTTAAATGGGTGCAACAAAAATAAAATATGCCACATATCTTCAAGTACATCACAGCTATGAATTTCCCCAGTGATGTACTATCTTCCTGCTTGGACATGCAATGATCTGTATTTGTAACTCATCAGATGATTAGCCACTTTCCGTGACATTCAGAACTAACCCAAACAATATTTCATGACTAGAATAGTTTAAAATTTATTGAAGTTTTCTTCCTGAGAACTGTGTTCTTTATGTGTAAAAGAGATTAAAGTTGTATTATAATAATGTAAAAAGAGCAAAAAATACAAAGGAAACTTTGTTAAACCCTGAGGGAACTATTTGCTAGGCACAGAGTTAGAAAAACAATCTTTTCCCCAAAAAGTATAATCTGAGGGAGAAATAGAAATGGCTATAAGTTATGATCAGACTAAGCATAGTCTATGAAGCAGGAGCCATGCCTAAAGAGTGATCAATTTTCACAGGGAAAAGATTGAGAAGAGCCTCCCAGAATAGCAACATCAGATTTGACTTTGGAGGTCCAATTTAACACAGAGAGAGGAAAAGTCCAAAATCTTTTGATTTGTAAACTCAACCAAGTATAGAGTCATGGGAAAAACAAAAAGTGAGTCATATTTAGGGAACAAAATTGATTATTTGGGGTAAATATGTGATGATTAAGAGAGTGCAGGCCAGAAATGAGAGTAGAAAAGTGATTGTGAAGAGACGGTGAGGGGCTTTGAAGACCAGACTGAAGAATATAAGTTTTTTCTAGAACTGATGCTTTAAGCAGAGAAATAGAATAAATTTATGCTGGACACTTTTAACAACATGTTAGTGATATCCTAAAGAAGGTCTTAATGGCCCCTGCCAAAGTAGAACAATCTTCACACTGTTTCCCCTATGGATAATTTTATGTAGCATTTTCAGCGGTTTTCCATAACAGACATTACAAAATAAATTATTTCGGTTGTGCTTTGGGACAGGGATTGGGGCTTGGGTTGGAAGCATCCCAAATATGGTGGTGGGAAGGTGTAATGGTGGTGGGATTGGTGTTTGAATATTAAATGTAATCAAATATTGTGAACTACCTTATAAAATAAAAAAATAATTATAAAATTTATGCTGGACAAAGATAGTTCTGATAGCAGTATCTGTGGACAGTAACAGGAATTAGAAGCATGTCAATCTGTGAGAAGTCAGTAACAATTGTGTATAAAAAAGATTAGGCAACGTAGGTTTGAACTGAGGAGGTGTCAAAGGGAATAGAAGAGTGGGGATGACTTCAGAGAACTCGTGAAATGATTAGCAATAGGATTTGATGACAAATGTCATTAAGTAAACAAAAATCAAACATATTTCCTGCTTTGTGATGATGTAAATCCCTTCTTTCCACTGACTAAGCCATTTGAATTCTAATAAATACTCCAGCCTTTCCTTAAGGTCTTAAAGCTTGAATCATGTTCCACTTCCCACATAAGCAGCCTCCCTAGTCCCTGCCCTTTATTTCATACACCCCCACTATTTACCACATTTTTGACTTGCACAAAATATTCTCTTTTACTTCTGCTTTCTACTCTAACTGATAACATATGTGTTTTCCCATGAATATGAAAGTGACTTGAAAAGTCATGTTTCAGTCACACTCTTCATAATAGCCTGTATGGTTATGTTCAGCTAATAACCCCCACAACTATTTCTATTTGTGATACTTATAGCTCTTGAACAATGGTTTTCAAGGTATCATACAATGTGTTTCTGGGGAGATATGGAAAATAATTTATACAGATAAATACTATTAATAAGTTGCATTTGATATTCATAAAAAAGGAACAACACTCAGAAATTTTTAAAAGAATGAACTACTGAGATTATACCCAAGTGAATGGAAGGGATCTCTCTACATTGGTGGCGCGAAGGGGATACTATGATGGTGGATGTGGTATTGGTGTTGGAACAACATATACATGAACACTATATGCGTGCAATTATCACTCACAGCAATGTAAATCATGGTACCTCAATCAAAATGAGAAGAAAAAATGAACTAATGATGCCTTTTAACTCTGTAGGTGAATCTCAAAAATGTCTAGTTGTTTCACTTCCCACCACCACCGTCATGTAATATATATATATGCATATATATATATACATATAATCTGACATGTATGTCCTACTGACCTTGTTCGAGAGGCTCATAAATCAATCTCAAAAGAGATGAACTAGCTGCAAAAATTTCTCAGACATCTGTTCCCAGCTGATTGCTCCGGGTCAATCTCAAGAGGGATTGGATCAGCTCCCTGAGTACCATAACCCAGGCAGCCACAGTCAATCATGCTCCAAAGTTACCGCCGCGTCTCCAGACAGACTCCACCAGCTCAGGACTGAGCTTCCCAGGGTCAGGGTGGGGGAGCGATGGATAATGAATTCACCTATTGCAGGTCAATGAGATTAAAATAAAGAAAAGACAAGATCTCAAACCAGAGAACTCGGGACTCTCCATTGGAGCCAGTCATCTCCCAAGTATTAATTCACACCTCTTTCCCAGGCAAGAAGAATTAAAACTGGGGGTGGATGGTAATGGAAGAAAACAGCCACGTTATTTTCTAAATGTACATGGAGAACAAGCTCCTATTATGGGCCAAGAGAGAACTACTGGGAAAGTGATATAATATTTCCTGCCACAATGAAGATAATGATGATGACTATAATAAAGAAGATAATGATGAACTCTTTTCTATCCCCAATTCCCTCTAAGATTATCAGAAATGGATACAGAAAGATTATATAAAGACACTTTTTAAAATTTTTTTGCTTTTCTACTTACCAGAATTTCTATCACTTGTACTCTGAGCTCAAAAATCTCTGCCCACCCAATCACAGATATTCACACTAAGAGAACTGTGTTGAAGGAGATTAACCATTGAAGAAAGGGCACAGCTATGAATTAGTTAAGGCAATGATGTACAATATTTAGTGCTCACTCGAGCAAATCGATGAGCAATGGGATGATAGTGACAGTGACCAATTGTGTATATGTGAGAACCAAGATAGGTAAACTTTACAATTTATTAAATGCATAACTTTAGATGAACTACTTAACCTCACTGATTCAGTGTCTTTTGTATAATACCGGTAAGTAATAATGCCTTCTTAATAAAATTGTTCTGAAGAATATATATGCATATATACATATAGACATATAATCTGACATATGTATGTCCTATAAAACTGCCTGGAACATAAAATTTTAATTGCTATCAATTATTAATACAGCAAAGTTAAAACCACATAGGATTTAAAACCACTATGAAATTCCAAAGGATATAATTATATATTTATTTAATAAGAGTAATAAATATTTTCCTTAATCAATAAAAGATAGAAATTATGCTTTGAAATTATTAATACCAGGGCTATTGTGTAACAAATAGAAAATCACAACATTCTTTTATTTCTTATTAGCAAAATAAGATTATTGATTGATTGATTGATTGATTGATTGATTGATTTTTGGGTCACACCCAGCGATGCTCAGGGTTTAATCCTGAATTTGCACTCAGGAATTACTCCTGGCCATGCTTGGGGGACCATATGAAATACTAGGGTTCGAACCCAGGTCAGCCACATGGAAGGCAAATGCCCTACCCGCTGTACTATCACTCCAGCCCCAGAAAAATAATATCTATTTAACACATTTTATACTAATTTTTCTAACTTATTTAATATGATAGTTTAGGTGTTATGAACTAATTACTTAAGTCACACAAAGTAATTAATTATAGCTTAGGTTATAGTAGTGATACATTTGTTATTTTCATATAGGTGGTTTCATCTCACCAACATCAAAGTGCCCAGAAACCTCCTTACTGGAGGTTTGTGTCTTTATGTTATAGTTCACTTTTCATTCCCCTAATTATTCCTTTCCTTTGCTTGGTTTTTAAATTTTATAGTCTAGAGCCAAAGAGATATAATTTAACACTGACTATTCCCTCCTTTTATACCACAGATGAGTGAGATTATCCAGTTTTTGTCCTTTTCCTCCTTAGTTACTTCATCTACCTTGCTACCTTACATTTCCATTCAAGTTTTAACAAAGTTTTCTAATTTTTATAACATTGTATTGTTCTATTATGTATATCTACCACAACTTCTTTATCCATTTCCTGTCACGGGGCATTTAGGTTGTTTCCAGATACTGACTCATGTACTTAGTTCCATCATAAACAACAGCAAGCACACATATATTTTCACATTAATTGTTTTCTGCTTTTGCATAGAAGTTACTTTTTTAATCACATCTATTCCCAAACTGGGTTTTCAGTCCTTCGTATATACGCCAACCATTCTTACTGATTTGAGATAGCTCATTGTCATTTTTAATTCTGTTTTACTAAAAATGAGTCACAACAAGTATTTTTTCATACACATATTGGCCATCTATATGTCCTCATTAGGAAAGTGTTTCTCCATCTATTTCTCACCATTTTTTGGTGGGACTGTGGATTTTGTTTTGTTGCTTCTGAAAGTACTCTTTACATATTGGGTATTACGTTCTCTTAGATAAATTGTCTGTAAATATTTTCTCCCATTTAGTAGTATTTGTATTCTAGTCCTAGTTTCTTTTTTCACGAAAAAAATTTTAATTTGATATAGTTCTGTTTAGTATTGTTTTTCAAAACATTAAAGATACCTCTGCACTCTTTATCCTGGATATTTTTGCAGTTTACTTCACTGAATTTTATTAATTCTTCTATAAATGTAGTAAAATCCACTTTAAATTAGTTTTGTGGGGGCTGGAGCAATAGCACAGAGGGTAGGGTGTTTGCCTTGCATGTGGCCACCCAGGTTCGATTCCTCGCATCCTAAATGGTCCCCTGAGCACCGCCAGGGGTGATTCCTGAGTGCAGAGCTAGGAGTAACCCCTGGGCACCGCTGGGTGTGACCCAAAAAGGAAAAAAAATTAATTTTGTGTATGGTATAAGATAAAGATCCAGGTTCATTTTTTTGCATGCAGTTATCCAAGTTTGCCCACACCATTTGTTGAAGGGGCTTTCCTTGCTTCATTTCATGCATCAGCTCCTTTATCAATGAGTTCATAATCTGAGATTTTATTTAATGAGTTTTTCAATTGTGTTATATTGCTCTAGAGTATACAGTTATTCCAACAGTTTTTACTAATATAGCTCTATCGTATAATTTAAAGTGTATATATTATAATTTGAAGAAAAGGAAATAACGCATATCTTTCTTTTCTTAGAACTGTGCTGGCTCTTTGTGATGTTTAATGATTCCATAAAATTTTCTGTAGAATTTGCTCTAATACTTTAAGAGCGTCACCAGAATATTTATGGGAATTGAATCTTTATAATGATTTGGATAGGATAGACAGTTTAATAATGGTAATTTTTTCAACATGGGATATTTTCCCATACATGATGCCTTCTATTTGTTTCAGTAATGACATGGATTTTTATTTATAATCTTTTCAACTATTTTGTTCAATTGATTTCTAAGTATTTAAAGTTTGAGTGCACTAATTATTAATATTATCATTATTATCATTATTATTATTATTATTTTGCTTTTATTGAGGGTCACACCCAACAATGCACAGGAGTTACTCCTGCTCATGCACTTAGGAATTACTCCTGGTGGTGCTTGGGGGACCATATGGGATGCTGGGAATCAAACCCAGGTTGGACATGTACAAGGCAAATGCCCTACCCGCTGTGCTATCACTTCAGCCCCTCTTTTATGACTTTCTTGACTCAATACTTTTTAATTTTTCCCACAGTTGCAAAGTTGTTTAAGATTGGGTTTCTGTCATAAAGTGTTCCAACACCTATCCCTTCTCCTGTGTACACGAATGTATGTACACCACAAATGTCCACAGTTTCCCTTCCCCCAACCCCTCCACACCCTCCATGGGAACACTGTTTTAAAAGGGATTGATTTTGTGGTCCTTTGTTCTTCTAGTTTATTGCACGTAGAAATGCAACTGATTTTTGTGCCTTGATTTTGTATGCTTCTACTTTGCTCTATTGGTTTATTGTTTGTAAAAGTTTCTAGTGGTATCTTTAAGATCCTCTATAAATATTGTATCATCTGCATATAGTCATAGTTTAATTTCTTCTTTACCATTTCAGGTGTGTTTTATTTCTTTTATAGCTTAATTTCTATGGCGAAGATCTCCAAAACTACGCTTGCCTTGTGCTTGATCTCAGAAAATTTTCAGCTTTTTACCATTGAGTATGATATTGGCTGTGGTTTCTTGTGAATGGTAAATATGATAATTTATTTTTTTATCTTTTCATTATAAATAGATGATGAAATATTATATGATCTTTCTTTTTCCTTTTGTTTATAAGCTATATTATATTAATTTGCTTATATTGAACTATTCTTGCATTCCTGAAATAAATCCTACTCCAATCATGTGTATGATTCCTTTGATGTATTTGAAATTCAGTTCCCTAATATTTTGTTGATTTTTGATTGAATTATCATAAGGATAGCAGTCTATAATTTGTTTTCTAGTGACATTTCTGTTTGATGTTGGTACTTTAGTAATTTTAGGAATTTATATCCTATTGGGAAGGATTCCTGTTTCTTCAATATTTTGTAGGATCCTGAGGAATATAGATAACAAGTCTTGGAAATTTTTGTATAACTTACTAGAGAACCTGTCTGGATCAGGGCTTTCTTCAGGTTTTTTGTTTTGTTTTGTTTACAGTTTAAATTTTGTTACTTGATATTGGTCAGCTTAGATTTCTACTTCCTTCTGATTCCATCTGGGGAGATTGTATGAATCTGAAAATGCATCAATTTCTTTAAGATTCTTCTTTTTAATAAGAGTCATTCACTATGCCTTCTTATGACCTTTTGCATTTCTGAAGTGTCTGAAGTGTTGTAATTTTGTCCTGCTTATTTCTGATATGATTTATTTGGATTTCCTCCTGCTCCCTTTTTTGGAGGGGGAAGCACATCCAGCAATGCTCACGAATTTCTCCTTTCTTTGTGCTCAGGGATCACTCCTGGCAGTGCTCATAGGACGGTATGGAGTCTTGGGAGTTTAAATTCATTTCTCACTATATCATCATTTTGATCCCTCACCTTTTTGCCTCATGAGTCTAGCTAAAGTCTTGCCTTTTTATTTCCAAAAAAAAAAAAAAACCCAAAACCACAACGCCTGTTTCCATTGACCATTTTTGTCTTCTTTATTTCTGTTATTGATTTTTACCCTATTTTTGTTCCTTTCACTTATTTTGGGGTTTAGTTGTTATCAATGTTCTAGTTTGTATGAGGTAGTTATCATTCTCATTCATCTCAGAGAGCATTCTTATTTTTTCATTGATTTACTCTTTGAACAATTGTTATTTAATAGTATGCCATTCCGTTTCCAAATATTGAAACTTTTACCAATTTTTTATGGTTAATTTCTACTTCCATAACAATGTTGTCTGAGAAGATACTTGCTAATGTTATTATATTTATGATTTTTGAACAGTCAAATTGTGTTCTAGCATGTGGTCAATCCTGGAGAATATTATATTCCATGTTCATTGTAAAATAATAGATTCATGTTGGGTGCAGGCTGAGGAGTTCTGTAAATGTCTATTGATCCCAATTCTTCCAAATCCTACCAAATTTGGGGTACTTATATCTTTATTAATTTTTATGTTGGGTTGATTTCTCAATAATGACATTGTTGTCTTTCACTACTATTGTCTGTCATTGACATCTCTTCTGGTCTATGAGCAATTGTTTTGAAGTTTACTGCCTTTTCATTTGGCACATATATGTTGATATAGTTAAGTCATTTTGATCTATCGATATGTTAAATGGTGTGTAATGTCCATCCTTATTTCTTATTACTTTATTTCACTTGAACAGTTTGGTGTAACACAAACATGACTGTCTCTTTTCTTTAAATGCGCCAATATTATGTGTCATGTTTTTCATTTTTTAAGCTTGCTTTTTACTGTGAAAATTAAAGTGTGTCTCCTATAAATAGTAAGAGGTTGGATTTTGTTTGCTGATCTATGAATTTCAAAGAAAAGTGTATGGGTGCTCTGGGCTCCAGTGTTCAGTGGCCAAGAGCCCTTCCACCTGGCTGGCCCACAGCAATGGATGGACGAAGGATGGGAGTAGCGAAGAAACAGATCCTCAGACTGGTTGGTAGTCGGTTTATTTCTCTCTGCTTCTGAAGACAGATTCCTCCCTTACAGCACAATCGTAGTCATAGTTTTGGTCCTATTCCTAGTTATCATAGTTCCATATCTTTGTCTCCTCACAGACCTCAAAGTCCTCTACTTCATTTTATTGTCTCTTTCCCCTTTCAGCACAGTTATATAGAAATCAAGAAGGGTGGGATATCAGAGATGGGGTTGAACATTGTCATAACAACAAACGAAGGTAAAGCCACTTCTTCAGGGGAAGTTCTAGGAGATTAATTCAAGGACAAAAATCTCATCTGAGGGTTCAGCACTCCAGAAAACTAGGAGATCTGCACAAGGGCGGGATTTCCATCTAGGGTATATTGCTTTCTCTTTTCCTCAGCTAGTAATCCATTTGAACAATCACAGAAAATTTACTTCTTATAATATTTCTAGTCATTTTGTATGAATACAGTAGAGATAAATTAAAATTAATGGTTTGTTCTTCCTGGGGACATCTCACTATATATTCCAGACCACAGTCCTCAAGCCAGGTTAGTCTTTCCTAACCCCACTAGGGTCCTAATTCAGTTACTTCTTTTTGGGTCGTGACAGAGTTGTCCACGACCATGCTCTTAACTTATTATACTTATGGTGCTTAGCTTGTTCCCTTTTGATGCCAGGGTAGTTTACAGTTTACCCTGGGTCCAATCCAGTCCCTTTATCAGGACCCTCATTTTGGGGGTGTTAGGGCATCTGAGGCTTAAATCAGGTTAAGTAACATGGATGCTCATGAATGAATATTATTTTCTAGTCAATCAACTCCCATGTTACAAAGCATAGCATGAACTGACTTCCTGTGACTACAAAAAAAAAACATTGCTAAATAAGCCATGAAAATGGCATAAAGAAAAGAGAAAAGCAATATAGGATTATTAGTTCTATATGGAATTGGGTGCGCCTCAGGGGCACTGCTATGGGAGTAACTCAATGAACCTAAGCTCCTTGCAGGAGGAGCAAGGACAACACAATGTCATCCAATACTGATCCATCTAGCAGCTCTCCCTTTTGATGGGATAATTCAGTCTACTGAGTTTTAGGAAAATCGTTGATATAAAGGAACTTGCTTTTTCAACGAAAATTTAGGTTGTTTTTTCCACTTTCTATTTTTATTTTTATCGGAGGCCTCTTCGGATTTGTAGCAGAGCCGGTTTGGCTACAACAAACATTTAGATGCATTTAGTTCATTTTTGTTGAAGAATCTTTTTATTCCTCCTCAGACCCGAGTAATAAACTTGCAGGGGAGAATTGTATTCTTTACATACAATCCTTTGAATTTATCATTTGATTCCATTATTGTTTATAGAGTTTTGAAAAATTCAATGTGAATTTTATGTTATTTCCCTTGGATTTGAGATTGTGTTTCTTTGTTGCCTCTTAGGTTCTTCCTCTTCTGATTACATTGTATCTCGGTGTTGTTCTGTGTTTATTTTGTTTGGCACACATTCTACCTCTTAGACCATTATAGAAATCTCTCCCTTCAAATGAGGGAAATTCTCAGCTCTTATTTCTACCAGTCATTCTTCCTCTTTATTTTAAATTTTCTTTCTATAATTTCTCAATTCAAAGGTTGTTCTCTTGCTACTGTCTATTTAATATTATAAATTTTCTTCATTTTTTTAAATTAGATCTAGTTTCTATTACCTCTTTGTTGATGCGCTTTGACTTCAGGCTTACTAATCCCATTTTCTATTTCTTCCATTCTATGTCTGAGTCCTGCTACACTGCTTCATTTAACTCCTTAATTTTTGTTTGAATGATTTTTTTTTCATATTTCTCATAAATGGGCTGAAGCGATAGCACAGCGGTAGGACGTTCACCTTTCACATGGCTGACCGGTGTTCGATTCCTCCGCCCCTCTCAGAGAGCCCGGCAAGCTACCAAGTATCGGCCCACACAGCAGAGCCTGGCAAGCTACCCATGGCGTATTCGATATGCCAAAAACAGTAACAATAAGTCTCACAATGAGAGATGTTACTGGTGCCCAATCGAGCAAATCGATGAGCAGCACGATGACAGTGACAGTGTGACAGTGTGTTCTCATAAATATTTTGTCAAGTTTATTGATTCTCCCTTTTTAATAATTTCCTCAGTTGAGTCAACATCAAGAGGTCTGTTTGTCTGAAATCAGTCTCAAGCAATGCTGAAAGTTCTGATGTACTTGAACACTCTTCGGGGTGTCTGTCCCCTCTGTTGAGGCCGCTGAATTCCTTTATTTTTTTCTCATTATTCCCATTGTTTCTTAGGTGTTTGAGTTGTAGGAGGTCTGAGTATGGACTCAGTGCTCCCTTCACACTTATCGGGTTAGTGCTCTGACTCAGACTCTACTAGCTTCTAGCAACAAAGATGGCCTTATGAAGATTTCCTGGCAGCATCTTCAGGGGCCGAGTGTAGTCAGAACTCTAAAAAGACAGGATGGTGGAGAGATCTAGGAAACAAAGGAGCAAAGACAAAGCGAAGACTGTTAGGAAACAAGGCAAAAACAGGTCTCAGGTAAAAGTTGATCAGCAGGCCTGTTGATCAGGAGGCCTAACACCCGAAGTGGGAAGCTAAACTGGGACATAGAATTAGATCCAGGCAAAGGTAGGGCAGCAGGACTAGGATTAATAATCTGGTATGCAATTTATCTGTGGCAGGAAACTCTCCTGGTATTCAATGATGAAAAAATTACTTATGCTATTACACCACCTTACATTAAAGATTTCATTTACGTTGTCTTTTTTTTTTATGAAGACATTAGGTAGAGCATTTGTGAGGGAGGAGCTGTAAGACAGTAGCTGTATTTAATTCATAAATTCCATCTGCAACTGAGTTAACTGGTAGAAATCCTTAATTTTGGCAATTTGTAAAATAATACCAATAAGGCATTGGGTGATAGGATACTGCTCATCAACTCCAGAGTTCTAGTATAAGATTCATCCAATTAAATAATGTCAGTAAATAATTTGGATAGACTGAGAACAAATGCATATCTAATCTTCCAGTACCACCAAGAATAGTATGATTATGAATCTCACTCACAATTGGGAATTAAAAAGATATGAACAAATGGGAGTATTGAACTAAAGAATACTGGCTACAACCAAAAATAAATGTAGAACTATATTTATACAAATGTGAAATTATGAAAATAACAAAAGTTTTGTACAATGATTAATCATTCATCCCAATCATTTGCTAGGAAATGCATATACAAAACATTTTTTAAATATTTTATGTCATCAAGAAAGAGAGAAAAATAAAGCTAATGGTGCAACAATTGTTATGCTCACATAAGCAGAGAGAAGTGTATGTAATTGAACTTAAGGCTAACCCTAATTGAAAAGGACAAATAAAAGTTTACTGGTGAAATAAAAATTTGAACTGAAAAGACTTGAATTACAGACATAACATGGTATGAAGCAACACACCGATAAAGCTAGTATGGTGTGTTCAGGAAAAGATTTTTTTTTAATGCTTTATAAAAAAGCAGTAAAATATAGGGCAAGAACCAATGAGACTATAGAAGCAGAGTGAGCTAAGAAGACTTGAGTAAAGACACAGGATTTAAAAACACAGGATTTGAAAAGCTAAAGCAAAGAGTTAAGCAAGAAGTAGCATTCTCAGATTTACATATCATGTAGATAATTTGGGAAGTAATAAGAATAATTGTTTGATGATGAGAGAGAAAAGTGGGAAGAGGAAACAGAAAGAATACAAGCAATAACTTTAACTGGCCTAGTGTTACTGTGGGCACTCAAGGCTTTGTTTAAATAGAAGAACAGACCCTTACAGATAAAGTAAAAATAGAAGAGATCTACAGGTGAAACTGAAAATGTCTTAAGAAAGAAAAAGTGAATTGTGGTATCAGTTGTCACACAAATAATAAGTACTTTAAAATAACCTTTGAGAAGTGGACCAAACCACCTAAAATTCATATGGAACAACAAACCCCCATGAATAGCTGAAGTAATTTTGGGGAAAAAGAAGATGGGAGGCATCACCTTCCCCAACCTCAAGCTCTATAACAAAGCAGTAATAATTAAAACTGCATGGTACTGGAACAAAGGCAGAACAGTAGACCAATGGAACAGGGTAGAATACCCTTACACTAAACCTCAAATATATGAACATCTAATCTTTGATGAGGGAGCAAGAAATGTAAAACAGAACAAAGAAAGCCTCGTTTACAAATGGCGCTGGCAACACTGGACAGCTACATGCAAAAAAATGGGCTCAGACTTATACCAAACACCATGCACAAAAGTCAGATCAAAATAGATTAAAGACCTCAACATTAGAGCAAGATACATAAGGTACATTGAAGATAAGATCGGCAAAACCCGCCACGACATTGAAGTTACAGGTATCTTCAAAGAGGACTCGCCACTGATCAGGGAAGTGGAAACAGAGATAAACAAATGGGACTATCTTAAACTGAGAAGATACTTTACCTCAAAAGATACATCGACCAGATTACAAAGACAGTCTACAAAATGGGAAAGGATATTCACCTAATACACATCGGATAAGGGGTTGATATTAAGGATTTACAAGGCACTGGTTAAACTTCACAAGAAGAAAACATCCAACCCCATCAGAAAATTGGGCGATGAAATGAACAGAAACTTCCTCAAGGAAGAAATCCAAATGGCTAAAAGACTCATGAAAAAATGCTCCTCATCACTAATCATCAGGGAGATGCAGATCAAAACAACAATGAGAAACCATCTCACACCAGAGACTGGCCCACATCCAAAAGAACAAAAGTGACCGGTGTTGGCGTGGATGTGGGGAGAAAGGGACTCTCTTTCTCCTGGTGAGAATACCGACCGGTTCAGCCCTTTTGGAAAACAGTATGGAAGCTTCTCAAAAAATTTGAAATTGTGGGGCCGGAGAGATAGCACAGCGGGTAGGGCGTTTGCCTTGCACACGGCCGACCCGGGTTCGATCCCCGGCATCCCATATGGTCCCCTGAGCACCGCCAGGAGTAATTCCTGAGTGCAAAGCCAGGAGTAACCCCTGAGCATTGCTGGGTGTGACCCAAAAAGAAAAAAAAAATTTGAAATTGAGCTCCCATTTGACCCAGCAATACCACTTCTGGGAATATATCCTGGAGATGCAAATAAGTATAGTAAAAGTGACATTTGCACATATATGTTCATTGCAGCACTGTTTACAATAGCCAAAATCTGGAAAACACCCAAGTGCCCGAGAACAGACGACTGGATAAAGAAACTTTGGTACATCTACACAATGGAATACTATGCAGCTGTTAGAAAAGATGAAGTCATGAAATTTGCATATAGGTGGATCAACATGGCAAGTATCATGTTAAGTGAAATGAGTCAGAAAGAGAGGGACAGACATAGAGAGACTGCACTCATTTGTGGAATATAAAGTAACAGAATGGGAGACTAATACTCAAGAATAGTAGAGATAAGTATCATGAGGAGTACTTCACAGCTTGGAAGCTGACCTCACATGCTAGGTGAAGAAGCAGCTCTGCTAGAGAAGGGATCACCAAACAAAGGGTGCTCAGCGGGCCCACTAGGGATGGGAATACTGGCTGAAAATAGACTGAACAAGATACCTACTTAATACCTCTATAGCAAACACAACACCCAAAAAGAGAGAGTGAGCAAATGCGAATGCCCTGCCACAGAGACAGGGTGGGTTAAAGGGGACAGGGTGGGGGTAGTGGGAGGGATGCTGGGACCATTGGTGGTGGAAAATGGGCACTGGTGGAGGGATGGGCACTCAATCATTGTATGACTGAAACTTAAGCATGAAAACCTGTAGGTCTGTAACTTTGTCTCACGGTGATTCACTAATAAAATAAAATAAAATAAAATAAAACAAAGAAATGGCAATAAAGGGGTTAGAGTGATATAAATAAATAAATAAATAAATAAATAAATAAATAAATAAATAAATAAAATGACTTTTGAATTTTAGGTCATTTTACCCAATTGTTATCAGGACAATTTCAGTAGAACAGTAAACATTGAAAAAGCAAATTAAAGTATTTTTTTGTAAAAATAAATGAGAAGTGTAATATGCAGACTTTTGAAGATACTTGGCATAATAAAAGGGAAGAAGTAACATAGTAACTATATGATAGATCCTGCTTTATCTGTGATGGAAAATTCTTTAAAAGGTCAAAAAATGGAAGTGGGAGGACCAGTAAAAGAGAATAAAGAAGAGAAATAAGACAAGGTCCCTGTGGAAGAATAAATTTGTAGTTGGAGAGGGTAGTTTTGACAAAAAAGGGTCATTTTATCCTATAATAATGGAGAGGAAATGAGAATACACCATGGTTAAACCAATAGGTAAGGTGTATTAAAAAAATTAGAGGCACCCAATTTTTTTCAATGATTCACTATTATTCATAGTGGTTATATAAGCACTACATTTCTTTTATTGTTTTAAGCATATGAATATGAGATTCTGGAGTACTGACTTGACAAACTTCTGAAAAATAACCTGAGAGACAATGACAGAAATGTCAGAAAAAAATAATATGGTCCTAATATACTTCCATAGAGACAGGCTTACAGATCACCTTCCAATTATTATATTCAATTTTGAAAGACCACATGAAAGAATTACACTGTGAAATCAGGTCATGTTCAGAAAAAGGATGTGGAATGACTACAATGCCATAAACCTACTTAGCAAAAAATATTAAAGGAGGTTAGCAGTCTTTATCATAAGAAAGAGAATTTTAGAGATGATTTAAACTATCAAAAAACACCAGGAGAATATTTTCCCAAAGAGCTTCCTAGAGTAGAAATTTGATGTTACAAAGTGGTGTGTTTCATTTTAAATGAAAGAATTCTATTAATGAAGCCATGTAACCCTCTGTCACTAAAATTGTCTTAGAAGTTACAGGACTAAACAGCAAAAAATATATAATGGGAACCCGTGAATTTGGGGTAAACACATATTATCCAACTCTTAAGTTGCCATGATTCTACTCTGAAACATCATTAAAAACATCCCTGGTATGTTATGGAGTATGGAGCATATTAGTTTTTAGTATCTAATGGGCTATAAGTGCATTGAAAAAGGAAAGTATATCAAATGTAAAGTTTAAGGTTTACAGTATAAAGATACACATGTGTATGTATAAATACTGTCACTGTCATCCTGTTGCTCATCGATTTGCTTGAGCGGGCACCAGTAACGTTGTGAGATGTTACTGTTGTTACTATTTTTGGCATATCAAATACACCATGGGTAGCTTCCCAGGCTCTCCAAGAGGGATGGAGGAATTGAACCCAGGTCAACCGCGTGCAAGTCAAATGTCCTACCCACTGTGCTATCGCTCCAGTCCCAATAAATAACAAGTAGTAATAAATAAAAGCTACCTCCTGCGGCCAGAGAGACAGTACAGCAGGGAGGGCACATTTGTGGCACACAGCAGACCTGGGTTCGGTCTCATATTGTCCCCTGAGCACCGCCGGGAGCAATTCCTGAGTGCAGGGTTAGGAGTAAGCCCTGAGCATCGCTGGGTGTGGCCCCAAGCTAAAATCAAACAAACACTAAATAAAAAGCTGCCTCCCAAAGGAGAGACCTTCCCTCATCCCCCAAAGCAGACCCCTCCCCCATTCTAAGTTTCCTTCAACTGGTGCCAGAAATGACTTCAGTTTGGGCTGTCCTTGGCGCCTGGCACACGGTGTCCCTGCTCACTTTGCGTGACCCACAGCAGGGTGAAGATATGCACTCGGCAGAGGAAGGGGTGTCCCCCAACCGCCCCCTGAGAGACAAGGAAGATCTGTGCCAGCATATAACCCTATGGCTGGCAGGCAACATCCCCAAAGGCCCTTTGCTCCCTCTGAGAATCTTTAATATAAATACATGTATATTAAAGATTCCTATCCACAAGAAATTGTATAGCAAATTATACTATTGTAGGAATATTGTGTCTATTGATAAAGGTGAAAACCAGTATGAGAGGTGCAATATTGCCTTCAGGATGTTCCCTTTCAACCAAAGAGATGATTATAACAAACTGAAAACAACAAGCTTAGTGTAGGTGGAAAACAGGGGTTTATTAAAGATATAAGGTATTGTAAGTTGTGGGGCTTCCAGAAGAAACTGGAATCCCCCAAGAGGTGGGTTCCACCAAAGGCCTTGAATGGATTTGGGGCAAGCAGTAAGCTACCCTGGCTTCAACATGGGACAGCCTAAGGGTTGTAAGAAGTATAACAGGTTAAGAACATGGTCATGGAACAAGCTCTGTCATGACCAAAAAAGAAATAACTAAAAGAAGACCCTGTTGAAGTTAGGAGAAGCCAATGTGAGGACTGTAGTCTGGGAAATATGGCAAGATGTCCCAAGAAAAGCCACCCTTTACCTTGAGTCCAGAAAGACAATCTTTAGCTTAATTTTTGGCATACATAAGAGTCTATATCTCTTAACTATATTTCTTATATACTGTGTTTATCGGCAGAGCCTGGCAAGCTACCCGTGGCGTAATCGATATGCCAAAAATAGTAACAACAAGTCTCACAATGGAGACATTACTGGTGCCTGCTCAAGCAAATCAATGAGCAACAGGATGACGGTGACAGTGACAGTGACTGTGTTTATATAAAATAACCACAAATATTAATAAGAAGTACATTTAATATGATTGTTTAAATGGATCACCAGTAAAGGAAAGAAAAAGTGGTGTATTTCAGTAATTTGCTCTTTTATATAAATTAGTGCAAGCAGGAACGACATAAATAATTTCCTCATGGTTTATGTAAAGGACATTACACTCTAGGGGGCCGGAGCGATAGCACAGCGGGTAGGGCGTTTGCCTTGCACGTGGTCGACCCGGGATCGATCCCCGGCATCCATATGGTCCCCCAAGCACCGCCAGGAGTAATTCCTGAGTGCAAAGCCAGGAGTAACCCCTGCGCATCACTGGGTGTGACCCAAAAAGCAAAAAAAATAAATAAAAAAAAATAAAGGACATTACACTCGATTCACCACTATGGATGGAGAAGGTTAAGAATCTGAATTTTTGATAAGTTCCCAGATGATATCCATGTTGCTGGGCCAGGTCCATCACTGAAATATACTGCTTTAGAGATTACAAAGCAGCATTCCAATCCCTGAAAAAGACATTATCATTCCATTGTTCAAGAGAGAAAGCAAAGGAATAAAGAGCTTTAACATACAAGCCTGCATAGCATTTAACATATAAAAATCAGGAATTTGGTTCTGATAATGCCAAATTTGATGTTTCTCACTCTAACTTTTATCAATTCAGTGTAGGGTTAATGACCTATATCTACCATAACTGAATGAAAGTAAATATTAATGACACATTACTAATTTCATTTCATAATGACACAGTTATGATGGCAGGGCCTGGCAAGCATACTCGATATGCCAAAAAGAGTAACAATGACGGTCCTCATTCCCCTGATCCTGAAACAGCCCCCAGTACGCCTTTGGGCTACACTAGCACGCAACAGGAACGAATGGAGACATTACTGGTGCCTGCTCAAGCAAATGGATGAACAACAGGATGACAGTGATCCAGTGAATGACACAGTTAACAAAAATGTAGTTATAATAAGGTCTATTATATATTTAAAAAAATGAAAATCAGAGTTGGAGTGATAGTACAGCAAGTAAAATACTAAAAAGAACAAACTCTATTTACGTGCTTAGTGTTCTTTTTATATCAGAATGCAAATAATACAAATTGAAGAGAACATTGGGATATTTTTGGTAATATACTAATTAAATTTTCTATAATTATATTGACACTTTTTTCAGTTACTTTTTGCCTATACTTTATAATTTACTTTACAATCCTACTATACTTTAGTAGTATAACTGTTTTTTAAACACACTTAAGGTTTTCCATAATATAAATAAGTATCTTGTGCAATTGTCTTTTGCAAAACTAAGGAAAAAACTTTTCTTTGTTTTTCTATCAAATTTCAGTAAGATACTAAAATCAATATATTCATGCTGCTATAAGTGAATCAACATGGAAAGTATCATATTAAGTGAAATGAGTCAGGAAGAGAGAGACAGACATAGAAAGATCACACTCATCAGTGGAATATAAAGTAACAGAGTGGGAGACTAACACCCAAGAGTAGTAGAGATAAGGACCAGGAGGTCTGCCCCACAGCTTGAAAACAGTCCTGACATACTGGGGGAAAAGGCAGCTCAGATAGAAAAGGGAACACCAAGTAAATGATGTTGGGAGGACCCATTCAGGTTGAAAGATGCATGCCGAAAGTAAACTACAGATCGAACATGATGGCCACTCAGTACCTCTATTACAAACAACAACACCCAAAAGGAGAGAGAACAAAAGGGAGTTCCCTGCCACAGAAGTGAGGTGGGGAGGTGGGGGATGAGGTGGGTGTTGTGGGAGGGATATTGGGAACATTTGTGAAGGAGAATGGGCACTGGTGGAGGGATGGGTAAACAAATACTGTATGACTGAAATGCAAATATGAAAGTTCATAAATTTGTAACTGTACCACACAATGATTCACTAATATTTTTTAAAAGTGAAAAAAAAAGATATTCATGCTGTTATTTCAAACTATCTTCTAATGTAACATCAGTTCTATTCTCTAGCAATTTGGTATAAACCAGTGCTTCATATTCAAACTGTATGACCACATAGCTTAAAAATAGCAAACACCTGAATGCAGAGAGTAGAAGAATTGTTGTCAGGTAGTTGGGGTTTGAGAATTGCAGAAGAGCACAAGCTTGCAGCTTCACTTGAATCACTTGTCTTCCCACTGATCTTCGATTTGCTCGAGTGGGCGCCAATAACGTCTCCATTTGTCCCTGTCACGTGCTAGTGTAGCCCAATGATATCTGCTCATTCCATGGACAGTAAGTGCCTCAAACCATTCATTCAGGGTTTTGATGAAGAAGTCTGACCATCTCGTTGATGGGCGGCCACTCGATCTTTTGACGTCGCATAAAATTCAGCCGGTAACAGCTCTAGTCCAGAGGTCATCTCTGAATAGCATTACATGTCCAGCCCATCTGATTTTTGATGTCTTGGTAAACAAGACAGCATCCCTGATTCTTGACCATTGACAAAGGTCGGAACTCCGGATTCCTTCTCTCACTTGAGTAAGATATGATACTCCTAGCATAGCTCTTTGGATTACTCTTTGGGATACGCGAATAGCATTCTCATCCTGTTTGCATAGGGCCCAGGTCTCTGAGGCATACGTAAGTGCAGGAAGAACGGTGGAATCAAAAAGTTGTGCCCAGAGCCGGAGATCCTTCGTCCTCTTAACCACTTCTTCAACACTCTTGATGGCTTTCCACGCTGCTCTCTTCCTCCTGCTCAGTTCTGGCACCAAGTCATTCCTCATGTTGAGTTCTTGGCCCAGGTACACATAGCTGCTGCATTTGGAGATGTTCCTTCCATTGAGAGTAAATGGAGTGTCAGGGGCTAGTTCAATTTTCATGAGTATCGTCTTGTTGAGGTTCAGCTGCAGTCCAAACTTTCCACACTCGCGCTTGAAGTCGGCCAGCATTTGTGCTGCGTGGCTAATGTTTGGCATTATGAGAATGATATTATCAGCAAAGCAGACGTGGTGTAGTTGCCAACCATCTATCTTCACTCCCATTCCTTCCCATTCCAGTCAAAGCATGACATTCTTGAGGGTGGCACTGAAGAGTCTCATTGAAATGGTATCACCCTGCCAAACCTGTCTCTTTAAGTTAATGATCACTTCCTTGTAGAATGGTGAGATACTGATGGTGAATCCACAGCACAGCTCTTGGAGGATGTTGATGTACTGAGTTTGAACTCGCTGTTTGGCTAGGGCTTCATGACCGCTTCAGTCTCAACAGAATCAAAGGCCTTCTTTAAGTCATTAACTTGCAACTAATAAATAAATAAGTTCCAGAGTTCTAACATACAACCTAGCAATTATAGACAAAAAATTCTGTTGTCTCTTCAAATTTCAAAGTTCCTAAGAGATTATATCTTAATTGTTCTTGCTATATAAAATAATTATTTTTATGTGAACTGATAGATATTTTAGTATGTTCAGAACATGTTCACATAACCTCCTTTAATCATCTCAACGATCTGTGGTGTACTAGTAATCCCACATTATTCATGAAAACACTGAGATGAGAAGCAGAGATTTCCATCAAAGCATGATGCCATAGTTAAAATATATATTCGATCTTCAAGTAATAGTTCTACCCCTTAGGTTGTTATTCAGAGCACAGAGATACACAGAACTGTGTTAGTGTTCCCCTGTGCAACTTAAAGCTACAACTTTCTATCCCACAGAATCCCCTCCCTTTTCTACCTAAACACACCTCAATCATTTCATACTCACTTATGCTGATGATTTCCACTTTTAAACTTAGCTGTGGAATACTGAATGCAGAGTACCAAGCCACAGAAACCAACGTATCACTGTTAAAGCATTAGCTTTATCATTCATTGCTTTTTCTTACCAAAATTTACAAGCTAGCAATCAGAGCTACAGAAATAAACAACTAATTCCACAGTAGCAGAAAAAAATGTACCAAGACACTGGCATCAAAGTTTTAATGGAAGAAGCCTTATCAGAGTCCTGAAGTCAAACTTCATACAGGTTTTGCACTACAATACTTTTTTGTTTGTTTGTTTGTTTGTTTGTTTTCTTTTTGGGTCACACCCAGCAATGCACAGAGTTTACTCCTGACTTTGTACTCAGCAATTACTTCCGGTGGTGCCAGGGGACCATATGGGATGCAGGGAATCAAACCCGGCTTGGCCACGTGCAAGGTAAATGTCCTATCCATTGTGCTATCATCCCAGCCCCTTGAACTATAATACTAAGAAAAAAAAAGTTTGTTTTAAATTTAGTTTTTGGTGCTTTTTTTTTCTTTTTTGAGGGCTATATCCAGAACTGCCAAGGCTTACTCCTGATTCTGTGCTCAGGGATCATACCTGCTGGTTCTCAGGAGGTCACAGGCAAGGCCAGAGAATGAACTGAAGCTGGCCAAATGCAAGGCAAGTCCTTAATCCCTGTGCTATCTCCTCCTGCCCCCAGAACAATTTTTTAAAGGATCTTTAGCACTGTGGCGGTATAGCACTGTCATCCTGTTGTTCATCAGTTTTCTCGAGCGGACACCAGTTACGTGTCCATTGTGAGATTTGTTGTTATTGTTTTTGGCATATCGAATACACCACGGGGAGCTTGCCAGGCTCTGCAATGCAGGCAGGATACTCTCGGTAGCTTGCCGGGCTCTGCGAGATGGATGGAGGAATCGAACTCAAATTGGCTGCATGGAAGGCAAATGCCCTACCCACTGCGCTATTGCTTCAGTCCAAAGTATATTTAATGTAAACTTATTTGTGTAAAGGGAAAAACATAGGGGGAAAAGATATTTATTAGAAATAAAATGTTGAAGTATTAAGAGATGAGTTTCTGATTCTTCACATTTTTTAACCGTGTGTACTTATTACTTTGATAATCAAAAGGGGAAGAAAAGCAGGGAGCAAGTACTCCTATAAGACATGTGCCCACTCCAACACTATGGAATGCATTCTGAAGGGAGATTATGGGTATGCTTTACTCGCAAAAAGAAAGCCTGCCTTAGAACAGATGACTGATCATTTGTAGATGTTTGGTATATCTACCCAATGGAATACTATGCAGCTATTAGGAGAGATGAAGTCATGAAATTTTTTTATAAATGGATAGACATGGAGAGTATCATGCTAAGTGAAATGAGTCAGAAAGAGAGGGACAGATATAGAAGGACTGCACTCATTTGTGGAGTATAGAATAACATCACATGATCCTGACACCCAAGGACAGTAGATACAAGAGCCAGGAGGATTGCTTCATAGCTGGAAGCATGCTTCATGAGTGGAGGGGAGAAGGCAGATGGAATAGAGAAGGGATCACTAGGAAAATGATGACTGGAGGAATCAATTGGGATGTGAGATGCATGCCGAAAGTAGATAATGGACCAAACATGATAAACTCTCAGTGTCTGTGCTGCAAGCCATAATTCCCTAAAGTAAAGAGAGAATATGGGGAATATTGTCTGCCATGGAGTCAGGGGAAGGGAAGGGGGGGGTAACACCGGGATATTGGTGGTGGGGAATGTGCACTTGTGGAGGGATGGGTGCTTGATCATTGTGATATTGTAACCTAAACATGAAAGCTTGTAACTATCTCACAGTGATTCAATAAAATTAAAAACAAAAAAAGAAAGCCTGCACATTCCATTATATCTAAAGTAAAGCTTACTCTCAAGAACTGTGATGCTTTTTCCAGAGGGTGCTCTCTGTGGATAGGGGAGAGCACTCTGTTCTGAGTTGTGGATACTTGCTTCTGAATACGAGGCCGCAGCCTATGTCTTATAAGAGTTCTTATTCCCTGCTTTTTCCTTCTGATTATCAAAGTAATAAGTGTGCACGGTTAAAAAATGTGAAGTATCAGAATATGGGCTCCTTTCTTTTTTCTACTGCTTCGATCACAATGTTGCACTGTAGTCCCATTTTTCATCAACGTGCTCAAGTGGGCACCAGTAATGTCTCCGTTGTGAGACTTATTACTGTTTTTGACATATCAAATGAGCCACCGGAAGCTTTCCAGGCTCTGCCATGTGGGCGGGATACTCTTGGTAACTTGCCGGGCTCTCCGAAAGGGAAAGAGGAATCGAACCAGGTCGGATGTGTGCAAGGCAAATGCTCTACCAGCAGTGCTATCCCTCCAGTCTGTGACTATTCTCTATTGTCCTACGAAGGAGGCCTTAGGGTCGTCTGGCCTCTGGCATTTCATTCTGTAGGCCTCTATTTCATCCTCTGTGATCAAACAAGACAAAAAGCTTTTAAAAGTGTGGATTAAAAATATTGGATCCTCCTGGATTCTGCAGACTGGAGTCTGTGTCTCTCATGGGAATTGAATTCCAACACAACCTGAAAATGATGGAAATTCAAAGCTCAGAACTTGAGCAAAAACTGCTCTAAAACTGCTCTATCCTTTTAATATATATGTATATATTTATACATATATATATATCTTAGATTTAATTTCTAAATACCCACATACTTTTACAAAAACAACCCATTACTAATTTAAAATACAACTCATCTTCATGGATCCTCTGTTATTACTACCCCACCCCCAACACACATATAAAACACATTTAACCAGCAGGAAAAGTTCATATTGTCTCTTCTAAAAAATGAAAATTGCTCATTTTCTTTCTGCTGTGGCACAGTTCAAGTTAATGATGTGCTAATGTGATATTAAAGTAGTAACTCCTGCAGTTTCAACAGCCTAATAGGGCAGCTGACATCACAAGGATATTACTAAAGTGTTGTATTTTACTTGATTTCCATGGAATCAGAGACTCATCACATGATAATCTTTGTAGCTTAGTAGCTTCTTTATTTGTTTAGGATACCATTTCATTCACAAATAAAAAATTAAGTGAGAAAATGAGCCATAATGCAAAGAACATTGGTAAGTAGCTATTCCTATTGAATCTCACTCTAGATAAATAGAGAATTTTTAAGCCGTATAAAAGAAGAATAAACACGGATAATAATGCAATTTATTTTTTGAGTGAAAAACTTTTTCTGAAGTGTTAGTAATTATAGGAAGCATTCATTTGGCCTCTAAAATCAATAAGTATCAATTTTAAACACAAATGTTTACACTTTAATTTAAAACCTAAAATCTTTTTACCCACTCTGTTATTGAAAAATCCAGGATTTCCTGAATACCCAAGAATGTCTGTGTCATCAGATGATTCAGAGTTTCTCTGAATTACCTAGACTTAGAACAGTAAAACACATTGTTAATAAAGAAAAGCTTGTGCATTGTTCTACTTGAAGTTTCACTGGTTCTTCTGGCTTAATCAAAAGAGAACTAGCTACGCAAACAGGAAATCTGGATTCAAACATTAGCCTTAACACTTAATGGCTAGATAATTTTCTTGAAGGTAAGCTTCATTTCTACATACATAAAATTACATCTTAAAGAGTTGTTTTATGATGAGACTAGGACCAAGTGTAGAGTAAATTAAATATAACTTAAGGAATTACCAAATTTTGGTTGTTGTTGTTGTTGTTGTTGTTGTTGTTTGGACCACACCTGGTAGTGCTCAAGGGTAACTCCTGGCTTTACACTCACGAATTATTCCTGGCAGTGCTTGAGAGACCTCCTGGGATGTCAGGAATTGAACGCCTGTCAGCGGCATGAAAGGCAAGCTCCCTACTCCTATACTATCTCTCCAGCCCCATAATTTATCAAATTTTTAACTTATCTTTTTCTATTTTGATCATGAAGTTGATAAAATAAAATTAAACACGTACGCAAATAGAGTAGTCTCTTTTTTTTTTTCAACTGTAGAGGTAAATTTGTTGGGGCCTAACTAGAAGCTCAGTACATCTACCAAGCTAACATGTAATACTTATTTAACTTTAACTATAAAGAGTTTTGAACAATAGAGTAGATTACTACATTTCTTACTTTTAATATATTCGGACAGTCTATTGCTTTTGTTACAAAAACTATTGCTTGAGTCCATTCAGGGAGAGATACAACAAACTATTGATTTAATATTTTCAAGTCCTCTAGTTGGCTGGCATTCTGGTGGTAGTTATTGGAACATTGTATGCCTGAATCACTAGCATTAACAGTACTGTAAATCATAGTGGCCAAATGAAAAATGGAAAAGGGAAAAATAAATAAAGGCATCTAGTTGATATACTGAACAAATATTAAGAAAGCAGTGACACTTGCTTTAAAGCATTTGGCAACAATTGGCTCTTATGCTCTGTTAAACCCAAGACACTCTAAGTGGTACTCCAGACAGCCATGAAAGGGGTCACCTGGGAAGTAAGAGGTGAGCTCCCTTTCCACTCCCTTAATTCAATCCCACAACTCTGTTTTTCTAACTTTCAAACAATGACCTTTCTTTTGTCTAAGATTTCATTTACACAAAGGGTTTGGTTGCTATAAAAATGTTTAAATAGCTGATCTAGTCCAACTTTCTCACTTTAGGAATGAGGAAATTGAAACATGGAAAAGGGGCACAAATCACCAAAAATTTCTCAGTCATTCCTACAGTCTGAGCCAGAAAAATAAAATTGTCCAGGTATCCAAGCTAAGTTACTCCTGCCTCTTTATTCTCTTGATAATAAAATTAATCTCTGTCATGTGCTGAATGGGAACCAGGCTAAGTTGTTCTGTCTGCATTTAATTATGACTCCAGCAAATACTCTATTACAATCTACAACTGGAAACTGAGGTTCAAGAATATTGAATAGGGATAGAGCAATAGTGGGTGCAATGCCATGCACCTCCATCCCTTTTTGATTCCTCAATCCCTCTCGAAGAACCTGGCAAGCTCCCCATGGCATATTCGATATGCCAAAAACAGTAACAACAAATCTAAACAATGGAGACATTACTGGTGCCCGCTCGAGCAAACCGATGAACAAGAGGACAACGGTGCAATGCTACTGCCATGCAGCTGACCCAGGTTCAATACACAGACTCATATATGGTCCTCTGAGCAACACCAGAAGTGATCCCTGAGCACAGAGCCAGTAGTAAGCACTGCCAAGTATGGCCTAACAAACAAACAAACAAACAAACAAAAGCATTTTTTAAAAGACTATTAAACAATGTGCAAACCTTTGCAAATCTGCATTCAAATTCACCCTGACTCCAAACTTTGTATATATATTTGATTAAACTTGAATTTTTTGTTAACCCACAAAAACAATAGACTACCATCATGTGACCCAGAAGGGCAATTAAGTGAATGTTAGATAGTTACCAAATATTGCTTTATTCATTCTGTATACTTTACTGAAATTATAGCACAATAAAAACACGAAGTAAAAACATTCTTTAAGAATTGATGATGTAATATATTTCTGGCCTGAAATTATCTATTACCATCTATATGGTATTGGTTATATATTTTACTAGAATGAGAATGGCACTTTTCCATTCGCTGATATATCATAGATAATGAATTTTTGAACAAGAATTTTTGAACAAAAGTTCTGCTACTTATATTTCAAATCAAATTTGTAAATGCATTACTGAAGGTGAATGCTGCAGAGATATTTTCCCAGTGGCATTTAATTATGATTCTATTTATCATTTATCAAGTTTCACTTATAAGTCTTCTTTGCCTCGTGTACTCTGTAGCACAAATAACTAATTCAGTCTTTAGTATAATTGTGACATACCACTATTGTTCTCTTTTTTAATTCAACTTTATATTTTATTAAATTTGCATATAATTTTTATTTTATATAAATGCATATAAATAAAATTATCTTTTATTAAATATATGTTATATATTATGAGGGTAATACAAAGGTGTGTTATCCTTAAAAATCTCTATAATGTGAAAATACTATTCCCGGAAGATCTAAAGAGGCTATAAACTAAAAGTGTAACGAATGAAAATCAAGTTAAGGAACAAGAGAGACAGCAGTGGATAAGGTGCATGCCTTGCACGTGGCAAACTGCAGTTCAATCCTTGGAACCACATAAAATCCCTAAGTACTGACAAAAATGATTCCTGAAGGTAGAGGCAGGAGGTATTTGATTTTAAAAGGTATTGAACTAGGAATATTATTCCAGATTAAATGTTTGATTTTTAAATTCATTGAACTAGGTATATTATTCCAGATTGGCTCCCCTAACCCTCTTACCCAGAACTTTGTATCACTGTCACTATTATCACTATCATCCCCTTGCTCATCGATTTGCTCGAGTGGGCACCAGTAACGTCTCCATTGTGAGACTTGTTGTTACTGTTTTTGGCATACCAAATATGCCATGGGTAGCTTGCCAGGCTCTGCCGTGCAAGTGAGATACTCTTGGTAGCTTGCCGGGCTCTCCAAGAGGGGTGGAAGAATTGAACCTGGGTTGGTGTGTGCAAGGCAAATGCCCTACCCGCTGCGCTATCGCTCCAGCCCAGAAGAGCTATTATAAATGATCCAAATTTCTAAAGATTTTTCATAATACAAATTTGATCTTTAAATCCCTAAAACATAATTGTACTTACCCAAAACTTTAAACATGTCAATTCATAGTTGGAAATGAATACTCTGGATAAAAATTGAGTGCTGAAAGTAGGTAAAGGGATATACATGACAACTTTTCAGTGATAACCTTTAAGTGCCTGTGTTGCTAACCATAATGCCCAAAAGAAAAAAAAAGAAAAGAAGATAGAAAGAGATAAAAAGAGAGACAGAGACTGAGAAGAAAAGCACCTGCTGTAGTGACAGACTGCAGTGTGGGGGTGGGGGGGTAGAAGGAGGGAAACTGGTGACATTAGTGATGGAAATGTACAGTGGTGAAGGGGCAGGTGCTCGAACATTGTATAACTGAAATGCAATCATGAACAACTTTCTAACTGTGTATCTCATGGTGATTTAAAAAAAAGAAAAAATATGTGTTTCAATTTATTGTCTTCTAGTGAAAAATCAGCTGTTATTATAACTCTTTGTTTTTTTTCCCCTCCTATTTTCATTTAGTTTTCCTTTGTGTTAGACCATTTGACCTAGCCCATGGTTTCTGGATGTTCTGTCATTATTCTTTAAAATTATTTTTACTCCTCCTCTTCTTTTTTGTGTTTTGCTTGGGTTATTCATTAAATAATTATCAAATTTACTTATCTCCTCCTTATCTATAACTTCTTTATTGATAACATCTAAAGGTAATTATCAGCTATTAGATATAGTAAGGGGGAGTCGAAGTTTAGAAAGCTAATAATTGCTTCAAGAAAAACCACACAGCCAAAAATTAATCAGTAAAAGTAGATTGTTTCAGTATCTGGAAATACAGGAAACAAAACTAGAAGGAAAATCATATCTGGTGTGGAATTACCACCAATGAGATATGGGAGTCTTTACCACAAGCAAAGTATTGAAAATATTCGAATTAAAAGATGCTGAAATGGGGCTGGAGTGATAGCACAGCGGGTAGTGCATTTGCCTTGCACGCAGTCAACCCTGGTCAGATTCCAAGCATCCCATATGGTTTCCCAGCACCGCTAGGGATAATTCCTGAGTGCATGAGCCAGGAGTAACCCCTGTGCATCGTTGGGTGTGACCCGAAAAGCAAAAAAAAAAAAAAAAGAAAGCTGAAAAATAATCCCTGCTGAAGAATGGTATGAACAAAGCAGTCTTTTAAGAAAATATGCCTGGGGTTCTGATAAACACAGACTAAAAGTAGGACAAATCACAAACAAAGAATGAAGTATTTGATTATTATAGCAGCTGAGGAGTAAAGAGGTCAGGGGCAGGGTTAGTATACTAGAGTGCAAAGGGGGTGAGGTGGGGGAGATGAGAACAATTTGGGAGACACTGTAAAGAAAGAATTTCTAAGACTGGTTGGCTGATTTGATAAGAGATGTGAAGAAAAAGGAGAAATCAAATATTCAAAACTTCATGCT
This sequence comes from Sorex araneus, assembly GCF_027595985.1. NCBI lineage: Eukaryota > Metazoa > Chordata > Mammalia > Eulipotyphla > Soricidae > Sorex > Sorex araneus. The sequence goes on from NC_073311.1 coordinate 33,777,165, forward strand.
GGGATAATAGTAGTGCAATTTTCTCACCAGTGTCTTCAATCCTTCCCTTTGTATGAGCTCTCTCTCCTCTCTGCTTTGAACTCACCCATGCTTCAATTAGCATAAATGTTTGGAAAGGTAAAAAATCATGCATTCTCAAAACGTTCTCTAGGTAAACCATTTCTGAAGTGTGTACCTGTTCACTAGCCAAAACTCAATTCATATTCAAACTGTGACTTAAACACTCTGTCCAAACATGATGAATGTTGGATTCATTTGGCTCACAAATCTTATGTTTTTAGTCAGCTTCAATATACAACACCTTCTTAAATGATGTTCCATCAAATAGATTCACCAAATCCTTGCAATACCTATAGATCTCTATAAGGTTAACTAAAAATTAAACTCATGGACTTGAAGGAAGGAAGGAAGGAAGGAAGGAAGGAAGGAAGGAAGGAAGGAAGGAAGGAAGGAAGGAAGGAAGGAAGGAAGGAAGGAAGGAAGGAAGGAAGGAAGGAGGGAGAATGTGGATACGACATGCTTATTTTTGTTCCCCTTACATCAGCTTCCACAAAATTTTTTAAAGGCTTCTAAAAATTGTAAAAGATTACACAAACACATACACATAGAGATGCATGTAAAACCACAGGAATGAAAAGAACATTTTCTTGACACTTACCTTGCACACAGCCTACCCATTTATATCCTTAGTACCTCATACGGTCCATTGATCCCACCCCAGGAATAAGACCTGAGTACATCTAGGTGTGACCGAAATACAAAAAACAAAGTCAAATTTTCAAAAAAATATTTTCTTGTTGCTACTCTTAAATTTCTGCACTCATTTATGCCTAATTTTCTGAATAAATGTTTTAATTTCCAATCCTAAAATCCTATAGTTGTTTTAATAAATTACCAAAAAAAAACTTATTAATTTTTTTTTCTTTTTGGGTCACACCGGTGATGCTCAGGGCTCACTCCTGGCTCATGCACTCAGGAATTACTCCTGGCAGTGCTTGGGGGGGGGGGGGGGCATACGGGATACTGGGATTCGAACCTGGGTTTGCCATGTTCAAGGCAAATGCCCTACCCACTGTGCTATTGCTCCAGCCCCAGAAAACCTTATTTTTTAAAAAAACAATAACCTAATTTTACAAACTGAAATATCTCTCATTTGTATCATCTTTATTATGTCAGAGTGTGCTAAAGGTAGTACTATAGCTAAAATAAGTACAAACCTGTCGCTGTCAGTGTGACTGTCATCCCATTGCTCATCAATTTGCTCGAGTGGGCACCAGTAACATCTCCATTGTGAGACTTGTTGTTACTGTTTTTGGCATACCAAATACGCCATGGGTAGTTTTCCAGGCTCTGCCATGCGAGCGAGATACTCTCAGTAGCTTGCCGGGCTCTCTGAGAGGGGCAGAGGAATCAAACCCGGGTCTATGCATGCAAGGCAAATGCCCTACCTGCTGTGCTATAGCTCCAGTCCAAGTACAAACCTATGCCTACATATTGTAATAAGCAACGCATATTTACTAACTCATCTCTTAATAAATATAAGCAAATAACAATAAACTAAGTTCAATTACTGTAAGAGGAGTTCTTTTGTGGGATGTGGTCAGGGGAGTTCAGGCACACCTAGTGTTGCTCAGGACTAACTCTGGGGTCTTTACTGAGGGTGCTCAGAGGACTATAAGGATTTAGTGCCTATGGTCAAACAACACACCAGAGTCAGATGACTAGCATGAAAGGGAAGCATCTCTAACCACAGCACTCTCTGGCCTTAAAAGGGAGTTGAGAAATAAAACAACTCTAATGCCACCCAAATTTTCTGTATACATTTTACTTACCTATAAACTACAGTTCATAATACAACCTAATCTATAGGATCATGGAGACTAAATGAAATAAGATATGCAAGTACATAGCTTATTAACTAGTATATATTTATTATTTGTAAATATTTGATAAGCATTATCTTATGGCACATTAAATCATATGACATCCCTTTATCTTACTTTGAGTTGTATTTCTTTTTTATAAATTTCAGCTTGCTCCTGAGTGATTTCTTAATATTTTAACTTAAATGTACTTTTGTTTATTAAAATATTAGCCCTCAATTACCTTTTCTGCAAACACACATCTCTTGGGGGAGGGAATCATACCCAGTAGGGTAAGAGCTTATTCCTTTCTCTATACTCCAGATTCATTTCTGGGAGTACTGAGGATCCAACCCCATTGATCACATCCAACCCCTCAAAAATAAAAGTTTTGCCTTGTGACATAAAAAATACTTCTTGGCTCTTAAACCTTCTTCCTAATATCTATCATTGTCACTATATGTAGAATCACCTGTATCACCTGTCATCTTGTTGCTCATCAATTTGCTCCAGCAGGCACCAGTAATGTCTCCATTGGTCCCTGTCGCGTGCTAGTGTAGCTCATTGGTATCTGCTCACTCCACGAACACGAAGAGCATCAAACTGTTCATTCAGGGTCTTGATGGAGAAGTCCAGCCATCTTGTAGGTGGGTGGCCAGGCGTTCTTTTGACATCCTGTGGAATGCAATTGGCAACAGCTTTAGTCCAGTGGTCATCTCCAAATCTAATTACATGTATGGCCCACCTGATTTTCAATGCCGTGGCAAACAAGACAGTGTCCCTGATTCTCGATCGTCAACGGGGTCGGAAATCTGGATTCCTTCTTTCACTTGAGTGAAATGTGATTCTCTAAGCATAGCTCTTTCCATTCCTCTTTGGAAGACCCAGATAGCGTTTTCATCCTGTTTTCATAGGGCCCAGGTCTCTGAGGCATATGTTAATATGTTAGTGCAGGAAGAACATGGAGTTGAAAAGATGTGCTTGGAGCCGAAGGTTCTTAACAACTTCTTGGACGCTCTTGAAGAAGTTCCACACCACTCTCTTCCTCCTGCACAGTGCTGGTGCCAAGTCGCTCATCACGTTGAGTTCTCGACCCAGATACACATAAGTGCTGCATTCGGAGATGTTCATTCTGTTGAGAACAAATGGAACATCAGGAACTAGTCCGCTTTCATGAACATTGTCTTTGTGAGATTCAGCTGTAGTCTAACCTTTTCACACTCATGGTCAAAGTCGACAAGTATTTGTGCCACTTGGCTAATGTTTGGTATTATTAGAACAATGTCATCAGCAAAGTGAATGTGGTATAGTTGCCGACCATCTATCTTTACTCCCATTCCTTCCCAGTCCAGTTGTTGCATGACGTTTTTGAGGGTGGCACTGAAGAGTATTACCCTGCTGACCCCCTCTCTTTACTTTGATGATCACTTACTTGCAGAATGGTGAATCCATAATGCAGCTCTCGGAGGATCCTGATGCACTGAGTTTGAAGTCCTGTTTAGCTAGAACTTCGATGACCGCTCCAGTCTCAAAAGAATATTATGTAGAATATAATCCCCACTCCCCAAGCACATGGCAAGACATGTTTATTTGTTACTTATATATATTTTGTAATAGCTGGACATCTTACACAAAACTGTTTAATACATCTAAAAGTAGGGGAGGGGATAAGTACGTGAATTAAATGTAACTTTCATCAAATATTATTTGCAATGTAAGCCACATATATTGAATAATTGTTTCCCTTGTAACTTATTCATATCATATGTTTAGACTGGTTCATTTGGGCTGGAGTGATAGTACAGCAGGTATGGTGTTTGCCTTCCGACAGCTGACCTGGGGTCAATTCCCAGCATCCCATACGATCCCCTGAGCACTTTCAGGAGTAATTCCTGAGTGCAGAGCCAGGAGGAATCTCTGAGTATTGCTGGGTGTGACCCTAAAAGACAGAGAGAGAGAGACAGACAGAGACAGAGAGACAGAGAGACAGAGAGACAGAGAGAGAGAGAAAAGAACTAGACTGGTTCAGTTCATTAACTGTAAAAGATCCATCCACTCATACACTGGCTATAAACCCTAAAATCTGGCCCCAAAGGTCATTGTGAGCCTATTCCCTCTCACTTGAGACCTTGGGCTAGTCTAGTTCTTCAAATTTATATTCCCTCCTATTCCACAAGTCCACAAGTATTAATATTTCCTTCTGTTCCACAATAAATGTTAGTATTTACTTAGGCTGCATCTTAGTCTCTAACTTTACTTGGCTTCTTGACCCCTCAGCCCATTGTAATTTAGGATACTACTTAGATCTGGTGCTCATGTAGGGGGGTAGACATCAGCCTGTTAGCTGCAGATTTGGCAAGTTTAGACAGGCTCTCAATCTCTAGCTCCCCATTGCAATGAGTCCTTCAAGCCCCAAGCTGTGTTTGTCAGCTTAATTTAAACTAGATTGGCAGAATGTCCTCAAGGTCAAAGTAGTGATCTGCTCAGTTCTCTAAATTCTGGCTCTTTAAACAATCCCTTACCATTTCAT